>NC_069380.1:104855000-105480000 GCF_027475565.1 Acinonyx jubatus | reverse complement strand
AGTCATAAACTAAAGATTACTTCTGCCTACATGGGAAAACCCTTCAGTGTACAATAGTCCTTTTTCAAAAGAAATAAGAAGCAAATTAAATCCGTGGTATTGGGGTTTCTCTTGTTTTGGATATCTTGGGACAATAGGGAAATTTTTAATTGAAAAAATGATAACATAGGGGCATCGAGGTGGTGCAGTCAGTTAAGCCACCGGCTTTGGCTTGGGTCAGGATCTCATGGCTCATGAGTTCAAGCCCTGCGCCAGGCTCTGTGCTGAAAGCTCAGATCCTAGAGCCTTCGGATTCTGTCTCTCTCTCTCTGCCCCTCCCCTGCTCATGCTCTCTCTCTCTCTCTGTCTCTCAAAAATAAATAAACATTAAAAAAGTTTTTAAATGCTAATATAGCATATTAAGACACTTTTATTTTATTTTATTTTTTAAGACACTATTACTTTAAATGAGGTAATATTACTTGGGATACATAGGAAAATATTGTTGTTTTTTAAAGATACACACCAAACTTGAAGAATAAAGGCAAAACAAAGTGTTTTCTAATATACTTAAACTGAGAAGTTTGTTACTAGTAGATCATCATATCAAGTAGAAAAAAAAAAATGACCTGAAGGTCAGGTGTGAAATGCAAGGAGTAAAGAACAGAGATAATGGAAAACTAGAAATAAGTCTTGCCAAACAATAATAAGAGTGGTTTAAAAAGAGAAAAATCAAATAAGTATACAGTAATAATATGTTGGGAATATGAATCATAGAGAAGAATGAAGAAGTTATGTGGGTCTAAGAACTTGCTACATAAAGGGTGTTTCACAGAACAGAAGCATCACATTTAGCTGAGTTTACTAGAATGTAGACTCTTGGGTCCACTCTAGACCTACTGAACCAAAATCTGCTTTTTTAAGAAGTATATTTATTTTGAGACAGAGAGAAAGAGAAAGTGCCCACATGAATAGGGAAGGGGCAGAGAGGGAGAGTGAGAGAGAAAACCAAGTAGGCTCTGTGTTGTCAGTGCAGAGGCAGACAGGAAGCATAGTCTCGCAAACTGTGAGATCATGACCCGAGCTGAAACCAAGAGGTGGACGCTGAACCGACTGAGCCACTCAGGTGCCCAAAAATATGCTTTTTAACAAAGTCCTTGTGTATTTCCATATGGACCGTAAACTCAGAAATCATTAAAGTCTGGAGGAGGATAGAGATAGTGTTAACTCTAGACTGTGGGAGATGCAGTAGAGAAGCATCAAAAGAAAAGACTTCAAAAGGGAAGGGCTGGAGAAGGTGCAAGGCCTTAGGACATGTTTACACAGCTGAACGCGGCTGCCGGCTGGCTCCTCCTTCCCACCTGACCCTTCCGAATGTTATAGAAACCAATTAACTCAAAATTCAACCTTGAAAAGCTAAACCCTTAGATTGATTAACACACTTGCTTAGCTGACTTTATGCCCGTAGTCTTTAGCAATTATTCTAATAAAAAGAAGCTTCATTCTTGGAGTCGGGCCTCATTCTGACTCGAGTATGAGGACCTTCACTTAACTGCACTTTGTTTGTGGATTCATCTTTTGAGACCGCAGCCACACTCCCTGCAATACTAGACTTCAAGTGCGGTATAAATTCAAAGGACAGAGTGCAAGTCATACTCCTTTAAAAACTCTCTCAAAAACCTATCACTGTTGCTCACTTCTCCCAGTCTGTGATGACACCTATGGTAGGAGTTAGAGAATTTTTCTCAAATTTACGTCCACTCACTGTCTCCCTTTATTCCTACTTGATGGTTTGAGGACAGAAAATCAAGAATAAAAGCTGTGGCTGAAGTATAAAGTCCATCAATTTCTGAAGGGGAGTATGGAGTGCCATTGAACCCCTTCCTTCATTTCATAGCTGCTCTGTGTTACTTAGCTTTCTGTTATTTACCCATATTTTGGCTAACATATATTTTTCGAGGTAGTAGAGATTGGGGAGTTTCATGCTTTCCGAGAATTCCAAGAATACTTTTGGATAATCCTCACATAGGTATGCATTAGCTATCCATTGTTATGTGACAAATTTTTTCAAGATTCAGAAGCCTAACATGGCAAACATTAATCTGAGAATATTTGAAGGTAAGGGATCACAGTATAGATTAGCGCAGTGGTTAGGACTCAGGGTCTCTCAACAGGTTCCTGTCAAGATGTCACCTCAAGGATGCCTTCTGTGGCACAGAAGGATCCATTTCCAAGCTTATCCCCTGGTACTGCCACAGGTTCCTCATAGGCTGTTGGACCAAGGGTCTTAGGTCCTTGTCATATGGGTTTCTCCACGACACTGCTAACAACATGGCAGACTGTTTACCCCATGGTGAGTGACCAGAGACAGAAAGTATTTTTTTTAACCTGAACATGGAAGTGACATCATTTCTGGCACATTCTACTTGCTAGAAGTGAGACACTGTATCTAGCATATACTCACAGATATTAGAATGAAGCATTAGCTCTAGAAGTAAGGAGTATTAAAGCATTCATAGCTTTAAAACCACCACAATATAAATGAAGGACTACAATATAGGATGATGACTAGATACTCTGTATTTTTTCTCTGAGAATAAGAATAAAGATGCAGTTATTACAGTAAGAAAATCATGTATGTAAAAGTGGCAGATTTTAATGCCATTTTGTTCAATATATCTCTTTAATAATTTTATATTCTTATTACAGAACAGATTCATGTTCATTATATTGGAAAGTACAAGAAAATATGAGTAAGAAAATGATGTAAGTTTTTATTTTGACAACTGCAAATAACTCTGCATTTTGATCATTGTGGTACCCTTCTCCCAAACACATTTATATACACATTGTTTTACGTGCATATATATGTGCTGCTAAGTCTCTCTCATTCACCCCACACTGCTCTTTCTTCCCAAAAGTTTATGATTTTGCATACTTTCACATTTAAAGCTTTCTTATCCCTGAAAGAGAATCATAGCTTCTACTTAGAAATGAATCTGAAAGGCATAACACTATTTTTGTGGGTTTTTTGCATGTATTTTTTGTTTGTTTTTTCAGAAACTTGATTAATTTCCAAAGGCATTGTTTTCTGTGTTGAAGCTAAATACATATGAGCTCAGTTGTGATTTTGGCTGACTTCTTTTTAAAAATTGTGTTAAAATGGCAGATTTTCTTTTTCTCTTTATTTTTTTTTCATTCCAATTTGGGTTTATTTAAGACAGACCTATCAGAAAAATAAAGCCAGAGAAAACAGCCAAAGATAATGCCTAATCACCATCTATCATAATTAAGCTTGTGACAGTGCTAATCTTCTGGAACACTTGGGACCTGGCAGTTATTGGAAGGCTCTCAGTTGTACTTTGCCCATTGTTCTAACATTTTCCAGCGTCAATCTCCAGCGGCAAATTTTTTTTTTAAGATTCTTTTTTTTTCTTTGCTTTTGAAGTGAATCCATTTAAATTTTGAAAGAAAATCATTCTATAGCAACTGTTGTAATCAAAATCTGTGAATGCCTGAGTATGTCATAGTGAAAATACAAACATTGTCCAGCTTCTTCACTGTTCGATCATGGGTCCATTTGCTTGCATGTGCACTAGCAGACGCATACATACAGTGGTATGCTTCTTGCTGTCATTTGTTTTCAGATTATGGGGAAATCAGAAATAATTTTTAATATGCCTATCTATGAAAGGGAATGAATACGAAGAATTACATTGAGCTGCTTGTAGCAGAGATTTCAGAATATAACAGCGGCTTTTACAATGATTTCAGATTCTTTTTCTCTCATATAACATGAGCTGGGATGGTGGCTCTATAAAGTGGTCAAGGGCCAGTCTCCCGCTATCTTTCTACTCTATGATCGTTGATGCGCACCTTCTATCTTCCCATTCACCACAAGATGGTTACTGGGCTGCCATAATCATGACTGCATTCCAGATAAGAAGATAAAGAAAAAGAGCAAAGCAAAATAGCCCTTGCCTGTCCCAGAGCTCTTAAAGATTTTTCCCCTATGTTCACTCAATAAATTCCTCTCACATATCACACTAGCAACCTCATAAACAAGGGAGATTAAAAAAATGTAATTTTGGAGATGGGCACATTGCTGCTCCTAACAATACAGAGATTTGGAGAATAATCAAGAAACAGGGAATATATATTCAGCAAGCATATAGGCCATAGGGGGGAAAATCTGATTTCTTACGAAGTTAGTCAAAGGTTAGGAAAACTGGGTACTAATACTCTTTTTTTACCTTTTGTATTTTTTTTATTTGAGGATAGTTGACACACAATGGTACATTGGTTTCAGGTGTACAACTTAGTGACTTGACAAGTTTATACATTATGCTGTGTTCACAAGTGTAGCTCTAATATTCTTCAAGTGCTATCATCTTTGACAGATAGATGCTTGATGGTCATGACGCACACAAATCTCTATCCACTCAAGTACTGATGTCAATAATAAATTCTATAAACAGAACAGCAAATATTTAGAAATTTAATCTGTTATGCATAAAGATAGAGTCTCGGGATTGTTTCATTTTAATCTGTTAATACTATGTAGGTTCTTACTATGAAGAAACCCAAATTGCTCAACTGCTAAAGGGAGGCTAGCTATATGGCTGGTAACAGCAATCATCTCCTTTCTGGCCTACCATTCCTCTAGCTCTTAAATGCAGAGCGCTGCAAGTGGATTCTGGAAAAGAATAACCAGTAGAAGATACATATTGAAGATTAAGTAAAGGGGCGCCTGGGTGGCTCAGTCAGCTAAGCATCCGACTTCAGCTCAGGTCATGATCTCACAGTCTGTGAGTTCGAGCCCCGTGTGGGGCTCTGTGCTGACAGCTTGGAGCCTGGAGCCTGCTTCGGATTCTGTGTCTCCCTTTCTCTGACCCTCCCCTGTTCCTGCCATGTATCTCCCTATCTCAAAAATAAATGAACATTAAAAAAAATTTTTTTAAAGATGAAGTAAAATAATTATATCATTTTATACTTGCTTAAGATTTTAAACTAAAATCAGAGAGAGAAAAACTTTTTGATGTATATTATTTCTAAAAAAAACACATGACACTTCTGTGATAGGGATATTTACCCTTATTTCCAGGCCACTGATAAGGAAAACCATTCATTCTAGAAGGATCAAGTAACTCAGACAACACCATCAATTATATTCATGGTCTTCCTGGTTCTTGAGTACAGATCATCTACCAACTCCACGATTCTTACAAGATGGAGTAAAAACCCCAAACCATGCTCTCTCAGAAGAGGACACTCAAGACAAAGTCAGGTATCTGAATTGATGGCCCCTGAGGAGTACAACAACATCAAGGAAGCTTAGGCTCATGAATTGAGGGAACATGGAGCTCACTATGCTGATAGGTGTGGGAGCTATGGAAGAGACAGGTTAGAACTACGTGAGTCACGTGACTTTTTCAGACTCAACAATCATTTGGAACATATATGTAGAGAGTATAGACATGAGGTATCAGTGGCAGAGGAGGTAACAGCTACTCAAACAGGAAATAACCAGGCAATATATCATGACCTGGATCACATTTTCATTTATCAAAATGCAAGTCTCTGGACTTTGAGAGTCCAAATTTCACTTGATGGAAAACCTGATTGAAAATTAAATGATTATGAAAGACAACTGTTGTCAATCATTTTCCAATGTGAAAATGGATAAGGAAAAACACTAACATTTTTCAGTGGAACTGAAAGTTCAACTTTTATTATAAGGCAATATTTGTTGCCAGATTGCTCTATAAAGACAGCATAAATGACTAATTAATTACCTCTTTTAATAGACTGAATACAAAGTCTTAACATCTGCTCTTGTCTTGAGCTATAGACTCCAGCTATCCATCACACAGTTTTGATGTTCAGATCACAAACAGACCTACCATAATTAGTCAAGAAAATGACTCATCAGTGGCCATGAATCAGTCACAAACTGCCACTGTTAAAATGCAAATACAGAAACAGGAGGATAGACTGCATCATCTCTTTGTTAGACTAAACCTTATAATGAATCCATGACAAAGACTATAAACAATTTTATATAATACTTTATACCATTTTCTGTGTGTGGGGAACTTGGAAAGAGTATAGAGAAAAGTACAATAATGATTCAAAGGGCTAAACAAAGTAAGATAAATGATATGATTAAATGACTTATTTAGTTTTAAGAAGAAAAGTTCCAAGAGTACCTAACTCAGATCTTCCAATAAATTACATAATTGGAGATTTGGGCCATGTATTTTAATATTTAGGGAACAATAGAGACATACATGAACAACATATACTTAAAATTAAATATGTAGGAAATTTTTTACTGTAAGAACTATTCATGAGAATACTTGCCAAGATGATTTTGAAAATTTCCTTCCTTAACTCACCTTATGAATAGGGTAAATATTCAACCGACTAGAACTTATTGGGTGAATGATTAGATTTGCATTTGGACAATAATATGGAATACCTGGGTGTAGTGACTAAAGAGATAGCTGCATGCCATATTGTGAATGAACATGTAACCAAAGCTATGTGATTTGAAAATTATTCTGGATGCAATATAAAAAAGTGGAAAATAATTTTAAACTGGAGAATGATAACAGTTTTACTCAAGGACAGGAATTTAAACAGAAACTTAATCATCTTGTGAGATCTAGGTATCAATAAATTTACACTATTTATTGAATTTTTTATTCTGTATGAACTACTCTTTTGACAGAGTCAAAAACTGTCTATAACAATGTTGGAGGGACGCCTGCGTGGCTCAGTCAGTTAGGCATCCAACTTCGGCTCAGGTCATGATCTCATAGCTCACGAGTTTGAGCTCTGGGTAAGGCTCTGTGCCGCTCAGAGCCTGGAGCCTGCTTTGAATTCTGTGTCTCCCTCTCTCTCTGCCCCTCCTCCATTCATGCTCTGTGTGTGTGTGTTGTCTCTGATAAATAAACATTAAAAAATTTAAAAAAAATTACTCTTTAAAAAAATGTTGGGAGGAAGGGTGCCTGGGTGGTTCAGTTAGTTAAGCATCTGACTTGACTCTTTCCACTCAGCTCATGATCACACGGTTTGTGAGTTCGAGCCCCACCTTGGACTCCGTGCTGACAAATCAGAGCCTATTTGGGATTCTCTCTCTCCCTCTCTCTGTCCCTCCCCATCTCATGCTCTCTTTTTTTCTCTCTCAAAAATAAATAAACATTTTTAAAAATGTCAGGAGGAGATAAAAAGTGAAGTAGAATGTTATTCCTGCTTCAAAATTCTCAAAAAAATTCCTTCAAAATTCAAAACAAAAAGAGTTAAATATATTTCCACTATCTTTTAGAGCTTTAAATTCTCAGAGTTTATGATTTTTAAGGACACACAGTTATTTTATCTGAGAATAAACAGTTGGAATTTGCTGGTTTTTAAAATATTGAAACATTTATTAACTTTTTGTTAAACATGTGCCATTCTTTGATTTATAAAAGATGTTTTACTCCTCTGCCATACCACACCAAACAATTTATTGAGAAGAGATTTATTATGTAAATCTAATCGATTTGTTCGTTTATTATGTAAATTTAGTATTATTAAATTAAGAGATACTCAGAAAGTCTACTTCCTAAATTTAAAAGATCTCCCCTATTCCTAATCCAATCACAATTAATTTGGACACAGATTTAACTTTGCATTTACATTAGACATAGCCTCAAGATCTCTCCAAGATACCAGACTCCTATGGACCAAAAATTGTACCTGTACTACTGAGATTATAGAAGCTAAACCCACCAAGTTCATACTGACTTATCCCAACATTTATGCAGGCTTGGAAAATACTATATGAAACCAGAAGTAAAAGACAGGATGAGATCTTTCTGAAAGGGCAAAGAGACAAAGGTCTTATCCCTTGCAGTAGCCCTGGTCACTATTTTTTTTTTCAACTCTGCCTGAAGCCTATTTTATAGTTAAGGATTGAGGTTCTGCTTTCTTCAGATTCCATTTACCTTGAGATCATCAACACTTAACTTTACTTGAGAGAATCATTGACAAAGCGGGGACTATCATGTGCAAAGGTTTCACGATGCTTTGTATTACTTTTCACAGTTTTTACAATCTCACATTCCCAAAATACCACCATCATTTCATATGTGGATCACCGGTTACAAAATTATTAAGACAATAAAAGCTCCCAAACTCTAAACTCACCTTCCATACACACACACACACACACACACACACACACACACACACACACACAGGAACATAAGTAACAAGAAAAAAGTAACTATGGGAGCACCTGGGTGGCTCAGTCGGTTGAGCATCTGACTTCAGCTCATGTCATGATCTTGCGGTTCATGAGTTCGAGCCCTACATCGGGCTCACTGCTGTCAGAGTCCCTTTCTCTCTGACCCTCCCTCACTCACAGTCTCTCTCTCTCTCAAAACAAACAAACAAACAAACAAACAAACAAACATTTAAAAAAATAAAAGGAAAAAGCAACTATGGTTTGTCACCTTACTTAAGGCAAGAAAGGCCTCTGGGAGATAGGCCTCTAATTGAGCATATATTATTGAAAGCTGCCCTAGGCAAATAACTAAAAAAAAAAAATCTAGAGAATTCTAGTTCTCACCACCTCTTTCACACAATGGGCTTCCACCTTTTGTGAAATCATGTTCTCTCTTCATGTTCCCAACATGAAGCTGCATTCTGCAAACTGAAGTGAGCTCTAACAAGCAGCCCCCTCCTCCAGGTTTGCCCAAGTCCATAAGCCTTTCTGCCCGTTAACACGCAGAAACCCTCTGGTCAGGCTTCTAGCCAATTATAGTCTTTCTCTTTATCCATTAACAAAGGCTAACCCATCCTTCCTCAAGTTTATAGAAGTTGCCACATAACACATGAAAGTTTCTGCTGACATATTTTGGGATCCTTCATGAATCTGATGATCATCTGGATGAATCAACTTTGCTGCTTAATGACAACTACTTATTTCATCACAAGCTGGCTTATATTTCATGACTGTTCTATATCCTCCCTTCTATATTACTATTCATCACAGTAATGCATAAACATCACCTATCTCATCAAAAAGGAAAAGGAAAAGAGAGGAACCAAAGCCTGTTAGCATGCCTCTCACAACTGTCCATGCCCCATATACACTCTTACTAGAAACTCCATAGGAAAATCTATTGATGATATACCTAAAGGGAGAAATGAGAAATTATTAGTCTGGCTATTCCATGACAGATTTAATTTCATTCTCAAAATATAATCCCATAATTAAGAACAAATATGCTCAAATGACAAGAGTGATTGCCTTCACTAGAAGTTTCCAAGTGGCTAGAGAAAGAAAGTTGATTTATTAACAGACTCTGGGTAGGTCTCTGGGTGTCTATGTTATTGAGATTCTTTGGGAATAGTGAGTCTCCCTAACTGCAGAATGAACCCTAAAACACTAGACAAGTCAAGGGGCTTTCAGACACCCTAATGCTGCAAAGGAAGTTCCTATTATAAAGGTAGTTAAAAGAGCATGTCAAAAGTGACTGATTTGGACTAAGGGAAACATCCTTGCTCACTGTTATGCTGATCAGGCCATCCTTCCAAAGGGATTTGTGACATCCTCCCAAACCAAGTCTTCGGTGGAGTTAAAAGAAACTATTATAAAATGCCACAATTCCACCTCAACATCAGGTAAAAATATTATAAATGGTTTGGCTATAACCTACTTTAAAAGAATCGAACACTCTTAGAACAGTAAGCTGATTGTGGCAAAGGAGTCCATTTGGAACCTTGCTAATATCTTACATGAGATCTGTCCACCACAGCAGGAATGAATTGGTCACTGTTTTAAAGCAACACTTTAGCTGGTAAGGAGTGTGTGTGTGTGTGTGTGTGTTGTTTTGTTTTGTTTTGTTTTAAGTTAAAAAGTATGTCTTTTGTGCATACCTCACCTGTCAAAAACACAATTCTAGCAAAAGAAGATGGGCATGTATAAAATTCAAAATCACAAGAGACATGTAAATACCCTCAAATGAACTCCATACTAGTACCTGCTACAATGGAATATGAATGTTCTCTGGTTGTTGTCTGTTATATTGAAGAAGAGTCCGGTCCTTTCCCTCTTGAAGAGCTCTAACTGTGCGAATGGCAACTCAGTTTCATGTTTCTCCCTTGGAAAACTGGAATTTATTTAGAGTTGCTGTCATTAATAAATTCTGCAGGGGTGCCTGGGTGAGTCAGTCTGTTGAGTGTCCAATTCCTGACTTCTGCTCAGGTCATGATCTCATGGTTCGTGAATTTGAGCCCCAGCTCAGGCTCTGTGCTGACGGTATGGAGCCTGCTTGGGTTTCTCTCTCTACCTCTCTCTATCCCTCCCCCAACTTGTGTGCGCTCTCTCTCTCTCTCTCTCTCAAAATAAATAAATATTTAAAAATAAATAAATAAATTCTACAAAGCACCACCACTCAAATATTCAAATACTGTCTATACCAAGGGTTGACAAACAATGGCCTATGGGAGATACCCAGTCTACAAGTGCTTTGTAAATAAGGTTTTACTGGAACATAAATTCATTTTATAATGTCTTTGGCCACGTTTAATGCTATAGCAGCAGAGTAATTACAAGAAAGCCCATAGGGTCTACAAGCTTAAATTACTTATTACCTGACCATTTTTAGAAGATATTTCCTTCTTCCAGATCTATACCACCCGTGATCTTCTGGCAAGTATAAAGAAGTCTCAGGTTACACTGACCTGGACCTTTCTCAATATTTTAGCCTCCCAGGTCCAATGCAATGTTCATAGTTACAATTACAAAGAGATCAACTCATGTGGCAGGTACTTCGCTCTTTTTAAGTTAGAAAAAGCCAATTTATAAATCCAACAACATTACTTATGACCTTTGGCTGCAAGAAGACATGGTCAAATAATGCAAGTAACTCATAGTACACACAGCTGATCAAATGATAGGGGAAACCTAGGTCAACATCGAACTAACCAGCCCTTGGATCAACTAAAGCCTGGAGGTCTGGCCCTCCAGAATAGACATCAAAATAAAAATAACCCATGAACCCTTTTAGAAAGAACCTTAGCAGACACCCTGAATGACTATTGCAAGGTAAAGTCTTCAAGATATCTGTGATTCAGGGATCTATGACTCCCAGTTAAAGAGACAAATATCTGTGGACTAGAGCAGGACCAAGTAGAGAGCTCAACTTTAGACGAGAATGCAAGAATCTGTTTTACACTTTGAAACAATCACTTGTACTGTTGGCTGGAG
The DNA here is from genome assembly GCF_027475565.1 of Acinonyx jubatus. Lineage (NCBI taxonomy): Eukaryota > Metazoa > Chordata > Mammalia > Carnivora > Felidae > Acinonyx > Acinonyx jubatus. The sequence continues at coordinate 105,468,758 of NC_069380.1, read as the reverse complement.
AATGATTTGAAGGGAAGAAAAAGTTAAAAAAAGAAAATTGTTAAATAGTTATTCCAACTGTCTAGGTTGTCTGATAACTGTCTGATAGATGTTTTGGACTGGTCACTTTCCATTGTGGTGAAGATAGGACAGATTTGAGACATATTTTGGAGTGCAGACTCAGAGATGTAACTGGACAATTTTCATGCAAAATATGATGAAAAGGAGAATTGGAAAATACCAATAATCATTAAAGGAACTAAGTCTCAAATCAAAAAATATCTAGTTTTCTAGTCCTTCTGGCCCAAAACACAAAGCCCAGATACTAGAAGGGACAAGCTTATCGAAATGTCAAGGAAAAAATAATCTCTAGTGTCTACAAACCCATTGAGAAGAAATACAAAGGAGGAAGGAGCTAACAATCTCATTTTATTAAAATGTGGTATCACCGATGGGAGAATTGAACAAAGACTATTTAACCAAAGGAACAGATAGCTTAATGGTATTTATTATCCTATATGTAAATTTGACATGCAGTATTACCAAAGAGATTTCTGAAGATTATGAAAAACAAGGACATCATGTCCACGTAGTGTTTATTCCAAGTATATAGAGACATATGATGTAATTCATCACTCAAAAATATTAAGGAGAAAATTTTATGTGACCTTCTCAAAAGTTTTACAAATTTTTATGTTTTGCTAAGACTTGAATGGTAACACAGTAGGTCAAGAAAGCACCTAAATGCTTTTGAAACAAAAAGCAGTAGGTATTCTCTGCTATGTTTTCTTAGCATTGTTACACCAACACGTGTTATGAAGAGTCCTCTGCATGGCCACGTGAGTGGCAAGTGGGTAGGTCAGAGCCTGATACCCAGTATTTACACAAGTGCAGAACAGGATCATCCTGAACTTCAAACAGAAGACTGTATAAAAAGGTAAATTAAAAATAACACCCATTTACCTATTTTTTTTTAAAAAAAGTTTCAGCTTTTGGGGCATCTGGGTGTCTCAGTTAGTTAAGCATACTACTCTTGATCTCGGCTCAGGTCATGATCTCATGGTTCATGGGTTTGAGCCCTGCATCATGGGTTCAAGCCCTGCTTCGGGCTCTGAGCTAACAATGCAGAGCCTGCTTAAGATTCTCTCTCCCACTGTCCACCCCTTCCCTGCGCTCTCTCTCTCCCTGTCACAAAATAAGCAAATAAACTTTAAAAAAAAGGGGGGGCAGCTCTTGAGTGGCAGACATTGGAAAGACCAAAGGACCCAAAGCCCTAGGAGTGCTGATGTCCAAGTGTTGAACTATGTTGCTACGGTTGGTGGCAGGGTTGGCGGGGGGGGGGGGGGGGGGGGGGGGGGGGGGGTTCTGTCTGGGCTTCTAAAGTATAATTTAAGCATTCTAGATTTTGATCTTTTCAACTACTTCTCTTTTAAGATCTTTCTCTACTAATTTCTTAAACGTGCCAACCTAACAGCTAGCCAATTTTCCTCAGTCCTAAGGTCAAGACCAGGGACCCTCCCTTGGTGAGGCTGAAATCTGAGTCAAGAATGAAGAGGCCAAACACCAGAATCTTAAAAAGCCAAATAATAGTGGATCTAGTGCCCATTTAGAAAAGCATGCATGTGAATTTATGTCGATAGGTAAAACTCAAAAGACAGAATATGATGTGAAAATTAAATGGTTAAAATTAAGCTACAACTACTGTCTTTGATATCATTTTTCTATCTCCTACAGACTAGAATGAGGTCTTGCTGCTGAAGAGCCAGGATCTATGACACAGTTGAGGAAAACATTTTGACAGTTAGAAGAGTAATATAGAAAGAATCTTTTTCCCTGGATATCTTTCTGGTTTAGAGCCATCTACTTGCCACAGGCTACCTACCAACAGTTGGATTATCATGAGAGAAATATAATCTTTTGTTTTGCTTGAGCCGCTATAGTTTTTAGTTGCTTCATTATATAAATTTAGCTTTATTTAGAAATTAGCCGCTGAAAAATGGGATAGTGCCACAAGGAGACCTGTGCTATTTATTTATTAATTAGTGTTGTGATGTGCAGCAAGGGACCAGATGGTACATCCTGGAAAACTGATGATCGCAATTATACTATGGCAAACATGTCACAAACCTCGGCCTGTGGTACTCTGAAGGCAGATTACATGCAAAATGAAATTGTACCTATAGGGGAAGTGTTTTTAAAGAGTCAAAATATTGGGGCGCCTGGGTGGCTCAGTCAGTTAAGTGTCTGACTTCGGCTCAGGTCATGCTCTCATTCATGGTTCATGAGTTTGAGTCCCATGTCAGCTCTGCGCTGACAGCTCAGAGCTTGGAGCCTGCTTCATATTTTGTGTCTCCCTCTCTCTCTGCCCCTCCCTGCTTGCACTCTATCCTTCTGTCTCTCAAACATAAACATTAAAACAAAAAAAGCCAAAATATTGATAGGTTTGACTATTCCTTATTATATTTTATTTAGCAAGATGCTACAATATAGGAAAAAAATAACCAGTCTTCAAATAATAAGGACCATTCTCTGCTATAAAACTATTATAGATGATGGGATATAATATTGTAAAGCTATAGTCAGACAGAAAGCAGTAACATCTCTGCTAAAGGCTACTTTTAGCTAAAGGCCCCAAGCCTAAATTGACTGAGATTCTAGAAATTTGTGGGAAAAACTGTTTCAGCACCTTCAAAGATTAGGAAATGAAAATGATATTCAAAGGGTTTCTTGAATGCCTCCCATTGTTCTCTGTTAATAAGAACCACCTCAGCAGCAAAGCCCAAGTTAAGATTTTGACCTACCACCTAGTTCTGTAGATTCAGGAGACCTGAGGGTAAGTATCATTAAATTGAGGATGAGGATAATGGGCTGAACAGGAGAAATCAGCAAACCAAGTGTTTTAAGCATTAAAATAATAAATAACTACAACGAGTTTCCATCTCAGACACAATAAGATGTTTGCAATCAAAAGAGATAATGTTGAGTGTTGGCAAGGTTGGGAAGGAATTGGAACCTGGTTGGAATGCAAAATGGCGCACTTTGGAAAATAGTTTGGCATTTCTTCACAAAGTTAAATATAAAGTTAAGGGGCACCTGAGTGGCTCAGTTGGTTAAGTATCCAACTCTTGAGTTTGGCTTACATCATGATCTCTCATGGTTTGTGGGATTGAGCCCCACATCAGGCTCCATGCTGACCACTCAGGGCTTGCTTGAGATTCTCTCTCTCACTTTCTCTCTGCCCCTTCTCTGCTTATGTGCATATATACTCTTTCTCAAAACAAAAAAAACTTAAAATAATAATAAAATAAATACAAGTTAACAGAAAATTCATATCTGTATCTCTTGGTTCAAACCCAAGAGGAATAAAAACATATCTGCAAAATCTTGAACTCCAAAGTTCATAGCAGCATCATTCGTAGCAGCAAAAAAGGAGAAACAATCCAAAAGTCCATAAAGTGATGAATGGATAAATTATGTTATCTGTCCATACTATGGAACATTATTAAGCAACAAAAGTAAACGAGGTACCATTAAATACCATAACATGGATGAACCTTGAAAACATCATGCTAAATGTCACACAAAGTCACAAAAAGATCATACAGTAAATGATTTCATTTATACCAAATGCCCAAATAGGCAAATCTATAGAGACAGAAAGTAGATTTGTGGTTGCCTAGGGCTAGAAGCAAATGGCGGAAGATGGAAGGAACTCTTAATGGATATGGGAGTTCTTTTGGTGATCAAAATGTTAAGTTTGTTGTGATAGTTGCACAATTTTGTAAATATGCTAAAACCTCTCAAAAGATACACTTTAAATAGGTGAGTCGTGTGATATATCAATTATATTTCAAACAGCCTTTAAAATAAGGACCAGGTGATTGGGGCGCCTGGGTGGCGCAGTCGGTTAAGCGTCCGACTTCAGCCAGGTCACGATCTCGCGGTCCGTGAGTTCGAGCCCCGCGTCAGGCTCTGGGCTGATGGCTCGGAGCCTGGAGCCTGTTTCCGATTCTGTGTTTCCCTCTCTCTCTGACCCTCCCCCATTCATGCTCTGTCTCTGTCTCAAAAATAAATAAACGTTAAACAAATTTTAAATAAATAAATAGATAGATAGATAAGAACCTACCAGGTTTTGTTTTTGATTTCAAAGAGTAGTACTGCTGAAGTAGTACTTGTGAAGAAACTACAAGCTTGACCTTCAATGCCTGTGTTGCCCAACTCTTAATATCTATTTTATTTCTTTCTGGGAGAGCACAAGCAGGGGAGAGACAGAGAAAAGGGAACAGAGGATCTGAAGTGGGTTCTGCACTGACCGGCTGACAGCAGTGAGCCCAATGTGGGGCTTGAACTCATGAAACACAAGATCATGACCTGAGCCAAAGTAAGATGCTCAGCCAACTGAGTGACCCAGGCACCCCCTGTGTTTGCTGGACTCTTAAAGCAAACTCCAGGCTTCTCAAAGTGCACAGAGATCAACTCAAAATCCAAGTGCTTCAAAGACGACATTGGTCTTAATGACCAATTCAGAATCAAAAAAAGGTTCTGAGAGAACCAAAACAAGGACAAGGACACTTATGCAAGGGTGCAAACCAGGGTCCCAATAAGCATCTTCCTCTATTAGCAGGACAAGGGGCCTTTACAATTCCTGCCCAGCAGGGCTTGTTTGATAGGGTTCAGTGAATGTTATGTTTCCTATTCTTCCTGTTTCTGAATGGGGCTTTTATTGCTCTTAACTGTTCTTATCCCAACATTCTTTATTGAATGTGTGTGCACACACACATACTCTCCCATGTCATGGGATAGGTGGGGCACATGACTTGTCTCTGTATGGTATCTCTGTATGGGAGACAACCACGTATGACTTTAAAGACAAGACCATACATACCCAGAAAGGCTGGACTCTGAGCTGCATAGCCTAAGTAGAACAATAGGACTTTGGGTTGTCTCCCTTGAGGATGAGGGTGAGTGTATATATACTGTGTGTGGATAAAAATGGTATGTATTATAAAAAAAACAAGTATGTGTAGTATGTATCCCATCTTCTATCCACTTTCATCCTGGGAAGACATGAATCTACTTTTTAGATCTTATTTTTCTTCCAAAGCATTGATAAGGAAAATTTAGTGACTACAATAAATGTTAATGTTATGCCAAGATAGTAGCATACAAAAGTGGAATTGGGGCATTGTTTCTTAATTACTGGAAATGGGATTTGAAATTTCAGCTTATTCCATATTAAAATATAGGTGATGGATAATATGTGTATACAAATATATATATTTACAATGGATATGAAAACCTCTTAACAATTTTATATTTATAGATTAAAATATTATAAAATATTTATCTATTTCTGTTTTATAAAGTATTTTATCTGGAATGGCATTGATTTTAGCAAATCTTTTCCTACCTTTAAAAATGGAACATTTTTTTCACAGTTGTATTATTACAATTTATTACATTTTCTTATACTGAGAACTCTTTGTATTTTTGCTTGATATAACTGGTCTCAGCATATTATTTTTTAAAATGCTGTGGGCTTCTAGATTTTTAATAGTTTAGAAATTTTTCACTGATATTAATAAAAGAGGCTAGTCTATGGTTTTTAGTTCTTATACATCTTGTCAGGTTTCTACATTATGCTGGCTCCGGAAGTTGTGAGAATTTCCTCAGCACAATATTACATGAGATTAAGTTGGGGAAATTAAAAGAATCTTACTAGCACCCTGTTCTGCTTGAGCGTTTGATCTAATGCACCTGTGGAAATGTTTGCACAAGGTCTTTTAGAGATGACGTTGACACCTTCCCTGTACCTATAATGGATCTAATCTATTTAGGCTTTCTATCTCCTCTAGGTCAGTTTAGGTATTTTAGGTATTAATAGAAGAACTATCCATTTCACTGAATTTATCAAATTTATTTCCTGAAGTGTTAGCTTCCCATCCATTTGAAATCCTTTGAAATAGTTTTTGTATATTCATTTCTTCTTTTATGTATGTATACTCTTCTAATATACATTATCTAGTAGGATTATCTATATGTTGTAAATAAGAAAGTTCTATTTTCTAATTCTTTTCAGTTTCCACTTTTTTTTTTTTGGCTTTTGTTAGGTATAATTTAATAACGTTTTGAATTTAGTATTCTATTTTTAATAATTTGTCTTTGACAGAAATTTAAATATTTATCATTATAAATAATACTCTATATATGGCTTTAGTCAATACATCCCATAAGTTCTATACCATAAAATTTTACTAACATTTTATACATAATCCACATTAGTTTGATTTCTTCTTGTGATGTAAGGTGAAGAAGAGTACATTTTTTAAAATATTTTAACATGTATTTATTATTGAGAGACAGAGAGAGACAGAGCATGAGCATGGGAGGGGCAGAGAGAGAGGGAGACAGAATCCAAAGCAGGCTCCAGGCTCTGAGCTATCAGCACAAGGCCCGATGTGGGGCTCAAACTCACAAACTGTGAGATCATAACCCGAGCCTAAGTCAGACACTTAACCTACTGAGCCACCCAGGCGACCAAAGAGTAAAATTTTTAAAAGAAATTTAAACATAATGTCCTTTGTCATTTTAATATCTTATTATGAGGGCACCTGAGTGGCTCAGTCAGTTAAGTGTCTGACTCTTGATCTCAGCTCAGGTTATCATCTCATGGTTCATGAGATCGAGCCCTGCATCAGGCTATGTACTGATAGTGCAGGGCCTGCTTGGGATTCTCTTTCTCCCTCTCTCTCACTTTCTGCCCCTCCCACACTCACACTCACTCACTCTCTCTCTCAAAATAAATGAACTTTAAAAAAATATCTTGTTTTGAATTAAGTATTTCTGATATTTTTATTAACTTTAGCTTTTATTTACATTTGTGTGTCTACATTGCCCATCATTTTACTTCTACCAACACTAATCATTTGATTTGGATGAATTTCTTGTATATAGCAAATGGTAGGATAGCTTTACAATCAAATTTTTCAATCTAATAATTTCCCATTTAAAGCATGGATTTATTCTACTTATATTATTAATATTATGTGCTCATTAATTTTGCATTATATTTAAAGAAGTGCTCTCAAATTTTATGCTACAAATACCCTCTGGTAAATGGCTTTTGTTGTTCTTGTTTGGTTTCCAGTGTGTTTTATTTATAGTCATTGGTTCTTCTGTAGCTTATTTATATAATTCAATATAAAGCAATCTACTGGAATGTTGAGTAAATCAGCATACAGCTCTCATTCTGTTCATGTCTGATTTTCATTATTTTTTTATTGGGAACCTTGTCATTGTTTTTAAGGTTTTAAAATTATTCTTGCATAAATATTCATTATTATGAAACCTTAGTTCTGTATTTAAATGGACTCAATGATCATTTCTAATACTTACTCTGTTTCTCTATTTCACATTAGGAGGGCGAGAGTTGATCTTAACGCACATTTTCAATAAGGATTATTGGATACTCTATTTCTGGGTTCTTCTATATTCTGTATTCTACACATGTAAGACTGTAGTCTATAATGAACAAAAATTTGGCTCATACAAATGATGAAATAATATGTTCTCACACTAAGAGTACAATGGGATCACCAATACTCATATATTTTTGACTTGTTACTGTAAAAATGTTCAACCATTTTCAAAAAAAGACATTGGTAGAATGAACATACTGAATATCAGATATGGAAAAGTTGGACTTCAGTCTGATTTTTTTCCTGTAAGTGACTTGAATTTTTTCCAAACTATTTTTTTTCATTGCTTTTTTGGGGGGCGACAACAACATTACTTAGACTGCATAATCAGATACTTTAAGGAGGTTTTCTTGCCTACCATTGGAATAGATTTTGTTTTGCTTTTAATTGGTTCTCTTCTTTTCCTCAGATATACCAACGTTTAATGTATTAGATTATTTTCTGTCCTTTAAAATTTGTTTGATTTTGTACTGAATATATTTTTAGTATCTATTTTTTTTCTTTCACTACATCCATTTGCTTCAGGCATCTAAGTATAGCCCAGCGAATATAGGGGCCACAAATGTGTGGCTGGTTTTCATCCACAGAGCGCAAAGGATGAAATAAATCAATCCTTTCATTATTAAAAGGACTATACGCCATGTATTCTCAATGTTGAAAACTCAACGCAAGAGTGGCCTTAATGTTTCATTGCCCACTGTCCATTTCATGCCCCCTTTTGTTCTTCTGAACCAATGCTGGGACTCCCTTTCTTTAAAATGCATATTTGAATCTCCTTTCAAAGGTTACTGCAACTTGTTTACTGGGATATCCCTTACTTTCAAAATATACAGCAGAACTGCTTTTCAGATATTAAAGAGAAACATAGACCTAAGACTCATGCAAGGAATAAGTATTTAGAAGAAGGCTGACTGGGTGTTTGAAAGAATGTTAATTGGTCAATAAATTCATTTCTTTAATACATCACACATTTTAGTCAGATAAGAAAAGAGTTTTCCTCTCCATGCACACAATGTCCTTGGGCTTTCATGAGCCTAATGTTGTGTCTTTCCTTTCTTACCTTTCTACAGATCTCCTGCTGATTTCTTTCTGGTTATTAGTCATCTTTGAAAGGGAGGCCGGTTTTCCTCGGCCAGCTGTATGTTAAAAGATGGCTTGAGGAACAGCTCAGACAGGGAAGAGCTGAGTCAGCAGATCCCTCCTGATTGCATTTGTCATTTCCTGTCACTTTGCTATCAGACACTAACCCAACATCTGCGTGCAGGCTGAGTCCAACCCCGGCTGGCAGGAAAATGCTGGGCCCAGGGAAGATGCCAGTGTTTGGTGTGACGATGTGGAGGTAACTTTTCTTTCTCTGATCAGAACCAACATCTGTAGAGAGTCTTGCCCTGCACTTTTCTCAGACTCTCTGACACACGGTCAACCTGCCCGTTGCCTGAGTTCTTCTTGTCTTTTCTTCCACATCATATGTTCAGTGGGAGTCAGGAAGGTTTCCCTCAAGCACCATCTGAAGCAAGGGGTCACGGATTGGACCCTCAAACAATGGAGCACATTTCAAAAGGCTTCACATGGTACTAATGATCTGCATGTGCTGTTGAGTTTATAGAATGATCAGTTTTTTACTATACTTCCTCAAAGAGTATGGCTCTTGGTTGTGGCTGCTTTCCAGGTTCATCAGAAATAATTATTAATTTATTATAACATATATTAAAAGCTTACATAGTACTCTAGTAGCAATCTTTTGAGTTTTTACAAAACCCCTACGAGGTATAGGCATATTCAGTTTCCCTTTACAAATGAGAAAACTGAGAGACAGAAAGACTAAGGAATCTGCCCCAGAACTATGTATACGCCACATGGTTCTACTTGTTGATGTTGGCTCATTTCAGAAAGATCACAACATAAAGGCCTTTATGTCAGAAAACGGAATTTCCCTCAACATTTTAAAGAGTGAAAGTTCTTTGCAAATTTTAAGGTCATGGATAACAAATAAGACACATTCAAAATTTCATTCCATGATTATATTCTACTTACTACACAATCCTAGGGGCTGAGTCTGAGAGTAAACCCCATGCCATGAAGATTGCAACCGTTCCATGGCTTTTAGTTATTTGTTAGCTATTACAATAATAGCTATATGTAACTAACTACTTAGTTATATATTGGTTAAAACATAAAATTTTATTCCTATCTTCTTTACAAATAGAATTTTTTTTCAAAAAGAGCTGAATAATTTCATAATGACTATTCAACTATAATATAGTCAGGTTAGAAGACTTAGAAAACAGAGAAATTAAAAACAGATACACAATTTTTAAACATATTTTTTACTAATGCATAAACCACTAGAGGATTCATAAAATGAATTATGGCCCTTTTAAGTACTGGAACCTAGCCTACCTTTGAAAAGGGAGGTCTATTTACACTCATTAGTAGACAAGATCTCTAAGAGCACTTGTGGAATGAAAGAAATAATTTGCAAAGATATATAGTAATATGATCTTATCTGTATAAAATTATATGGCTATAACACAACAAAATGACCATAAACCCATCAGAAAGTTGGAGAAGTTTGTAAGATGAAACAATGATTGTAATTATCCCTTGGCAGAGATTTTAAATATTTTTTCATTTTTTATATTATGTGAATTTTTCAACTTTTCTAGCAATTATGAAATATCTCTATTAGCAGAAAATCTAAAAGTAATGTACATAATGTGAAAATATGTTTAACTCAAGTTGAAGGCAAAGAAAACTGATATTAACAAGAAAGCAATTCTCACCTAAAATGGGAATAGTTGGTGAAATTTCCAAAGACAATAAGAGGAGAACTATCTAGGGAGACTCGAAATCTGGTGTGGGAGTGTATAACGGTTGGGAACTGACACACCAACCTAAGAGAATCCCAGAGCACTAAGTCTTACTTTTGGCTGGTCTAAGTACATAACAGAAAATTTTCAGTCTATTTAATGAAGTCTTTATACAACACATGCTACCAGAGAGTGGGCTACAAGCGGCTGAGGTAGGGATAGCCCATCAGTTTCTCCAAAGTCCTCATGCCTTTTTGCCAGAGAGATTGCACCACGGGTTCTGCCACAGGGCTGCCAAAGAAAGGGATGAGGACATTCTACTTCAGTTCCTCAAGTAAAGGGTGGGTAAGACTCATGGGGGGGTGGTTGGCATAAGAGAAAAAACCAAGCTGTACCAGGTGCGCATGGTAACCAGGGGAATGCAACCAAGGCAAGTGAACCAGTCTTGAGTTTACCAGTACCACACATCAGCAGCAGGTGACCAGTGATGGCGGCAGCAAGGAAACTATCAGAGGAGCCAACAGTGATCCAGAGGACAGCACAAACTACAACATCCATATAGGAAAACATCATTTTAGGGAGAAGAAAGGAAAAAGAATTATAAAAATAAGAAATTTACCCCAAAGAGAATGAATTAACCTGAGACTCCATAAAATGCAAGACTCTGAAAAAGCTTCAGTTGGCAATATAAATTCTCTAATTCCGTGCTTCTGAAAAAAGTTATAGATGAAGACAAGAGCAATTACAGATATTAAAGAAACTACGTTTCATTCATAATCTAGTAGAAAAAGAATTCTCGGCAATCATGAAGTCTGAGAAAACTTTCTTCTTAAAAGAATATTGAAATGATGGGTAAGTGAGCTAGTCTGATCATCTGAAGTTAAATCTTTTCCAAGCAGGAGGGAAGTATTGCAGAGGTAAAAATAATTGCCATTCTACAATGGTACCCACAGGCTTTGAAACAGAAAGAGGTGAGTCAGTGTCTGATCTCCTGGTAGACGCAACCTAGAATGATCAGTGTCTTAAACCATTCTAGCCACTATAACAAAACCCCACTGACTGGGTAGCTTATCAACAACAGAAATTTATTGCTTACAGTCCTGAAACCTAGAAGTCTAGGGTCAAGGTACCAGTATGGTCACATTATGGTAAGGGTTCATAGCAAGAGACATCTTGCTGTGTCCTTACATGGTGGAAGGAGCAAGGGATCCCTCTGGACCCTCTAAGATAAGACACCAATCCCATTAAGAAGGGCTCCAACCTCATAATTTAAACACCTCCCAAAGATCCCATTTTTGGGGGGTTAGGATTTCAACATCTGAATTTGGGGGTGACATAAACATTCAGACCACACAGTCAGCTCTAGAAAATGAAAACACTGGTCAAGAATGAACTAATCATGCTACTATGAAACAGAGTTGAGGACCATCCTATCACTGATGGGAACACCAGGCCCCAAAATGCATAGTTGGCAATGCTGGAGGCTATCAGCTGATTGAGCATCACAGTCAGGATTAAGGGTAAAATTCCCAGAAAACAAAGACCTGAAGATCTCAAAGAAACAAAAAAAGAAGAAATTCAAGTTAACCAAGGTACAGGTTAAAATAAACAAATATAGATTATTTGGGTATAGATAAGAGGTAGATTTCAACAACCTAGTAAAGATGTGGCCAGAGGTCACAGAAATATAAGGACAGAAACGTGGTGGATTTAAGTCAGATTTCACGAAAAATCAGTTTCCCAGATGAAATAATATGTCTGGTAGAAGTGAACACCGTGTACTCGGAACCAGGATTAAATCTTTTCCCAAAGTCAAAGCCAACTAAGGAATATTTATCCAAACTTTTCTTTGCATGTAACTTGATCCACTTCATTTTCAACTCTCTACATGTGCTCATTGTTTTGTTTGGTTTTACTTTAGTTCCTTCCTCAATTAGCTCTACAGAGTACATTCCAATTTGTTAAGATTAACACTTAGGTCCCTGCGTTTTTGAAAATTTCAGTAGACAGAGGACAGCAGGCCCATCCGGTGGGTGTGTCTGGGAGATTCACAAAACTCTCTGGGACAAGGAGTAGAAATCAAGGCTGAATGTGGTCTAGACTAGTGGTGACCCCTACTGTCTGGATTCTTCTTGCCTGGCAGGGACATAAATGAGACTGTAACAGAGACTGTGAAGTTCCTTTGTTTTCAATTCTCCCCTTCTTCCTTTAATAACAGGACCCTCACTTTTTGTTGAGTACATAGCCACTAAATTAAAGGCCTTAATTTCCCTCCTCCATTGAACATTGGAGTGGCCAGTGAAAAGTGTGCAATTTTGAGAGTGTACCCTTAATAAAAAGGATCGTTCTCTTCCCTCTTCTTTCACGATTTCACTACCTAGAGTGAAACGTAACAGCAAGAATTTGGGCAACTTTCACTGACTGCTAGATGGAAGATTCTTTTTGCACACGGCAGAACAACACAGTGGAAAGATTTCGGGTTTCTAATGACTATAAAGCCTCAAGAACAACTCTGGACAAACTCCTGTAATTGTTTACAAGAGAGGAACGACTGCCTACTTTTTAAGATCTCACTTATGCAATCTCCTAACAGCAGTGACCTCAGGCCCACAGGTTGCAGACTAAAATTACCTACAAAAGCAAAAAAGATTTTTTTTTTTAATATATGAAATTTATTGTCAAATTGGTTTCCATACAACACCCAGTGCTCATCCCAAAAGGTGCCCTCCTCAATACCCATCACCCACCCTCCCCTCCCTCCCACCCCCCATCAACCTTCAGTTTGTTCTCAGTTTTTAACAGTCTCTTATGCTTTGGCTCTCTCCCACTCTAACCTCTTTTTTTTTTTTTCCTTCCCCTCCCCCATGGGTTTCTGTTAAGTTTCTCAGGATCCACCTAAGAGTGAAACCATATGGTATCTGTCTTTCTCTGTATGGCTTATTTCACTTAGCATCACACTCTCCAGTTCCATCCACGTTGCTACAAAAGGCCATATTTCATTTTTTCTCATTGCCACATAGTATTCCAGCAAAAAAGATTTTTAAATGTGACATTTGTGCAATTATCCGTCTATACCAAATCTTCTCATTTTGAATGCATCTGGAGAAAACCTTAGGATCAAGGTATTAAAAGTTTTATGAACACACTTTGTCCTTTCACAGTATATTAAGATAATCATCATCCATCTCTCCAATGTCGGTTCTACCTGATGGCTCACAGAAATAAAGTAGTTTGTGAAAGACCACGATACAAAATATACAATTATATCCTAGATTTAAATTCTTACCTCCTGTGCTCTGAAGCTTATGGTTTAATCACCACTTTGTATTGCGCCTCTTCCTTATTATGGAATTGAATATAAAACTAGAATTAATTTTTAGATCAAAACTTGATAATTTTAAGAGAGTCTTCCAACTAGCAGAGATTTTCATCATTTTTTTTTCTCAACTGTAAATAGTACTTTAGAGAAAAAGACTTGAGAAGCAGTGTCTTAGGTAATTCCACTTTATAAATCCAAGGAATTTCAATAGTGAAACCCAGTCCATTAAAACTCTGTCCAGGATAAACAGTTAATGTCGATGATGAGAGTTTTTTTCTCTATCATTTTTCCATTTTTAGATTTAGTAAATATGACTTTTCCTTGTCAAGGAAAATGAGAACTTTCATTTAGTGAGCATGTAAGTATAAGGAAATGTGTTATGTATATTTAAATAGTTATGTTATTTAAGTTATGACAGGCCACATAATGTTATTGTCCTTTTACAAAAAAGGGCCTGAACTTCAAGAAAGTGAAAGAAAGAAAGAAAGAAAGAACCAGAGAAAGAGAAGCACTGAACAGTGTGTTCTTGGTGATACTAAAGCTTTCACATTATGTTACTTGGATAACAGTAAAAATGTTTACTTCAAATGGAAAGAGTATTTTTCCTCATATTTTCCCAAAGGAAAGTACACCACTATTCTAGCATCCAACTCAGAAATCATCATCAAAACTAGTAAAAATTTCCAATATCAACAATCCACTGAAAATTAGTGGATTATGAAAGTACACTTCAAACTTTTATATGAACTTTATAACATAATATATGCATTACAGAAATAAAATACACAACCATTCTTAGAAATGTACACACATATTTATAAACATACCTGATGCCTTATATTTTTTCAACATCTTTATTTATATTTTTCTAAGACTTAAAACAGGCGAAACTTTTGTCTGATTTGTAGGTTGTACATCATATATGAGGTCAGTTAAAGTCCCAAAATGCTATCATGTTGCCAACAAGCCTGTGAGGTTGGAACCGTTCATATGTTACAAAAGGTCAACCTAGAAAGATTAAATATTTTGCTCAGGGATGCCCAGCTAAACAAAACTGAGATGTAAATTAATCCCAAATTCTATTTCTAAAAGTCAGAATTAAAATTATACAACTCCAAAATAAAGAATTGTAGTCTATTGCTGAAAACATTCAACTTTTAATTGTATTGGCCTGGACTTAATTTACATCTCACATTAGCTTAGTTTCATATCCTTGGGTAAAGTATTTAGCGATTCTATGTGTAATGTGTATCAAAGAGGAATCCAGTGCTGACCGTGGAAAGTTGTGGCCACTACCAAAAGGGATGTGCAAAGTACAGGCCAATAAATAATGCACCTGCCAATAAATAATAAAACATAATGACCTTTTTACTATTAATTAGATACCACTTCTGAAGTGATATTCAGTTTTCCATTTGAAAATATAGGAAATTTTTCCAAGGGAAAATGTCAAAGGGAAGATAACTTTTTTTTTTAATGTGTATTCATTTTTCAGAGATGGAGAGAGACAGAGTGTGAGCATGGGAGGGGCACAGAGAGAGGGAGACACAGATTCCGAAGCAGAATCCAGGCTCTGAGCTGTCAGCACAGAGCCCAATGCGGGCCACAAACCCATGGACCATGAGATCATGACCTGAGCTGATGTTGGACGCTTAATCTACTAAGCTACCCAGGCGCCCCAAGATAATATTTTTTTAAATGTTTATTTATTTTTGAGAGACAGAGAGACAGACAGACAGACAGACATAGGGAGAAACAGAATCCAAATCACGATCCAGGCTCTGAGCTTTCAGCCCACAGCCCAATGTGAGGCTCAAACTCACAAACCAGATCATGACCTGAACTGCGACTGAACCACCCAAGTGTCCCAGGAGAGAAAACATTTTTAAGCAAACTGAAAAACTTAGAGATCCATGGGTAAGTACCAATAGCTACAGTCCCCAGGAAAGCAGGTGCCCTGCCTTTTTTCCTAAGTACAGATCTCTTTCTATTAGTTACCACAGTAATTGACACCCTATAAGCACTTAGTAAAGATCTGTTATTAAATTGACTCTTTTATCTCATGAATAGGAAGACAGAAACTGTTAATAAAACTTTTGATAGACTTCATTTATTTGGAGGTGCAGCCACTGATTTCTCATATAGACATTTATTCAGTCAATACTGAAGGCAAATTAAATAATAACAGTCTCACTATCAACCTTATAAGAATTTTAATCTATCACACCCCATTTCTAAAAGTATTGCAGGACTAATTAAAGAAAGCTGAATTCAAGCAGGCCTGTGCTCAAAGCTTAGATAACTCTGATATCTTGGCAAGGCTAATTTTTTAGGGCTGTAAGCTCTTGCCATTCTTAATATTTAAGAGTTCACTGTTTTAATAAACTATGTAAGTTCATTAAAAGAGGGGGACACTGTTTTTTCAATCTAAAAGCAAAGGGTACCCTTCACAAGTATGATAGAAATCTAAAAGTTACACACCTAAGTGCATTTTATCACATAAAAATTAAAGTTTTATTACTGACACAGTTAGAATCCACCAGAAACAAATTGGAAAAGGCAAAGTACCAACTGACAAAAAAAAATTGCCCCGAATATTATAAAGCAAAAGGGGGCTCGTTACCAATTCAGCCCCAAGGAATTTTTATTTCTAGGAATTACCCATAGAAGCAGCCTAACAATCGATGGAGGTATTTTTACAACATTTCTTTAAAGGAAGAAGCATGGACTAGCTGGATAAGTCATACTATCCCCATCCCAATTTACACTTAGTAGTCCTTAAAATAAATGTTGTAACTATGAAAAGATTTACAAGATATATCAGGCAACATAAAGAGTTCCTAAACATTATTTGTAGCATGATTCTCTCGGCAAGTCTGGAGGAATAGAAAAGAAAACATACCCTTGGAGAGTGGTCTGAATTTAGAATACAGGATTTGTAATATTTATGTGACACCTATCTGTAATGTTAATTTTTTTCCTCACAGAAGGCAGTTATTACTTCCCTGTATTTTTTAAAAGAATGAAAACCATCTGTCATCGTAAATGGGAAAATGGTATCCTATCTTTTAAAGTACTTAATTAAATTTTATAATTTTGAAGTGATGCTTCTTTATTTTTTGGCCACAAGCAAGGTTAGCAAGGGTTTCATCTCAAACCAGTTTTCTTATGAAAGTAAACTTACTGTCTTACATTCACACAGGAGCCTGAAAATAGTGCAGGTGTTTATTATAGTAACATTTATGACACTCAATAGTAATAATTTCTTCAAGAAAAAAAAATCTTCTCAAGAACTAATTTGAAATATATTCTCTATCACTTGTCCCAAGTCTAAAATTTATGTATTACTTCTCTTCAGAGGAAGACCTGAGACTTTTTGAAAACACAGCAAAGAACTTAATGGAACATTTTCCCTTAGACTTAAATTGAGGGTTAATTTGTTCAGAACTTAATTTTTTTCCTTGCATAACAGAAATGTAAGTAATCAAAGAAGCTTTGAATAGCATTATGTCTATTTCAACTTAAAAGTAACCATAGTTATTATCTCTTCCCCCTAAAGAATATTCTTGTCAATGAACACAACATACTACTTGGAATCAACTCTTTTAAAAACTGCTGTTTTTTCTTAGTTACTATGTAGCTTTCCCATTACAAAAATGTTTCACTTTTACAACTATTTCCATCACGTTAATTTAACAATAGTTATGAATTGTGTGAGTTTAAAACATCTACTCAAGATGTCAAACATAAAATGACTAGCAGGCACCCTCTCCCAAGTTACTATACTTCTGTTAACACAGTGGAATGCAATTACAGCAGCTAACAATCTAATATTGTACTATAACATCAAAAATACTCCGAGAGGCACCTGGGTGGCTCAGTTGGCTAAGCATCCGACTTCAGCTCAGGTCATGATTTCGTGGTTTGTGGGTTCAAGCCCTGCACCAGGGTCTGCGCTGACAGCTCAGAGCCTGGAGCCTGCTTCGGGTTCTGTCTGTCTGCCTGTCTCTCTCTCTCAAAAATAAAAAGACGTTTAAAAAATTAAAAAACATACCCTGAGAATTCCAGAACAAGATTATCTATATTATTATTATATTATTACATAATGTATATGTAATGTATATGGATGACTTAGAAAAAGTATTAAAAGTGTTTGCCACTTGGAAGGTTTACTCCCACCCAACATTTTAATTTAAACATTTTGGGTAAAGCTGAAAGTGTAATACCCACTGCTACTGCTTCATGGTTGCAACTCACAGATTGCAGCGATGTTGCCTGAGGCCATCGCATGTCCTTTTTGTGTCTTCAGAAGGATGAGAAATGGAGCCGGAATCCATTTCCCTCTTCTTCACTTGCTTGTTTATTTGCTGGGAGCTCCTTTTGAAGCTGAGAAGGAGTAAGAACTTGACCCTTTGTTTCTGAATGGATAGTTAATCCCCCTCAAATAAATTCGTCTGATCAGCCCGCTTCTAATTAGGATTGGATCTTTTCTCCTGCTTCAGAACTGTTCTGTGAGACGTAGGAAGTCTGGTGAATATTATGCAGTAAGAATAAACATACTGTGTTGTAATTGGCACGACAAAACAGCTCCTCCAATTAACATTTTCTTCATTTCTTTAAAAGTAGCCCTTCAACGGGGTATTTTTGAGACAAACTGAAGACAACTTCAAGACATTTTATTATAGGACTAGGTTTCTTTCCTGCTCCTTGTCAAGGACGTCCCATCACTGAAAGAGCACAGCCTCCTTTAATTATCCCAATGGGAAATTATGAGCCATAGTGTTGTATTTGGTTGGTAGATTTACTGGATGTGACCCAATTAGATGACCTCCAATTTGATCTGATCCAAAAGATTAATTCTTTCAAAAATGTTTATATGTAAAGTAGAAGGTCCCTACTTTTTTCTTTTAAGGGAGGATGGCTATATGTTTATGCAACTAGATCAGATTTTACAATGCGATTTTTAAAAAATGTTTATTTATTTTGAGAGAGAGAGCATGCACACGCGCACACACATTAGGGGGTGGGTGCGGGGGGAGAGGGAGAGAGAATCCCAGGAAGGCTCCACTTCTCTCTGAGAATCCCGGAGAATCTCCAGCACAGAGCCTGATGCAGGGCCCAACCCCATGAACCATAAGATCATGACCTGAGCAGAAGTCAAGAACTGGATGTTCAACTGACTGAGCCACTCAGGCACCCTTACAATGCAAGTGTTAAAGAATATGAAGTAATATCTGATGAAAGGTATTGTGGTGTGGGACTATAGTCATGAGTTCAAAACGTGGGTTTATTAATTGGCTCAGCTCTCCAATTTGTCTTTCTGTGTTAAAATTATTTTTCATTCAACGAATTTATTCAACATACATTTATGAAGTTGGCACAGAGTAGCAGTTTAGTAAATGATAGTTTATTTCCCTTTCCCTTGTCAGAGTGACTCCCTTCTTCCTCATTCCCACTCACCTATGATCACATTTTAAAATAAATTTATCACAATCAACTCTGTTTGTTTTTCTAAATGCACCAAAATACTGTGTGCTCCTTAGGTACAGGGAGTACAGCTTATCTCATTTTAATATCCTAGTCAGTGGAACACAAGAGATTTTGTCCACCCAGCAGTCATTCCCTCTTCTTTCCAGCGACAAGAAACCTGCTTTTGTTTGAATGAATGTACTTAACTCTAGGGTACAAGATGGCTATGGTGGCATCAGTGGCAGTAAGAGTTGAACTAATCTCATTCCTCATCACTGAAATGTAAGAGGAAGTCTCCTGGAAAAAAGCTTTCAGAAAAATAGGACATTCTGAAGGCAAGAGAATATCCCTAAGTTCTTTCTTTCCCAACTGAGATGCTATGGTGCAAAGATTTGATTCTTTTTTTTTAAGCAAGCTGTATGCACAATGTGGGGCTTGAACTCACAACCGGGAGATCAAGAGTCACATGTTCTAACCAAGGGAGGCAGCCAGGCACCCCAATAAGGGTGGGATTTTTAAAGGTATATGGGCGCCTGGGTGGCGCACTCGGTTAAGCGTCCGACTTCAGCCAGGTCACGATCTCGCGGTCCGGGAGTTCGAGCCCCGCGTCAGGCTCTGGGCTGATGGCTCGGAGCCTGGAGCCTGTTTCTGATTGTGTCTCCCTCTCTCTCTGCCCCTCCCCCGTTCATGCTCTGTCTCTCTCTGTCCCAAAAATAAATAAAAAACGTTGGAAAAAAAAAATAAAGGTACAGTGTTCATCCCATGACCCAGAGGGGAGGCAATGCTGACATACAGAGAATGACAGACCAGGAACCTATAAAAACTGTATCTTTATTTACCTCATTGCACAAACAAATCAAAATCATATCATTTGCAAATAATTACCATTTACTCCTTCATTTTCTGATTCAGATGCCTTTCCTGATTGCCCTAAGACAGACTTCCAGTACAATACTGAACAAGAGTGGTCAAACTGGGCATCTCTGTTTTGTTCCTGATCTTAACAGGCAGAAAATCAACAAGCAAACCCTGGAATTGAAGCACACTTTAGATCAAATGGACTTAACAGACATATATAGAACATTCCATCCAACAGCAGCAGAATACACATTCTTCTCAAGTGCACATGGAACATTCTCCATGATAGATCACATAACAGGACACAAAATAAGTCTCAGCAAATTCAAGAAGATTGAAATCATACCAACTGTCTTTTCTGACCACAGTGGTATGAAATGGAAATCAACAACAAGACGAAAGCTGAAACATCTAAAAATACGTGGAAAATAAACAAACACAGTTTTTAACAACTTTGATTTCAAAGAATAAATCAAAAGAAAAAAATTTTTTTTATCTTCAAACAAGTGGAAACGGAAGCACAATATACCAAAACCTGTGGGATGCTGTGAAAACAGCTCTGAAAGTCAACAGCAATAAATGCAAACATCAAGAAACTAAAAGATTGCAAATAATGTAATTTTACACCTCAAAGAATTAGAAAATGAAGAGTTAATTAAGCCCAAAGTTATCAGGAGAAAGGCAAACAGAAATATCAGAGTAGCAATAAATGAGAGACCAGAAAAAGATAGAATTAAAAAAAGTAAGAGGTGGTTTTTCAAAAAGATAAAGAAAATTGACAATTTTTTAGCTAAACTAAGGAAAAAAAGCAAGATGACTTGAATATATAAGCTTAGGAATAAAAGAGGAGATATTACAATGATACCACAGACATACACAGGATCACATGAGACTACTATGGATAATTACATACCAACGAATTAGAAAACCTGGAAGAAATGGATAAATTTCTAGAAACACACAACCTATCAAGAATGAATCAGTATGAAAGAGAAAATCTAAACAGACCAATAGTGAGTAAAGGGATTAAATCAATAATTAAAAACCTTCCCACACAGAAAACCCCAGAACCAGATGGCTTCACTGGTGAATTCTGCTCAACGGTTATAGAAGAATTAATACCAACCCTTCTCAAACTCTTCCAAAAACTTAAAGAGGAGAAAATACTTCTAAACATTCTATGAGGCCAGCATTACAGTGATTCTGATGACAGACACAGACACTATAATAGAAAAGTATACACCAATATCCCCAATGAGTATAGATGCAAACATTCTCAACAAAATTTTAGCACACTAAATTCAGGAACGCATCCAAAGGATTATAAACCATGACCAAATGGGATTTCTCCCTGCGATGCAAGGATGGTTCGACATAAGTAAATCAATAAATGCAATGCATCACATTAGTAGAATGAAAGATAAAAATCACAGGACTATGTCAAAAGATGCGGAAAAAGCTTTTGACAATCACAACGTGCTTTCATGATACAAAGCCTCAACAAATTGTGGTAATATAGGTATTACCTCAAGGTAATTTTAAAGGCTATATACAACAGACCCACAAGTAACATTATACTCAATAATGAAAAAAATCACGGAATTATTAAAGCTGAAGAAAAGCTACCAGGATCTGAGTGACTTACACAAGATGACCAACCTCATAATTTACTTTCAGAAATGGAACAAACATCTAGGTTCCCATTTACCTGCTCCAGTAATCCTCTCTTTCTGCTCTCCTGCCCAATTATTATCTCTATGCGGAAGAAAGTTTTCAAGATTTTATTATTCAAAACATCCATTTCGTGCTTTAGGAGGGCTTATCCGTGAGATTCATGGAGATGTCAACATTATTCCCACTTGCATGAAATAATCTCTTTGTCCATGTTCTGTTCTTGTTTGAAAGCTTTTAATTATTTTTCATGTTTTGAAGAATAATCCCTAAAATATTCATTTGGCCATCAGGTCTCATCATTTTCAACATACATCCTGCTTTCCAATATTCTCCTCCTTATTCCCTATACATATATATTAGGTATTACAAGTACGGATGATACATTTATACCCCAGGTTATGTACACGTAACCACAGTTAGCATCATTTACAAGACTATTCCCGACTCTAAGATATCTTTCTCTCTTATGTACTGAATTTACAATCTAAAACAGTGTAAAAACTGCACCAAAAGAAAATCTTAATTTTTTATTTACAAGAAAAAGTATTCAGTAAGTTTCAGTGGTTGGGTAAGAAAGCTGTAATGTGTGAGAAGTGAAGCCACTTACAAGATTGTTGTTTGTATGAGTATATACACTGCTGTACAAAACATGAGTACATACAAGATTTAAGAAAAAGAGGAGATCTCGTCTCTTCTTTAAGACTATCCTTATTTTTACCAGGGCTGATCAGAATCGTGGTGAATATGTCATTTTGTAAAATTTGAGTCATCTGGAAAACACGGTGGTGTTTAAGAGATTTTAAATGTACATGCATATCCTTAACCTGCACTATTACATACACATATGCAAATACATGGATAAAAATGCATAGAAACAGCATACAGCACACAAACACATCTATGTATTCTAAGTCTTGTAGGCTAAGATGATGGGACATTTGATGAGAAAAAATATTACAAGAAATTTGAGTGGAACATACACTATGTATGGGATGGAAGGTGGGAGGCAGGTTTGGGAAGTGTGACACATGGTGAGTTACAGTGTAGTTGCTTTCAAACTTTTCTTGTTACGATGCTTAGGGGAATACAGACAATGTTTTATTCACCTTTTTATCTCTGACACCAGCCAATTACATAATAGATTTCATACTCATTAAGTGTTTCAAAAGGAATGACATACTTATGTAATTATTAAAATAATCTTCCTGTCACTGCTGAATCTGAAATCCTGCCTGCATTTTAAAAAAATGAAATACACCTAAAATTCTCTTCATAATCAATTCTACACAAAAGTACCACAAAATACAGCTTGTGCTCATATATGAGCTTATACTTACAATAATTAATTCTTTAGACTCAGACTTTTTATTTATTAATGGTACAGTATAAAAAATAATGGTAAATATGGGTATGAAGTTTGGTTTGCATTATGGTTTTTAACCTACTTGCTATTTGATTTTTATTAAATTAAAAGAGATAACCATAGAGTAAGGCCTGGGTGAGCTGGAGGGAAATAAAATTAAAATCAAAGGCAACAAATGATTCTCCATCCAGATTCCTAAAATGGAAGCCCTCAATTATAACTAAAACAGCAGCTGTGGATGTTTTGAAGGCAGTTGACCAGTTTAAGTACCTGGAAATCATCTTGCCAGAGGTTCTCTGACTTTTTGCTAACATGTGACTTGCACTGTCTTCCAGGTGGGCTACAGTTGAGCCTTAAGAAAAAAAGAAAAAGAAAAAGAAATTGCTTTTAACAAAACAGTGATCTCACTTAAGAGAACTGGTTTGTTCCTAAATATGAATAAGCCGTGTCTCAGCATTGAGAAATACCTAATCTCAGGTCTCATTATTCTGTTCTTCTAAAAGGGCTCACAAGCTGGTTATTGATTTTTTTTTTAGCTCAATTAACTTGCATGTAAACTTTGTCTTGATTTCCTACTGTGTTTTCTAGAATTTTGTTGGCAAAGTACTTCCCTAAGAGCACAGCAAGTAGAAAGATGGTTTTAATAAAAAAAATGTTTCCTTTTAGAGAACCTCTCATCCCCTGAACAGACTACACATTCTTACCTCACAGAACTACAAATTAAACTAAAATATTAATGGGGCATCTGGGTGGCTCAGTCAGTTAATCACCGGACTCTTGATTTCTGCTCATGTCATCATCTCAGGATTCGTGAGTTCAAGCCCCACATGGGGCTTTGCGCTGACAGTGTGGATCCCGCTTGAGATTCTCTCTCTCAATCTCTCTCTCTCTCTCTCTTCCCCCCCCACCCTCCCTCCCTCCACCCCTCCCCTGGTCTCTCTCTCAAAATAAATAAATCAACTTAAAAACACAAACTAAAATGTTAAAATAATGTTAGCATAAAAATTATTTTGGAGATTTCTATGCTTTAGTATTAGATTTTGAAACTAAAAAAAATTCCTATCAGTCTCTTGATCAAGTAATGATTCAGTATAATCCATCTAGGGGAATCCCTAAAGAATTTCTTATTACTGTCTAGAAGATTGTGGTCCCATCGATTTAAAATTAACATGAAGTCTACCTCCTTCAATTGTATACTGTGCACTTGGATCAGAATGGGGGAAAAGACAGCAGCAGTATGAGACAGTGTTTGTGTTTTCCCAACATAATGAAGATCAGATGACCACAAGCCAAGAGGTAAATTTCATTTGTTTTATTTATTTAAGCACATGTTCAGCTGGGATTCTTCATTCCTTCTTATTCTAGAAGAGGAGAAAAAAATACAGGTTGCCCCTCAAGCTATTAGTCAAGTGACCTACTTTCAGTCATCGCTCTCCTGCATTTGGCCAAGTCTGATTTTTCCCAGATGACCATATTCTTTTTTTATTCCCATACAGGCATTCTGAGTGTTTGAAAAGGAAATTGTGGAGTTCCTCCAAAATCTGTGGTCAGAACACAAATATTTTGAAATCGTCTCCTTCCCGGCCTGCTGCAGCTATCAACAACATCACCAAGAGTCCTTTTTAAAGGAGAATCTTTGAAATATCTTGATGAGAAAGTTTTTAAAATCCAGTTTTATAACTCTTCGTTCTCGGGACAGTCAGTTGTACACATTTCACATGCTTTCAAGTATTTTATCTCCTAGGCTTTTAGAAGTCTTGTCAGTTGCTGGGGATGTTCAAAATAATCATTATCGTATAACGATAAAGTGATTATACCATGAAATGATATAGGAGTGGAAAACGTGTTTGGTAGGAAATAAAGCCTATAAATTTTCCCCAGTAGGAGAGAGAGGAGCTGTAGGTCATTTTAAACTTCTGGTGGGTTAGAAGTTAGCATGAACAGGCCCAGGACTTGCAAAATCCTTTTTACCTCAAATACAAGGAAATGTGGACAGGGTCGTCTGAGTGGCTCAGTCTGTTAAACGTCCAAATTCGGCTCAAGTCATCATCTCACAGTTCCTGAGTTCAAGCCCCACATTGGGCTCTGTGCTGACCACTCAGAGCCTGCGGTCTGCTTCGGATTCTTTGTCTCCTTCTCTCTCTGTCCCTCCCCCACTTGTGCTCTGTCTCTGTCTCTCTGTCAAAAGTAAACATTAAAAAAAATTACAAAAAGACAAAAAGGAAATGTGGACAGAGAAAAGCAGCTATGGATCTTTCCTAATCCAAAGTCTCTGGACTAAAATGATGAACACACAAATGTGCACACTGAATATTATACATACACATTTATAAAATATGTAATTATATCTTCCTTGTCTCTCATTTTATATAATGCAGTGGTGATTAACATCATTGGGTGTTTACAATGGTAGCATTCAGGTGAGAACGTTACTAAATCGAGGAGTTAATTTTGCCTGTGGATGTCTATCAGGGCAGCTATCCAAAGAGGGCTAAAATGACTAGTGAGACATGAGTCTCTCTGTTAAGCAGGTGCTGGGACCATCTCTCTTTGTATGAAGAATGGTTGTTAGTGACTTCATAGTGAATGGAAATGTATATTTGCTTTATGAAAGATCAAATATATGTAGAAAGGTGTACATGAAGGACTAAATTGCATTAAAGTATGCGAAGTATCCACCAAGTCAATATTTTCCTATGGTGTTATCATAAATTTTCCCAATATTTTCCCATCCATTTCAAGGTTAATTAAAAAATATGACTCCCCCCCCCACACACACAACCTACATTCAATATCTTCTTCCATTACTGATGCTAACCATCTTAAGTTTTTATCACAATAATTTGTGAAGGTGAGCCAGTATCTCCTTCATGAACTCAAAGATTGAGGTCTCTGGAAAAAGTCTAACACTGTTCCCCAGAAGTCACCCCTGCACTACAAGATTCCCAAAGTGCCTGACATTGTAGCTAGATAAATCCCTTTGAGAATAAATAATAGCCTACTAGAAGGCTTTGGTGGAGATCTCCTACCACTGACAGACAACAAATTATTCTGAGACCTGAAATACCTATTATGTAATAATATCAGAAACACATTGCTATTCACTAGAGTTAATTGATAAGATGGAAAAATATACATATAGGAACATGTTCCCAGTAGGGACTGTGGTCTGTGGAGGTTCTGGTAGAGGAAGAATTGATTAGGGAGATCTCCCAGAAAAGGGTTGTAGCCCTCTTTTTGGAACTAATGACAGAATTTCCAGAACTGTCAGCTCCTAAACACTCAGATTTTCTCATATTAAAGGATAACAAATGTTCTTCTGTCTAATCGAAGTTCCTGAGTTCAGACATACGGTGCAGTTTGGAAATCTGTCAATGTTTTTCTTGCATTTGATAAAAAAAAGTTGCTGAGGCCAAGGGGAAGGATAAGCAATAGGCAGGATTGAGGGGAGTATACCTGGCAGTTCAAAACAACTGGGTTCTTACTGAAAAAAATGTTTTGTTTTTGTGGACTCATGGGCAATGGCCAGCTACCGTGCCCTGTGGTCAGGAAAATGCACCTTAGATGATTGGGCAATTACAAATACAACTGTGTGGGCAGTGTAGTTAGGAAAATGCTCTAGGAATTCTAAGAGAGAATTAAAGTGAATCCATGTAGCTAGTCAACAGAAAAATTCAACTACAGGCTCAAAAATGAACTGGGAGGCAAAACCTGATGACTTGGCTTGAACCTTAGATGTTAGTGAAGTGTGTATCTCAAACAATTGGGCCAGGAAGTGCTCAAACTCTGAAACATTGTGTGGAATAACTACCTACTTGTTCATAACATCATGCACCTGCTAATGTCGTGAAAGATTATAGAGAATAGCAGCAGGAAATGAAGATGTGTGAGATTTCCCAGAGCTAAGAGCTGACCAGAGCTCGCAGCAAGATACTGAGGACTCTTACCAGTAACAACAAGTGGTTTCAAATGAATTCTGACCAGACTAGAAATGTTTTCCGTGTCATTTTTGTACTTTGGGCTTCACTCACCCTGGAAAGGAAGCAATAGCTAAAAATACTGTAAAATTTTTGGAACAGAATGGTTATCAATTTGGTCTCAGGCTACATTTTATTCAACAAAGGTACACATTTTACTAAAAAGCGTCAAATCTTATGGATTTATGTCCCTTTTCATATTCAAAATAAACAGCTTGAACACTAATTTGAAAATATATACACACCCCTATGTTTACTACAGCAATATTTACAATAGCCAATGTATGGAAGCATGTGTCCATCCATAGATGAATGGATAAAATTATGTGGTATATGTATATATGCATATATATACACATACTTACATATAATGGAAGACTACACAGCTATAAAAAATGATGAAATCTCGCTATTTGTGACAACATGGATGGACCTAGAGGGTATGGTGCCACATGAAAAAGTATCGCAGAGAAATAAATACCATATAATTTCACTTATATGTGGAATCTAAAAAACATATGAATAAGCAAACAAACAAAAGCTGAAATAAATCCCTAAGCAGAGAAAAAAGTGATGGTTCCCAGAGGAGTAGGGAAGGAGAGGATGAGAAAAATGGGTTGAGGGAATTTGGAGGTACAGACTTCCGGTTATGAAATGAGTAAATCATGGGAATAAAAGTCACAGCATTGGGAGTACAGTCAACGGTATTATAATCACCTTGTACGGTGTCAGACGGTAGCTGTATTTATGAGCACAGCATGTGAACTTGTTGAATCACTACGTTGTACGCCTGAAGCTAATGTAACATTGTGTGTCAACCATATCTCCATAAAAATAAATAAGTAAAATAATATTGCTGAATTAATTCCTCTGAATTGTGTACATTCTTAAGGGAATGATGGCTAGATAGTGTGTTTGTTTTGTATTGTTCAACTTGGATTTCCTCTGCATGCAGCCTCACTGTCTAGTTACTGAAATTGTCCCATTGCATTTTTTAAAATCTGTGTTTGTACACAAAGGAAGCTATTCCTGCCATGCGGATGAGCCTGGATTAAAACAGGTAGTAAATGAAATCTTAACCAAGAAACACGCAAACTAACAGGAAATTCTTTTCCGAAGAGAAGTGATTATTTACCATGGTAATCAGGTCTTAAAGAAAGACAGCATCTCAGAAGAGTCATTTTCCTAGTTGTTCCTTTCAAAAGTAGGCCAATTTATGGCCATTGCTAGACAAAAACTCTGGATTTGTTTTCTGCTGCTAAGTATCTTTGAAGTTGATTTTTAGATTTACCCTAGAAGTCTCTTTGGATGGTAAAGGAAAGACATCAACAGTATGTCTTGATGATGATGATGATGATGATAGTAACCCTAAGTGAGGGCCTGCCTGAGTCATGGCACTTGAGAGTTACCATTTGGACTGTGTGTTTTGGTTTTGGTTTTCGTTTTGATTTTCCTAGATTTGCACGGAACCGCACATGCTGTTTCTGGAAGCTGGTAGCTGATACATTCATTGTATTTCTCTAAATAAGGATGCTGCCTGTTAAGGTAAATACCTGCAGCATATCATTATTACCTGTTCTGTATACTTTTAAATAATTGCTACTAGGTTTAAATGTATACGGGATGCAACATAAACAGTGATTCAAGGAATTGGATATGGAAAATGGTGACTGTGGCCATATAGCACATGTGGCCATATAGCACATGTGGTGATATAGCAGCCACATAAATTCAGTGATTTGCCCCATGATAGGCAAAAAGGGGATTTTGGAAGTCTTATAACACAATCAAACTGAATGGCAACTAGAAGTAGAATATGCTTTACTGATCATCTCCTGGGGCACTTAACACACAATATACTTGATTCTTTCTTAGAATTTCCATTTCTTTGATTACATTCCAATCTGTTCTTTCATCTTTTTTACTTGTCTCCTAGAGCCCTTATCGTATTAATGATAACTGACCTAAATTCAAGGTCTGATAATTCCCAAATTCCTGCCTTATCAAAGTCTTGTTCTGGTATTTGTCTTGTCCTTTAAATTGTGTGTGTGTTTTTAAAACCTTTGACTTATTTTGAGAGTGAGAAAGTGAGAACACACAGAAGCAGGGGAGGAGAAGAGGTGGGGGGTGCTCAATCTCCAGAACCCTGAGAACATGACCTGAGTGGAAACCAAGAGCTGGACGTTTAACCGACTATGCCATCCAGGCAAACCTAACCTGTGTTTTCTATTAATCTGTCTTGTAATTTTTTGTTGCAAGTCAGCATAATAAACTGAGTAAAAGTAAATCCCGTAAACAGACCTTTAGTAACGTGGTGCCAAGGTGTGATGGGAGAGAACGAGTTCTATGTCCTATGATTAATTCTCCTCTTTTAGTGCAAGTGTTTCTCAGTCCAGGCGATAGAGGCAGGTATTTCCCTTTTTCCAGAAATGCTAGGCTGCAATAAAATCCCAACAATTTAAGGTTCTATTAAAACAGCTTCTCTTGAGAGCAGGTGTTTGTTAAAACCGGAATACTCTGGCATATTCCAAAAGTTACTCTTGCCTTCTCCCTGCCAGTAGGATTGCTTTCTGACATTTACTTGAGGAACCTGAAAGGCTCTAGGAGACAAAGTTCACAAAACTTTGGGAGATCTGGAGTTTCAACTCGGACGTCCACAATGAGTCTTCAAGCAATTCATTAATTACACTTCAGGCTTTCTTCACCCTGGTACTGGTTTCTACAGAGGTTTTTCTGCTCATGGATTTCTAATCTGTTGTGATTCTCTGTATCTGCCTGTCTCTCAGTCATCAGGAACAGTGGTTTACTCTGTAATCTCACTTCCACAGATCTAAGAAGAGTTGTCAGTTTTTCAGGTAGTTCAGCCTTTTGCTTGTTAGCATGGATTAGCCACTTTGAAGGCACTTACACGGTAGATTGCAAACTAGTAGTCGGGCATTATGCACTTGAGTTACATTCATGTCATAAATACTCAGAAGCAAACACTTCTTGGTGTTTCATTCAACTCTAGCCCCAATATATTAGAGAAAATCAGTGTTTGGAGAAGTGTATGTGTTCTCCACTCTTTAGGGTTTTTGTAATTTTACCATATAGAGTAAATAGACATGGTACATGTCCATAAATACCACCTAGGGCTGCTGTACACGTTTAAATTTTCATTTTCTTTTTCAAATTTTAAAAGTCGTAACTTATACTTGATTGGCAACCAATTTTTTTCAATCTCTTGTGTTTTAGATTTATCAGTCAACATGTACATTCATTTCAATTTTATTTGTGAGTTTCATCAGTTAAATATTGGCAAATATATACCGTTCCCGCTAATAAATTGTGTGGATATACCTCAACACGTATATGAGTAAGAGAGTTTTCTAGATTATACACCTGCATACAGAACTGCTAGGTCAGAGATTATGTTCATTTTCAACATACTTAGATTAGCCACTTTGTTCTTGAAGTTGATGTAATCATTAGTCTCCCATGGGCAGTCAAGACTTCTATTTTACTTTTTTCAATGGAAGTATAGCTGACATACGTTGTTACATTACTTCCAGGTGTATAACATGGTGATTAAACAACTCTGTGCCATAGACTGCTCACCACAGGTGTAGCTATCATCTGCCTTCTATTTTTTCATATCAGGCTTATTAATTTTTGCCAAATTTATGGGGGAAAATAACACTATTTCTAAATCTAAAGATCCAAAATTTCCAGTGAAGGTGAGCATCTTTACAAGGTTTTTGGCCCATGGTTTTCTTATTTTAATTCATTTTTCATCACCATTAGGTACAGTGGGTTTTTCATTTCAATATTAAATTCCCTGAAATGTGCTCTATTTAGCTTTCTCCCCCATTGGACAAAAGCTTATTACAGTGCTGTGAAATATAACCAATCTGTTTGTTAGCATATTCTTTTTAAAAAATGTCTCACTAAAGTGGTGCCTGGGTGGCTCAGTCAGTTAAGTCTCTGACTTCGGCTCAGGTCATGATCTCACATTTTGTGAGTTTGAGCCCCACATTGGTCTCTGTGCTGACAGCTCAGAGCCTGGAGTCTGCTTGGGATTCTGTGTCTCCCTCTCTGTCCCTCCCCCACTCATGCTCTGTCTCTCTCTCTCTCTCAAAAATAAATAAATGCCAAAAAAAAAAAAAAAAGTCTCACTAGAGTACATATTTTACTAGGACAGGTCATATCAGTCTTATTTTTCATTGTACTTGAACAAAATATACAGATGTAAATGGACAGGCAATAATAAGAGGAAAAGGAGAAAAATATTCACATAATGAGAAAAAAAGTCCAGAAAAATAAGCATAATACTGTCAAGATGTGCCTTTTACACACAAAATAATACAACTCTCACAGGTCACGGTGACTGTGACATAGATTTACAGGACCCAGAAGACAAAAATCAACACAGATTTGAAACATTTTACATGAATCCATTTACAAGTGTAAATCAACAGGGCAAAATTCTATTCTTATTTTTGTATTTTGAAAACGTATTATCTTTGTCTCCTTGAGAATGTTTTATTTTTCCAATTTGCTAGACTATCTGTCTCTGTATTTTCTGAAATATTGTAGACCAGAACTTATCCCAGTTTTTTGTTTTTCTCTTTGCCCCCACCTGCTTATTGAGCTCTTGCTCTTATATGATGCTCTGAACTATTTTATTTCCAGGATCATTTGTTTCTTATGGCTATACATTTTAACTGATTTAGTACAGCTGACAAAATCATTCTACAGCATTTTTCTACTTTTGTACAGCTTTGTAATATAAATGACATTAAAAAGCTAGCAAAAGAGGGGTTATATAATTACCATCAGAGCCATCATGGCACAAAACATGATTTACTCTACATGAGATATCTTAATACTCGTTTTAGAACAAACAACAAATTTATCCAGGTTTAGCAAAATCTCAGAATGACTCAACTTTAGTTGCAGATACAACAGAAAATAAAATGTCTTATGAAAGTAATATAAAAAATGAAATTCTCACCCATAAAGCACTTAGGAGATTAACCATAGTGTATTCTAATGCTATAGAATATTAATATGCTTATATGTGTTTAGGTTGAATTAAAATTTCAGATCATGGTGCACTTGGGTGGCTCAGTCAGTTAAGCATCTGACTCTTGATTTCTACTCAGGTCATGCTGTCATAGTTCATGAGTTCAAGTTCCTGTGTAGGACTCTGTGCTAACAGCACGGAGCATACTGGGATTCTCTCTCCATCTCTCTGCCCCTCCACCACTCATGTGTGAGCTCACTCTCTCTCAAAATAAATACATAAACGTTTAAAATTTTTTTCAGATTACTATCCTGATGTTCTTTAAGATCTTTGAAAAAATCCACCATAGATTTTTATACTAACATGTAATGAATAAATAAAACCAAGAAAGAAAGATAGTAATAATGTAAAGACGATGGTGAATGTTTTTTCAAAGCTCCAAAAAAAAAAAAAAAAGTGTGTGTGTTTGTGTGTGTGTATGTGTGTGTGTTACTGAGAGAGGGATAAAAACAAAGAAATCAAGATATAAAAAGTCCTGGTGGAAAACTAGTTACTCCATATAGGTAGATTATTTTATATTGAGAGAATTTACTCTGTTTTGTAAAAATAAAAAGGATTAATTTACAATTATGTTAAAGTTAGTAATAAATTTCTAGGTACAATTATGATACTTTATGTTAGTCATTTTTTTTTTTGGTAAGTTGTATCTTCATATAGGAAGAGTCCATTTTCCAGATGCATAATTTCTTAATTTATAGAAATATATTCTTAACAGCAAAATGATTTAATGTCTCTATACAAGGAAAGAACCATTTGACATTTAACTTACACTAATCAGAAAAACGGGATTAGAGGAATACTACTTCATTAACACATGCACCATTCTAGACCCTATGAAAAAAATGGAACCGAAGGAAAAGCCAAACAACTTAAAACAAGAAGATGCCAAGAATAAATCCTTACAGCTGACAAGCTTGGTCTATTAGGAAGCAAACACGAGTATAATACTTGTTAATGTTCTACTACAATGCAGACAGAGTGTAGTACACACTATGTCTACTAGATGCAGACATACATCTAGTCTGCAACGGCAATTTGTTTGTAAGCCAACTCTTTAAGACTGTGATACCCTAGACGAGAGGAAATCATCATGCTAATCTTGCTTCCGACTTTGATACTATCAGACTAACTACCCCCCCCCACCACAAAAGGATAAGAAAAACTTTAGATTAATGGAATTGCTTAACTATTTTTGATATAGAAGATGTCTTTGTTTATATTAAGAGTAGTATACCTGTCTAACTTAGTGGCTAAATTTCTGTCAAGTACCTTTTTGCTTAAATAAAGGGCACCATTATGTTTTTCTGAGCTGAATTTATAGTTAACCAGGTGAACTTTGGAGAAATTCCTTGGACTGGAATAGTGAAGGGAGTTTCCTTCAAGAATAAATCTACCCCCAGCCTTTGCAGAGAGTTTGAGAGGATTACAGATATTGTGTACAAAGTTTTGGCAAATAGAGAATGATCATAAGTTGTCATGTTTAACTACTATCAACAATGTATGCTTTTTTTTACTATATCTGGAGATGGGATTTATTTTTTAAGAATAAGGTTGTTTACATATTATTCTTCTTTTTGTGCTTTAAGTTCTATTCTTCGTGAAAGCCTATACTTTTTCCTAACCTAGTAGGATCAGTTTGACCTCTCATTATTTTACTGACCAATGTTTCCTATTTTTCTCTTTATTAATTGATTTTTTAATTCCCCATTAAAGGGAACTATTTTGAATTTGTTTTTACAATCTTTTTAAAAATCTTATCTTATTCTTTTCTTTTTCTGACTGATTTTGTTCTGCTTCTTCAAAGTAGAAGTCATTTTCCTATTATTGACTTGTACTACTTAACATTTTTCTACTTGCTATAATCTAATTAGTATTATTGTATCTTTTATTATGTATCTTTAATTTACATATCTTCCATTAGTCTTTTAATTTTTCTATTTTAAAGAGAGTGCAAGTGAGCAGTGGAGGGGTCCAAAGGGACAGAGAGAGAGAGAGAGAGAGAGAGAGAGAGAGAGAGAGGGAGAGGGCTGTGGGGAGAAGGAGAAGGAGAGGGAGAGGGAGGGAGGGGGAGAGACAGAGAGAGAGAGGGAGAGAAAGAATCCAAAGCAGGCTTCATGCTCAGCACAGAGCCTGACATGGGGTTCAGTCTCACAACTGTGAGATCCTGACCTGAGCCAAAATCAAGAGTCGAACACTTAACTGACTGAGCCACACAGGCACCCAGTCTTTTTAAAATTTTAATCGAAAAAGGAAACATGTAGAAAAAATAGCATAAGGATCTCCCATATACCGATCACCCAGTTTCAAAAATTGCTTCCACATTTCTCATCTTATTTATTAAGTCTTTTGGTATTTTTATTTTCTAACAGAATTCGCAATTATATTTAAAAACTGGTGATTGATTCAACATGTATTACTATTGCCCTCATATAATTTTTTTTAATTTATTCGTTTTTGAGAGGCACAGTATGAGTTGGGGAGGGGCAGAGAGAGAGAGAGAGACAGAGACAGAATCTAAAGCAAGCTTCAGGCTCTGAGCTGTCAGCACAGAGCCCAATACAGGGCTCAAACCCACGAACCGCAAGATCATGACCTGAAGTTGGATGCTTAACTGAATGAGCCACCCAGGTGCCCCTAATTTGGTTTTATAAATATACATACGAATAAGCCACATCAAAATCTCATGTGTAAATCAAAATATATACCATAGACACTCTGAAAGCTAGAATGGCTAAATTAAATTTTTTTGAAATTTATTTTGAGACAGAGAGAGAAGGAATGGTTAAATTAACCTAAAGAAAAGTTTAAGACAAGAATATAGCCAGGAATAGAAAAGGTCATTTCATAATGACATATGGATAAGAAGAAATAAAGTACTCAAAAGTATGGACCTAGTCACAAGGGTTCAAAATACTGACAGAATTGAAAAGGGTAAGTGATGAATCCAGAACCACAGCTTGGCTTTCTGCATGAAACTCTCAGTGTTAGACCAAAGATAATTAAGATTGCAGAAGTTATGAACAGAACAATCTACTGATATTTCCTGTCACAGACTATGAGTCTGCAGTTCTCTCTTGTCCAGCAAGAGAGTGGACACAGAATTGAATATGAGAGAGGCTAATGACCCGGGAGGAGAGAAGAGCCATGAATAGGAATTTCATCTCCATCATTTATTGAGCTCACAAGATATTACCCACGTGGTGAACGTGAGAAAAACAAGATCTTACACAGGTGACCGTGGAGAAAACAATCAAACAGTAATCATTAACTTGTGTGTATAAAAAGCAAAAGGTCTGGGGGGAGGGCAAGTTAAGTTTGCAAACAAGGTACTTTGGCACCAAATGGAAAGTAATTTCCTGCAGGTGATATAACAAGTTTCTTGTGATCCCATTACAGTAACTCGCTAGCTAACCTTGGGCACTTTCACCCCATGGTGGTGGCTTTCCACCATAAGCTTTTTTCTAACCCATTTATGTAAGTATTACTTATTTCCACACAATTTCCTAATTGCTGCTTACCAAAACCACACCAGACCACAGAATACACAATCATTTCAAGCCTACACAGGAAGTTCACAAAGAAAAACCTCATTATAGTCCCCAAAACAACTTTAAATAAATTTAAGAAAACTTAAATCACACACAATATGTACACTGGCCCAAATGGAATTAAGCTAGAAATCAACAACTAAAAACTAAAACTAGCTGATAATAATAATAAAGAAATTAAAGAATGTATGTCTAAGTAATCTAGAAGTCAAAAAATTACTAAGGAAATGACAAAATCTGCTTAAATGAAAATTAAAATATATGCCTATATATCATAACCCATGAAGTAAAAACCACACTGTTAATAGTTCTACTAAATCTCACGAAAATCCCACATAGAAATACAATGCTGTTAAATCTCAAAGAAAAGAAAAAAATAAAACAAGTTTGGTGACTTTTCAAAGACCTGTGTTAACTAAAAGAGAACAGCATCAATTGAAAATATCAAAAGCAGCAAAAACATTTAAAAAACCCATTTAGGGGGGCGCCTGATTGACTCAGTTGGTTGAGTGTCCAACTGGAGCTCAGGTCATGATGTAACGGTTTGTAAATTCAAGCCCCGCATCAGACTTGAGGCTTGCTGCTGTCGGTGCAGAACCCACTTTGGATCCTCTGCCCCCCATCTCTCTGCCCCTCCCTGGCTTGTACTGTCTCTCTCTCGCTGTCTCTCAAAATAATAATAATAATAATAATAAAACATTTAAAAAGACATTTAAAAAATAAAAAAAAAACCATTTGGTGGTTATCAGATTATTGGTTTCTGATTTTGATTCTACTGGAAATTCTTCCCCACCTCAAGGTCATACAAAGATTATCTTGTATTATCTTCTAATAATTTCAATGTCTAAAAATGTCTTCTGTGCCTTTATGCATGTTCCTATTTCTAGAACTATTATGAAGTGAATGTGTCAAGCCCTTCAGTCTAGATTTCTGACTGGTTAACTCATTCTTTCAGTTTTCATCTTATCCTTCTACTACATCTCCTGTGGCTCTGCTGTTTGTGAATTCAGTGCAATCTTCAAATTCACAGATCTTTGTAAGCAGCATAGGGTTTCTTCCTTGTATTGACTTTTAATTCCCAAAGATACACATACCACCCACACCCACACTAACACCCACACACACACCCACACACGTATGTATTCATGGAGGATTTCTAAAGATTTTTCAGTTATTATTTCATTTTCTCTGAAGATAATGTATTTTTTATGATTGTTATTCCTCTTTAAATTTTTTTGAAGTTTAAAGAAAAAATTTAAAGATATCTTCAGATTTCTGTGCTACTCTTTATATATTATTAGGCAGGAGTTCATTCCCAGTTGTGCGATCTATTTTCTCTGCCAGAGTTTTGCTAGAATTAAGTGAGCTACTTTTAAGCGAAACAAAAATATTCCAGCTGTAAAACTAACAGAACCTAACAAAATATTTTGCCCAGCATTCACCTAACTGATAACAAAACAACCGAAAAGCAAAACACTCAAAAGACCCAACTCTGCCACTTGTTAGGATAATGGAGCCTTTCAAGCAGCTATAATTAAAACCACGACAGATTCTGTTGAACAAACTTCTGCAAGCCAACAGTGTCAAGACAGAGCTCTAATTGAGTTGGTAGCATAACTATCTCCATTCAAGACCCACTGTAATTTACAGAGAGCATCTCTCTTCTATCACTGTAATAGTCATAGTGATTTTTTCCCCCTTAGTAGAGCAAGGTGCCTTGCACTGCCTTGATGGTGAAATCCTCCCCTGAGTAGGTAGGAACAAGTAGTAGCAGAAGAAGAACTTTGGAGTCCTGGCCAACAGTCTGGGCAAACAGCTTGACAGTGTCCGTGACAAGGCCAGATGTAACATTTTGATGGTATACTGGGGGTCTCTGAGGAAAGAGCAACCACAGTATTTAACAACATTCATGTGAAGCCAGGTAAGTTTGCTATTTTGAGACTTTATATACACAAACTACACATTTTAGATAGGTTTATCATGTTTTACCTTGTTTTATGTGGAAGAATTTTACAAGCTGCTATTACCAGGTGATTCCTTTCATTTACCGGAGCCAGTCTACTTATGAAGGTTATATGTGCCTGGCTTTAAAATTAATATTGTTTGTTTCTATCTGAACAGGAGCTAACTTTGGAATCTGCGGCCAAGCTGAATTGTCAGTACAACTGAGTGACTAAACAAGTAGAGCTTCTTCTAAGACTTCCTAAAAACCTGGTTCTGCAATGGGTTTTTACTAGGAAACGATTTATTCCCCAACCAAATAATTTTATTTTCATTGACAAATTACCCAACAATATGTTTTAAATGTCTGCAGAATATCCTGGAGATTTTCATGTATTTACTGCTCACAGTTTGCTGTGCAAAAGGGAACCTCAGGCTACAAACATGACAAGAACAGTGTTACAAATATTCCACAAGAGAAAAAAATGAAACCCTGTTTTTCATGTGACTACCTAACTCATCACTCTAATAGGCTTCTCTTTCTCATGCTATTGGGATCCACTCACTAGGATATTTTTTCTACATGTTAAAAAAATTCTTTTGATTGCCCCTTGGACAGAGGGAAAAATATTATTGCTTAGTGACATGCCAATCGACATCCTCTGCTAAGTCTAATTTACAGAGTTGCTTACTTTCCTGATTCACCAGGTGATGAAACTTTGATGATGAAGTATTTTGGAATTAGAATGCACGTCTGTTCAAAACATGAGCCCACTGTGGCAGCACCAGAAATAGTTTTCCATTCTTCACGACTCTATGTGGGTCACAGTGTTACGAATTGAAATGAATGTTTTTCTCCTTCTTTTTTCCCCCTGTATTTGATGTGACTGTCTGGTAGGACCATCTTCACGACTTAATCTACGGTGTTTAAAATTACCAAATGCTGACTCTAAAAATTTCCTCCCATGTACACGTACAGTTTTTATTCAAGGTAATGCCCCTATGATCTGTATCCACACATACTGATCCATTATGCTAAGCACATAGTCGACATTATTTCCTTTATTCCTCACAACTACCAGATGAAATGAAAAAAATTATGGCTTTGAGAGATCAAACAACTCGCCCAAGGTCATGAATCTAGTAGTAACTGATTGAATTGTGATTAATATCCAGACCTTTTTTATTCCAGAAGAGCTCCATAATTGTACAGATATGCTAGCAATGCAGTTCTGTGAATTTTCCTGCTAACAATCTGAGAAACCCACAAGACTGTTTTGTGTAATGGTTTAGAATACAGTTTCCCCTGACATCCACACACAGGCATGAACTATAATGGGATCCTGACTCGAATAAACCAGATAGAAAATCTACTTAGAGGGAAAAGACAGATTTTGAATATGAATTGAGTGTAAGATAAAACTAGAGAATTATCAGTTTTCTTAGGCAGTTAATGACATCGTGGACGTGTAAGAGAATCGCATTCTTAGGAAGCATATGTTGAAGATTGTAGGGATGAAATGTCTATAATTTCCAGCGCTCAGAAAATTTTCAAATGCATAGATATACAGACAAAGCAAATATTAAACAATGTTAACAGGGGGTAAGTAAACACGCACTACTATACAACGTGTTCAATTTTCTGTAGGTATCAAATTTTTCATAATAAAAAGGGGGAAACAGGATTTGATCCCTGAAGTCGCAATCTCTGAGCTTTAATCCCTCTCTACCACTTACTATCTTGAGACAAGTTATCTTCTATTTACGGGCTTTATTTTCCCATATGTAAAACCGTGATAATAGTAATCACTACTTTATGAAGAGTTGAGCACTTAGTAGCTACAAATGTACTTAGTTATTATTCAGCATTCCCAAATTATTCTCAGCGTGTGATTGTCCCTAAAGCTCATATATTTCCATTTGTATCATCTGGAATCCCTTGGGAACTAATCTAGACAACTCTTTAAAAACCCAAGTTAAATTAGGAAGAAACGATATAGCTATGACTAGCTAGGAGGAGGTTTTGTTTTGCTCTATGTAAGAATCATGAAAGGTGGCGGTTCTTATATTCTGCTGGATGTAAAATCCAATAATTTTGACTACAGTTTTAAAATAATAGTTGATCATTTTGATATATAACTAGGGTAAGAAAACTCTTTGCCTAAGACCAAGAAAATCCTGAATGAGACAGGTCATTTGAGCATAGTTTTGAAGATAATGGTGATAGTGATTTCAGCTGAACATGAAATGTCTTCAAATGGTAATGTAAACATTGGCTAATGGTCTCTTAGGAAGTATTTGGAAATGTAAGTGTGGGAGCTTAGTAGCATCCCATGATTTCAGAAGTATAAAATATGTTTAACTTATTCTATAAAATATAAACTGATGGCTTCGGCTTCAACTTTATCACAGTTAAAGCAAACTAAATGTAGATCATCTCACAGTAAATGCAATTTGTGGTTTCTTTATCCCAACAGTGTTGAAGTTTTAGTTTTTGAAATCAGATAGTTAGTGACGTTTACATAGATATGCACAAAAGTCCTCACCAAAAAGGTGATCTTCAAAATGCCATTATTGTATTATCTCTAGCATTCAATTTCTTATTAAAAAATGACGTACAACTTGTACAGAACCTGATAGAAACTTCTGCAATCCTACAACCAATAAAGTCATCTTCCTTGTTTCAAAATCTAATCTCAACAATGTTTAAAATTAAAAACCATAAATATCAATAATTCTTGCCAAAGTTAAGACTTGTGTAACAGGTAAATTTTTGTTACTTTCGTAGTATAATCTTTCTTCTTCACCTTTTCTTCTTTCTCAACGGTAACTAATTCCCCTTTGGAGACTCGTAACTTCTGGGGAGACTGCCTCCACCAAAGCTCATAACCAAATTTA
Organism: Acinonyx jubatus; assembly: GCF_027475565.1. NCBI lineage: Eukaryota > Metazoa > Chordata > Mammalia > Carnivora > Felidae > Acinonyx > Acinonyx jubatus. The sequence continues at coordinate 105,428,379 of NC_069380.1, read as the reverse complement.
AACCAATCAGCAAATATCCTATCACAGTGAATGGGTGAAGGCTGAGCATGTGACTTAAGGCAATCCAAGTCGAAAGAATACCAAAGATTTGCTGTGAAGAGCAGGAAAGGTATTACTGACTTTTTTGTTAATGTGTACAGTCAGATAGAACAGGGAGCAGCCAAAAGCCATCTTGGATAACCAGAAGTGGTCAGGCAGAAAACAAAGCTGTAGTGTGGAAGAGGGAAGGCAGTGACAGAAGAAAACCAGGTCTTATGCAGCAAGGTGATATGACCTGATTAGCTTCCAATGAAACCTCCTAGCTCTGGATATTTACACAAGGCACACGTGAGAAGTTCTTCACTATTTCTGCTAGTAGAATCTGATTTCTGGTTGTTGTTTTTTTTTAATGTTTATTCATTTTTGAGAGAGAGACAGAGCGTGAGCAGGGGAGGGGCAGAGAGAGAGAGAGACAGAATCCAAACCAGGCTCCAGGCTCTGAGCTGTCAGCACAGAGCCCGACGCAGGGCTCCAACTCACTGACCACGAGATCACAACCTGAGCAGAAGTCGAACACTCAACCGACCGAGCCACCCAGACACCTCTGATTTCTGTTATTTAAACCTTAAAGCCTTCTTACTAAAACATGTTATTAGCTATCTTCTATGCTGGGGGTGCTGACGTCAGCCACACAACTGTGGCTTCCCGTGGAATTCCTTGCAATTATGGAAATTGGAGCGTTACTGAACCTGACCCTTATTTGAAAGGTCTTTAAAAATTCAAATCTTCAGAGTAAACAAATCATTCTAAGGAAAACAGTTTATTTTCCATCTTAAAATTCGAAAGTTTACCAACACCAAAGTTGATATTTAGAAAATAAATATTATTCCATTGGCATGCCCCTATCCGCATTGCTTCTTGTACCCATTCCCTTCTTGGTTTTGACTTGGCTTTCTTCAAACCAATGTTAACACAAGAGATGAGCGTTTGCATAAACTTCTCATGTGAATGAGTATTTTGTGTTAGCGCGAGTGCCTAACCACTATTTTAGCTGGCATTATAATTCAGGGGTTGAATCTTCAGACATCAAAGGCTTTCCTTTGATACAAAATCCTAGCCATGCACCTACCCAGCATCTAGCTGACTATGTATCTAAATACACACCAAAACATCTTTCAGTGGATGCTTGCCTAAAGGTTCAGTGCCTCGACTCTGTTTGCACTCAGGTCTCCTGTAACTGCCTCCTATAAATCTACTCACAGGCTGATGCAGAAAACAGTTTTCTCACACTTGGCTCAGAACTCATTACAATTGGAGTACTGCTTTTAGGATAGTGATAAAACCAAAAATGGTTGGACTGGGCATTACTTATATTACTTGAGCATGTGTATTTTGTGAGGAGTTTATAGAAGGTAAAAGGCTTTTTTACTTTCTAGGCAGCACACAGCCTCCTTGAAATATCTATTCTTCTTCTCATTCTCCCCTCAGCCCCACCTCTTCTAACCCCTTTCTGTCCCCGTAAGACTTAAATAAGTCTATAATCAGCCCTACAGCTCTATGCACTATACAATAAACATGATAACAACCTTGACTTCTTTCCAGCACTCCTTGGCTTTAGATCACAGCAAGCTTCCATAGATGGGGTAGAAAATGGACTTTCAAAGATTAGAAACACCACTTAACAGACACACAGGAGCCAAAACCCACAGACCACTGAGAAGAGATTAAAAAAAACATATGACTGTGATGTCTCTCACTCTCCAGTTTAACCAAAAGAGTCATTCCACATCTCTGACACAGTTACCAGGCAGCAAGCTTGTTAAGAGACCGTACTTTGAATTTTTTGTTTGTTTGTTTGTTTGTTTCAGGATCTCTTTCTTTTTAATGAGTTCAGCTTCATTCTTGTTCACTAAAGCATCTTAAGTAAACTCTTACCTTTGAATTCTAAGTTCGACAGGCCACTTGGGGGTACTGTGTAATCAAGCCAACAGAAAAAGAAACATAACAAAAACAGACAATCTCATTTACAGAGGAACTCCCTGAAAGTGTGACCAGGATCTTTGTGTGAAATGCCAACTGACGTCCTAAGATGTAGAAGGGAGAAGAGAAATAAGAATCATGCTGTGACTTTTCTTTAAAATCTCCAATTGCAATGAAACTTTAAAACGTAATTAAATCACTTGGTTGGGTTTTTATTTTGCCCCTCTTTACTTATCTGAACTTCTCCAGAGATAATATGTGGATATATACATGTATATCCATGTAGATATGTATATATAGATACATATACATACACCTATATGTACATGTACATATGCGCACACACACACACACATATATATATATTCAGCTAGGTGTCTTGAGATTCAAGTATAATGCCTGGTTATGAAAAAAATTAAAATAGTATTAAACGAAATAGAGCTAATGGTATTTTTCTAAGGGAATAAAATGATTCACTTGTTATTTTTTTTAGGGTCTCTATTCATTTCATAAATATTATAAGTCAATTGAGTGTCAGATTTTATAGTGAGCACTCTATGTCAAGCAAGTATCCTCTCTTAATATACTATAAGCAAATAAAAGTTTTAAATTTACTTATTTTGAGAGAGAGAGAGAGAGAGAGAGAGAGAGAACGCACACACAAGGGGGTAGGGACAGAGAGAGGGAGAAAATCTCAAGAAGGCTCCACACTGTTGGCACTGAGGCCAAAAGAGGGCTCCATCTCACATACCAGGAGATCATGACCTGAGCTGAAATCAGGAGTTGATGCTTAAGTGACTGAGCCACCCAGGCACCCCAATCAAATAAAAATTTTGAGTAAACATTTCTAATACGTAAATTTGTGTAAAAATAATGAAAAATAATGGGATCAAAAAATACCTCATCATATGAGTTCTTCCTGTCTGTTCTCTCTTCCATAAATGTGTTTTTGTAAAATGGGTCTGTTTCAGGAATCTTCTTTGCAGAGCATATTGGGGAGGCACCTAACCCTCCAAGAGAGAAAGAGCGGAGTTCAGACTGAGTGAATAAAGAAAAGCTGTGCTGTGGTAAACGGGGAGCTAACCCAATGGGACTTTCAAAGAAGCTTTCCATATGACATGCAGTATCAAACCACTCTAGCTACTCCTCTAAGAGTCTGTATTTTCAAAGCTTCTGCAGTTGGATACATTTGCTCTGAATGTGACACCACTTAGACTGAACCTCACGGGGTTATCACCAGGTATTAATAATAGATGAGAAGGTTGTAAGGCACAGTCTTGCAATGGAGCCCCATTAGCCCCAAAGTCTTGCAAAGGAGCCCCCAAAATCAACGCTGGTGTCCAGAAGGTCAGCTATTTCTCCTGGAAGCCACAGGGCCTTCCTCCTTCTTACAGGAGACCAACACATGCAAGCCCATTTCTAAAAGCTAGTTTTGTTTGTGTGTTCTCTCCAAACTGCTTGCCCTGGTGCAGGGTTTTATGCTTTACATCCACACTTGTTCCTGGGTCTCTAGGTTTTGGACCTAAGGCTCCTTTTCTGATTCATGGGCTTAGGTATTAATCCTCACAGTATTTGCTTACCAACATTTCCCTCGATTTAAGTGGTTACTTAGACTCTAATTTCTCTCACCAACAACCAGAGCCCCAGTGATTCCTTATACCAGCCTACTAACTTGAAGACAGGGCGTGTGTGTGTGTGTGTGTGTGTGTGTTGTTGAGGGATACTTTTCTACATTACAAGAGGGTAATTCCTGAAGAACAAACCCAGGTGCCCCAAAGCTGTGCTCTTTAACATCAGCATCATAAAGTTTCCAGTTTGATTTCCAAACAGTATTTACCCCTGCCTTGGGTCCACTTCTGGAAGATTCTAACTTAAGGCAGAAGGTATTTCATGACAAAGACAGAATCATTTCTTTAAGGCATACATATATTAAGCATAACTGGGAAATATTACACTCATTATGACTATTTTGCTCAAAAGGAAAGAAATGACAATTCTAGAATTATTCAATGGTAGTGTTCACATAATCTATAGCTATTCATGACTCTGTATGCACAAATAGGTTTATATGAGTTAAATGTGAGACTATTTTAACTATGTGTGAAATAAATGTTTGTATGGATGAACTAGGACTACATTATGTAACTATTGATGGGTATACAACAGTGTGCAAACACATGTGTGCCTGAATTACTTGTGTAGCTATGTTCACAATGTGACTGTTGCCATGGTAAGTTTTTTATTTTTTTAAGTTTATTTACATTGAGAGAGAGAGAGAGAGAGAGAGAGAGAGAGAGAGAGATGGGAGGAGTGAGGGGCAAAACCGGGGGAGAGAGAGAATCTCAAACAGGCTCCACACTGCCAGCACAGAGCCCATCGTAGGGCTCAATCTTGCAAACCGTGAGATCATGACCTGTACTGAGATGAAGAATCAGATGCTTAACCAACTTACCCGCCTCCCCCCATCACCCTGCATGGAGAATTTTTTTAAAGAATATTATTTTGATTATTTCATGGTAGAAAATGGAGTTTGAAAGCTCTATTAAATATATTTTATTAAAAACATAGTTCACTGAATAAACAAATCAGACACAATATTGACCTATTGAGTAGCAGATGGCCAAAGAAGTGCTTTTGATGGCTTTTATCACTGTGCTGTCTCCCTAAGAAATGCATTTGATTCAAGTAAGTTCAGAGGCAGCAGCTGCAGAGAACCACTTGAGTAAAAGGGGCTAAAATGTTGTCCATTTGAGTGTGTGTGGCTATTACTCACACCCTCCCTTTGCAGTCCAGGCTCATCTCCTAAGCTGCTTCCAGATCAGCCCTGATTGCAACAAAGAAATGCCATGTCTCTAACACTCAACTTCAGAGGCTCATGGACAGTGAAGAAGTGTGGTCACTTGAAAATGAGTTAGCAATACAACAGAATTCATAGGTCATCTTTAAATACAGACTTAACAAAGAGTCACCTATAAGGCCATTATGAGAACTACAATTTCACAAAGATGGTATTTTACTGCTTATTTCTAATTTAGTACCTGTTATTAGACCTGCATCAGGTTGCATTTTAATTCTCTCTCCTTTCATAGGGCATACGTTCTCTCTCTTACCTCAGGTTGAACACTGGGAAGTTTAGGTACTGGCAAGGTGGTTGCAGAAGGAAGTGCTAGTAAATGTCCTGTGCTTTCTTGCCCGTGCCCAGTGCCCTGGGCTCAGCACTTGGAGATCTCCAGTGGTTTAGGATACAATAATTCCTGGGTATCATGAATGATATCAACTAGTATGTGGCTCACCCATCTGGTCTTTTGGATTATTGCACGAGCACTCATGACAAAGTTTGCAAACCAAAAAATTGTATCCCAGGCTGGTGTCTTATATTGGGTATAAACTTCACGTAGTCCTTTGATTTGCTTAGCACGAACATGTCTGCACAAGAGGCACATGGAAGTTCCTAAGCCTGGCATACTACTTGTAGCCATCAGGGCTCTATCTCAAGCCAATGCTTATAGACATGGTCACCTGTCCTTGTACTTTTGCTCCTATGCCAGGCTGAACGTGATAGTTGAGTGTTGCAGCAGCTGAGCATTCTCAGAGTCCTCCTCAGCTTTTCTAGGATTTCTCTCATCATCTGCTCTGCTAATTTTTCTTGGCACCTGTCTTTTACTATTCTTCGCTAGGGTGAACTTCCCATATGAAATATCCTTTGTCTATACTACACTTTCACTTACTATTAAACACTATAGTTATGTTACTCAAGGACAGATTTTGTTTTGTTTGGTTTTATTTTTAAAAAAAACATGATTTGGGGCACCTGGGTGGCTCAGTCAGTTAAGCATCTGACTGTTGATTTTGGCTCAGGTCATGATCTCATCGTTTGTAAATTCAAGCCCCGCCTTGGGCTCTGTGCTGACAGAGCAAAGCCTGCTTGTGATTTCCTCCCTCCCTCCCTCTCTCTCTGCACCCTCCCCCTCCCCCCTCCCCTGGTCTCTCTCAAAATAAATAAATATACTTTAAAAAAACCAGAATACAAACATGATTCAAAGGTCATTTGAGAAATCAAAACTTGGGCATGGTGTCCATGTTTGCATTACAACAGAAACACAAATGCTCTGAAAGCAATAAATGCCTCTAGCTAAGAGAAAGATAACATTGACGAAAAATGAGAGGAAAAAGTCCATTACTATATTTCAGAAATAAAGTAATTTTCTGTGTTATTTTAAGCACAAATGACATCTAGATTCACTTCCAAAGCCCTACCTTGATTTGGAAGGTTGCTCACTTTGGGATGAAGTCATGTTTCTGAACATTTTTGTGTTCTTCCAGCTCCCCTTTTCCTTGCCAGCTGACAATAACTGATCAAATCGTACTTTCAAAAATTACAAACGAGATGATAGTCTCTCCCTTAGGTCAGAGAGCACTTCAGAAGTACAACAAAGATTGTGGTTTCCTTTAATAACTAAAAGCAAACCATCCCTCCACAAAGGAAAATTTACTGGAGAAATTTTGTAAGAAAAAAAATAGCAACCATGATTCGGTCCTATTCTTTACAAAGTAGTGTTCTATCATAAGACGGACTATTAGTTTTGGTGGACAGCTTGATTTGGAAGGTGGTACAAGTGTTGCAAAATTGACAGAATTGCCTTATTGTTAATGCATCCCACAGTTAAAAAAAAATTGCAGCACCTTAACCAGTAACAATTTTTAAAAGGATAAGGTAATAAAGATTCAGGGGGACAAATTGAAAACCTAAAATAATATAGTATCAATAACTGCATTTCTTATGAACTTGTGGAGTATGATCCCATTAAACAAGTTATACTGTCTCTCTAGGAAATGGTTCACTGGCCAAACCAGGTTGTTACCCTCCTCTTCTCATTCCTGGTTAAACTTACTCCTCAAGCAGACAGTCAGTACAGAGACCAAAGAAAGACGATTTCATATGTTCATCAGGATCATGAAAACACATATTTTGATACAAATTTCTATCTCATATCCATTTAAGAACTCATGGATTTTGAATTTCACCTTAAAGCAAAGTGATTCAAGAAGAATAGTGCTTTTCGTTAAACAATAGAGGAGTATCACGTTTCTTATGATGTCACAAACAAAAAGCCAGCAGTCATGTACTGATGAATAACAGATCCCAGAGTCCTTTTAATCATGTCCTCTAAAAAAAGTCTTAGCTTTCTCATTACATCAAAACTATAAAGTTACTTCATAAAATCCAAATGCAAATACTCCAGAATAAAAGCTACTACATTATGTTGTCCCCCACCCCCTGCCAGTAATTTAAGCCAAATGTTTCTTGAATTATACATATAGATTCTAATTTACATTTCTAAATTACATTTTGCATGAAGTATGTGCACAAACATAAAATTTCGGTTCACTATGGCCTGAGATTTGAAGAAAGTTAATTGCCTTTTATTGATATTATGCCCGAGTCTGAAAAAGCACCTAATGTTTCTCCCTTTGCTGTCTTTGCCTGGTAACTTTTTTGAAGGCATAGCTGCAAAACACACACCTGTGTTATCTTAAATGGAAATGGGATAAGGTGACTGGTACACTACGGAAACAGGGGACTTCACTCTAAAGTAATTACTCCTGGACGGAGTTCAGGGCAATCAAACAGAATCCGTTTACATTTATGTTTTTAAGACAATTTATAACACAGGCAAACTTAGATTGTGATGGAGGTATTTAGGTAAGTTGGTTTTCATGGGCTACTGTAGTTTAGGGTAAATAGAGAAATTAACAGCAGTTGTGTCCTACTGTTCTAGTTTCATGCCTTTTAAAAACACTTGTAGGTAGACAAGACGATGTCACCAAAGGAACTTTGTTCAAACACTTTGAGATGGTATGTGTTCTCATGTCCTCCTTTTTTCTTTTCACATAAAACAAGGACATACCAGAGGGTCCTAAATGAAAAGACAAACGGGAGGGAAATGTATACACGGTTCAATGTTTAGGAGCCTATGTTCTTCAGTAACTTCAGTTGCCTACTGAAGTACATAAGCAATAAATGCATAAAACTGATGATACTCGTGGTGGGCATGGTATGAAAGCATAAAAACACAATAGTAGACCTGGTTGGTCCTAGAGGGAAAGGGACATTATGGTGACTTATACAAGGAAAACCTTACTTCAGATTGCCTCAGAGATCCAGAGAGCCACATCGGAAAACAAATCTGAGACTACAATACAAATGGAAGCAAAGTCTATCCTAAGACATTAAACTTAACATTTAAAACCTCTCTGAAAAAAGAGGTCATTGAATGGAAACCAAAACCTTCTTTTTAAAAAATTTTCATTTATTTTGAGAGAGAATATGGGAGGAGGAGGGGCAGGAGGAGAGAGGGTGAGAGAGAATCCTAAGCAGGCTGCGCACTGTCAGTGTGGAGCCTGACGCTGGGTTCAAACTCATGAACCGTGAGTTCATGACCTGGGCCAAAATCAAGAGTCAAGATGCTTAACCGACAGAGCCACCCAGGCGCCCTGTAACCAAAACCTTCTAAGTCAGAAGTAAAATCTAAGCAGGAAGAGGCAAGTCACCTACAACTAAGGATAAAGTAATCAGGTGAACAGTCTTAAACAAATGCCACACTATTCAATATATGGTACCAAAAGTCAAGATTAATCTTGATCATTCATCCAACAAGTATTTAGTTACTGAGTGCCTCCTAGGTACCTGATACCACTCTAGGTTCTGGGAATAGTTCAATGACCGAATATAACAGAAATCACTGTCCTCACGCAGATGACTTTTTTTAGTGGTGGGAGATAAAAACTCAAAACAGTGAGTGATACAGTGTGCTAGATGATGGTAAGTGCTATGAAAGAAACAAAACAAATACAGGTAGCTAAGAAACTTTGTGGAAAGGGAATCAGATCCAGAAAGTTTTCACTGACCTAGTGGAAGTAAGCCATGCTTGACTTCTGTGGGAAAAGTGGTCCAGATAGAGAGGATTAACAGCAGGGATGGAATCCTAATAGAAGAATGTGTCTGGCTTGTGTGAGAACAAGGAAGCCAGTATGACTACAATGGAGAACAAGTACCAAGAGAATGGATTCAAATGATGTAGAGCCTTGTAGGCTATTCACTCTAACTATGGCTTTTACTCTGAAGGAGAGGAGACACCATTGGAAGGTGCTGCGTAGATAAGTAAGAAGTTGTTTAGAAGGCCACTTGGAGGCTACTGTCCCGAGAAGAAATTTTGAAGAGGGAGAAACGGAAACAAGTAATCTGGTTGGCAATGTAGCAACAATTCAGGGGAGGAAAGAGGGCAACAGAAGTAGTAAGGCAGGGATGAAAATAATTCAGTTCTAGAATAGTTTCTCAATTTTAGCACTACTGATATTCGGGCCAGATCATTTTATTTTCCGAGGATTGTCCTGTGCCTTGCAGGGTGCATAGCAGCATCCTTCATGTCTACTAATTAAATACCGCTAGCAAACCCTAACCTCATTTGTGACAAAAAAAAAAAAGGTCTGGAAACAAACTTTTCCAAATGTCATGGTGGCAAAGAAATTGAGTTTTATTTAAAATATTTATTATAAGCATTTTGTGGGCAAAGCCAAAAAGCATTGCCAAGAGATGAGTCAAATGTGAAGTATTGGCTTTGGACAGTCAAACTTAGATCACCATGAGAAATATAATAAAGTGGCACAAATAAAACAAATAATCATTGCTTAATAGGGTCATCCAGGGGTACCAGCCTGGAGGAGAGCCCTGCCACCTTAAATATATCTCATCTATTATGTAACTCACAATTAAACCAATTTTCAACTTGTGGAAGGCAGAAGAAAAATATGGAGATCAAATAACAATTTTAAGAACATGAAGTGGAAATTGTGTGTATCACTTTCATTCCTATCTGATTGTAAAAAACTTAGCCATATGGTGTGAACAGACGAACACGTTAACAGTACTGAACTGATTAAGATGCTTATTTGACATCCAAGATTATAGAAATATTTATTAGATATGAACAAAGTTTTGGAATAGAGATATACATGTGGAAACTGAAGCTTGTAAAATAGATCAGCTCACCAAGGGAGGGTGTATACAATAGTAAGGAATTTCAAGAAGTCAGTCTCAGGGTACTTTACTACTAACAATTCAGAAAGAAGAATCAACAAATGAGGTTTGGAAGTTGCAGCTAATAGGTAGAAAATCAATGAAGTGTCCTCGAAGCTTAGTGAAAAGGGCTTTAAGGGAAATAAAATGCTGAATTATGTTAAACTCTGATAAGGCCATAACATGGAGATGAAAAATTAACAATGGTGATCTTGATAAGAGCAATTTTGATGGGCTGATATAGGTGGAAATGGTTCAGGAGAAAATGAGACAAGGGAACTAGAAACAACCATTAGGGCAATTTATCCAAAGAGTTTTACTATGAAGCAAAGCAGAGAGGGGTGCCTGGGTGGCTCAGTCTGTTAAGTATCCAACTTTCGCTCAGGTCATGATCTCACACTCTGTGAGTTCAAGCCCCACATCAGGCTCTGTGCCGAGAGCTCAGCCCCACTTGTGTTCTGTCTCTCTCTTAAAAATAAATAAACATTTAAAATTTTTTTAAAAAATAGAGCAAAGCAGAGAGACAGAGCAGATACTGGCTGGGGATGGGGAATGGTAAAGACATTTTTAATAGATTAGTATTCAAACATGCTATCGAACTTAACATTAATTTCTGCCATTTCCAGCACCTCAAGGGTTAACCAGCTTGGCTTCTGCTATAAACCCAATTCTATTAATTATTTTCTATTTAAAAAGTAATATGCCATGTACAACTTTATCTTTCCATGTCAGAAAATGAAACATAATGCAACAGACATACTTTTACATATTAAAAAACCATAAAGAAAGTTTTTTGGAATAAAAAGTGGACATTCAGTTACTATGTGCTAGCATGATCATCTACAACTAAGGATTTTCCCCTAACTTGATAATCTTTGTATCTAGCTATATAATACTCACAGTAAACATAGTTAAATCATAAAAAATAGTAGAGGATGAATGTCTGAAACAGAAAAAGAGATAATAGCCAAATAGTAACAAAATGAAGATTGGTGTAACTATATCTAAAAAACAACTTTAAATGAAAAAGCATGGTGGCATACAAAAAGCCTTAATACATAATGAAAACAAGTCAAGCCATCTTGAAGATCAAACATTTACAAAATTATATATACTTAATAGTACAACCTTACATATAGAGAGCAAAACCTGAAATACAAGTAAACATGGACAAATGCCTTATTGCAGTAAGACTTTTAATACTCTGTAATTACTAGAGCATGTACACACATTAATCAATAAGCTTGATCTAAAGGCCATAAATAGACGAATCTAATAAATGGTGAGAGTATTTTTTCCAAGCACAAATGCAACATTTATAAATACTGACCCTGTACTATAACTACAAGCATCAAAAATTGTTAAACTCTGACCATAACACAAATCAGAAAAAAATTTAACTGCATTCTAAATAACACATATATCAAAGAAGATCCATCAGTGCCTTTTTCAGCTCATTGGTGTCTATACTATGCTGGTTGTTAAGTATTTTTGTAATACAATCGTTGGAAAGGTTAATTTAAAAGATAAACTTCTGGCATGCATAAGAAATAAACAAGACAGAGAAAGCAAAAACATATTGGGAATAAAATATAATAAAGATACACAAGTATTTTTTTTAATTTTATTTTTTACTTTTTAAAATTTACAGCCAAATTAGTTCGCATATAGTGCAACAATGATTTCAGGAGTAGATTCCTTAGTGCCCCTTCCCCATTTAGCCCATCCTTCCTCCCACAACCCCTCCCGTAACCCTCAAGTTTGTTCTCCATATTTATGAGTCTCTTCTGTTTTGTCCCCCTCCCTGTTTTTGTATTATTTTTGTTTCCCTTCCCTTATGTTCATCTGTTTTGTCTCTTAAAGTCCTAATATGAGTGAAGTCATATGATTTTTGTCTTTCTCTAATTTCACTTACCATAATATCTCCAGTACCATCTATGTAGTTGCAAATGGCAAGATGTCATTCTTTTTGATTGCCAAGTAATACTCCATTGTATATATATATATACCACATCTTCTTTATCCATTCATCCATCGATGGACATGTGGGCTCTTTCCATACTTTGGCTATTGTTGATATTGCTGCTATAAACATGTGGGTGCATGTGTCCCTTTGAAACAGCACACCTGTATCCCGTGGATAAATGCCTAGTAGTGCAATTGCTGAGTCATAGGGTAGTTTTATTTTTAGTTTTTTCAGGAACCTCCAAATTGTTTTCCAGAGTGGCTGAACCAGCTTGCATTGCACAAGTATTTTTAAAATTAATGGAATCATAAACATCGGTAAAAATTGTTTTATCTTAAAATTATACAATTCATTAAAACTGGACTAAAAAAAAGCAAAAATTCTTAAGAAAATCAGTTAAAAATATATACAATTTTCCCACTCTCTCAAAACAAAACATTGGCCCAAATAATTTTAGGGAGAGTTCCTACATCAATGCAAGCAATAAATAATCCCCAAATATAAGCTCCGAATACAAAAATAAAGAACAGAGAATGAATAAAGCGACTAGATCTTTGTTACCCAAGCAACAAGGTAATAAGACTATAAAATTACAAGCAAGTCTTATTAAAGAACATAAATGGGAAAATCCTGTATAAAACACCAGCGCACTGATACCTAAAAGGTAGTAAGAAACTATGGTGGCCAAATTATTTTTTTCCAGGAAAGGCAGGGATTGTTCAACATTAGAAAACCAATAAATGCAACTTCTGTTCAAGTGACCTAATCAGCAGATGCTTTCAAGAGCCCCGAGATTCCAAACTCTTACAAATGGTAAATTAAGCCTAAAATAGAGAACTCAAGACTGCTAAAAAAAAAAAAAAATAGAAAAGAAAAAAAAGCTAACTCTCAAAAACACAGTTTATTATTTTGTAATATCCATAGCTTTGGGGAATAAAACTTCAGCCACGGTATATTAAGTGAACAAAAATAGAACTGTATTTTACGCAGGCTTTTTATTACTAGGGTCATTATGAAATGGATTATGATTTTATTTCTTATCCATGAGTTTAAATCTGAAAGATGTACTAATATTACAGCAATATTTAGATATACTGTATCCAGAAAAACTTTTAAAATTATTATCTGTAAATTTAAAATTTGCTCAAACTTTCCTCTAATATGTCTGCCTTGTGCTGCCTTGGAAATGCTTTCCATTACCATCCAAGGTTTTCAAGAACCATCGGTCTACTGAGTGGTCTGTTTTTCTTTTTCATGTGCCAAGTTTTGACATTTCACATGTTTCTCCAAAAAATGTTTCACAAAGGATTTCAATTATTCCTATATGGTTGCTCTAAATATTCTTTAATATTTTTTAACGTCTGTTATCCATGTAGCTATTCCTTTTCATTTTGTATTTTCTATTTCCTCATTTCTTTTGTAATCTCAGAGCAGGTTTGTCTGTTTGCATTAATCTTTTTAAGAAGTACCAACAATTTCCTTTGCAAAATAAGAAAATTTTTTCTTATGTTTTATTTTAAATCCTCCAGTACTTTTTTTTTACAAAAGATTGTTTGAAATAATTAACAAGATTAATAAATCTTTATGTAAACTTAACTAAAAAAAGTGAAAATATTAAGACCATAAAATGGACTATAAAATGAAAACCATGAAAAAGATCATCAGTAAACTATTATTTAATCTATCAAGAAATTTATTACTATTCACTTAACATCCAAGATTTGAAATATATAAAGCTAAAATTGACAGGGTCTACTAGAAGAAACTCAGAAATCATACTGAGAAAATGTCATAAAAATCATATCAAGAAAATATAAATTTCTAAGAATTCAACAGATTAAACAGACCCCAATTAACCAAAGATAAAGAAGATTTAAATAATATGTTTAATAAAGTTTGATAAATAGAGTCCTGCATTCAATAGGGAATAGGTTCTCATTTAAGAATACATATATATATATATATATATATATATATATATATATATATATATATATATATATAGGACATTGATAAAAATTGGCTCAGTAAAGGGCTACAAAGTTAATATAAAATTCCAGGAAGTTAACAGTATCAGTGGTATTTATGTGTCAAATGAAGTAACTTCAGCAATCCACAGAAACATAGGCTCACCCATATAAAATCTGTAGGAAAAATGGGCTCACTTGCATAGGCAAAGATTGCTGTGTTCTTGGCTAATCCACGTTTGTGCACTCTGGGAGAGTGGACGTGACTTGGATTTTGCTATTTTGTTCTCCAGGCAACTGACTCACGCAAGTTCTGGTGGTGATGTTGGAGTGCACAAGTCAAAGGAATACATGTAATGCCTCTTTGAGGCTAGGCTTGGAAATGACACACAACATCTTCAGCTTGCACTATTCCCTAAAGCAAGCCAAAAAGAAAACCCAGATTCAAGGGATGGGGAACTGGACTGGCCCTCTCCATTGAGAGAAACTAGGAAATTTACATGGCAAAGCATGACTTCAAGGAAAGGTGAAGAATTGAGACCATTAATGTATCTACCATACAAAAGCTTAGGAAAGAGGGTCTACATAGTGCTTAACAACTAGTTAAGTGTGCATGCAGTATCTGTTGAAAGAATATGCAGAAAGAGAAAGATTACCTACCTGAACACTCTCCCAAGTAAATATGATACATTACAACAGGATGACTATGAGAAGGTATTTTTTTTACAAGCAAATAATTCCTACATCTTCATAAACCCAAAAGAGGAAAACAAATGTAGGATTTGTTCCAATCTTCAGGAATATCATCTTGATAAACTATTAACACATTGGTATTAATATAAGAACTAAGTGCTCTGCTAATGTTTCTCTTTTCCTTTCTGCTTTCCACTTAACTTCTCTCTCAAAAAACAGTGAAGAACTTTAAACGTTCTGTTGTGATATTTTAGTTTTCACAGGAGGAAAAGTTATTTAAACTGCTTCAGAGGATTCTGTGAAAAGTAACAGTTTTTCATCTTTGATACATCTATGATGACTTCATGATATTTCCCCTTCTGAGGGAAAGTACAGCAATTTTTAGCTTCATTTTCTTAATTAATTAAAATCTCACAGCAGAAGCTTTGTACACGGGTATGATGAAAATAAAGCAAGTACTGAAGGTCATCACTAAGCACTGTGAATTGAAGAATTTTAATAATGGGCGATGAATATGATACTATCATACTATAATGGTTTCATTATGTTTCATGATACTGCCCCCTATGTACCCTTGAGCATTTTTCATTTATGCTATACCTCAATTCAAAAAGGATTTGAAGTTCTGAATGGTCCCGACTCATTGAAGTATTCTGTGATATTAAGAGCCCATTGTTTTATGATTAACTTCTGATATGCAATACTAGAAAGTGGGGGGGGGAAGAATATTTTTCACTTATTCATATGCCATATTGTGGTAGAAGTAAAAGACTGCAGTAACACAGTGAGGCTGTAAAAAAAAAAAAAGCTCTAATAGTAATCTGCAACAGTATTTTTAATTAAAATCGGAGCTCTCTATACAAGAGAACTGTTAAATTTTATGCTCCCTTGAAATCTCAAAATAAATGAATTATACTTTAGTTACACGTAAAGAATGCTTTATTTTCAGAGAATTTTTAAACATACTGCATAAAAGATTAATAGAGGCCACAAAATGTATTAGACAGATGTGGCTATAGTACCTGCTCCAAGGGCCAGCTGGATTTGTAATTACATTTTTGGAGAGACAGAAGACCTGAATGGCTGCACTAAACGTGGTATATAATATTTCCTGACAGTCAGTGCTACGTATCGGACACTCTCTTTTAATTAAAAAGGACATATAAACATATTTGATATACATAATGCATTTTGTTATATTTAATACATTTTTTTAAAAAATTAAAGATATGTATCCTTTAATAAATATGAAAGAAATTAACACGAGGATCAATACCCTTTTATTTTTTTTTAATTTTTTTTAACGCTTATTTTTGAGAGACAGAGAGAGAGGGAGACACAGAATCTCAAGCAGGCTCAAGGCTCTGACCTGTCAGCACAGAGCCTGATGTGGGGCTCGAACCCACAAACTGTGAGATCACGACCTGAGCCTAAGTCATACACTGAACTGACTGAGCCACCCAAATGCCCCAATACCCTTCTATTAAAAAGGAGATAAGTATGTATGATTTTTTTATTGTAAGATTTAATTTGTATCTCATTGCCTTTAACTAGAGATAGAAGGTAATTTCTACAAAAGACTATAGAGAAATACCTCAGCGATTAATTTAAATAAACTATTTTAAAATACTTTAATCAGTAGCCCTGATATTTCTCTTATTAGCACAGACACTGAACAAATTTATCTGCTATTTAAATAAATGTATAATCGAGGAAATCAACAGATGGGTCAAAAAGGACAATCAATTCAAAATCAGATCCAAGAGAAATCCCTTCTAAACCAG
Source organism: Acinonyx jubatus (assembly GCF_027475565.1). Taxonomy (NCBI): domain Eukaryota; kingdom Metazoa; phylum Chordata; class Mammalia; order Carnivora; family Felidae; genus Acinonyx; species Acinonyx jubatus. The sequence goes on along the minus strand of NC_069380.1, from coordinate 105,411,933 downwards.
CATGCTAGGTTTACATACTGTTAACGACAGCTCTACCCTCAGAGATCTACGTTAAAGGCCAAAAGAGGAGGGTGAATTTGCAAATGCCCAGGCAAGCCTAAAGAAGTTGCTTTTCAAGGAGAACAACCATGAAAGAAACTTCCTCCCAGCTTTCCTTCCCTGCTGTCAGGGGTGGTCCTCTGCTGGTGTCTTTGAAAACGGAGAAGCGTTTGTCTCAAGTGCCTGCTTTCCTTGTCACCAAAATAGCTCTCCACCTCCCCCCCACCCTCCCAGGTTTGTGGTTTCAACATGCTGTTCTCCCACAGAGTTCACCAGGGACTTCTAGGCTGGTTCTCCTCCACACAAGGCTGCTGCTGACATGGGCACCTAGGTGAGAAGGAAAAGTGAGGATGCTGACTTTTCTCTCACAACACCTAGCTTCATTCCCTATATACTGAAAACTTCCCTTCACTGAAAGGAACCATCTAGAAAGTATTCTAACAAAGTGGTGTATGGGTGGGAGGAGTTAGTTTTAAAACTATCTTTTGAAGATGAATCTTTTGGGAGTCCAAGAAAAAAAAAATCAAATGTTAATCTTTCACCAAGGGAACTCCTCATGGGAAACCTCCTTTTTCCTAGTTTTTACCTCTGTAAGGTCTCGCCTTCTTCCTCTTAGAGGTAAATCCTGTTTTTCATCTTCCCTAAGCAAACCTCTAGTTTTCTTCAAGAGATTTTCAGTGCTTTTCCTTCAGAGGACCTTCTGAAGGAGTCCGCCTTCAGGGGACTAGATTCCCCTAACTCAAGTGTCCTAGTTCATCCATTCCCCCAAATTGAATTCCTGAGCACAGAGTAACAATTCCTCAGGATGCACTAGAAGGAAACTATAGTCAGGAGATGGCACCCTGTGCTCAGGACACTCAAAGTCTGCTCTGTTCAAGACTCTCCACCTTTCAGAGATAAACATATGCTTTCTTGGTCTTCCCAAAACAGGCTGTGTTGCTATTTTTTAAATACACATCCACACATAATTATCATAATGTGAACATAACATGTTTTGCCAGAGATAAAACATTTTCCCCAATGAAGATAATGAATTAGTATGATTTAGTTAAATTTAATAAATTCTGCTTCCCTCTGTTCAAACCAACTTTTCCAGACAATGGGTTGAGCCATGGTTTTCAAAGTACAGCTTGGGACCTCTGGAGGTCCAGAAGGTCAAAATGATTTTAAAATAATAACTGATTTGTTATTTGCCTTTGCTAAGCTCATTCTAAGTGTACAGTGAAATTTTCCAGGGCTGGTTTTCGTTCAATGCCGTCATCACTCTGACATGTACCCAAATATATGCTTGGGGATCCTTGTGTCTTCTAAAATTGTCTCACTTAAGCTCTTTGGGGTCTTTGCTAATTTTTAAGAGTATAAAGAGGTCCTGAGACCAAAATGTTTGACAACCATTGGCACAGAAGATAATAGTTAGAAAATCACTCATTTCTACTTCTTTAAACCACAGACTGATTCACCTGTGATGGACTCATTTCAGGTATATCACAAACGCTGAGAATTTTACAATTAAATCTTCTTGCCTTAAGCCTACCAAATAAGCTCCAGGTGTTCTCCCACATATCCTTCTTAGCATAAGGCTAGGAATGTGATTTACCTTTAGCTCAAAATTTGAATTTTTATTCCCTCTTACCTCCCAAGGTGAGAATTTCTTTTTTTTTAATTTTTTTAATATTAATTTATTTTTGAGAGAGAGAGAGAGAGAGAGCACGCACAAGTGGGGCAGGAGCAGATAGAGAGGGAGACACAGAAGAAAAAGCAGGCTTCAGGCTCTGAGCTTTAGCAAAGAGCCCAATGCAGGGCTCAAACCCATGAACTGTGAGACCATGACCTGAGTCGAAGTCAGATACTCAATCAACTGAGCCACCCATCTTTATTTCTTTATCTATATATTATATATAGTTTTACACTACATATAAAGCCCTGGTGTTAAAAGTAACCATTCTTGTAGACTATGTGTAAGAAAATGAGGAGTTTATACAGATAGTATGTCATCTCAATAATAAATAAGAATTTAGACTTGGGGCGCCTGGGTGCCTCAGTCAGTTGAGCATCCAACTGCTGATTTTAGCTCAGGTCATGATCTCACCATTCATGGGAGTCCCTAGTCAGGCTCTGCAATGATAGCTCAGAGCCTGCTTGGAATTCTTTCTCTCCCTTTTTCTCTGCTCCTCCCTGGCTTGCATGTGCCCGCTTGCTCTCTCTCTCTCTCTCTCTCTCTCAAAATAAATAAACCAAGTTTTTAAAAAAAGAATTTAGACTTTAGAAAATGATAGCTGGTATAAGAACATACAAACAAAGCCCCTTCATTTATTAGAGAAGAAAATGAAAACACAAACCAAACAAATCTGATTTGAAATGCTTTCATTTTTTTATAGAGAATAAGCTATAATACGTAAACCTTGAGAAACATCAAAGTGTCATTTGTCTTGAAGTTTGAGAGCAAACAGCCATTCAACATTGACTGCCTAATTAAATAGTGAAAAATTAGCGTTCTAGTTTTGAATTTCTTTTGGTTACTCTATACCCTAGCCACCTTAACAACAGCAGGAAGGAAACAATGCAGTAAAACCATATCAATAAGCTAAAATTCATCTGTAAAGTTGATTTCTGGTATTTCTATTCCATATGGGTTCTATGTGTACTGAGAGGTTTCCTGTTATTTACTTAGAAAGTACTTCTCTCCTTGACTACGGTACGTACCCAAGATCCTCAGATCCTCAGAAGCAAAGCAGGGCTCAAAAACTTATAAAATGCTACTTATTCACAGACTCTTTACCACTTTGAAAACCTACCTGCTGGTGCCAGATGTACTGAGAAACCACTAAAAGCAGGTCACAACCAAAAGTAATGGGTCAATGCAAAAAAGACTTGGGATTTAGGGGGGAAAAGTGACCTCTCTTTCCTAATTACTACGTTAAACACATTTTAAAAAATCAGTTTTGTTTTATGATCATTCAAGCATTATAAAACCCAGTTGGAAGTTACTTCAAAGTCTTTGTCACTGGCTTTTCATTTTGTTAGTGTTACTACACAGAATAGAAATAGCAGACATGATTTAAAACTGAAAACAAATCCCAGAACGTACACAGGTCCCAAGTGCTTTTAGCTCGGAAAAATAACAAAAATATCAAACATTCCCTACTTTGTACCTTTTAATTCAATACAATAGTTAAAATAAAACAAGTTTCTATGTTTACCTGCACTGTGAAATGCTCTCAGTGTTTCTTGTTGTCATAGTTCTGTTTCAAGGGGCTAGCCAAGTCAAAACCCAATTCTTTAGAAGCGAGCTTTCATACACATTGCCTGCTCAACTATTGAGTGCTTATGCAAAGTTCATGCCTTTGTGATCACACCTGACCTAGAGAGTTCTATAAGTGGGGCTGGGGCAGTCAGATATTATCTCTCCAGAATTTCAACTAAGAAGAAAAGATGGACTAACTAATGAAAATAATAAGCTAGGGGAAAGCAGCTTCCCTCCTACATACTACTATGTGAACGCGTGTGTGTAAAAACACACACATACACACACAAACGCCATCTAGAACGCATGCATAAGCCTCAATTGAGGCACATGTCCTGCAAGAAAATACTTGCCCTTCTCAAAATCCAACCCACCTCTCCCTCTGGCTGATACACTAAAAACTAAGATGAAAACCTCAGCATAGGCCAACATGGAGAGTACTGACCCTACAAAAGATAAAGGTATTATTCCCATAAGGACCTGCAGGACCTGACAAATAGGTCATAAAGAACGTGTCTCAGAATAGGACTTGCATGCACTAAAGCAGGGTACAATACATAGTTGAATAAGGCAGAGTTTGCTGACTGGGGATATGTCCCCATGACTTAGAAACCATGCACTTGCAACAACTGTTAAAGGGGCTCCTGATGAGGTAAAGGTGCTAGAACTGCCTTGGCAATGACAGCAGAGGGAACAAAAGACTCACAGGTGTAGCATATTGAAACAGATGTATTATGTAAGACTCAAGAACACATAAAATGACTGTTCACTAGGAAGACAACACAACATGCCATAAAGAAATGTGCTAGCCAAGAGTCAAAGCATCATTGACTTCCATAATGGCTCCATAATGGTCCTCTGCTGGACGAGATCAGTGGTGGGGATGGTGTCACAGAGATAGGATCTTTGACAATTAAGATGAGAAGATTCTGAAATAAATGAGGCCACACAGCAGTACTTAACCATAAGATTAATGCATGATGGAATTATCATAGCTGGCGGCAAGGCCAGATTGCTAACCAAGGGAATGTGACCCAGAGATATTCATAACTAATAAACATAGGGGCAACATAGATGGGAACCAAGAAGGTTGTTGCTTAATATAGGCTGTTATTCTCCTAGAAGAAAGATTCACGATCCCTTGCTTGCTCAGTTTCCAGTCCCGAGGAAGTTCTCAGAGCCAGTGCCCACAGACTGAAGGAGAGAATTAGAAGCATGTGAATGGACTCTGGAATACTAAAGAAAATATAAGCAGTTATAAAAGGGGATCTGTGGCTAATTACCAAATAAGGAACGTTGGAAATGTGTCCAGATATTTTCAAAGCTTTTGCATATGGGATCTCATCTACTATTGACTAAAGGGCCCCAAACACTGTTATAGCTCCCCTATTACTTAAGGACATATGGAGGCCAGGTAAAAATATCCTGGCCCAGGTTCATCTCATAGTGAGGCCAGGGGTTCCAAAAAGCCACCTGGTGGTCATTTTGTGAATACCTAATCACAACGGACATATTCGGGAGCTGGCAGAATCCACACATAGGCTCTTTGCCCTGCAGGATGAGAGCTATTATAGTAGGATATTCCAAGTGGAGGCCTCGGAAGCAGTCACCTCTGACTGAGACAGTTAATCACAACAATACAGCATTCTGGGTAAAACAGAGACAGCTGCAGACCCACTAAGTTCAAGTTCTTGGTTATACTGTGACATCCCCAACAAGGTCAACAGCACTTCACACTGTGTATCACTAAGAGGCACAGAGCTTGGCAGTCTGCTTCAGGTTTTGGAGGCACTGTATACTACTTGAGAAAACTACTCCCATCTATTTTTATTTCAAGATTTAAGAGAAGAGGAGAGCAACAACAGGCTCTGCAGAATCAAATGGGAGGTGGCTTGGGCCACATGACCCAGCAATTGCCATGGGGCTAGACATACCTGGGATACATAAAATGTAATACCGAGTCTCCGGCATGCCACGATAGGACTTGTGCACAGACATGGCTCTCCCTTTAGAAAACCATTTCTGGCATGCTACCGGACTCTGGTAGGGAATGAGAGTCTGATCCTGAGATACCAAGGCCTAGACACCACAGCCACCTATCGTGAGCTATATGCTATCCAATCTACCAAGTTTATAATCTTAGGTGGGCACAGCAGCCATCCATTGTATGACAGGAGTGGTACATTTGGGATGAGGTCCTAGAATGTCCTGAGGACATAAGTAAATTATAGGAAGAGTTATCTCAGACCTCCCTCCCCCATGTCATCTACCTCTTTTGTACCAATGATCTCATAGCAGTGGACACGAGGAGGTTCCTAATGACCAGTTGAACAGAGAAAGAGAAAACACCAGGCTGATTCAAAGACACATCAACTCTCTCTGTTGGTGCTGATAAACACAGACTGCCGCTACCTTATAGCCCACTCAACGGTGGTGCTCAAAGACCATGTATATGTGGGCAGAACTTAGGTGCCTGTTGTCTCTCGGTTCACATGGAAAGAGAGAAGAAACTTGAGAGAAGAGTATCTGTGCATTCCAAAGCAGAGGAAAAGGGTTTGGCTAGATGGTCTGAGAAAAGAAAGAACAATAGTGCCAAGTTGGAAACAAGGTGGTCAGCTAAGACGAAGTATGTATTTCAGACCTGCCCAGTTTTCTAGTAACTTTATTTTCTTACTGATTTAGAAAAGTTCCTTGTTTCTTTTACACAAAAATACTCTGTTGTCACATGTAATGCAGATACATTTTCCTACTGACTAGTCTGCCATTTCACCCTAACTGTGTAACTTAGTGAACAGTATCATTTTAATGTAGCACAATATATTAAGTTTCTCTTTTCCTTTAGAGTTCATTCTTTTGCATATGTTTCGAAAATATCTCCTTACTCTCAATGTCAAAGAAAACCTTTGTTTTCGTCCAGACTGCTTTGGATCGTATCTTTCCCATTTCAATCTACATATCTGGAGTTAATTTTCGTGTAAACTGATAAACAGGAGGTGGGTGAAATGAAGTAAGGGTTTTTCCCATTTTTTTTAATACAGATATCCAACTGATTCACGACTATTTATTGAAACACCACCCTGTCTCCAATGGGCAATAGTGTAAATTTTGTCACAACTTAAGTAACTGCAAATATTGGGTTTGTTTATGGACTCTCCAACTGATTCCATTTGTCTGTTTTCTCTTCTGGGAACAGTTAGCTGGTTTAACTATTACATCCATGTAATAATGCTTGACTTAAAGGCCTCCAGCTTCAATGCAGTTATTTCTTCTTTTTTACTCCTTCCCCAACTGCCAAATCTTTTTATTATTTACATTTGATATCAATTCTAGAATCAGCTTTGAACTATAACAAAGGGCAACTGCTATATTGGTTGAGCATCACTGAATCTATACCTAAGCTAAAAGAAAATGGACCTCTTTACAAAAGCAAGTCTTCTAATACATGAACAGGAAATGTCTCTTTATATTTAAGTCTTTTTAACTTCCATTTAAGTTTTGAGGGTTTTAGTAGAGAGAGACCATGAATCTGAATCATGCCAAAGTCTTTCTCCATGGATTTTGTTTTCTCTTGAGAATGTGTGATAATATTCTGTTTCATTCAGCTTGGGCTCATTGAGTAGCTTATCCTGGATATTATGTTTGTTTTTTAGTATTCCTGGTGCTGTTACATTCCTCCCAAGGATGCTGTTTTTGTTTCAGCAGGCAATTAGTGTATTTGGATATCGTCGGTAACTCTGTCTCTTAATGACTCAAACTCAGGTTCAGTTCTTCCATGCTAAGCTAGGCCCTTATTAGTCTATCCTGGGCACCTTTGTTTTAGGGATCAGTCAGAGATTTTGCAAAATTTACATGCAGAATTTTGGTTTTTCCTTCTTTAGCTTTTGCTCCTTACTTCTTTCCATTGTTTTTGGTAGCCCTCAAGTTTGCTCTCTGGTTCTTCTGGCCAGAAACACTGTGGATTTCCTTTTCGAGGTTTTTAGTCATGCCCCATAGTACACACTAGGGTCTGCTTGCAGGCTAGAAGCTGTGAAAAGGGGAACCTTACTCACTGCTCTTTTGTTTTTTCAACAATGCACAGTCCTTCCTGATTTTGTTTGGGTTGTGTGGAGTACTTCTGTCCACAGTTAATGGTGGTTATCCAAAGAATGGGTGGGCAATTGGTCTTAAAGGAGCCTCCTCATGACATCGTAGTTGTTATCATCTCACATTGACTCATCTGATTGTTTTTTCCTTTTTCTCCCTTTTGGCCTTCTTTTGCAAAGGACTACTGCAGGCAATTGTTTATTAATCAACAGACTATATGTGTGTGTGTGTATATATATCTATTTATATATGTATGTAAATTTCGAAGCTCTCAATAAGCTTACTTCCTTCAGGGAGGGATACCCATATCTAGGAGGGCAGATCATCTTAATCCAATCAAGGGTTGGGCTGACCTGGGCTGGCTTATGGTGCTATATGTAAATTTGTTTACTTCCTTTTAGGAGTGTGGGGCTTCAGGGGTCCTGCTGAAGAGCACAGGTTATTTAACAGGATTTCTCTGATCCTACATTCCAATTTCTCCTCCCTCATCACCAGGTGAAAATGCTGAACATCCTCACTCTACTTCCCAGAGGCTTTCCGCTCAATATCTTCGTCTCTTATCGTTTGTATTTTAAGAATTTGCCCACTTCTGTAAGGGAAGAGTCAATGCTCAGGGTGTTGGTCTGCTGCAAGCTACTTCCTATTGAGAAATGGAAGCCTTCCATACATTATTTTGAAAAAATGGATGGATAAAAACCCTTTAAAGAACCCTGTAATTTTATGTTGCCCTATATACGGTGCCGTGCTGTTCACTATTCAAAGCAAAATATAAATATTTTACATATGCGTATATATAGCAAATACATTTTCCAAATGAACAGGAGAAATGTTCGTTAAGTATACCTAAATATTGTGTGTTAAATCATGTAAATTGCACTTCTAGATTACAAATGAATCCTGAAATCGTGTCTGATAGAGGTAAATTTAAGGGCAAACTTAAAACATGGACTTAGGGAAGTATGGAGAGGCACAGCTTAGGAGACACTTGCTGTGACAAGGCACTCAGCAGTTTTTGTTACTAACTGTTATTTAATTTTAAGGAACTACTTGGTGTAAGTATATGGAAAGTCCAAGGAGGATACTGGAGAATTTATGGCTCTTATTCATGTAGTGGGGTAAGAACAACTCCTGTCTTGTGGCAAGTAGATTTCACGATGTTACTGTTAGTTCAAAGAGACAACAAATCACGGTGTTCTTTTTCTATACATATAGAATGTCTTATAAATACGACTCCTTTTAATATGAGAAAAAAGTTTAAAAGCCCAAAATAAAAAAAGAAGGGGACTTATGGGTGGCTTTTTTGAATGCTCAGTTTTCACAACATGCAGTTTAGCTTTCTTTCTGATTACTTTTACAGAATTCATATATGCTTATAAAATTAATATAATAAAAAGCTTTTAAAGTAAGTACCAAAGTCCTTCCCCTGTCCCTCCACTTACCCAGCATCAAAACAATGTTAAATGTGAATATATATCCCTGGGGACATTGTTTCCCTGTGTACATCTATATGCTTAGATCTTTGCATGTATGTGTGCACATTTACAAACATACATACATTTGTAAGTACTAATTATTTTGCATTCTTGCACTTTTCACTTAATTTATATTGAACACTTTTCATATCAGTTCATAAAGATCTAGCTCACCCTTTACATTTAGTACGATGGTGCCACATTTTTTTTTTTTTTAAAGTAGGCTTCATGCCCAGCACAGAGCTCAACACAGGGCTTGAACTCATGATGCTAACATCAAGAACTGAGCTGAGATCAAGAGTCTGATGTTTATCTGACTGAGCCACCCAGGCGCCCCATATTTTTTTGCATTTCTTTTTCAATTTTTATTTTGGAGAGACAGAGGGTGGGGAGGGGCAGAGGGAGAGAGAAGGAATCTTAAGGAGGCCCCACATTCAGTGTGGAGCCCGTCATGGGGCTTGATTACAATCCTGAGACCAGAGCTGAAATTGAGTTGGATGCTCAACTGACTGAGCTCCACAGGTACCCCCCTTCTTTTTCTTTTGCATTTTTAAATAAAGTTGTAATAAATACCTTTGGATATTAACCTTTTGACATGTGTTAGACCTTACCTATGGGACAGATTTTTTAAAAAATTAATCTTGGCCAAATGTTTGCCAAGATACTCTAGAAATTTACGTTCCCACTACAGTGTCTACAAACTGCCTGGTTCTTCATGCTTTTACTAAGACTAGGTATTTCCAATATTTCTAACCACTTTAATCAGATGATAATAGTTTTATCCCAGTACTGTTTAATTTTGTCATGTATTTTCCTGATTTGTTGTTGATTTCTAGGAGAATATTAAATAGCTTGGTTAGAGGAGCCTGGGTGGCTCGCTTGGATAAGCATCTGACTTTGGCTCAGGTGACGACCTCACTTTTGCGACTTCAAGCCGCACATGGGGCTCTCTACTGTCAGTGTGGAGCTTGCTTTGGAAGTGCTGTCTTCCTCTATCTGCCCCTCCTCCAAGCTCTTTTTCAAAATAAATAAACATCAAAAAAAAAAAAATTTAGGGGCATCTGGGTGGCTCAATCAGTTAAGTGTCCAACGTGGGCTCAAGTCATGATCTCATGGTTCATGGATTTGAGCCCCACATCAGGCTCTGTGCTGACAGCTCAGAGCCTGGAGCCTGCTTCAGGTTCTGGGTCTCCCTCTCTCTCTGCCCCTCCTCCACTCATGCTCTGTCTCTGTCTCTCAAAAATAAATAATGTTAAAAAAAAATTAAATAGCTGCCTATTAACCCATTATTATTCATGTTGTGAATATTTCCCTCAAGCCTATTTTCTAAATTTGGTAGATGTTATCTTTTGCTGAGGAGTACCTTCTTCAATATTAGGTATCTGTATTAAATGTAACTATATTTTTCAAAACCTATGGATCCTCAAGTATTTTATTATTTAGTCTTGTCTTTTCTTAAAAAAAAAAAAAGTCTACCGCTTCCTACAATGATTCTTTTTTTTTTTTTTCTCATTCTAGCTGTTTCACCAATTTCAAAGCTATTTTAGATACGAAATTATTCATGGTCGATCTTTTTGGTAGTTTTGCCTTTTTGTACCAACAAAGGCTTTTCTTAATGAAAATGTTCCCATTTCCTCTTTTCTGTTTGTCATTTCTTGGTTCATATGGGTCCAAGTCCTTATATTCATTTTTGCTTTAGGTGGTTCCCTTAGATGCAGCTACATGATGGTCTTTTTAAAACCACACGTAAGATATTCGTCTTTAAAGAAACTTACTTCATCCATTAAAATTTTTTCTGATGAACAGTTTGATTTTTTTTTCCTTTCTTCTCTGACATTTTTTTCCTCATTTTTTAAAAATTTAAATCCAAATTAGCTAACATGTAGTGTAATAATGATTTCAGGCATAGAATTCAGTGATTCATCACTTACATGTAACAGCCAGTGCTCACCCCAAGACAGTTTTTATTTTTCTTCCTGTGTTTCTTATTTTCTGGTATTTTAAGTTATTTGAGCTCAGGTAGCTATAGATGTTTTATTTTAGCCCATTATTTTTAAATCAATTTTTTAAGGCCAACCTTAGCATATTGGAGGCATAATTATAATATTTTAGAATGAACTTGTAAGAGACAGAGACACAAAGTTTGGGTCAAATATATGCAAAACTGCTCCCATTTTCCCTTTTCTCCTGCTCAGTGAGACACTGCAAGCAGCCAGTGTTCACACATGCTTTCTTCCTTCTTTTCCATAAAAATGAATGGTCATAAAGTTTCCGAAAATTTAATTTTATTAAGTAAGAAATGAGAGAAAACAATTTAAAGTGTTCTACCATATTACTGGTACTTTAAAGGAACCCTAGATAAAAGAAATCAAGCTCTCCTATCTGGAATTTCAAATATTATGCAGTTGGTAGAAATAGAATTTTTTTAGCAGGACAGACTTTTCACCTAGGAATCACAAAGCCAACTAACTATTCAAGTGATGTTAGAAAAGTAAAACAAAAACAAAAACACAAAAAACCAAGGAGAGAATATTTTATCTGGAAAATCAGTATGACAATACAAAATGCGAAGAAAATGCTACATTTTTGATAAAGGTATTGATTAAAGATCATTGCCTCTGCAATCCAACTGGCCTTACCCCTAGCTCCCTGACTTAACACCCTGTGACTTGGGCTCAGGCACCTCCAGGCTTCATTTTCTCATCTGTAAAATAAATAATAGCACACAGCACTTATTTTGGTAAATTATAATAATTAAGTGAGGCCGTATATTTACACATACACCACACATACATATGGTTAGCATTTAGCACAGTACCTTCATGACATATCATAAATGCTTAACTAATATTAGTTATTTTTGCCAAAGAGAATACGGTATTTACCAAAAAGAATACGGTATTTAGCTTTTAATCTCATGATACCTTCATGTGATTAAGGAAAAAAAAGCAAATCCCAATCAAGAGACTATTTCTCAAAAGGGAATAAAATTGAGGCATATTTACTTTATAGACATTCATCATGAACCCTAACAATGTAAACAAAAGTATTTCTAAGTGATTTATACCGACTCCCAATAAAAAAAAATGAAGATATAACATGAAGATATGACAAGGAAAATGTTACCTTCATACTTAGGCCATTTTTTTCCATTTCTAATATGAAAACAAATCCTTTCATTTATTTTTTTTTTTTTTAATTTTTAAATAGCATGCAAGCTGGGGGAGAAGGACAGAGGGAGAAAGATAATCTTAAGCAGGCTCCACGTTTGACCCAAGGCGTGTATCTATCCCATGACCCTGGAATCATGAGCTGAGCCAAAATCAACAGTCAGATGCTCAGTCCACTGAGCCCCCAGACGCCCCTACATAGCCAGGTGAAACTAGTCTCATCCCTGCTGCTGCCCTTGACAGATACAGGAGCAGCATGGAGCTCCAATTTTATATCTACCATCAGGAGACACAATTTACTGAGCTCAAAGGGAAAAACCGGTGGTTCGTCCCCTAGCCACAGATGTTAGCAAAACAAGAGCATCCACCAAGAATAAATGATATCTGAAAAATCCTGTCTGGAAACAAAGAATATCCTTAGTATGATGGTCATTTCAGAAACTTTCCTTGCATCCCACAGTGCTCCAGCATTTGCTAGGCTGGCGTGTATGATCTTTATGCAAAAACACAAATGGGCTTCCAGAAGGAAACGGCAGCTATATAGAGGTCCTATAATTTGAAAAAAGGGGGGAAATGAAGGGTAAGAAAAGTCTATTCTCTTCTCCTTTCCCCCCAGGCATTGTCCCTCTGCCCCTCTCTGCATTTCTTTGTCTTTTTCTCTACCTTTGTCTCTTTCTCCTTCTCTCTTGGTGCATCTCTGCCTCTCTTTGTCTCTCAGTTTCTCATACTTTTCCCTCACATCTCTTGGGATAGCTCCCCTTCCCTCATCCATTTCGTGGGACCTCCAGAGAAGACAAGCAGTATGTAGACATTTTACATAAAACTAAACACTTAATATCAGAGCCAGCACATCTGTGACTGGAGAGTATCACAGTTCCTTCACTATATTATACCTCAGCTTTGACTTTTACATCCAAATTAATAACCACCCTATTGCTCTAGCCTTTCATCATTCTCTTTTGTATACTGTCAAACAATCTTGGTTAACTTGTTTCACTTAGTCTTTCTAGCCCCAGTAAGTTATCCCCCTCAAAATACCCATGTTACCATTCTATTTTGCTCAAGAACCATACTGAACCATCATTGTCTTTTGGATCAAATTTCAAAGAATGAATCTTACATTCCAAGATCTCCTATGAGTACCCAACCCTATTCTAAACTGACTCAGAACAGCTCACCAGCTCTTCAGGCAACCTCCTCATGATACTCACCACTAGCTTTCTCCAGCTTCTTTCTGTTTGCTCAGAGTATCTTCATCCCCTTCAATGGCCTCACTCATTCACTTTATCTCTAACGTCAACTCTTTCAACCTCTGAAGAACCTTCTAATGATAGCCTTCTTTTTTCCTAAGATCCCAATTATTTGGAGAAATACATGGTAGTCTTTTTCACATTTTTCTCTCTAGTGCATGAGAATAGATTTCCAGCCCCCCACCCCCCACCGCCCCGATCAAGTTCCTTCTCTGTATGTGGAGTTACATTATAATTTCCATCTCTACCTCAATCATCCACACACAGGTGAGTCTGCCTTGACAATTCTCATCATGATCATCAGCCTTTATTACGTATTTTCTCTTCGAGAGTTGATTAACAATTTTAGGCTATCCTGTTGTTCTATTTTTACTCTGCTATTACAGCTGGTTATGAGAGAGTACATGCTCTATGTGCCCTTTACTCCTGCTTACATGGGTTGTTTCAGGTTTTTAGCCTCTGAAAACCCTGACTAAGTGTACTAGTGCCCTGATGGATGAACGTATGCAGAGATGAAAGCAGGCTTACGTAACTGGCCAATATTAACTAGAGCCATGTTTGGCATGTTTACAAAACACCTGAAATTGCTTTTGCTTCTTGCCCGCTTATGTGCATTTGACCTTTCAGTCTGTTCAAATGATTTACTTGGGTCCTTTCTGCTGAAGGTGAAGTACCAGAAGGACATGATGCCATTTGGGTATTTGAAAAAATGTTGTCTTTTTTTATTCTCAGCTACTGCCTAAGGAATGAAGTTAGTGGGGTGGCAGGAATAGGTAAAGTAGAAACACTGATTTTTTTTCTTCTTTGAATTTACAGAAAAACCCAATTTAAAAAATTCCAGAAGGAAACCATTGTTCTCCCAAATTTTTTTTAACTTTAAATTTTTCCAAATTGTCTTAGACTTTGTGTTATTTATCACAGAACGGTAACACGAGGTCCCAAACTAAAAAAACGTAACATCTTAAGTATCACCATCAAAACTTTGAATTTGACTCTGCAGTAGTTGTAGTCTTCACAAATTGTGTGGTAGCATACACGTTTACATGAATGACTTATAGAGTAACACATCTTCAAAGCTTATAAAACTTTATACCCTTCAAAACAATTTTTCTGGACTTAACTCACTTTAAAATTTTGTTTTTAGAGTTCAATTTGTTACACATGTGTACTTCCAGATTAAAAAGAAAAGCCAGAAGTTCATTCTAAGAAGTAATTTAAATTGCATATTCCCATTATAAAAAACTAAACATCATTAAAGAAGAAAGATTTCCTTCCCTGCATTCCTGCCTCTGATCCTACTGCCCTCCTACTGTTCTCGTTTTTTCCACAGAGAAAATGTTTATAGGTTGACATTAATGTATTTGGGTATATGCAAATATTTAGCTTATGCTTTAGCTTTTTATTAAAAAAAGTAATGCTTGTCCATGGTCCAATACAATCCAACAAAAGCCTCTTTCCATAAACAGACACCAAATCCCTCCCCAAGAAAAACTGCAAGCTTACATCTGAGTATATGTGTGATGTGTGTCTGAGAGATATGTGGAGGTATAGACATAGAGTTATAGAAACAGAACATACTGGATTCATTTTGGCAGAGAGCAGAATGTATTAATTGTTTGGGTCCTTGCTTTTTCCCCTTATGATAATCTTTCCAAATCAGCACACAGAGAATGACCCGTTTTTAACCACCATGTTGTAAAGCAGCATCCCATTTTATCCAACCCTATTTATGAACACTTAGCTTCTGTAAAGCCCTCTGTTAACAGAGAGAATGCACCAAGAAACACAGTTCTAAGTAAATCTTCGCGTACGTGAGTACATCCGTAGTAAAACTGTTGAGTTAAAGGGTGTATTTTTCACTCTGATCTTTGTTGCCAATCGCCCTGTAAAGATAATGTCTTTCCACTGGTATCTTCCAGACACTGTGTGTTAATGTTTTTCCGTATGAAGCACTACAGCGATGTAGAGTTCAGGCTCCGGTCAATGTTTGGCAGCAAAAATTAATTCAGCTACTTTATAGCTTTGTTCCTTTGGGCAACATACTTAACCTCTCTGTGCCCCAGTTTTGTCATTTGCAAAACAAAAATTTGTTCGAACAACAGACATTTATCCAGTACATACTGTGAGCTAGGCACTTTTCTAAGTAATAACAGTCCAACAGTAAACAAAGCCGACAAATTTACCCACATCCATGAATGTTAAATTCTAGAGGAAAATAATAACAAGCTACCTGTCAGGATTTTGTGAAAATTAAATAAACCGATTCCTGTAAAGCACTTCTGACAACATCTGGCACACGGTAAATGTTCAGCAAACCTGTATTATTACTGTTGTTGTTATCACTACGGCCTTATTGCTGTCAATATTACTTCAAAAGGGAAAAAATAATTTGTCGATATTTTAACTTCTTCTTTAATAATTTCACCAATACTGAACGTATCTTCACAGGTTAAAATAAAACATCTGAATTTCTTTTGCTACAAGTTGCTGCTTTATATTTCAGTTCACCTTTTATTGCTTAGC
This sequence comes from Acinonyx jubatus, assembly GCF_027475565.1. Lineage (NCBI taxonomy): Eukaryota > Metazoa > Chordata > Mammalia > Carnivora > Felidae > Acinonyx > Acinonyx jubatus. The sequence goes on along the minus strand of NC_069380.1, from coordinate 105,396,152 downwards.
GCTCTCTTCTCTGAATACTGTGTAAAAGCACTCTCAACATCTAATAAATTATCTTTTACGGGACACGTGACTTACCATGCAGAAACTTAAGGATTTTTAATGTTTACTTATTTTTGAGAAAGAGAGACAGAGCACGAGCAAGGGAGGGGCAGAGAGAGAGGGACACAAAATCTCAAACAGGCTCCAGGCTGTCAGCACAGAGTCTGATGTGGGGCTCGAACTCATGAACCATGAGATCATGACCTGAGCTGAAGTCAGTTGCTTAACCCACTGAGTCACCCAGGTGCCCTGAAACTTAAATATTTTAAATCTTCAAATGCAGCCATCTTTTAATTGCTATGTTCCGAGGTTTAATGTCATTTTCATAATAGCTTCCTTAATCCAAGATTGTCTTATAAAATTCCTTCATGTTATTCTCCAACTTTCATACTCTTGTTTCTTTTTACAAGTTTCCTAGTGGATGTAATTTTCAATTCATAAACTCAGGAATGTAGAAATTATAATTTTACTTTTTCTTGACTCATTTATTTGAATTCTTATCCTGCTTCGTTGGTAGGGAACCTAACTTCAGTCTTCATGTTTCCTTTTAGCCTCCCTAAAGTTCTAACAAGTTCTACAGACTCTCATAAAGCCAAATCCGGGGGAAACAGCCCTCATAATTGATTCCTTTGTCCAAACGTGGTCACCTCCCATCAACACAGCACTTCAGAACTCACAGCTTTAAAAAAAAAAAAAAAAAAAAAAAAAAATGCCCTGCTTAGAGCACAGCAATCTTTTGTTTTAAAACCACCCATGACATTGTCTACCTAGATGCACTCCCCAGCCGTTTCCTCCCTGGGGTCTTGCTTCTTTGCTAACGGCTTGCTAGCAAAGCCTACACAGACATGTCTCCCGTGCCTCTTTTTCCTTAACTCTCCCTCTCTGAGGCCTTAAAAGTTTCTAATATGAGATGACCTATGCTAAACCTTGATTCTGCTCCAGACATTTTATCAATCCCATACCAAAGCTCAAGTGTTTCGAAAACAAAGCCAGAATTTCTCCTTAATCTAGCTATATCCCTTTCCTTAGGCAATGAGGCAAGAAGGCCGAGTAAGTAAATGGGACATGAGGAAAGTAAGAAATACAAGTAGAAAAAAAAAAATAGAGAATTGAATATTTAGCTTGGTACATAGAAGTGAACTAGAAACACTAGAAATGAACTCTAGCCACAATAAGCCAGAAAGTAATCAGATCTCCGTTCTCCGTTCTCCAATCTCCATTAGAACTGGAGTACCTAGAATACAAAGCCAACAATGAGTAGACTCCGGCCATTGTAAGAGACCGCTATAAACATGACAGCTGCCTCCACTAAGCCCAGCCTCCACAGCAAGTACTGCTCAACTCTAGCCACTGGATATCACCACTACAACTGCTGTGCCATTGCTGCTGTCAAGCATGCAAATTACTACAACAACCACTACTATGTAGTTGGTAGTAATGAAAACCTATCTCAAGGTTGATATGCCTCTTTATGACATAAGCTACTGACTGCAAGTCTCTTTTTTGGAAATTGACTGGTAGGGATTGAGTCATGGGCTTTCCATGCGAAGGCACCTGCCAGTGAGAATATTTGGCATTTCAGCTTTTATAGAGTACAGTCATTTCTGACACATAAGGTAAGTGACTCCCCAAACGTAAGATAGGAATTTCTATGACTGGCACCTCGTAAAAAGATAAATGTTTTACTACAGGGTCTCACCTCTGGCCATCCAAAGTTAGTATGTTTATTTGTGCTTCCAAGCAAAACAAACTCAATCCTGTTTAATTCAAGTAGCCCTCATAGGACACCACCAGCAACAAAACATACATGGAACGACTCCCAAAAAAAAGCGTACATTCAAGATATTATCAGTTACCACATCCAGATCCAAGTCCAGGGTCTCTGGGAGACAGGCATTCCTCCTGTGGTTCCACCATTCCATAGGAGTATCCTTTCACATATTGAGAAAGTGAGAAATTTCAACATCACCACCACCATACTCTTTAAGAAGAAATACATCTAAATTTAGCATGGAAGAAAATAAAAGTATCTTCAAGAGGTATGAAGAATGTTTTAAGTACTTATTATTCCCCTCCTCTATCACTCTTTGTATCATCTTTGGCTTCAACTAGTGCTTCAGGTGATTGGATATTTGGTACCAGATATAGAACCACAGCCATCATTCCAGAGAAATTTAAATATTTACAGATTCTGCTTGTGATTACTGCAGCCTCTTTGACTTTTACACTGGACCTAGAACACTCAGCCTAATCACTAGTTGGTGACTGGTGATTCCCAGTCAACATGACCCAGACAGGACTATGTACTGATTCATTAATATTTTCTCTCCAATTAAGAAACAGCAGTTGAAAATTAGTAGTTCATGTCACTAGCTGGGTCTTTGGAGGCAATTCGTTAATGAGAGATAAAATGTGAACCCCTTCCAAAATCTAATGCAATAGTTTAAGGGGAAGCAATAGTTAAGAAGTCAATGCATGTCTGATAACAAGGACTTGGTTTGAGAGGACTCTGTGGAGTCTAAGCCCTGATCAGAGACTGGTGCTACTGTAGAGCTGGTTGGCCTTACATCTATGACTTCTTTTAGAATTAGGAAGGGGGAGTCTGAGGACAACATGGAGAAAGAGATGACTGGAGCTCATTTTCCTTTGGATGCAAAGATCTGTACTGTCATTTGGGCAGGGATCCCAAGACACAATTATATTTACACAACTCATAAATAGGCCTTGTTTTTCAAACTCTCCCTTTTCTCTTTCCTACTCCAACTGTCATTGGAGTATTTAATTCTCCTGAACCATGAAGATGAGAATCAAAATAGGATGTGTGCAAATCCCTAAAGTCAACCCAGTGAAAAGCATTCTGCAAAGTGAGTGACAGTAGTAATTAATACAAAGGAAAAGGTTGGGGGGTATGGAGGAAAGGGTAATGAGTTTGGTTTTGCACATGCTGTGGCTGTGGGGTCTGGTCACCGCTGAGTTGAAGGTGTCCAGTAGGAGATGGGGATTATGGATCAGGGCTTCAAGAAATAAGCCAGAATTGTAGTAGCATTTGGGAGTCACTGTCATAATCCAAGTCCGATGCGTGGTACTGACAATCCAGAGAAGGTATACAGAGAATGAATGCAAAAGGACCAAGGATAAAACTCTGACAACCACCAAAATTTAAACAGGAAGACTAACTGGAAAAAGAATCCACAAAAGATGATAAAACCTGAAACGTTTCAGAGGCTTTTCGTTTGTCTTGAAAAGGAGACACATTTGACGCTCCTGAGTGGCTCACTTGATTACATGTCCAACTCTTGCTTTTCACTCAGGTCAAGATTTCATGGTCATGAGACTGAGCCCTGCCTCAGGCTCAGCCCAGAGCGTGGACCCTGCTTGGGATTCTCTCTCTGCCCCTCATCTGCTTGTGCTCACTTGCATGCTCTCTCACGCTCTCCCTCTTTCTCTCCAAATAAAGAAATTAAAAAAAAAATTTAAAAAGGAGATACATTTGATTTTTTATGTTATTTTCAAGTTTTCTTATTCAGTGGGTGGGCAGGAGAGTGGGGTGAAAGTTCTAAAATTTGTCTATGGGACATCTGGCTGGCTTAGTTGCTAGAACATGTGACTCTTGATCTTGGGGTTGCTGTGAGTTCAAGCCTCACATTGGGCATAGAGATCACCTAAAAATTAAAATCTTAAAAAAAAAACAACTTTGTCTATGGGTACATGCCAGTCACAATGTTCAGAGGACACTCAAAGACTGAGTGTTTTCATTGAGATGAATGAGGGGAATCCAGAGTAGAAAAGATTTCCATGTGGAAGGATACCCCTGACATGAAATACGATGGAGAAATGGGGTAGAATGAAGAATGGAAATAGGCTAGGAAACAGGAGAACATGTCATCTCCTTTCCACTCCTCCCACTAGGCTGTGGTTTTTCCTTAATATAACACATTCACACTCACCATTCCCCCCATGGTTTACTGGATACTGCACTGAACTGAGTTTCTTATTACCAGATGCTCCCTCCTGGGGCTCAAAGGTTTCTGTCCAGCACCTAATTCCCCATCTATCCCACATACAGCCCAAACTGCTCTTCCCCTAAGGTCTAAGACTAAATAATACATGAGAATTCTAGTCATGGCACACACCCATTGAAGCTACAATTGTTAATCAACCTGAAAGTACAGGTTTCCATTCTTTTGTGACTTTGTCATAGCACTCCCATTCTCAGAATTCTTTCTTTCCTCAAGGTGCAGGAAAGACATGGCATTATGCACTCTGGACAAAGTAAAGGATGGGGCTTTTCCCTGCATAGTTCAGCTAACTTTAAACTTCAGTGGGTGGCAGTCTTCACCATCAATGGCTCTTCAGACTCGGAATCCGACACAACCAGAAATAACTGCCTACAGAAGAATCCCAGCACAGCACTGGACACATGGAGCGTTTCAGTGTAAACTCTGCCGTTGCCCTTACTTGGGGGAGATTTGCCCCAGTGGGCAATTACCCCATGTGAGAACCAAAGGCTATTTTGAAAACTGCTTTTTCCGAATGTTAAGAATCATGAATATAAGCATGTGATCCCTGGGATCCTTCTTCACTTGTACAGGGGATCGGCTCCACCAAATTCATTGCTCTATTATTTTTTTAGTTAGTATATCAGAAACAAACGTATTTCTGAGAAGGGAAGTCACTAACAATATGATACATTCTATGCTTGCCAGTATCACATCAAGTTTATTTTTTTTATTTTTACCAAAAATTATACATTTTGTAAATGTTGATTTACTTATTTTTGAGAGAGGGAGCACAAGCAGGAGACTAGCAGAGAGAGAGAGAGGGAGATAAAGAATCCGAAGCAGGATCTGAGCTGTCAGCACAGACCCGGACACAGGGCTCAAACTCATGACCTGTGTGACGGCGATGTGAACCAAAGACAGACGCTTAACTGACTGAGGCTCCCAGGCACCCCAACAAATGTACATTTAACACATTCATGTGAGCAGTAATCACATGACTGTGTTTAATGCCTCCTGAGTAGGAACCATTTAGGATAGTAAGCCATCTATAGCCCAAGCTTGCCAATGTTTCAAGGCATAGACTGCCCCAAGACAGTCAGTGCAATTAAAAGAAAATTTTTTTTTAGTTTTCTAGGAAGCATAGATTCCTTGTAGCTATTTTTTTAAATATGGTTTGTTTTGTTAACACCATTTCCAAACGATGGTCCTAGGAATAGTATCCATTCAGAAAGGGACAGCAAAAAAGGATAACTGTAGAATTTCTAGTTTTCTCGTGACATTTAAAATAGTTAATGATAACCATGCAAACCATTAGGGCATCCTTATGTAATTTTTAAATTGTATTCAAGTTAGTTAACATATAGTGTCTTGGCTTCAGGGGTAGAACACAGTGATTCATCTCTTACATCCATACAAGTGCCCTCCTCAATGCCTATCATCCAATTAACCCACACCCCCACTCACCCACTTCCTCCAGCAAACTTCAGTTTGTTCTCTGTATTTAAGGGTCTCTTACGGTTTGCCTCCCTCTCCGTTTTTATCTTATTTTTCCTTCCCTTCCCCTATGATTATCTGTTGAGTATCTCAAATTCCACATGAGTGAAATCATCTATTTGTCTTTCTCTGACTTATTTTGCTTAGCATACTACTGTCGGTTCCATCCATGTTACTGCAAATGGAAAGATTTCATTCTTTTTCATCGCCGAGTAGTATTCCATTTTATATGTGTATCACATTCACACTTCTTTATCCATTCATCAGTTGATGGACATTTGAATTCTTTCCATAATTTGGCTATTGTTGATAGCACTGCTATAAACAGTGGGGTGCATGTACCCCTTTAAATCAGCATTTTTGTATCCTTTGGATAAATTCCTAGTAGTGCACTTACTGGGTCATAGGGTAGCTCTATTTTTAATTTTTTGAGGAAACTCCACACTCTCTTTCAGACTGGCTGCCCCAGTTTGCATTCTAATCAGTACAAAATGGTTCTCCTTTCTCCACATCCTTACCAACATGGGCTGTTTCCTGAGTTGCTAATTTTAGCCATTCTGACAGGTGTGAGATGATATCTCATTGTGGTTTTGATTTGTATTTCCCTGATGATGAGTGATGTTGAGCATCTTTCCATGTGTCAACTCCACACACAAAAAACAAATATCCTTATGTATTTTAAGTAAATAATCTTTGTCAACTTAATAGTTACTTCTTTTTTTTTTAAGATTATTTATTTTGAGAGTGGGGTGGGGGGTAGGGGAAGAAAGAGAGGAGAGAGAGAGAAAATCCCAGGAAGGCTCTGCGCTGACAGTGCAAGGCTGGAACTCATGAACCGTGAGATCATGACCTGAGCCAATGCTTCACCAACTGACCCAGCCAGGCACCCAAGTCAGTAGTTGCTTCTATGTAATGAAATACATTCCCTGGTAATCAAGATAACCAGTATTTTCCCCAAATAATATAAATTAACTGATTCCAGGTTTTAGAGACAGATGATACATTGCCATCAACTTATATTTCTTTGTTATTTCTCTCTATTCTCATTATGGGGTCCCAAGAGTAATGTTTAAAAGTTGGAGGTTTATGAACATTCTCTTTACCAAGATAAAGGGCTGTTCTGTTGGCTAGGACTCAAACAATAGATGGAACAAAAAACTTACAGATTTTGGTGTGAGTGGGACTTAAGTTTTAAGAGCTACTTGTGAATCTATTCTCACAAGCATCTCACACCCTTTTGGAGCTTGTGTATCAACATAGAAACAGAGTACATTTAACAAAGGGAATTTAATTTGATCTCCTGGCCACTTTCCTCTTACTACACACTTAATCTTTTTAGCCAAGTGCTCTATTCCTACAGAAATGAGAGCAATCAAGAACTAAAATGCAACAGTCTAAGATAAGAGGTAATATTTAAACATATAAACTAGCGATAAAGGATGTCTATGAACATACTTTGTAAATAGCCCTAAAACACATGCTAAGTAAATGTTTCATTATCCTCAGACACAGCACCTGCTGCAGTGGAAACCACAAATAAGCAGGAGGAGCACTAATCATTAAAGAAATCAGAAAGGATAGGGGCTCCTGGCTGGCTCAGTCGGTTGAGCATCCGGCTTCAGCTCAGGTCATGATCTCACACTTTGTGGGTTCGAGCCCCACATCGGGCTCTGTGCTGACAGCTCAGAGCCTGGAGCCCGCTTCGAATTCTGTGTCTCCCTCTCTCTCTGCTCCTCCTCTGCTCATGCTCTGTCTCTCTCTGTCCTTCAAAAATAATTAGAAACATTAAAAAAAACAACAAACAGAAATCAGAGAGGATAATTCAAACTTCCATGGAAAGGAAACTGGAGAAGATGAAGCTTCAAATAGGTTATCCATTTTAAAAGTCGAAGTATGCCCACTGATTTCTTCATTAGAATTTATTAATTCTTCTATCACTTAAAATGGTCTGAGAGAAACAGCAATGGTTTACAAGTACTCAGAAAATATAAGCAACTCACCAACGTTACTAGCCAAAGAGGTTTATACATCAAAGCCTCAGTTGGCCTAAATTATAATAATAATAGTCGGTGTTGGGCAGAACTGCTCTGAAGATTACATGACATAATTCAAGTAAATTCTGGCATCTAGTACATAGTTACTAGTAAGGGATAGTTAAATGCCTTATAAAATCAACACCCTTTATCTAATTGGAAAATACTGAGTACTTAATTCACTTAATTCTTCATGATGAATAGGCTTTATGGATTCTTTGTCAATCTCTCTTCTCCTTTTTAAGGCCATTAAGTTAGGTGATTTTATCTTTTACTGTGATTTTAGCAATTTGAGAGTCTTCCTCAACTATCTAATTGTTTTCCTGAAGTTAAACAATTTTATGACTTTGGATCGTTTTTCTGATTCTAGCCAAGGTTTATAGCCATATAAATCTAAACACCTTTCTATAGGGCCCTTGGGTGGCATAGTGGGTTAAGCATCCCACTCTTGATCTTGGCTCAGGTCACGACCTCACTGTTCATGAGTTAGAACCCCACATCAGGCTGTGCGCTGATGGCGCAGGGCCTGCTTGGAATTCTGTCTCTCCTTCTCTCTGCCTCTCCCCCACTTGTGCATGCTCTCTCTCTCTCTCAAAATAACTAAACAAACTTTAAAAAAATTTCTGAAAAAGATACACAGCTTTGTATAAATTACAAACTAAGGTGAGTATCTATCTGTTTAGTGTTTTCACTGACTGCCTTACCTAACAATTACAAATCCTAGTCATGCACTTGATTCTATTAAAGCTTTAGGGGGTGGGTGTAGACTGCTGGCTTTCATTTGCATGAGGCCACATTTTATGACCTTGCTCTACACACATGCAGTTAAAAAGACTAATCAGCCAACAGTAATCTTTCCTAGTAGCTAGTCTTATGAACATGGTGCTATGAACCTACCTTATTAGGATTTTATTTCCTTGCCTCAAAGGGTAAAAATTCCTTCAGCTCCATGTATGATTGTCTTCATAGAAGATTTTAACGCAGAGAAAATCATGTAGGAATCTGAAAATTCTTCTTAGATGTAAAAGCTGGTGTTAAGGACAAATTCCAGGCGCTTCCCCTCACGGGACAAGCAAAGTGTTACCAGGAGCCTGTACTGTGGCACCTTCCCTAGTTTACTGATAGGACTGGTCGATATACAACTCAACAAAAATATACTTGGCACCCATGGCAGGTCTTGGGCAGATTATATAAATGGATGTGAAACAGATACAATTAACATTTTTCACCATCTACCATATGCCACGAACTGTGTTGCATGCCTGTAACAGCCATTACTTAAATTATCTCACTCATCTTCACAAGCACTCAGGAATGCTGTTAGCAGTGTCTTTCCAGAGATGAATAAACACTTTTAGACCATGAAGTCATTTTCCCAGGATTCAGTTTAAATCCTAGGGTTTAAATTTGGTTTATGTTGCTCCAAAGCCCATTGCATTTGTGTAATGTCATGTGGACATTTATAAGGTAAGGAAATAAATATAATTAAATGCAAGTGTATGTGTACATACATAAATTTATGCATATTTATGCACATGGACATACACTTATGGAGAGCTATAGGCGATCAGAGGATGTAAGAACTGGGAATCTGGGCCTACCAGCACTACATGGGGGAAAACTAGTTGAAAAATAAATTATCCAACTGAAAATCAATTAATATTATACACCATATTAAGGGAATAAGACAAAAACATTTGACAATCTAGTATTTATGATAAAAACTCTTAACGATAACTGAGGAATCAAAGAAAACTTCCTAAAACTTGTAAAAGGAATTTAGTAAAGCCTACAACTGTCATCAAATTAATTGTAAAATATTGACAGCATTAAGATTGGAAACAAAACATAGATGTCCATTCTCACCACTTCTAATCAATATTATACTAGAGAGTAGTGTCATTATAATTAGGCAAGAAAAAGACAGAAAAGGCAGCTACATTGGAAAGGAAAAAAATCAAATGGTCTTTTCAGACATCACCTTATATATAGAAAACTCTGAGAAATTCATGTCTACACAAAAAATAAAAACCTCGAGACCTATCATCAGATTAAATGAAATCAGTAAGGTCCAAGGTTTTAAAAGTAATATTAAAAATACAAAAATATACAAAGGATACAAATACACAAAAATAAACTGTATTTCCACCAACTAGTAATTGTATTTTATTTTCTCATAATCTCAAAATGATATTAAAATGACAATTCTATTCACAGTACCATCAAAGAAGATCAAAATATTTAGTAATAAATTCAATAAAGGAAGAGTAAAAGCTGTACAGTGAAAACTACAAGACATTTTTGGAAGAAATTTTAAAAAGATTTAAATAAACGGAGATATATTCCGTGTTCATGAATCAAACAAAATAGTAAATAGAGCATGACTGAACACTCACTGTAATCACTATTATTCAATATTCTACTGAAGATCCTTGTCACACACACACACACACACACACACACACACAGAAACACACACACAGAAACACACACACAAATGCACAGAGTAGACTTTGCTTCCAAATTATATAATCAAATCAAATACTCTAGAGGTTACATGAAAAAAATTATTAGAGGGGTGCCTGGGTGGCTCAGTTGGTTAAGCATCCGACTTCGGCTCCCGTCATGATCTTGTGGTTCAAGCCCCGTACCAGGCTATGTTCTGACAGCTCAGAGCCTGGAGACTTCTTCAGATTCTGTGTCTCCCTCTTGCTCTGCCCCTCCTCTGCTAATGTTCTGTCTCTCTCTCTCTCTCATAAATAAACATGAAAATGTATATATATTAGAACCAACATTGCTAGGCACAAAACACAGACAAACACGTAAGTACAGACTCCTTCCAACCTATCTGAAATGAAAAAAAGTAAAGGCAGAGATGTTAAAGAATTTGGGGATTGATTTCAATACAATTAAAGTAAAAGTTAGAAAGGTTTAATGGAGAGAATTGTAAAACTTTATTAAAGGCATTTAAGAAGATGAAGTAACAGATTACACCTTGTTGAAAGAGAGGAACACTAAAGATATCAATTCTCCCCAAACAAATCTATATGACAACTGCAGTTCTGATCAAAACATCAAAAAGATTTTACAAGGAAAAACCTTTCTAAAATTCATATAAAAAAAAAGAGAAAGGGGCACCTGGGTGGCTCAGTTGGTTAAGCGTCCGACTTCAACTCAGGTCATGATCTCATGGTTTTTGAGTTTGAGCCCCACGTCGGACTCTGCGCTGACAGCTTGGAGCCTGGAGCCTGATTTGGATTCTGTGTCTCCCTCTCCTTCCCTCCCTCCCTCTCTTTCTCAAAAATAAGTAAACAGTAAAAAAAATTTTTTTAAAGAGAGAAAAAAAACAGAACCTCCTGATGTCAAGATTAACTATAAAGCTGTAGTAATTTTTCCAACAATGTTGTATTGAAGCAGGCATAAACTAATCATGCTGTTATATGTTCTACAGACTTCAAAAATACATCCAAGCATATATGGTGAACTCAATTGAAGAAGAAATGTTACTTTATGTCAGCTGGGAAAGGAATAAATGGAGTTGACTTTCCCTTTGGCTAAGTTGAAGTGTCTAGCTCACACAGATAATTCAAATTGAGTAAACACCTACATATGAGAGACAACAAATTTTAGAAGAGAATATGAAAAAAATCTCATAGTAGAGATAAGTTTTTATTTTATTTTAATTTATTTATTTTTGAGACAGAGAGAGAGCATGCACATGCGTGCAAACGGGGGAGGGGCAGACAGAGAGGGGGGCGGGGGGAGAGAGAGAGAGAGAGAGAGAGAGATAGAGAGACAATCCCAATCACACTCCACACTGTCAGTGCAGAGCTCAGTGCAGGGCTTGAAGTCAGAAACCATGATATCATGACCTTAGCTAAAGTCGGATGCTTCAACAACTGAGCCACCCAGGTGCCCCAGGCTGTTTTTAAAAATAACATATACATGGGGCGCCTGGATGGCTCAGTTGGATGAGTGTCCAACTCTTGATTTTGGCTCAAGTCATGATCCCAAGGTCCTGGGATTTAGCCCCACATCTGGCTCCACTCTAAAAGTGGAGACTGCTTAGGATTTTCTCTTTCTCTTTCTCCCTTTGCCCCTGTCTCTTGCTTTCTCTTTCTCTCCCTCCTTCCCTCAAATAGAAATTAAAAAAATAATACACATACACACACACATACACAAAGCTATAAAAGGAGATCAATAAATTTCACTACACCAATATAAAAAATTTATGTATGTCTAATGAAGCAATAATGGAAGACAGGCAACAACTTAGAATATGTAAAAATAAAAACCAACTAACCAATTAGGAAAATACAAACAACCAATACCAAAATGGTCCAAGGATTTGGAATACTAATCTCAATCTAGACTTCCAGAAAGCAAGAAAAAAAAATTGACATTTTTTTTAACATCACTGTTATTCAAGGAAATTGAAAGTCTACTAACAATTCAGTACCATGTAACATCACTGGCAAAAACTAAAGCCTGACATCATCAAATACTGTTTAATAAAAGCTGGTGATAAAAAAAGAATTGGTCTAGACTCTTTGACATGTAACTTGCTACCATATGAGAAAATGTGAAATTTAAGTGACTTATGACAGAAAATCCATCCTGTTCAAGTTTAAAAAAAAAAAGGGAATTTACCAACAGAAATTAAAAATCCAAAGAATATATTCAGAATTTAGGATGTTTAGACACAGACGTACTATCAGTATCAAATAACAAAAAGAAGAGAACTCACCCTTTTACTCTGCCTTCTTAGTAGTGTTTTTCAATGCATTGGCTCATTCTCAGGACATGGTCTTTCCCCAAGTGGCAGGAACTTTACTGACCCTTGTAGCAAACAATGGGCAGCTATTTCCAAGTAGCTTACATACAAGTTCTGTAGTATACTCTAAGGCAAGGGACTAGGTAGGGTCAACAAATTTTCTCAATTGGCTGAGGACTTTCCAGGTTTTAGCACTCAAAGTCTTACATATCTAGGAACCCACTCAAACCAAAATGATTTCCTCAGGACTGTCCCAGTTTTAAAACCGAAAGCCCCGTGTCCCAGAAGCCCTTGTTCTCAGATGGCGAATGGGGACCGTTGTTGTCTACGAGATGGGGGCATGTGATTACAGCTCTCGCAAAGTGAGGATGAATGCAGAGTTTATTCCAGAAAAATTTGATGAGAAGACACAATGTCAATGTCCATAGGGGATTTGGGTTGCCTGAGTTGTGGTATTCAGCCAACCCAATTGGGCTGCATATGCAAGAATTACAACAGAAAAACAGGCACAAAAACTTTTGAAGACAAGTGAAGCTTTCAGGAACTTTATTCTTTTCTCTACTAGAGCATCACCCTTAACTAACATATATACGTTAGCTGTGTATTTTCTTGTCTTTTCTGATTTACTTGTTACTTAAGAAAATTGCTTAACGATATCCTGGAGTGAGTTTGCTTTTAAATTTTTCTATTGTAAATTCCAGGGTCCTACTTACACCGTGGTGCATATGAATGCCTGGCCCTATTTTCTGTTCTGGCTTCACTGTCCATTTCTCTCTCCGTGACTGCTTTTCATTAAACTTAAAAAGGTCAGGGAAAGCGAAATCTTACTGTTTACCTTAATAGACATGGTTGTCACTGCTGCAATCTTAAACTAACTCAGCTTCTAAGAAAAATCAGTTTGCCTGCCTGGTTTCTTTGACCTACATCTGTCTTCTGCCTGGAGTAAAGCCCAGTACAAAACGTGTGGGGCTTCAAACGTGATGAGCTCCTCTTCTTCCCACACTATCAGCCTGATAACAAAGAATGGCTCATGGTCTGCAAGAACTCATTTTACCAGACATTAAGGAAAAAAATCAGAGGTCAGAGATACCAATGAAGAAATCAAAGAGCTGTTTGTAGAGCTACAAAATAGACAGAGGATTTGCACATGTCTACAACCAGCTGGATTTGGTAAACACTGAAAGCATAATTTTATTTACATTTATTCTCAGTCATGAGAATGCCTTGGCCACTAAAAGCGTAGAAAACCTCATTAAATAAAACTAAATTGCTTTTCATTAAAATTCATTTCTAAGAACCACAGGTAAATTTTTATTTGTTTCAGGGTTGAGAAGTTAATCCTCTTTTGATTGTTAGTGCTAACCCTAAAGTCTCATTGGATATCAGGTACACCAAATCAAGCAATCATAATTTGGACATGAATTTAATTGATAAAAAAGCGAGTTTAAAAAAGAAAACATTGAAAATTTATTGAAATAAATACCGTCTGCTCAGGAGTTAGCCCTGAATAATAGAAAACTAAACTGCAGTTTGAATTGATTACAAACTTTATGTGAGCCACTGTAGTCATGTGATTGTCAGAAATACACCATCTAAGTAGACTGTATTAGGACAAATACATACTTTTTCGTAGAGATTTTTATCTCCTTTACTTCACCTAGAAATCATCTGCTCTGTGGAAAGCAGAATGATAGGCTCCCCATCAAAGATGTCTACACCCCAATTCTTGGAATCAGTGAGTATGTTCCCTTACATAGCACTTCCTTACACAGGACTTTGCAAATGTGATTTAAGTTAAAGAATTTGAGATGGGGAGATTATCATGAATTATCTGTGTTAATTCCATAAAATCACGTGAGTCCTTCAGAGTGGGAGCCCTTCTTGGCTATAACCAGGGACATATGACAATAGAATAAGGGTGACAGAGACGCAGTATTTCTGGCCTTGAGGAGGAGAAAGGGGCCATAAGCCAAGGAACCTAAGCAGCCTCTAGAAGCTGGCAAATACAAGCTGGCTCTCCCCAAAAGCCTCCATAAGGAGCACATTCCTGCTCATCCCTTGATCTAAGTCCAGGGAGACTCATATTGGACTTGCTGACCTTCTGATTTATGTGAAGCCACAAAGTTTGTGATAATCTCTTGTTAGACCAATAGAAAGCTAATATAGCTCTTAATAAATCATTATCATGAGACCTAGAAAATTACCAATTTTTATGACATAGTTTCTTTTTTCTTTTCGTAAAATAGCCAACCTTACTAGAAGAAAAAACAAGCCTGTGACTTATCCAGGTTTCCACAGTCATTACGTTTAAAACTGAGCTTCCTCATTTCATCTACAAGGCTTTGCAACTTTAAAACTTCACTGTTGAAAATAACCTAATCTTTAATTCACATTCCTATATGTTATTCACATAATTTTATATATATATATATATATATATATATATATATATATATATATTCATACATAATTCTCAATAATTTATGTTTAAAACTCCCTAATATTTCCTGTCACATGAAACAAATGACTTAATCAAATATTATCTTAAGATTCTACCAGTGGAGCCAAAATCTTTCTGAAAGACAGGTAGGTACAGCTTATACAAACAGATCATCATTCAAAAGAAATGTAATAAAGGAAGACATGTATCTAATCAAATCCCAATGGCGATGTACAATCTAAACATATTGATGGGCTTTGGTAAACAGTTATTTTAGTCACTCCACTGAACAACATAATTACTGATTTTTAGCCAGGAGGAAAGCAACCACCTTCAAAAGGAAAGGAAAGCTTGGAAATGCATTTCATCCTCCAGTACACAAAGTCCTTCTTGCTCCGGATGGTCTCCACTTCCATGAGCACAGACAAGATTAGGTAATTTTTTTAAATGTTTATTTCTTTATTTTTGAGAGAGAAAAAGGGAGAGAGTGAAAGAGAGAGAGAGAGAGTATAAGCAGGGGAGGGGCAAAGAGAGAGAGGGAGACAAAGAATCCAAAGCAGGCCCACGCTTGGAGCTGTCAGCATAGAACCTGACCCAAGGCTCGAACCCACGAACTGGGAGATCATGACCTGAGCCGAAGTTGGACGCTTAACCGAGTGAGCCACCCAGGCGCCCCTTAGGTACATTTATTTATTTATTTATTTAGGCCCTTCCTTTTCATTTTTGAAAGGTCAGTGCTGTGTCTCTATCAAGAGTGAGAGATGGAATTCTTAATTGAATGAGTATTTGGATGAAATTACAGTTTCCTAAGGAAAACATCCTATCTTCCCTGTACACACACTTATTTATACCAAGGATACAAACTTTTTCTTGTTTTTAGATTCATTTCATATTTTCAGTCTCAGCAAAAAACTTCAAGTGAACAACAGTTTTATAATAAGCAGTAATTTTATCCTAACACTAAGAGACTTCTCAAACAGTTGTTCCTTTGGTATAAGACTAAATGAGAGTATAGGGAATATAAACAATAATACTGTATAACTTTGGTGAGTAGACTTATTATAGGGATCATTTCATAATGTATAAAAATATCTAATCACTATGATGTGTACCTGAAACAGCATGTTTTATGTCAGTTATACTCCAATTAAAATTAATGGATCTCATTAGGAAATTTGGTTCCCAGAAATTATGTGATTAACAGGCTAGCCATTTGGGGGCACGTAGGTGGATGCCAACTCTTGATTTAGGCTTGGGTCTTGATCTCATAGTTTGTGAGATCGAGCCCTGAGTCAGGCTCTGTGCTGAGCATGAAGCCTGCTTAGAATTCTATCTGTCCCTCCCGTACTCTAGCATGCACATGGGTTCTCTCTCTCTCTCTCTAAAAAATAAACTTTTTTTTTTAAAGAGAGACTAGCCATTTTTAACTTGGCACAGAAGTTTATGAGGAAAATCATAAGACCATTTTAAGATCAGTGGGTTTCCACTAAGATACAAACTTTAAATGATGTTCAGGAAAAAGAAAGTTAAAAGCTGCCAGTTTTATGTTTTTGCAATTAGAACAAAATTACGAAGACAGTATCTTTAAGACTATCCTTCCAACTCTTAAACTACAAGACACCAAAAGAAATTCTGGAGAAAATACAAAATCTTGATGGCTTATGTTTTGTTTTGTTTTTTTTCACATAAAAATACAGAAAAGTTTTTCAAAAACCTGTTAGTAACATTGCTTGGAAAGTGGAAGTTCTGTTGTTATTGTTGCTCTCCTTATCTTTTTGAAGAAATTACTTGACAAATTACTTTTCAACATAGAATATTTAATAGATGATTTTGGTGACTTACCTGGATGTGTTGGGCCAATGCACCCATTTTCAAGCTGCTGTAATTGTTGCCTGCTAACTCCTGTGATTTGACTTTGGCCTGTGTGATTACTCCCTCAGGCATGGATCCCAGCAAGGAACTAGCTGACCATGGGGAAACATTAGGCACTCCTGTCTCAAAGAGAGTAGCTGTGAGGCCATTCTTACACTGAAACTCCCTGTGGTATTTAGTCAAGGCCAGGCTTCAGCTGAAATGCAGTCTTTGCCTAGCTTCTTCCCCAGTCTTACTGAGCTTTGTTCATTCCCTCACAGATTTCTCAACAACGTTCCCTCAAGTAAGTGCCTGTTCTTAACAGTCCCCATCTCAAGCTCAGCTTCCAGAGAAACAAACCCAAAACATGAAGAAAGTAATGAAATGGGAAATGAAGAAGAGAGACTTGGAAGATGGAAGGCCAGGAGATCAAGAAAGACAGACTAGAGGATAAATAACCAAAGAAATAAAAGGAATTTTCCTGGGTTGAAAAATGTCTTCAATTCTCTCAGATCCAAAGGATTCAGCAAATGATAGGAATATCCAAAATCCACTGTCATCATGTAAGATTACTTGGAGATTCTAATCACTAAATGAACTAAGAAAAGTTGATAGTACCAATTAGAAAAAAATAAACAACACCATTATTTATAGATGATTTGAATATAAACCTAAAAAATATAAGAACTGAAGTGGTAAATTATTGAAACTAATAAGAATTCTAAAAAATGGTCAAACTGTGTAGTCAACCAAAAGCATTAACAGCTTTCCTTCATAGTTACAATGACTATTTAGAAAACATAGTAAGGAGAAAATTCCATTCACAGGACCAACAGAAATTATCAAGTTCCTAGGAATAAAACCAACAAAAATGAACTAGATACATTTTTCTAAGAATTTATAAGGCTTTGCTAAAGGACCAAAAACAAGATCTATATAAACAAATCAAGGTTCCTAAAGAAGGCTATGGATGTCAAATCTTTCCCAATTAAGATACAAATATATTGGGCCACCTGGGTGGCTCAGTCAGTTGGGCGTCCGACTTCAGCTCAGGTCATGATCTCGCGGTCTGTGAGTTGGAGCCCCGCTTCGGGTTCTGTGCTGACAGCTCAGAGCCTGGAGCCTGTTTCAGATTCTGTGTCTCCCTCTCTCTCTCTGACCCTCCCCTGTTCATGCTCTCTATCTCAAAAATAAATAAACGTTAAAAAAAATTAAAAAAAAAAAGATACAAATTGTACTACAAATATGACTGCCAAACTTAGTTGGGGGGCAGTTTTGTGGTGTGTATACAGTCAAGAAATTAAAAAATCAGGTTCATCTGGACAAATAAATTCTTGTTCTATTTAATTAAAGATATATTTTTTGCACAAGACAATTAAAATTTTAAGAACTGCATTAGAGGACCCAATTTCAGTTTTATTAAAGTTGTCTGGACTGCATATGGGGAGGGCAACCAGAAAAATTTTCACTGAAATTTGAAAGTGAAAGGGAGCTATGAGCATTTACAGTAGAACAACAGATGTTAACAGGACTGACTTGGGCAAACCAAGACCCCAGTCAATCTATTTATGGGCCCTATCTTATTAAACAACAACTTAGTATCAAGAACCTTAAAAGAGGCGTTACTTGTCTCAGTAATAATTCAAAGTTTGCCCTTAAAATCAAAGCCCAACTAAGTTTTTTAAAACTCATTCCAGCCATCTTATAGGAACAAATATCACTACTCTGTAAATATAAAGTATTAAATTATTTAGAGAATTTACCAGTTCACTACCCCTATGGGATAACATACTTAGAGATATAAATTTACTACCTATTCCTCTTCCCAAATCACTCAGTTTATAATGCATAATACTAATGTTTTAATTAAAGAGGTGCCTGGGTGGCTCAGTTGGTTAATCATCCAACTTTGGCTCAGGTCATAATCTTGCGGTTCACTGTTCGAGCCCTGTGTGAGGCTCTGTGCTGACAGCTCAGAGCCTGGAGACTGCTTGGGATTCTGTGTCTCTCTCTGTCTCTATTCCTCTCCTGCTTGTGCTCTCTCTTGCTCTCTCTCTCAAAATAAATAAGCATTTAAAATACATACATGCATAAATACATACACACAAACATATTTTGGGGCACCTGGGTGGTTCCGTCAGTTAAGAATCTGACTTCAGCTCAGATCATGATTTCACAGTTTGTGAGTTTAAGCCCCACACACTGGGGTCTGTGCTGACAGTTTAGGACCTGGAGCCTGCTTGGGATTCTGTGTCTGCTCTCTCTCTCCCCCTCCCTCCATTCCTCCCTCCCTCCCTTCCTCTATCTCTCTCAAAAATAAACGTTAAAAATAATTAAATACTTGTATGATAACTGAGTAAACAAGTTATTTCAACAATGGCTGTGTTTGGCCATGTGGGGGCACTGTGTATAAGGCTGTCTTAATATGTATACAATTATTCCTAAAGTGCATCTGAATTAATAGTAACTGGTACAACTTACCCTAGTTCATCTGTACAGGAAATTCACATAGGGGCTCTGAAGCTCTTGAATTATGGGCTTAGCAGCATTAACAGGGCAAGTTTTATTGAGTACTTTTAAAATTCTTTTCAAGGTTTTCCCCGTAAAGGTAACTATTAAATTTTATCTTCTCTTATTTAAAGGAAAAACAATTCTTTTCCAGGTTTTCATCTAATTATTTCAATAATGTTATCAAAGTTTAAAATGTATAAAATTTATCTGTAATTGAAACAGAGAATCATGATGAAAGAAATTGAAAGAGCAATATGGCCACAGAGCTTGAGCATTTCCTTCACAACCTCAATGACTTTCTTTTTTCTAATTTTTGAAGGCTGGTATTTTTCAACCTTGGATACTACTTGCTACTAAGGAGGCTGACAGTAAGAAGAAACTTTGGATCACTTGACAAGAATCTTATAATTAAAATATGAAAAAGAAAACAAATACCACTTTACCAGTGTAAATTTAAATTATATATTCTTGGCTGAAAGAATATTGTAGTTACTCCAACTTTCTGTTTAATTAATGGTATCTTTTGAGACATCAATAGAGCACGTAATTACATATTCCTGACAATTTCAGTCAGTCAAATATACTAAAACTTTTTTTTTTTAACATTTATTTCTTTTTGAGAGAGAGACAGAGAGACACAGCATGAGTGGGAGAGGAGCAGAGACAGACGGAGACACAGAATCCAAAGCAGGTTCCAGGCTCTGCACTGTCAGCACAGAGCCCAACGCGGGGTTCAAACTCACAAACCTTGTGATCATGACCTGAGCTGAAGTCAGATGCTTAACCAACTGAGCCACACAGGCGCCCAAATATAGTCAAACCTTTAACAGTCACTACTCTGAATAATCTTTGCATAATAAAATAGGAGTAGAAACAGCAATTTAGTTTCAGTATGCACTCAACTCTGAATTTATCCAGTAAAAGCTGTATTAGTTTCCTATTGCTGCTGTAACAAATTACCACAAACACAGGGGCTTAACTCAACACACATTCATTATCATATGTTTCTGCAAGTCAGAAATCCAAAAACGGTCTAAAAATAAAGGTATCAACAGGGCTATATTCCTTCCAGAAAATCTAGGAGACATCTTTCCTTGAATTTTCCAGTTTGTAGAGACTGTCCACATTCTTTGGTTCCTGTCTTCCTATCACTCCAACCTTTGTTTCTGTAATCACATCTCTCACTAACTTTTCAATTTCCTTCTCATAAAGACCTTTGTATATGGGTAAATACACTTCAGTCACCTGAATACACAGTAATCATTCCTTAAGATCCTTACGTAATGACTGTAAAATCTCTTTCACCATATAAAGTAACATCATCACAGATTCTGGGATTAGGATGTAGGTCTTCTGGCTGCCATTATTCAGCCTACCACAATGCCATGTGAAAATACAACGGCTATTTTAGCTTGTATCTCAACATTTGCTCTTTTCTTCTCAAGAAGAAATGGCCAAAATGGGGGTGAAGTGTTGCAGGGAGGGGAGAGAAGGACAAAACTCAACTCAATGTTCTGATTAATAGAGTACCTAGACCTCTTAAATCCGGCAAGGACAAAGCTACACCTATCGGTAAATATGAGTGTAAAAACAACACAGGTGTGATAAAACCCTTCTCCAGATTCCCATCTTCTAAGACAGAATGTTTCCATTATAAATTCTTAGAGTCTTGACTTTGCTGTATAGAACTAAGGTAATCTAAGGTATTTATCTGCTGGTTTTCCGGGGACATAACAACAGCTATAAAAAATATACATTATCCCGAGTATTGAAAGTAAAATAACACCTAAAACTACACACATGCAAAATGTTTTCCTGAGAAAAGTACTTTGCCTATGTTACCTCCAGTATCTTGGTAAGATTCAAAGTCCTTATTCCCTGCATCACAAGAGACCCCAAAAATATCAACTGTTCTTTCAATATTGTGCAGATATTGAATGGCAGAGATAGAAACATAGCCAAGGCTCTAGGATCCTGCTGTGTGACCACTGAGGGAGAAGAAGAGTATGAGAGAGGGAACATTCCAAGGGCAGGGTGTTTTAGGAGCCAACAAGGTAGCAATGGGCCAGCTATGGTTTTTATACATTGTGAAATTACAAGATAACAAACCAGACAGGACGCAGCCTATCCAAGCACATCTCTAGCTGCTGAGTGAGGAGAAAAGATAACCCCAGGGGCCAAAGAACATAAATGCTCAAGTCTGACAAACATTTATTCCTCTTATAGCAGCATTACATGCTGAAAATCTATGTGGATGAATAAACCATTCTTAAAAACTAGGAAACAGCACACATTTCACCCAAATCTAACATGGTCTTTCATATCCTTAGGGAACACGTCTCCCATAAATTTATGTCAGTGACTTGGCTTTTGTGGTCTTTTTTCATTGAGGTTGTCTTTCCTAAATAGGGCCATCAGTGGGAACTTGAGAAGTCCCCAAACAGTCTCCATCCCCTGGAGATTAATACCATATTAATAAACTCTCAGAGTATCCTAGTTATTTAACCCATTCTTTCAAGCTCCCTATTAATATGTGCCTCAATAAATCAACACTCCCATTTTTCGTATTTGCCCCCCTTTTTCCAGTCTCTGCCTCTGTCCATGCCATTCTCGGTAACTGCAATGACAGACTCATCTCCTTTTCCCACCCAGGTTAGAGATTACCTTCAGCTTTAGGTCTTTTTAGACAAGAATAGACAGTGGTTAATAGGCAGATCCTGGAGTCAAACTCAGTTTGACATCTGGATTAACTATTTGCTAGTTATGGGCAAATTAACCTTCCTATACTTCAGTTTCCTCCTCTGCTAAGATTAAGAACTTAACCTACCACAGGATTACTGTGAGGATTAAATCTATGGGAAGCACTAGATCACTGACTAATGCATCGTAAATTCTCAATAGGAGTCAGCTGTCATGTTTCCAAAGTAAAACCAATCACTTGCCCCTCTGACTCCACCTGCACTTTGTTGTTCACCAGTCTTTCCACTTTGAATTAGTTATTAACATACAAATCTGATCTGTGTGGTCGATTGTGTTTTCTTTGAGGTTAAAAGCCTGCCTCATATTCTATATTCTATAACCCTTTCGTATTCTAATAATTGCAAATCTAGCATCTACTGACCACCCAATATGTGCCAGAAATTATGTGTACTTTTCATATTCATCATCTAATTTTCCTAACAACCTATGTGTCAAGTATTAACAGCTATCCCCACTTTACAGATGAAAAGACAGGTTATTAGAGATTCTGAGTCCAAATCCCATGTTTTTTTTGATGAACTTTATTTTTGCAGAAATAAACATTGCACAGGAAGTTTAAGCTCCCTTTCTACCACTTTAGGACCAATTTCTGAACTTGATCTTTACAATTCCGTAGGTTTTTATAAATTTTTTTTCTTTTCAAATTTTTATTTAAATTCCAGTTAGTTAACATCCAGTACAACATTGGCTTCAGGAGTACAATTCAGTGATTCATCACTTATACAACACTCAGTGCTAATCCCCTAACTATTAACCACTATGTCCTTCAATCTCCTAGTTGCTCTAGCATAAATGCACTGAATGATGCACTGAATGACACATGGAATGACCATAATCTTTACCGTAAAGATTTCTATACAATCTGCTGTGTTGTAGGGACATTAGACAAGCACTATTGATGTTGGTGAACCAGGTTTGACAGCATTAACTGGAGGCCTGCTAGAAATGCAAAACAATCTTGGGCCTAGAGGCACGGAATCACTATCCTTAATTTAGTAAAATCTCCGATTTAAAAATCATTTTTGCAGAGGCCATGAACCAATAGTTCTCCACTTCTTAAGTCTAGAATAAATGAAAATTGCTTAGACTTAGGGAGGTTATCTTTCTAAATGTAACTGTTAGGAGATCAAGGAGTAAACTATAGAAGCAAAGCATAAGAGTACTTTTTTTGAGAAGTTACTTTTAAATGATAGAGTATCATTGATCTATGAAACCTCAATTAGGAAAAGGGTCTTATTTCCTCAGCATATGGAAGACTATAGTTCATTCTAGAATATAAGCTTCCTGCCAGCAGAGTCTTTGCCATATTTATTGCTGTATTTTCAAAGCATAGGGCTATGTACTATAGCCCCGCACATAGTAGGAACACAACAGACCTAGGCTGAATGAATAAACATATGTTTTCAAGATTCTCAGACGGGGGCACCCAGGTGGCTCAGTCGGTTGAGCGAGCAACTTCAGCTCACGTCATGATTACAAGGTTTGTGAGTTTGAACCCCACGTTGGACTCTGTGCTGACAGCTCAGAGCCTGGAGCCTGCTTTTTTTGTGTCTCCCTCTCTCTCTGCCCCTCCCCCACTCAGGCTCTGTCTCTGTCTCAGAAATAAACATTAAAAAAAATTTAAGATTCTTAGAGCAATTTGAGTATCCTCCAAAGAGTAGGATTGAGACACTCAATTTCTAGAGTTCTAACTGGTTCAAACTTTCAGGGTATAATTTGTCTACATGTCCTAACAGAGAAGTTTTCTACCTTAAGGAGGACTCAAGGAGATGAAGAGAGCACAATGTTATTACTTTAGTATGTCTTACATAGTGGGGCACCTGGGTGACTCTGTAGGTTAAGCATCCAACTCAGGCTCAGGTCTTGATCTCAAGGTTTGTGAGTTCAAGCCCCACGTTGGGCTCTGTGCTTACAGCTTGGAGTCTGCTTGGGATTCTCTCTCTTTCTCTCCCCACTCCCTCAAAAACAATAAATATGAAAAAAAAAGTATGCTTCATATCTTAAAAAAATGTTTATTATGTCTTACATGGGGCTCAATTATAAATTACTCAAAGGAAAGAAAAACATCACCTTTTCTTAATGGTTAGGTATCAATTCCATTTTCATGCTTTAGAAAACTCTTGGGCATAATAAACACGGATTTTTGTTCTCTGAACGTTTTCCCAGGAGTTTAGCTTGGGCCAAAATGATTGATTCGGCACTATTTCTAGACACCAGCAAATAGCTCTTAACCCAGACCCACCAAGAGAGTCAGTCAGAACCTGAGCTCACTTAGGGTAAAAAGAACAGCTGCTTCCATTCCAGCATCTTACTCACAATGAAGTCTGGCACTAGGTCGTATCTTTCTCAATGAAGCCTCCAGACCCAAATATGATCCTGACAAAGCAGTCTAATTAGCCCTAAAGTTTACAGTTAAACATCACAAATGTAGACACCAAAGGATTGTCTTATCAATTATATACGTGATAACCAAGGTTTCTCATTACCCCTGAGTACTGATAGTATCTGATTTATTTACCAATTTCACTCTTAGAAGGCTTTTACAAAGTTCGCTGAAGTTCAACTATTAGGCATTCACCATCAATGACATTCTCAAATGTCAGAATAAAAAGACTTTATTTCCATTATAAATAAAAATTTTGAATGCTTTTAGCTAAATAACTGAATAAAAGGACTACTTCTATTATTGTCTCACAAAGCCATCTATATTAATGTCATATTCAATATATACATATCGTCATTTGACAATAGCAAAATTTTTTATGTACTTTTCTTAAACACAATTTTATTTCTTTGTAAGGAAGATAGTACTAAGATTTTTTTTTGGTTTGTTTTACCATCAGGACAGAAGCGCAATGCAGAAGGAAAAAAAAAAAAGGAATTTTCTAAGAATTTAATGATAGCAAAGCACTTAAACAGGGGCATTGTTCTTCACAGATGTTCTTGGCAGTGTCCTCGCTGGGCCTGCTTCTGAACGTCATCTGCTTACCTCCCTGATAATTCTCGTGGGTAAACCCAGGGCAGTAATTCCTATGACAAGGAAAACTGGAAATGTCCGCAGAGGAATGAAGCGGTATTTCAATCTACCAAGCAAAATAATTCCAAAGGGTTGATGGATGAGAGGTCAAAAATGTCAAATGCTCCAAAAATTAAATAGTTCACTCATAAATCACTCAACGCAAGGAAGACCAAAAATAATAAGTGCTTGTCCTAACAATCACCAGAAAGGGCGGACATATTCCAGCCATAGTGACAACATGGCTGTTTGCATACTCTCGAACAGTGGCATGTTTGGGAACATAGGTAGGACAAAGAATAGAAAGGACCAACTTAAAGGGGGGAGCTCTATAACATACTTGCAAAGAATCATAAGGAGAACGGCTCATGCTTACAGAAAAACAGAACAAACCAAGAAGCCAGAACTGTGCCTTTCAACAGAGAGATCCCGGACATACCCGTAAAACTATAAAAGCACTAAGAGCATGGGAGTCAATTTTAGCTCAACTAGACAAAGCAATTCCTAGAGAATGAGGGTCAGATAGGTCTGTTCTACCGGTGAGGTACACACCAAGAAACAAAAGACACTAAACAGGTTCAAGGTCAACAGTTAGGTAGCACATTAATCATACAAATACGAGTTACTATGTACAGATACCTAAAGCTGCCTGAGATTACTTACCTACGATAGCAAAACGTCACACAAATGACCTTTGCCTATTCTTTTTTTTTTTTACTTAGTATTTTGAAACTTAAAATAACATGGTTACTAGTATATCTAAAATTTTGCCTCTGTGTATTATGTATACATTTGGTTTGTTCATTTTCCCTGCAAATCAAAGCATGCTTTATATATACATAGGCACTATATGGAACTGTCTCTTTTTGCTGAAAATATATTTGAGACCTTTATTAGGACATAAATATCTGCCTCATTTTTAATGGACTGGATATTAATTACATTGATGGGATGTCCCATTATTTATGCAACTAGTCATTATTTTTTTTTCCTCTTTCTAATTAAAAAAATGCAGTGAGGGCACTCTTGATCTCGGGGTTGTAAGCTCAAGTTCCACGTTGGGCATGGAGCCTATTTTAAAAAAAATACAGTGACTCTATTCATAGGGTTATATCTGTACATGTACATGAATAGATCTATAAGGTAATTTGGCAAATATTGAATTGCTGTTCAAAAAGCCATCTTTCTTCCAAATTTTGATGGACATCAAATGGTCTTTTAAGGACATCAATCTGTCTTTTGCAAACAGCTTTTAATCTACCGCCAAACCTGTTTGAGAATGTGTTTATACACCCCCATTTATTTGAGCTGTGATGCGTCTAACAGGTAAAATGGTATTTCCATTTTTTCTTTCAATTTTTCTTTCAAAATTATAAATAAGATTAACATCTATTCATATTTTAAGTGCCATCTGCATTTCTTTAAATGTGAATTTGGATTGTTTCTCCTTCACTCATTTGTCAATGCCCATATTTCATATTTCATCCAATCTAGACATCATTAATTGCAACAAAAAAAAATTTCTATTAAATTTTGAAAAAGTGCTTTTTTATCACCTATAATTTCTAATTTGAATGTATTAAATCATTCTTTTAGGTAAGTAGACAGGTATTTTTGTCCAGTTTCACTGTCACATAGGTACACAAGACATTAGGCAAAACAAATTTCTCCGTTTCACAATGTCTGACCCTTCAGAATCACTTTATGGAATAGTGAGTCATCCATGTTCATGGTCTTCCCTCACACTGGGTCCTCTGTAGAATCAAGAGCACTGGCATTGAAACATTTCCTTTTTTTTTTTTTTTTTTTTTTAAGTTTTAATTTAAATTCTAGATAGTTAACATATAGCGTAATATTGGTTTCGGGAGTAGAATCCAGTGATTCATCAGGTACGTGCATTAAAGCAACTCTTAAAAACCATCCCTGGGGCCAGGGCTGTGCACATCAACTCACAGGGCTGGGCAGCTCTTGACTCCAGCCGCAGGAATGTTGCTTGACAAGTCTGATACTCCACCTACCTACCCCTGTGTGTCCTAGCCTTGTTGTTTCCTACAGTGAGGCCATTTTAGGAAGCTTCCACACATCCCATCCTGTTCCAGAGATGTGGAAATGTGGGGAAAATGTGAATTCTTATTAAGAAAACTTTCAGTAAGGAAACTAGCCTTGCATTAGGGGATGTAAGTCTTAGTTTGGTACTTTTATTTTAACTGATATTTTTTTATAATTCAAAGTATTTACCTTTTCATGTAGTTATCTTTTTTTAATCAAGTATGAACTTTGTGTCTAGAGGTTCCTCACACCAATATTATAGACAAAGTCACCAGTATTTTCCAAAGAAGAATTTTGCTTTTTTTTTTTTTTTTTAACTTTTAAGATCTTTTAAACTTTGGAAAATAATAAGATTTGGGGTGTGTGTATATTGTGTGTTTAGTAGGACATTAGAAATAAATTTCTAGCTTTCTTTCCCCCCACCGCCCCAAATAACTACCCAGGATTTCCATCATCATCATATACTCTATTTCTACATTTTTGTTGGTTTACAGTGTAACATCCTCTTCTATACATTGATCTTTATTTTCACGTACTGTGACAAAATTGTCTTTAGTCCAACTTTATGAAATACTACAAGTCTTGCAAAGTTAGTGGACTTTCACTTCTCCCTGTAAGTTTCTGCATTTTACTTCAGTGCTTATTTCTCTGCATTTTCTAATCAGTTTAAGAGGAAAAAATCATTATCCTTGTCACAATACTGAATATGCATAATTTAGAATATTGTAATTTCTACAAGACCAATTTACTGTCTAAGAACAATAAACTCATTCTGTTTACTCAAATCTTGTTCTATGTTTTAAAGCGTTCCCTTAAGTCCTATTAATTTACAGTATTTAATTTTTATGTCAGTACTTTGTTATTTTATTGGGGTTGTGAATATGACCTTTTTCTTTAAGTTCATTTATTTATTTCTTGAGAAGACAGATATAGTGCAAGTGGGAGAGGGACAGAGAGAGAGAGTCAGTGACAGAGAATCCCAACCAGGCTCTGCACTGTCAGCACAGAGCCTGATGTGGGACTCAACTCACAAAAGCGTAAGATCATGACCTGAGCCTAGATCAACAATCGTACGTTTAACTGACTGAGCCACCCAGGTGTCCCAAAGTGATCTTTCTTTTAACACAGTCTCTAACCAGTTGTAATTAATACATAAAGAAGCTGCTGATTTTATAACCAGATTGATTACTCCCAATTTTCTTATTTCTAATTTTTTCAGTCTATTATTTCAAGTTTTCCAAGAATACATTTTCTATCAAAATGATAATTTTACTTTGCAGGTTTTTTTTTTAACATTTTTTATTAATTTTTGAGAGACAGAGAGAGAGAGAGAGAGAGAGAGAGAGCGCATGAGCAGGGATGGGCAGAGAGAGAGGGAGACAGAATCTGAAGCAGGCTCTAGGCTCCAGGCTCCGAGCTGTCAGCATTTAACTGACTGAACCACCTAGGCATCCCTTAACTTTTAAATTTTTAAAGCTCTTTGAACAATTTGTTGAATATCATTTGCTGATATGTCTACAACAATATTACATAATATTAAAGGTAATGGGCACTTTGATGGAAAACCTTCAACTGGTTCACCCTTGAAAATGATAGTGGAATTTGCACAGTTACAATTTTTACCGAATTAAGAAAGAATCCACCTCTACTTATGGTATAAAATTACACGAAACACATAGCACTTTCCAATCTCAAAGGATTCCAGGGCCCACCCATGTCCCCAGATTTCCATGTTTCAAATAAATGTCTCTTGACTAGGTCCTGCAAGTCTTGAAGGACACGGTGTCCAAGATACATCAAAACTTACAGAATGCTTAGTATGTTCCTTAATTTGGCAAAAATTTCACACTGCTTGGCTGTTACTATGTATAGTTAGTATATTATTTTGGTTGTCTACTAGTATCATGAATGATGGGGTTTACTTTTTTTTTTCAGTCATCTTAATTGAGGTTACAAATGGAGTCAAGTAGAAACACCTTAACTTTGCATCTTCAACTCGAATTATTCAACTTTATGTTTACTAAAATAATTTAGTGGTTTTTTTATTTTTCTCATGAGAGAGTTTAAGATTTTTTGAAACATTAAGAAAAGCTTTTCAGCTTCTCCACAATTGTCTACCAGAAAATTCTTAAGTGACTTTTAAATGTCTAATTTTAATTTCTTGTTAGGATGTTCAAAACTTTCTGTCCTTAGGACAAGACTGAATGGAACTCTATACAAAGCCATATAGAGATTATAGATAATTTTTCAGTAAAACTGAAAGGTAATGCCACACCAAGCTTGAAACCACGAAAATATCTAGGTGCCAGCAATAAAGAAAACTCAAAGTGAGAAAGTTAACTGGAGCTAACATGGGAGGGTCCATGGGAATAGGGGCCACACCACCCGTGAACATACAGGAAATTGGGACTCACGCCCACGTGGGAAAGGTTACTGGAATTGATTCACCTTCACAGAAGTATCACCGAGTGTTACATTTTTAGTAGTACAGAGACTTAAAAACTCAGCCAACAGGACTGAAAGTTTTGCAAAAATTGTCATAGGAAGTTAAATGGGATTTCTATTGCCCCAGAGTTGACAACTTGGATTCACAGATGAAAACACAGGCCTTTAGCATCCTTTAATCTAAAAAGAACCATCAATGTCTGGCACTGGAAACCTCTCCTACAGGCTTAATAATTGCCAGAACTAGCCTTCCTTAATTAACCACTACCCCTAACTAAATATAAGTAAGCCACAGGGGCGCCTGGGTGGCGCAGTCAGTTAAGCGTCCGACTTCAGCCAGGTCACGATCTCGCGGTCCAGGAGTTCGAGCCCCGCGTCCGGCTCTGGGCTGATGGCTCAGAGCCTGGAGCCTGTTTCCGATTCTGTGTCTCCCTCTCTCTCTGCCCCTCCCCCGTTCATGCTCTGTCTCTCTCTGTCCCAAAAAAATAAATAAATGTGTTGAAAAAATAAATAAATAAATAAAAAATAATTAAGCCACAAAGCAGAGTAATTCTTGGGATTTGGGTTGAAGTCATCAGCACTGTGGGGCAGTGGTGTAACCCAAATGTACCACTTGGTACTTCCCTTTCCCGTGGGGAGAGTGTAAGCTTACTAAGATCTACCTTTTTTCCAGGTAAGAGTAAATGAACGTAGCTAAGTCAATTATGTAAAACAAGAAATAGGAAATATTAGAAAGTTATCAAATATGAATCAGTTATTTTTAATGACACAAAAATAATTACAAGGGGACTCCTGGTAAGCAAGGACAGGCAAAAATTGTGTCTACTGAACAATGAATGAAATTGAAAATACACAGACTATACTAAAAACCCTTGAGATCATGATGGTAACCCCCAAACCAAATGCTAATTCATTATCACCGGACAGAACAACATACACTTAATAAATACGGAAAGAATAATCAAATTAGTGTCCACTTTGTTATCCTTAAAACCTAATTTAGGTAACGGTTATCAACAGATAAAACAGAAAAGATATTGACAGGAAATTTAGTATTTCAACAGAGATTTCAAGCTGTCACTTGATTAATTGGCACATCACTAAATGCGGGACAGACAGCTCAATGCAACACATCAGTGGCAGGTGATAAGAAGAGGAAGGAGAGCGGGACAGACCTCTACAACAAAGGATCCGTAAGGGACATAATCAAATGTAATGTGTAGACCTTGTTTAGATCTTCATTCCAATCATCCAGAGAGCAAATTTTTTTTTTGAAAAATTTAACCAAGATTTGAGTATTGTATTATATGAAAATGTACATGAAAGTGTTAATTAGGTTTTATAACATTGTGGTTATGTAACAAAATAGATGTAGCTGTTAAAGATACATAAATACATTTCATAACCTAAGGTCATTTTATTCACCTTTTCAAATTCCTAAAATGGCAAGCAGATTCCCTAACAAGACACAGCCAACCTCAAGGCTTAACTTTCAGAACTCTAACCTAAATACTGAAGTGAAACTATGTAATTACTACAATAAAATTTAAGAACTAGGATAAATTCCATTTCTGACAATAAAATTGGCTAGTTTCCAGAATTAACCATTTCACCAAAATCACCAAGTACTACTTGCTATAATATGGAAAAACATCTTCCTTGATACATGAATGAGTTAGCCTAAAAGTAAGAAATTCTCAGGGGAAGGAGGAAAGGGAAGAATGGAGGGAGAGAGGAAGGAAAGGAGAAAAAAAAAACAAACAAAAAACAACTAAAGCAATAAAGAAATGCCCCCAAATCAGTGTGAAATGCCCAAACTGAAACACTGAGAAGAAAATCAGTGTGTGTGGTGGGAGAGGAATATACAACCACAGCATCTAATAATTGTGGCCAAGTATCAAATGGTCTAAGACACAAGTACTTGAAGACTCACATGGAAAAAGCTACCTATAGATCTATAAAGCTGAGGACATGAAGTATTTTAAATATTATATACAACCTACTGACATCAAAACAGAGAAAGAAAACCTTGCAGGCAGCCCAAAGAAAAACAATGAGAAAAAGTACTTTATAGAGGAACAAAGTTAAGAACTACAGCAGACTTGAGAATGCAAGCTGGTGCAGCCACTCTGGAAAACAGTATGGAGGTTCCTCAAAAAACTAAAAATGTAACTATCCTACCACTCAGCAATTGCACTACTAGGCATCTATCCACAGGATACAGGTGTGCTGTTTCGAAGGGACACATGCACCCCCATATTTATAGCAGCACTATGAACAATAGCCAAAGTATGGAAAGAGCCCAAATGTCCACTGATATATGAACGGAATTAGCGAAATTAGTGAAATTAAGTGAAATTTAATTAAGTGAAATTAGTCAGAGAAAGACAAATACCATATAACTTCACTCATATGAGGACTTGAAGAGACAAAACAGATAGACACAAGGGAAGGGAAACAAAAATAATATGAAAACAGAGAGGGGGACAAAACAGAAGAGACTCATAAATATGGAGGACTGAGGGTTACTGGAGGGGTTTGGGGAGGGGGGATGGGCTAAATGGGGAAGGGGCACTAAGGAGTCTACTCCTGAAATCATTGTTGCACTATATGCTAACTAATCTGGATGTAAATTTTAAAACATAAAAAATAAAATAAAAATAAATTAATAAATTAATTTTAAAAATAACTATGGCAGACTTGTCCGAAAATAACTAAGACAAAAACTTAATTTAGCAGTTTTCACACCATGAAGGTATCTTTTCAATGAAATGGAAAGATAGGCTTTTCAGAAAGACTAATAGAGAATACATTACCAGTAGAACTGGTATACCACAGGAAATGTTAGAACAAGTTCAAGAAAAAATGAACATGGCACCATACAGAAAATTTTTCTCTGGAAATGGTTAAAGTAAGGATAAATGTGAAATGTTTAAGTTCTCTGTAAGGTAATTCATGATGTACAGCAAAAACAGCAACAATATACTGTGGGTTAATACATGTAGAATAGTACGCAGTATCAAGTTAACACTAAAGATGTGGGAAAGGAGTTTGAAGTATAGTGTTGCAAAATTCTTATGCTACATACCAAGTACAATAATATTATCTGAAGGTAAACTGGTTACTTAGAGATGTACATAGTAAGCCAGAAGGAACGCACATTTTTCCAAAATGAGAAAAGGGGTATAAATTGTAAGCCAATAGTGCAGGTAAAGTGAAAGTTAAAAAAAAAAAAAGATCTATTACTAAAATGCAGCAGACAAAAAGACAAAATGATGGAACAACTATAAATTATTTAGCAAGATGGTAGCTTTTAGCCATATAATTAATTACATGAAATGTGAATCATCCAAGTATATCACTTAAAAGAGATGGTCAGATTGGATTTAAACATGACTCCAATATGGGAATGCTTTGTATAACCAACACCCATCAAGTACACAGAAATGCAAAGGCCATGGAAAATATACCGTACAAACACTAATCAAAGGAGAAATTTACTGACAATATTTATTTCAAAGAAACCAGGGATAAAGAGATCCATTACGTCATGATCAAAGTGTTCATTCAAAAAAAGAGCAATCCTAGTCTAACAAGGGAGTTTCAAAACACTGAAACAAAAATTTAAGGAACTAGAAAGAGAAATAGACAAACCCGTAACTGCAACTAGAGATTTCAATACTCTCTCAACAATTTACAAAACAAGAGCAAGTCACTAAGGACACAAAGGCCTGCAAACTTAAGTTCCATTTACAAGACAACTCACCAAACAAGAGAATATGTGTTATTTTCAAGTACATAGGCCTCTAAGGAGGAAGGGAGGAAACTCTATTAATCCTGGGAAATATCCAGGGTTCTCCAGCTTTAGGGAGACACTGTCTCTAATTTCCAACACATATTTGTGGTTCAAAATAGCCTTTGCTCAGAGACTTCACTTGCGCAGGAATAGAGGAAATACAGGGAGAGTTGTTTCCCCCATAAGAAGGAGCTATTAGCTATTTCAAAGAACCGAAATCATAGAATGTGTGTTCTATGTGGCACAGTTGAAATGGTGTTTAAAATTTATAGCATTAAAGGCTAATATATGAAAAAGAAAAAAATGTGTCAAGTAAATTAAGTTTTCATCTGAAAAACCTAAACAAGGAAGAGTCAATAAACTTGAATCAGCAGAAAATAACAAAAATCAATAAAATAAAAAGAGAGAGAGAAAGAAAGAAATCAAGGCAACCAGCAGCTGAATCCTTGTAGACATAAATAAAATTGACAAATTTATTGATAGACACGGTGGAGGTGGGGGAACCACCAGAGAAATCAGCAATAATAGAGCGAACATTTTTGTGGCTCCTAAAGACACTTAAAAAAAAAATTCAAAAGACGAATTTTTGCCCCCAAAGTTATGAAACAACAAGTTAATGAAATAGATAAATCCCTTAATAAACACAACCTGTGGAAGTTTATATAATAAGAAATGAACTATTTGTATAGTTCTCTAGCAACCAGAGGCATTTATGGTTGCTTACAAGCAAAACAATTTCAGTGCCCAGATTGCTTCACTAATGAATTCTACCAAAGCATTAAAAAATACCAATTTCACACAAACTCTTCAAAAAATCATTTTACAAAAATAAAACCTGTAAAAGATATAAAAATACAATTTAACATAAATGAAAAAAAAAAACTAAACTAAAATGCTGTATTAGAAATTTTGATCCAGCAAAATAGAAAAAAGAACACCTCATGACCTAGAATGATTTATCCTGGGACCCTAAGAGTCGTTTAATATTCAAACTACGGCCAAAAGAATTCCTTGTATCAGCAGACCAAAGAAAATCTGCATGTTCATCTCAACAGATGCAGAAAAAGTATTGCTAAAAATTAACATCCATTCATCATAAAAACTTGGCAAATTAAGAACAGAAGGAAAGTTGCTTAACCTGATAAAGAACATCTGCACAACTCCTGCAGTTAACATGTAAATGATGAAAGGCTGAATGCTTTCTCTCTCTCATGTCATGAATAAGGTAAGGATGTCCACCTTCATTACTTCTGTTCCATGTCCTAGCCAGTCTAATGAGGTAATCAAACGAAATAAAAAGCATCCAGTTTGTGAAGTAAAAAATAAAACCATTTCCATTCAGTGATTACAAGTGTCTATGTAGCAAACCTCAAGTAATACACAGAAATGCTACTAGAATGTAGCAAAGTTTCAAAATATAAAACCAATATATCTAAGTAAATAAATTAATGTATCACTATATACTAGTCATTAATTATTTAAAACTCAAATTGAAAAAAGAAAACTACTATTTTCGCTAACACTAGGAAATACTTAGGAACAAATTAAAAGCACAAGAAGATCAAGGAAATGAATAAATGGAGCCCCCAAATAAATCCAGAGGGCAGAGAGAAAGAGGAAGATATAGAATCTCAGGTAGGCTCCAGGCTCAGAGCTGTCAGCAGAGAGCCCGATGTGGAGCTCGAACTTATGAATCACTAGATCATGACCTGAGCCAAAGTCAGCCGCTTAACCGAACCACCCAGGTGCCTCTGAAAAACCACTATTTTTAGGAAGTCAGTTCTTCTTAAAACAATCACTAGATTTAAGACATCCCAATCAAGGGGCTCCTGGCTAGCTCAGGTGGAAAAGTATGCAACTCTTGACCTCAGGGTCATGAGCTTGAGCCTCGTGTTGGGTATATAGACTGCTGAAAAATAGAATCTTAAAAAAAAAAAAAAAAGATATCCTAATCTAAACACCAGAAAGAACTTTTTTAAACGTTGAAATGCTTTTTCTAAAATAAATCAATGTGAAGAGTCAAAGGAGCTGTAATATCAAAAAAAAAAAAAGGGGGGGTGGACTCCCATGACTCAATTTCCTGACTTAATATAAAGCTACAGTTACCATGACAGTGACATGTTGATTAAGGATAAACACACAGATCAAAAGAACACAATGGAGAGTTCAGAAAAAGACCCATGGGGAAAAAATCAAGGCCTCAATCATACTTCACACCATATACAAAAGGTATCTAACTATAAAGCTTAAGTTTCATTCACTGAAATTTTAAAATACCATTATACCAAACATGACATATGAGGGATATACTTAAAATATGTAGGAACTTTACAATTTAAACTACAAATATTGTACAGTTATTAAAGGTGATCTAAGTGATTACACAGGTCTATCATGTTCAGTTTGGAACACTTATATTATTAAGATGTCATTTCCCTTCAATCTGACATGTAAGTTTTAAAAATTTGCAAATTCCAGCATACTGATTCATATAACAAGCTCATTCTTAAATTCACATAAAAATGCAAAGGATTTAATACAACCTGCACAAATTTTTCAAGAATAAAGTTGTGGGGTGGGGACTGGGGAAGATAGCCACGTTGGAGGACGCTGGGCTCATTGCAGGGGACTTTAATACTCCACTTACAACAATGGATAGATCATCTAGACACAGGATCAATAAAGAAACAAGGGCCCTGAATGATACATTGGATCAGATGGACTTGACAGATATATTTAGAACTCCGCATCCCAAAGCAACAGAATATACTTTCTTCTTGAGATCACATGGAACATTCTCCAAGATAGATCACATACTGGGTCACAAAACAGCCCTTCACCAGTATAAAAGAATTGAGATCATACCATGCACACTTTCAGACCACAAGGCTATGAAACTTGAAATCAACCACAGGAAAAAGTCTGGAAAACCTTCAAAAGCATAGAGGTTAAAGAACACCCTACTAAAGAAGGAATGGGTCAACCAGGCAATTAGAGAAGAAATTTAAAAATATATGGAAACAAATGAAAATGAAAATACAATAATCCAAACACTTTGGGATGCAGCGAAGGCAGTTCTGCGACGAAAATACATTGCAATCCAGGCCTATCTCAAGAAACAAGAAAAATCCCAAATACAAAATCTAACAGCACACCTAAAGGAAATAGAAGCAGAACAGCAAAGACACCCCAAGTCCAGCAAAAGAAGAGATATATAAAGATCAGAGCAAAAATAAACAATATAGAATCTAAAAAAACTGTAGAACAGATCAATGAAACCTAGAGTTGGTTTTTTTAAAAAAATAAACAAAATTGATAAACCTCTATCCAGGCTTCTCAAAAAGAAAAGGGAGAGGACACAAACAGATAAAAACATGAATGAAAATGGAATTATTACAACCAATCCCTCAGAAATACAAGCAATTATCAGGGAATACTAGGAAAAATTATATGCCAACAAACTGGACAACCTGGAAGGAATGGACAAATTCCTAAGCACCCACACACTTCCAAAACTCAAACAGGAAGAAATAGAAAACTTGAACAGACCCATAACCAGAAAAGAAATTGAATCAGTTATCAAAAATCTCCCAACAAATAAGAGTCCAGGACCAGATGGCTTCCCTGGGGAAGTCTACCAGACATTTAAAGCAGAGATAATACCTATCCTTCTCAAGCTGTTCCAAAAAATAGAAAGGGAAGGAAAACTTCCAGACTTATTCTATGAAGCCAGCATTACTTTGATTCCCAAATCACACAGAGACCCAGCAAAAAAAGAGAACTACAGGCCAATATCCCTGATAAATACGGATGCAAAAATTCTCAATAAGATACTAGCAAGTCGAATTCAACGGCATATAAAAAGAATTATTCACCATGATCAAGTGGGATTCATTCCTGGTTCAGCATTCACAAATCAATCAATGTGATACATCACATTAATAAAAGAAAAGAACCATATGATCCTGTCAATCGATGCAGAAAAAGCATTTGACAAAATTCAGCATCCTTTCTTAATAAAAACCCTCAAGAAAATCGGGATAGAAGGAACATACTTAAATATCATAAAAGCCATTTATGAAAAGCCCACAGCTAATATCATCCTCAATGGGGAAAAACTGAGAGCTTTCCCCCGGAGATCAGGAACACGACAGGGATGTCCACTCTCACCGCTGTTGTTTAACATAGTGTTGGACGTTCTAGCATCAGCAATCGGACAACAAAAGGAAATCAAAGGCATCAAAATTGGCAAAGATGAAGTCAAGCTTTCACTTTTTGCAGATGACATGATATGATACATGGAAAATCCGGTAGACTCCACCAAAAGTCTGCTAGAACTGATACATGAATTCAGCAAAGTCACAGGATACAAAATCAATGTATAGAAATCAGTTGCATTCTTATACACTAATAATGAAGCAACAGAAAGACAAATAAAGAAACTTATCCCATTCACAATTGCACCAAGAGCATAAAATACCTAGGAATAAACCTAACCAAAGATCTAAAAGATCTGAATGCTGAAAACTACAGAAAGCTGATGAAGGAAATTGAAGAAGATATAAAGAAATGAAAAAACATTCTGTGCTCATGGATTGGAAAAATAAATATTGTTAAAATGTCAATACCACCCAAAGCTATCTACACATTTAATGCAATCCCAATCAAAATTGCACCAGCATTCTTCTCGAAGCTAGAACAAGCAATCCTAAAATTTATATGGAACCACAAAAGACCCTGAATAGCCAAAGTAATTTTGAAGACGACGACCAAAGGGGGAGGCATCACAATCCCAGACTTTAGCCTCGACTACAAAGCTGTAATCAAGACAGCATGGTATTGGCACAAAACTAGACACATAGACCAATGGAGTAGAATAGAGACTCCAGAATTGGACCCACAAAAGTATGGCCAACTAATCTTTGACAAAGCAGGAAAGAACATCCAATGGAAAAAAGACAGTCTCTTAACAAATGGTGCCGGGAGAACTGGACAGCAACATGCAGAAGATTGAAACTAGACCACTTTTTTACACCATTCACAAAAATAAACTCAAAATGGATAAAGGACCTGAATGTGAGAACAGGAAACCATCAAAACCCTCAAGGAGAAAGCAGGCCAAAACCTCTCTGACCTCAGCCACAGCAATTTCTTACTTGACACATCTCCAAAGGCAAGGGAATTAAAAGCAAAAATGAACTATTGGGACCTCATGAAGATAAAAAGCTTCTGCACTGCAAAGGAAACAATCAACAAAACTAAAAGTCACCCGACAGAATGGGAAAAGATATTTGCAAATGATATATCAGACAAAGGGCTAGTATCTAAAATCTGTAAAGAACTCACCAAACTCCACACCCAAAAAACAAATAATCCAGCGAAGAAATGGGCAGAACACATGAATAGACACTTCTCTAAAGAAAACATCCAGATGGCCAACAGGCACACGAAAAGATGCTCAACATCGCTCCTCATCAGGGAAATACAAATCAAAACCACACTCAGGTATCACTTCACGCCACTCAGAGTGGCTAAAATGAACAAATCAGGAGACTATAGATGCTGGTGAGGATGTGGAGAAACGGGAACCCTCTTGCCCTGTTGGTGGCAATGCAAACTGGTACAGCCACTCTGGAAAACAGTGTGGAGGTTCCTCAAACAATTAATCTACCCTATGACCCAGCAATAGCACTGCTAGGAACTTGCCCAAGGGATACAGGAGTGCTGATACCTAGGGGCACTTGTACCCCAATGTTTATAGCAGCACTCTCAACAGTAGCCAAATTATGGAAAGAGCCTAAATGTCCATCAACTGATGAATGGATAAAGAAATTGTGGTTTATATACACAATGGAATACTACGTGGCAATGAGAAAGAATGAAATATGGCCTTTAGTAGTGATGTGGATGGAACTGGAGAGTGTTATGCTAAGTGAAAGAAGTCATACAGAGAAAGACAGATACCATATGTTTTCACTCTTACGTGGATCCTGAGAAACTTAACAGAAGACCATGGGGGAGGGGAAGGAAAAAAAAAGTTAGAGAGGGAGGGTGCCAAACCATAAGAGACTCTTAAAATCTGAGAACAATCAGAGGGTTGATGGGGAGTGGGAGGGAGAGGAGGGTGGGTGATGGGTATTGAGGAGGGCACCTGTTGGGATGAGCACTGGGTGTTATATGGAAACCAATTTGACAATAAATTTCATATTAAAAAAATTTTTTAATTAAATTTCAAAAAGCTTAACAATAAATAAATAAATAAATAAATAAATAAAGTGTTTTTGCTCAATTAAAAAAAAGAAAAAAGTTGTGGGAATTACATTATGTCATCCCAAAACTTATGATTATAGTATAGTATAGTAGTCAAAACTTCCTATAGATACCTATAGAGATCAATTGAACAAAATAGGAAGGTCAGAAATTCATCCACATATCTATCAATTGATTTTCTACTATATTTGCAAGAAAATTCAATGTATTAAGGAAAACATTCCGAGCAAATGGGACTAGAATCACCAGATATTTCTATGTACAAACACACTAAACCTTGACCTTTTCCCCACAACACACATGAAAATCAACTTTAAGAGCATCATTAACGTGAAGGCTAAAACTATAAAAGATAGGTTTGCTTTTTCAAAGTCACTGTTAAGAAAATGAAATGTCAGCACACAGATAAGGAGAAAATATTTCAATGCATATGTGTATATTCAAATTTTATGTCAGGAAAAAATTATAGAAATCTAAATAAACACTGACAACATACGAGTAATCCATAATAATAATGTCTTGTTTAGTTATTAAAACAAGGTTTAAAGGCACAGCAACTCTGAGCTCTTAAATAGGTAAAGAAATGAATAAACTCAACATTTTCTAGTATCCTTATATCATCTGCAATGGATTCTTAAAACTTGACTTTTGATCTTGTTATATATTAAGATAGAAGCATAATGACTAATTTTCAAGAACCAGAGTTTATAACTTACAAATTAAGCAGTTTTAGTTATAATTATGTAATTAATTATATTAGCAGAATTAAAATAAGTGAGAAAAAACACTTAATCATCCCAGAAGTCAAGAAAGGAAAGAAATAGAAATGTACAACCTGGAGGAAAAAGCATATGAAATAAGTCTAAGATTGTCTGACTTGATTTTTCAAAAATCAACTTTAATATACTTGTAAGATGACACATCAAAACATAAGGGTCAAGGTAAAGTGATGGGATGAGTTACACCACGCAAAGTGTCACCAAGAAACAGTTCCACTATTAATAGGAACTTAAAGTAGACATCAAGGAGTGGCGCCTGGGTGACTCAGACCGTTGAGCATCCAACCCTTGATTTCACCTCAGGTAATGACCTCACGGGGTTGGTGGGATCAAGCCACAGATCAGGCTCTGCACTGACAGTGAGGAGCCTGCTTGAGATTCTCTCTCTCCATCTCACGGTGTTCCTTCCCAGATCTCTCACATATGTGCGTTCTCTCTCTCTTTCTCTCTCTCTCTCTCTCTCTCTCTCTCTCTCTCTCTCAATAATAAATAATCATAAAAAAGTAGACATCAAGGAGAAAAGCATTATAAAGACAAACATAATCACTTCATGAAAAAAATTCTATTCCCTAAGAAGAGTTCAGTTCTAAGTTTTAAATCTAGATGAACCTAGGAATATATCAAAATATATGAAAACCTAGTGAAAGGGAAGTAGGATTTATGTTCTTAACAAGTTGGCCAGGGTTCAATGCTCCCAAAATAGAAAATATTTTCTTAAAAATGCCAACTACATCCTGATGGAATCCAATTCTCTGATTTAAGGATATTCCCTATTCACACCATGACTAAAGCATCTTGTGTCCAGTTGGCCCCAGTAACCAATCAGTCTCCTTTTCACAAAAGTCCCACAGATGCCAAGTCTACAGAGTGGGTATGTTTCACTCCATTCATTACTCCTACTAACTGTTTAGCACAGCACATTCCTCAACTAAATCCCTCTTTAACTGATGTTGCAAAAAAACCGTGACCTAAAATGATCAATGCTGCACCACTGAAGTCTAAAGATGAAAAATGAGAGTTGAAATGTTTATTCTGGATTCAATACTGAATACACTGAAAAAGATTTAAAACATTGATAAAAATAATTTTTCTTCATCTCTCCACTCCCACTTCTGTAACATGGTGATCCCCTCCTATAAAACATACAATCTGCCAGGGTCCATACCATGTGTCAATCCTAAATTAAAGAAACTTGCTGCTGTTTGGGTGGTAGATAATCTTTAATAAATGTCCTGTGACATAAACCTGGAAACATATGCAACTTTGTTTGTTCTAAATTTTCTATGGTTACAATTTTTTAAAGAAGCAGAACAACATTCTGCATGATTACAAAATTCAAGTACGACAATAGTCTAAGGAATTTTATGCCCTTTACAAGGGCAAATACTGATGAAAAATTGAACAGTTTTAAATAAACTAAGTCTTCTAAAGCAACCTTTATGTTAATTTCTCTGGCAGATCTTTTGGGGAACCCAATATTTTTTAAACAGAAATAACTATTCACAATACATACAATTTTGATGCTCCTATTTTTACATTTTACATACATACACTAATGCCACACTGGTTGCTGTAAGCTATCAATGGTTTAAAGAATTATAAAAACAAATTTTAACATGAAAGTTCTTATATTTAGTGCTTTTAACATTTTTCTGCCTATGTCTTGGTTTTGATGTGGTGAAAACACAGCTTAACATCTGAATCATGACAATAATGTCTTTCAAGTGTATATACACAGGCCTTATATCTCAGACCTTCCTCTACTTTTCCTGGAAAACATTTGGAAAAACGTTGATTAAATACAACTTTCAGCCTTTGGGCAGGAATAGAGCTAAATTATCTCCAAATAATTTACATTATTTTCTCTTTAAGGACACTGAGAATGCTGATTTCAGTTTCTTCCATAAGGTCTTACAAATTTAAAATCCCCAGAGTCCTGAAATTAATACCAAGCAAGATTCTCTCAAACACTAATCTCTTCTCTTAAATGTTGGTCACTTACTGGGGGAACAGGAGTTTCTCAGCCATGGCTAGATATCAAAGGGTCAAGGGGATTTTAATAAAATTACATGATCTCTGAAAACAAATAGCCCAAATCAGAGTGGCTGCTTCTCCATGTTTCAGCAATATACCCTGTAGTATACAAACTCATTTTAGAGTTACGAAAGAAACACAAATCAAACTGCCTCAATCAAAATGTAACTCAGTCAAAATCTCCCTATCAATGGAGGGAAAAACACTTCCAGGAACCACAGGAATAACCCAGACTTGGAGGTACAACTGGTTAGGACTGCCTACTCGTTTCTCATCTTTTCTTCTTTTACACATGGACTTTATTCTCTTCTACTATACGTCAGCTTTTTCTGTATTATCAGAGTTATGCCAATAGATGTCTGGGTTCAGGTCTCAATCACAGAAGCCATTGACCAAGGTAGCAAAATAACAGCAATGGCACCTGACAGAGAAAGTGAAAGTCTTCCTCTGAGGTTTTGGGGGAAATACGCTGGCAATTTTTTTCTGAACTAAAGGACAAGGGTCTCAAAATTGTAACTCATCATCAAGTGCCTAGCAAAACAGATGGAAGAAAAAAATGACATCATCTTAATGAAAAATAAAGATCCCTACATCTCCGGGGCATGGAGAGGATCCATAAAGAGAATGAGCATGAGAAAATCTTTTGGCTTCTCCAACACTGCATACCAGGAGGCAATACATAGTACCAAGCGTGTCATTCCATATACATCCAAACTTTCCCTCATGAGAAGAGATAGAATCAAAGTATTTTTCAGTCAAGCAAGGATTCCAATGTATTATCTTTCATGTTCTCTTAAATACTTACCAGAAAAAAATAAATCAATCAAGTGACAGAGCAAACTAAGAAAAAGGAAGGCATAGATCTACAAAACACTTAACCTAATTCCCCTCCTTGTTTCCAAATTATAGATACCTTATTGGAAATTGGTTTGGTGCTTCTCCAGCTCTCCAAGAATAGGACAGGAGAGAGCAAGAAAGGGGATCTGAAGGGAAGACTAGACCAATAGGGTTAGTTTGGAGCACAACAATGTAGGACTACGCAAAGGTAGCCCTCAGTGGGAAGAATTAAAAGCTGACAGAGATTTTCCAACTGTAAACAAACATTTGGATTTATAACTATAAGATGTATTACTCAGCTATGTGTATATATGGGGTGGGGGGGAATGCCCTAAGCATAGAAAGCAATCATTAAGCTAAAAAAGCACAAGGGTACAGCACATTCCCTGAATCAGAAAAGAGCAGTATTTCCATATACATGTAAATGCTGAGTAACTGACTTAGGTAATATCCAAAAATAGCAGTGTGCACCTACAATTTAGAAAAATTGAGTTAAATGCGAATAAAGAGAAGTGGAAGTTGAAAGTAAGTGCCTTTCTAAGATTTATAGAATGGTTCTGTGTATAGTTGTTTCATAAAAATAAAAGTTTAAAATAA
Source organism: Acinonyx jubatus (assembly GCF_027475565.1). Taxonomy (NCBI): domain Eukaryota; kingdom Metazoa; phylum Chordata; class Mammalia; order Carnivora; family Felidae; genus Acinonyx; species Acinonyx jubatus. The sequence goes on along the minus strand of NC_069380.1, from coordinate 105,352,426 downwards.
ACAAAAGTAGTGTTCCCCAGCCCATCTATACTTTCTACAGGACCACTGATAACAAGGTCTATTTTAATTCATTCTGATACTTACTATTCAATTTCAAATAATATACTTACTTTGTATGTTTGGATTTATCAAAATATGAGCTGATATATGAATGCCCATATGTGAAATAAGAGGAATTTGTGGACTTAAGCTAGCTTCTAATTCTTCTGCTCCTTCTCTTCTCAGTTATTAGTAGTTACATTACTATTTGTTCACATATTTAAAAAGTATTTATAGAATCCCTACTATGTTCTGGCCATTTATGATATATAAATGAGCAAAACAAGTATCTGACATTGTGTAGTGTACATTCTAAAAGGTGACAATTAAACATATACTGAATGTAAACAAATAATCAACTCATGTCAGAAAATGATAGGCCTGTGTCCTTGTCAGGCCATGAATGTGGCAACAGTTTAATCACCATTATCACTGGGCAAAATGCACCACATGCCCCAATCGCCTCTCTGCCTACAGCTAGAGCAATATGCTAATTCAGTTCTTGGCCTGATAGTCTATTGGCAGTGACCTGGAGTTTAAAGTGTCCAGGTTGTAGTCATACCTTCAAGTTCAGTAGAACCCTTATTGTATTCCCTGAGAGCATTCTTCTGAAAATCCAGAAATGCCCCTAAGTGTAGGCACAGAAACGGCAGTTTCAGAAGTGGGTCACCCCCAGGGGGTAATAAGAGGGGCCAATCTTGCTTCTTCCCTTTTAGTTCCTAAAGCAATGTGTTATAGCTGATGGGAAAAGGCTGATGGGATGGGAAAAGGCTACTGCATACTGGTGACTGGTTCAGTGCATGTACCACAGCTTGCAGTACAGCAATCTAAACCCTCAGTTTGGTCCTCAAGCTAGTTTCTTACCTGAGCCTGTACTATAGACCATTCCACAATCGTACCTTTGGGTCATGAGGTAGATAGAAAGACAGATTCCATAGTATGAGCCATTTATAATACTTATTGACACAGAATGGTCAGAGGTACTGTAGGCAGTCAAGAAAAATACATATCCTTATAATGATGAACTGCTGCCCCCTCCAGGATGGAATATCAAATAAAATCAATCTACCCCTAAGTGGGTAGGTTAGGTCTTTGAAGGACAGTGCTATAGTGAGGAATCAGTATGGGCTACGACACTAGCACGCTGAACCCGTAAGCGGATGTTGCTAGTTCCATTGTGTCAAGACCAAGTCCCTGCTCTGAGCCATCACCAGTACTCAGGTCATGGGTAGCACAATGCACCAGCACTGGAGAGGCAAGGTTTTCTGAAGAAGACTTTCTATCTCCCCACTTACTGATGACTTCTTGCCAGTGAGGCTTTTTGTTGGACATTAACGTGAAGCACTAAAATTTACATCTTCCAACTACTCCCAAAAGACCATCCAGAGTCCAATTTCCTCTATATTTATAACTCTCATATTTTAATTTTATTCCTTTAGGACTCCTAACCAAGCAGCTCAGCCACTATTCGCTCCTCAGGTGTCCACATATATCCATACCTCTTCTTCACCTATGCAAAGTGAATTTCCATGAATTCAGGTCACAGCTTTGCCTCCTAGGGAAATTTCCCTTTTCCAATGGTCTGAGTGCAGCCAGAGTTCACTTCTGACAAGGACTCAAGTGTTTCCCTCTGTTTCAGTTGATCATAGGGTATCAGCCCTAAGTAGGATGACCTTACACCCAGTTAACCTATAATAATTCTAGTGTATGCCAGGTATCCCATAGTAATTATTAGTAACAGTACATATATTTACCTTGGGCTTTGTTCTGTTTCTGATTCTTTAGGTCTAAGTTTAGATTGTTCATTTGAGCTTTTAATTATTTCTTGAGATAGGCCTATATTGTCTTCTACTTCCCTCTTAGAACTGCTTTTGCTGTGTCCCAAAGATCTTTGACCGTTGTATTTTCATTTTCATTTGGCTCCCTGGTATTTGTTTCTTCTTTCATTGTTTCATTGACCCACTAGTTTTGGTTGGCAAAGATGCATGGTGTAATTTCCATCTTCTTAAATTTATCAGGGCTTGTTTAATTCCCTATATGTCACCTGTTGTGGACAATGTTCCATGTGCTCTTGAAAACAACAGGTATTCTGTTGTTTTGGGAAGGAATGTTCTATTCTATATATATGTTATGTGCATCTGATCCAATGTGTCATGCAAAGACATTGTTTCCTTATTGATTTTCTGTAAGAATGATCTAGCCATTGGTTTAAATGGAGTGCTCAAGTCTCCTACTATTACTCAAAAAATATATACTACATTACTACTGGAAGAAAAAGGAAATACAATTTGTCAAGGCTTTTAGTATAAGCAAATTACGTGAAAGATCTTGATTATGACCACATAGTGACTTTGCTAAAATGAAGGCTAGAAAATACTATTATTGTTGTTGTTGTTGTTATTATTATTATTATTATTATTATTATTATTATTATTTAATGAAACTCAAGTCACAGTAAGTAATAGCAGCTGCATAGTCATTTGGCATTGCATGGTCAAGCACTAAGTCTACCAACATCCCATAAAAGGCCAGGAGCTATTTTTGAAATGGTAAATAGTTATCCACTGCAGAAGAAAAGGCCTTCCTTTAAATTCTCAAAGTCTGTGCTACATCTCTCTACTGGAATTACCATAGATACTCAAGCATCCTTTTCTATCAAGGAAACTTCTAGCACAATCACCTATTTTATGGTAGCAAACGTTGTAGACCCTCCTCCTTACTCCAAGCCCCTAACTTAATAGTCTTCTAAATCACCCAAAAAGTGGGACTGCACACTACTGCCAAGCACTGTGTACCCTGCTGGCTGATTAGTTGTAAGTAGTAGGGATGATCTGCAAAGCCATAGACTTCATGGATGTTGCTGTCCCTGAGCCTTCACAGGGCTTATTATGCATGTAATAGCATGAGCCTTCTTGCTAGTTTTGGAATACTTGTGCAATACTTGTCACCTCCCACTACCTGATCTATTTAGCATGATGCCATCAATATACTTCACCAGCATGATGTCCTATAGAATAGCAAGATGACAAAGGTCCCTGCAAATTTTGCTGTGACACAAATCCATGAGACCCTACCCAAAGCAAGAAAACAAGTATCTCCTGCTTCTCTTTCCATATGACTGTAAATTATTATTGATTCCCCTTATAGGAATTGAAAAGAATGCACTTAACAAATAGCACATTCCAAACGTCAGAGCTGTTCTCAGTCTGTTTCAGTAAAAACATCAGGTCCAGTACAGCATCATGATGGGCATCAAATCACCTATGGGTGGGCCATACCAAAAGGTGAATTTGAAGGATATCATATTGGGAACCCCTGTTCCTAAGTCCTTTAAGTCTGTGAAGATGAGGATTATCTCAAAATTTTGGGTGGTGTGTGATGTTGCTTCAGACTTAATTTTTGAAAGGATGGAACGTTTCCCATTTGGCACTTTTTACTTGGCTTTTATTGACTGTTACTTTATAGGTCAGTTAAAAAAAAAAGTGACTCTCCTGTTGGTCAGTGTGTAGATCCTTATTACCCTACGCACAGGTACCCACCAGAAGCACTGTAAAATTATCTTGGCAGGGAAGTCCAACATCTCCATAGCTTCCTTTCTACGTGGAGAACCATGATGGTGTTTCAGACTGTCCAAGAGCAGCAGCAGCTCAAGAAATTCTGAGAATCTGCAGTCACTTTAAATATTGCACTCATTCTAGTGCATGGTTAACCTGGCAAAAACCAGTGCATTCCTTTGGGAAAGGATCAGAGGAATGTTTATCACATGTACTTGAGGTTTTGCAAGGTCCTTCCAGAAGGATCTTTAATCAGTGGGTTCTGGGTCAGTGAACTGGCTTTGATCTGGAAACTGGGTGAAGAACTGATTTCTCCATTGCAACAGCTGACATCAACCTCCTGCTTGCCAAGACTGGATTTTTTGGGGGCAGGGGGAAAGGGGTGTTTCATACAAGCCAAGTTACATCCGAATTAGTCATTTACAAATCTTGCCATTTGTACAACAGAATTTATTGGCCATCTGCAGGTATCTGTGGGTCAAGGAACTCTTGAAATAATTATGTCCACTTGGCCTCATAGAGTTAAGCAGCACCATCTGGCCTCTACAATTCCTGAATAACATTATCCCTCCCCTTCATACTAAAAAAGCCATGCATCCCCGAGAGTCAGCCCAGACTGCACAGGAAAGCCATCTCCAGATTTCTCAAAGATGCTGATGTTTCCCTCAAACATTCCACTGCCTTAGTGAATCACATCTGTACAACGTGGTACAGAGGAAGGCGGTTGGGCTTCGTAATTACTTGGCTCATGATTCAATACCCGCTCTGGTACTTACTGTGACAGTAACTTTTCTGAGCTTCAGTTTTCTCAGAGTCAAATAAGGAGGCAAAAATACCTTGCACGGTTGCTTTTACAGTTCAAAAAACTCTAGCAAAGCAAGAGCCTGAATTTAATATTCAAAACAAGGAAAAGTCTCAGTAAAAGTTTTACTTTGACAAATTCTGTTTACAAAACATCAACAGCAAGAACAAACAACTGTAGCACAATGCCTAAGACTTATACACTCTTCCCCTTCCTTATTCCTTTCCTGTCCTAAGGAGATGTCACATCTCCTCCTTTCCCATACCCACCATTCACCACTTAGACACAATCTACACACTCTGCCTGCAAATTTTACCTACCATTTTTTTCAAACATAGTAAAGGCAATAAGTAATGTCAGGGATGCCTTCCCTTTCTCTGCTGGTATCTCCCCTCTTTTCCACTGCAGGACAATATACCCATTTTGTACTAAAGGCTTGTCCTATTTTTTAAACAAACTGAAATTAGGAAATTAAGATATGGTTAGGACTTGCACAAATGGCATAAGCTTATATGTAGTACATATTGTAGAAAACAAATCATGTTTTTCCTGGCTAAGAAATAGATAATAGGGGCGCCTGGGTGACTCAGTCGGTTCATCGTCTGACTTCGGCTCGAGTCATGATCTCCTGGTTCGTGGGTTCCAGCCCCGCATCAGGCTCTGTGCTGACTCTGAGAGCCTGGAGCCTGCTTTGGATTCTATGATTCCTTCTCCCTCTGCCCCTCCCCTGCTCATTCCCGGTCTCTCTCAGTCTTTCAAAAATAAATAAACATTAAAAAAAAAAAGTTTTAAAATAAAAAACATAGATAATATTAAGATTTTTAAAAATTAAGAGTTTTATTGTCATAGAATTATTAATTCCAATGGAGGCTTTTTCAAAATAATATAAATAATTCATGCTGGGTTTTTTAATCCTATCAATGTCACACTAAGAATAGAAAAGTGTAATGTCAACTATGGCCTGAAGTTATGAAATAGCCAATTCTCTATTTCTTTCACTTTGTTCTCTATTTGAGGTTCTCTTAAAATAAGGGTCACGGTCAGCAAACTGGTCTGGGAAAATTGGGCCCACCACCTGTTTTTGTCAAGTTTTCCTGAGCACATTCATCCCTTGGTACGTAATATCCATGGCTGCTCTTAGGCTACAGAAACACAGCTGAGCGGTTTTTACAGAGACCATCTATCCCTTCTGGAAAGCACAAATTATTTTCTATCTGGCTTTATACAGAAAAAGATTGCCAATCTCTAACAGACATCAGGAGGAACGCCATGGATAACCTTGCTCAAATTCATGTTACAGATGGTTAAACCAACAGAAGCACGATGCAGACCTTACTTTGTTTAGGGAATAAAACCCGAGATAAAATGTTCAGATTTCTTGTTTTCTTCTTTTTATTTCTAACATTATGAATCTGTGGGAATGAACAGTCACCTTGCTAAGGGGGAACCAAAATGGTGTCTTCTCTAACACTCACAACTAAAATTACAGGTATTATAAGGGCACCTGAGTGGCTCAGTCGGTTAAGCATCCAGCCCTCAGTTTTGGCTCAGGTCATGATCTCACGGTTCATGAGTTCAAGCCCCACATTAAGCACTGTCAGCATGGAGGCTGCATAGGATTCTCTCTTCTCTTCTCTCTCTCTCTCTCTCTCTCTCTCTCTCTCTCTCTCTCTCTCTCTCCTCTGCACTTCCCCTACTTGTGTCCTCCCTCCCACTCTCTTGCTCTCTCTCTCAAAATAAACAAACTTTAAAAAATAAAATTAAAATAAATAAAAATAAAATTACAAGTATTGTAGATCATGTCTTCCAACAGACTCAAAAGTTACCTTAAACATTTCTTTTCTATACTAAATACTGTATTTGAAAACTAGGCATAAATGGCCAATTCTATAAAATTTCTAAAGCACACTCAAAGCTGTAAAACACAACTTGCCCTTTTGGGATTGCCACAAGTAATCCAGGCAACCTCAGATTAAAAACTCTACTACCTGGGTTTCAGCCTCCTCCCTTTCCAGCCCAAGTTCTGGGATTTAATATAAGACCTAAGGCAAGCCATTTTCAAGTTTCAGCACTGTAATAATCAAGCACAGAAGCTGATCACACATACTGTTTTGCTACAAGAGGACTTCAGCAATTTATGGAAAATGCTTATCCCCATTCTCACCAGTTATGCTTAGCAATTTACTAGTCAGATTCTCAATTTGTTAAAAATCAATAAAAACGTTGAAGCAGGGCCCTGTCACTTTGATTTTCCTGGATGAACTTGGGTTCTAGTGTCTTTTTTTTTTTTTTTTTTTTTTTGTAGGGAGGGTGATCTTGTTCTTTCCATGGTCATCATTTTGTCAATCTCTTAGAAATTCTAAATCATATTTTGATTTCTAGGTATATGTCACTGGTGCTTATCTCATTTTCACAAGTACTGGAACAGATGCATCTCCTGAATTCAAAGCAACTTGCTCTTATCATTTGCTATGCCTTTTCCTACTCCCTTAACAATTCAGTTCCTCTCTGGCCTCCACAGAGAATAAAATAAAAATATTATTTTCAGTAATATTTGAGAAAAGCATCTGTAAAGCAGAGATTATTACTCAACGAGTCAAAATCCACACCTAACAGTGACTAGAGACAACATCCCTGGTTTTTATTGTAAACTGATTAATGAATGAACTGATTCAACTCAGACACTTGGAAGCTTCAGTTGTTTGGGCAGTGGTCCCTCACATGACTGGCAGAAAGCTCTCTGTTTTAAGGAGAAATTTTCACCCCTATAATGCAGCCCTATTCCACCTTGCAGCCTCTGCGAGGATGCTGCCCACTGCTGTCCAGTTCAATCACACTGTTGAGATTCCAGGAGCACCATGACCTATGACGTCCTTCCTCATTCCTTCAAACCCCCACAGCCCTTATGCACTGTACTCCCTCTCTGGGTTTCTCTTCATCCTTCCCCATGTTACCTGTTCTTCAAACGTCAGCATTGCCATAATGCTCTCTCTGACCGCCGTAGTCCGTACCACTGTCTGTCAAAGTCCTATAGCACTATTTCTTCTATTTCCCAGACAACACACAGCTACTTTACAACCCAACTCTTTTCCTGTATGTTGTCCTATCTCCCCCAACCAAATTAAAGGCTCTTGGAAGACCAAGGATGTGCCTTTTCTTCCCTTCCATTTTCCTACTGTGCACACATCATCTGCTGCCCACACGCTATGCTCAGTAAATGATGGCTGATTCATTCCTAGGCGTATTTACCTGATGAGTGCACCCCCGATCTCATCTGTCTTACGTGGAGATACAGCAAAGATGTCTGAACAACTGATACTGGCATTGATGTCCGACACTGATGTTTTGACATCGGGTTTAATTACAACTATTGTGATGCTTTCCAATAGACTAAGAAGTTACCTGAAATACTGCTTTGCTACCCTGAACACTACAAAAGCTATGAATGAATGGCCAATTCTATATAAAATTTTAAAGCACACTTAAACTCTTTTTTAAAAAGGCAGGTATTAGAACAAAGAAAATTACAGTCTATACATTGTGTAAAATTTAGATATAAATATGCTGATTGCAGCATTCAAGATTCCCCTCCCCCAAGCCAAAAGAGTAAGTTCTCAAAATCTAGTTTTTAAGGTTAAAAAAATTTCAAAACATTTCCAAGTACATGTTCTTTTTCAATACAATACAAGATATATTTCTTATCAAGCATATAGCATAATAGTCCCAAATAAGAACATCTGGAACTAAAGAGAACACAGTGGGGGAAGAGGAGACTGAAAGTATAAAATAGTATTTTATATGAGTTGAAATTTTTAGAAAATAGACAAAGGTATGATGAAACAAGAGCTAAAAAATAAAGTAATAAATTTATGTTTTTAATTGTTTTTAATTTTTTTTTAATTTTGAGAGAGAGAGAGAGAGTGTGTGTGTGTGTGTGTGTGTGCCCCTGATATGAAGCCCGACACAGGGCTCGATCCCACGACCCTGGGATCATGACTTAGGCCAAAACCAAGAGTGGGATGCTCAACCAACTGAGCCACCCAAGTACCCCAAATTTAAGTTTTAGAAAAAGGAAGGTTGAGGATATGTACTGCTGTTATGTTATTAGAGAAAATAAAGCAGTGTTATCAAAAACCTTAAACCTGTCAAGAATACTGAGTAATTAAAAATTTCCTCAAAAACTAAGATATGATTATATTTTAATCATATAGATATTCTTAGCATTTTTTATTTGCAGTAATAAAATATTCAAAGCAACCCAAAAACCCAAGAATAAGAGATTTGGGTGCTTTGTGTAATAAAAACATTAAGGGGCACCTGAGCACCTCAGTCAGTTAAGCACTTGACCACAGCCCCACTGACAGGTGCTCACTGCCGTCAGCACAGAGGCCATTTGGAATCCTCTGCCCGCACCCCCACCCCGCCTGCCTTTCCCTTGCTTGCACACATTGTCAAAAATAAATAAACATTAAAAAGAGAAACATTAAAATTTATTTACTTTTACAGACTACTATGAGGCAATGCTTATACCTAAGTAGGAATTCTTAAACCATAGGATGGGATGAATATTTTATTTCTGTCTGTGCACCTTTATGTAATTTCTAATATAAGCCTCTATTTTTTTCATGAGGCAGGACTAGCAGGTGGGGAGGAATAAGTCAGCTATCTCAATGCACTGGACATTATTGCAGTTCATCTGTTCAATGTCCCCTCTCCATTATGTGATTACTGACTCTCTTTTATCCTCATTCTCAATTTCCATACCCCTGTCCTACTTCACAGACAGTTGTTCTAATGAATTTATCGTGTGTCTTTCAGTTATGGTATGTTGTTCTAAAAATTTTATTGTTCTTTATGTGTCTATATTTAATAAATGTTATTAGGTTACCTATTTCATACTATTCTTTTTCTCCTGAGCATTATACTTCAAGGTGGACCCATAAAGCTTTGCGTGTATGTATGCATGTATATTCCCCAAACACTTAACATATATATTATATAAGCAATATCACATTCGACTCTGGCATGGTATTATGCTTCTATATTCCACAACCACAAATTACTTTTCCTATTTTCTGTTTTTTTTTTTTAACATTTATTTTTGAGAGAAAGAGACAGAGTGTGAGAGGAGAGGGACAGAGAGAGAGGGAGACACAGAATCGGAATCAGGCTCCAGGCTCTGAGCTGTCAGCACAGAGCCTGATGTGGGGCTCAAACTCATGAACCGTGAGATCGTAACCTGAGCTGAAGTCGGACACTCAAACAAGTGAGCCACCCAGGTGTGCAGACTTTTCCTATTTTCCAACATGACCGGTAGATAATAAGAAATACCAGCTTTAGGGGCTCCTGGGTGGTTCAGTTGGTTGAGCGACTGACTTCAGCTGGAGTCACGATGTCATGGTTGGTGGGATCCAGCCCTGCACTGGGCTCCCTGCTGACAGCATGGAGCCTGCTTGTGATTTTTTCTCTCCCTTTGCTCCTCCCCAGCTTTAAAATAAATGGATCACAATGCTGAGGGTTTAGGTGATTCAACATCATTTGGAGTTTGAACATTTCAATTAACAACAACAAAAAAAATCAGGCAGTGAAAATTGTTCTTTCACACATCTCGTGGAGGAAAATAGAAAAGGGGCTATTAAGTTCCTATTAATACACAAGAAACAAGTGATTTGAGGCTTAATAGGATGGCTTTCTTATTTAGACAATTTACACTAAATAGTATTTCATCTTTTGGAATGAGAAGTAGCCTGTAATATCCATCTCCTATTATAAGTAATCTAAGATAGTGGTTTAAAACCCCATTGGGACAAATAGCATAATACCTCAACACACTGATTATTGTGGCATGTAGGGACCTCTATCATGTTTTCAAGGTGAACCTGAATGACAGAAAAAGAGAAACACCAAGAATAATCCATGCCCCCATATTCTGGTCTGTAACACTCCAAAGACACTTCACTGCACTGAGATATCAGCTAACAAATGTCCTTTTAAAAAGCTCATGTTACCCTACCAGGTGATGCCAGTGGATTAGTCATTTACAGGGTAGGTTATGTCAACTTACCCTGATTCTTTTTCATATTTTTTAAGTTGTTTATTTATTTTTGAGAGACAGAGACCAAGAGCATGACCAGGGGAGGGGCAAAGAGAGAGGGAGACACAGAATCCGAAGCAGGCTCCAGGCTCTGAGATGTCAGCACAGAGCCCAGCACAGGGCTTGAATTCACAAACGGTGAGGTCATGACCTGAGCCAAAGCCGGATGCCCAAATGATTGAGCCACCCAGACGCCCCTGGCCTGCGTGATTCTAAAGGTTTTGATAATTTAGAGGAGCATGTTTCCTTCCTTCAGTTAAAGATAGCAGTGTCTACGGGCACCTGGGTGGGTCAGTTGGTTGAGCCTCCAACTCTCGATTTCAGTTTAGGTCATAATCTCAAGATTGGTAGGATCGAGCCCCATGTCAGTCTCTGCACTAACAGCTCAGAGCCTGCTTGGGATTCTCTCTCTCTGTTTCCTTCTGTCCTCCCCCACCCCCACAGATGCAATCTCTCTCTCTCAAAATAAACTTTAAAATATTTTTAAATCTTAAAAAAAAAAAAAAGACAACAGTATCTATTTAGTTGTACAGAGCCCAAATCCTAATCATCACTCCTGACACTTCCTCCTCCCATCCTTCATTCACATCCAACCTACCACATAAGGTGGATTTTATCTCCCAAATCTTTCCACTTTCCCCCCATCCACTCCGACTTTTACCATGACTCCATGATCTGTCCTTCCCTCACCACACCACACCACATCTTTTCAGTACACAAAGCAAAACGTATGACCCTAGAAACTTCCATGAATTCTATATGCCCCAAGATAAACCAAACTACCCCTCACTGTGGAGTCTCTCCTCAGGCTCACGTGGCATGATGAAGCCCCCTGCCCGCCATTGGTACCATCCTGGTTTTCTCTAAGTCTCTAATAAGATAGATGGACATTCCCTTCCTTGGATCTTTGAGCATGTCCACCCTTGACCTCACATTCTCTTCCTGTCTCTTGGCCCCTCAATCCCTCCCATGCTTCCTTCAGCTTCAGTCTTCAGCCTTGTGTTACATCATCCTGACCCCTCCCTTGTCCATTCTTATTTCAGAGATGTATGTAACACATTTGGTCTCTACAATGCTTGTTGAGAAGGTGCTTTGTGTTTGTGTCTCTTTCTCCCAAGAGACTATCACTGCATGAAGTCAAGGTTCTTATCTAATGTGTAGCATATAATAGGTCCTTAATAAATAAGAGTTCAGTAAATGAACGGAGGGATAAAAATTAGTGAATGAAAAGTCTGGAATAGAGGATGGGAAGTCTGTGAAGGTCAAATAGCAACAGGAAAAAGAAGACTGAGATTTCAAAGGATTAAGCAAGTCTTTCTTTTAACCTCTGATAATCAAGAACAAATACTGCCTCAGGTTTTATGAAGTAACGTTATAGAATTGGTAAAAGAATAGGTTTTAGAGTTCTATAACCAGTAGTTACAAGTCAAGGAAATTGGACAGATTTTGTTGGCAAACTCTATGAAAACATCCTGGTAAAATGTAAAATCACTCTTTTATTTTTACTATAATTGACAAATATTTCTATTTCATCTCATAAAATCCACCCTTAATACTGAAAGCATTCACTTTCTACTTAATGAATATCACTGTTTTGTGTAAGCTAAAAATGCATGTATTACTTTAATTGTTACCAAAAATAAAGATATTTTAGACTATTAAAAACATTAATTAGCCTTGGGGCACCTGGGTGACTTAGTTGGTTGAGGATCTGACCCTTGATTTCAGTTCAGGTCATGATCCCAGTTTTGTGGGGTAGAGCCCAAAACAGGGCTCTGTGCTGAGCATGGAGCCTGTTTAAGATTCTCTCTCCCTCTCTCTCTCTCTCTGCCCCTCTCTCACGTGTTCTTTCTCAATAAACAAATAATAAATAAATAAACAAACAAAGAAACAAACACAAGCTTTTGGATGTGAGCATCATTTATGCCCTGAAAATTATAACAATATTTAACTACATTAAATGGAATTCAAAAAAATTTTTTTAATGTTTATTTATTTTGGAGAGAGAGACAGAGCATGAGTTGACAAGGGGCAGAGAGAGAGACAAGGAGGCACAAAATCTAAAGCAGGCTCTAAGCTCTAGCTGTCAGTACAGAGCCCGATGCGGGGCTTGAACTCATGGACCGAAAGATCATGACCTGAGCTGAAGTCAGATGCTTAACCAACTAAGGCACCCAGGTGCCCCAAATGTAGTTTATCACTGAGGGCACAAAGAGGTAATAACATTTCCAGCAAGGATTTCTCATTCAGTCTGAAACACAGTATAAGAGATCCTGTTACACATCCTTGTTTCAGTAACCAAAATAGAACTCATTTCATTAGGGTAGAAATATCAGAAATGAAATCAAATATATGCAGTTTGATGGAGAAGCCAAAAACAGAAGCATTCATTATCTAGATTTCCAGATGCAAAACAAATTGTATGTGTCACAGTCATTTCACCTTCAAAGGATGGAAACCTGCCTCAAAGTAACTTCAATAACAGGCCCGCTATCTCCTTAGGGGCACCTGGGTGACTCAATCAAGTTAAACGACCTACTCTTGACTTTGGCTCAGGTCATGATCTCACAGTTCCTGGGTTCAAGCCCCAAGTCAGGCTCTGTGCTGACAGCATGGAGCTTGCTTTGGATTCTCTCTTCCCCTTTCCCACTCACGCATGTTCTCTCCCCTTCTCTTTCTCTGTCTCTCTCTCAGATGAACGTTTAAAAAAAAAATAAAAAAGGAAGTCCACTATGTTCTTCAATACTGATAGCAATTTCCTAAAGGACTCTAGTCTCTCCTGAGCAGATGAACACTACCACCTCCCATCACTGTTGTGGCTCCATCACACTGGCTCATGCTCCCACCCCTCTAGCAGGGGAAAAGGGGCCACATGATTGACAGTCCAATCACAATCAAGCAGAATTACACAAGCTAAACTCACACAGGCAAAAGAATGTAGGTCAGGCAAAAGATTCAAATGTTACCTACAAACATTAAATTCCATAATTAAGCAGATAACTCTTCATCTTTGAAAATAAGTAAGCAGGACCACTGGAATTAGGAACAAATTCATAATTTTACTGCTGGTTTTCAAAACACAAGTTAATGCTCATGCATCTGCCAGGTTGCTTCAAGTAACTGATGGCTTCTTAAGAGATAAGAAAGTGCAGTAATAACATGACTCCTGCTTCTAAGTAGCTTCCCTGCCAAGTAATATATAAAATTTAAGCAACCTGAGTCCCCAACGAAGCAGACTCTTTCCTTCCCCACATCCCTCTCCCACTTCCAACTCAGAGGACAAGAAAGAGGGTCCATTTTAAGGATCCAATGAGATTTACAATTTCATTCCTTTCTTACAAATAAAAACATCTACAAGTGACATCATTTGATCCTCTTACCCAAAATCTCCCACTGCTGGCTTTGACTAATCAAGAGGCTAAAATCACAAGGCAAAAAACTGATGATGGCTCTATACAAAAGGTAGCCAGAAACACAAGTTCCTGGTCCAACAGTCTGCAAGGATTTGAGTCCTAGCAAGATAGACATTAAAATCTTACATAATGTAATCATAAAGGTAATATCCCATCATTTTTTGCTGTGCTCCATGGGTCAGATTCAAGTCAACGGACATGTTCAGATTCAAAAAGAAGGGAATTCACAAGGTCAAGAGCTCCAGCGGGTGGAGAGAAGCAGGATCCACTTTAGAATGTGTCTGCCACAGGCAGCGAAAAAAAAGTAGAAATTTAGAAACACCTTTTACTCATCTTTCATAATAATGATTATACTAACACTGTCAAACTTAAAATACACACTTGGAAAACTAGTAACCCCAACCTAGTGGCTCCTGTAACTTTTTATGATCTTAAAACACTTTCAAAAATAGCTTTCACAATGGAGAAATACTTTGCAAACACCAACATTTGCTTCAATTTCGATTATTTAGTTACTGTCTGCCACATTTAAGGATATTAAAAATTTAAATATTGATTGAAAAACCTTAGGTGCAACATAAGGTAGGTATATTTAATAAATCAACATTGAAAATAGCTTGTTTTGCTCTTTTTATTCTTTTACTTTAAATTTTAATAAGCGTGTATCATTTTTGTTAAAAAAAATTCCCAAATTATGTCTGTATCATCATTAAACCATTTAGCCTTATCATCATTATGTTCTGTATAAGAGTATTATAAACAGTTATTTCGCCAATATTCATACATTTTATACAGCATTTGACAGTTACCACGACTCACAAAGTTGTTTTTACTCAGTTTTACCCAAAATGAATATTTAAAATTACTGTAAGAAATCCCATGGCAAAAAAGCTAAGAGAAACAAAGAGATTAGAACTATACATGACTGTTTGGGGATCACTAAAAACAGCCACTGTTATAACATATTACAGAAATACTAATTAATTATCAAGATTCCTTGATAAGGAAACATAGCAAAGCAACTAACATGAAAATTCAGCAGTCCTGAACAGTCAAAGTTAATCTACAGGGAGTAAAAGTTTAAGAAACAGTTTTCATACTATGAAAACACACAAATTATTACTTTTGAACCTTATCCAAAATTTAAATGTTTATGTAATGGTTGGTAAATTTTAATAGATGTCTCACTACAGAAGGGACCAGAATAGCTGGTATAGACCTTGAGACAGAAGTGAAAGCTCAAAGTGACAGTGTATATAAATATACTTTCCATGTGCTTTTAGGTATTTTGCTAACTGGGAAGGATTCTGAAGCCAAGATGGGTAATTATCATCTCAACACATCTTAAAGTAGTATTTTCCAACTTTTAAAGTATTTTTGGAAAATTATCATCTTTGGCATATATGTTCATGTATCTACACTCAAATACATACATGTATGCCATTATATAGATGTATATACATACGTGCATACACATAATGTTATGTGGCAGACATAACATTCCGTGCTATTAAATTATTTAATAAAAATTCTCATGCTAGAATTCTTTAGTTATGAGCACGATTATAAAGTCTCCTTGCCTCTATTTGTTTTGTATTTGGGCTATAAAAAATGATGATAAGGGCACCTGTGTGGCTCAGTTGGTTTAGTTTCCGACTTCTGGTCAGGTCATGATCTCGCAGTTCACAATTTTGAGCCCCATGTAGGACTCTGTGCTGACAGCTTGGAGCCTGGAGCCTGCTTCAGATTCTGTGTCTCCCTCTCTCTTTTACCCTCCCACACTTGCTCTCTCTCTCTCTGTCTCTCTCAAAAATAAAATAAAAACATTAAACAAACTTTTAAAAAAATTACCATAAACTTAGTGGCTTAAAAACATTTTACATTCCTGGAGGTCAGAAGTATGAGACTGATACCAGTCTTAATGGGCTAAAAATCAAGATGTCAGGGGGCTCCTGGGTGGCTCAGATGGTTGAATGTCTGACTTGATTTTCGCTCAGGTGGTGATCTCATCATTTGTGGGACTGACCCCTGAGTAAGGCTCCATGCTGACAGCATGGAGTTTGCTCAAGATTCTCTTTCTCTCTCTCTCTCTCTCTCTCTCTCTCTCTCTCTCTCTCTCTCTCTCTCTCTTTCTGGCCCTCCCCAGGTCATGCTCTCTCTCTCCCTCTCTCAAAATACATAAACTTAAAAAAAAAAAAAAAAGATGTCAGCCCACCATATTCTTTTGCAGAAGCTCTAGGAGACAGTAGATCTTCCTTGTATTTTCTAATTTCTAGAGGCTACCTATATTCCTTAGATTTTGGCACCATCCCCCATTTTCAAGCCCACAGTGTCTTGAAATTGCCTTAGTATACCCTAAGAACTTTCCATGAAGTACAGTGCTTTATCCAGAATAATTCCTTCTATAGCTCTTTTTAATTTTTTTTTAATGTTTTATATTTTTTTGAGAGCGAGAGAGAGTGTGAGTGGGGGAGGGGCAGAGAGAGAGGGAGACACAGAATTCGAAGCAGGCTCCAGGCTCTGAGCTGTCAGCACAGAGCCCGACACAGGGCTTGAACCCATCAACTGTGAGATCATCATGACCTGAGTCGAAGTCTGAGGCTTAACCGATGAGCCACCCAGGCGCCCCTCTTCTACAGCTCTTTATGAATGAAGCTTCTAATTTGAATATTCAAGGGAAGGCAGTTTTGAGGACCCTTGTGATAAATCATCTTTATGAGGCCAGTGTTCTTGGGAGTGGGGAGACATCCT
The DNA here is from genome assembly GCF_027475565.1 of Acinonyx jubatus. Lineage (NCBI taxonomy): Eukaryota > Metazoa > Chordata > Mammalia > Carnivora > Felidae > Acinonyx > Acinonyx jubatus. The sequence goes on along the minus strand of NC_069380.1, from coordinate 105,335,773 downwards.
TTAATTCGAGGAAATGAGCTAGGTAGACATGTCAAGGTAAAAGTGCCAATAGCCATGTATGGGTATGATGAACCCAGCATCCAAGAGCTATTGAGAAAAAGCTTTTGTTTTGCTGAGATTAAAATTTTTTTAATTTCCCAGGGAGGGACTGGAAAACCTAATCTTAAAGGAGAGGCAGATTTAGATTGGCTGTAAGGAGACAAGGAACTGAATTAGTTGTAGAAAGTGTCTCTTAAGAGCATAATCTCTTATATCAACATGGGAGCAGGGTAAAGCTTGCGAGTCTGAAACGGGACTTAATTTACTTTTTCCAAGAGATAGCACACACTGGAGAGAATGATGAAAACTTGTTGGTATTAGAATCTACCTCCACTTAACACCAGCACTGTGAAAAGGCAGAACCTGAAAAATCTACAATAAACTGGAACAGAGTTTCAAAGTCAGAAACAATAAAGACACCTCAAAGCCTGGAGATAAGTGATAGCTAATACATTTAAGAAGATACAACTATTAGTGTGATGGGTGGATCCACAGGCTGCAATAAAGCAAGAAGAGTATTTTGATTATGTTACTATTTTTACGTGGCCAAAAATTTAAGTGCTTATATCATGCTTTGGGTTAAAAGATTATTACTTAACACTTTAATATCAGAGAGAAACATACTAAGAAGCTTTTTAAAAGCTATTAAAAATTTAGGATATGGTCTTAACTTCGCAGGATGTGAGAAAAAGCAATAAAGTAAATGGAAATTTATCGACACATTCACATATATTTTAAACAGAGGTACTATGTAGAAGGTAGAATTAGGGAAATGTGTTATCCAAGACTGACACATTTCTACAGACACTACTGACACATACTAAAAACTGCGAAGTTGTCTCAGCCTCTACCAAGTGTCAGGGAGGAAAATCATGCCTCAGAGGTAAAAGGAAGGGCTGGATGAATTGCCTGTGAAGTCTGGTCAGCTGCCCAAGGGTCCCAGTTAGGTCTGTGTGGGGTCATTCTTTGCTGAGCCTGATCAAGTATCTCCTAGAAGGAACAGAGAAGCTTTTTATCAGGAGGCAAGGAGAAAGGGAAATATAAATGTCAGTCTTTTCAAATTCAGGGCAGTCGTGTGTTTGTAAGGCACCCAGGTAGCATTCCATAGGCCACCCTCAGCTCATGTTTTCTTTTTTCTTTCCTTTATAAATAATTTGGCTCAATAGCTACACAACGGTCCAAGAACAGCGAAAATGTTCCTTGTAGCCAAATCTTGTTCTCTGGGAGAAGAGACCACAGGCAGGCAGCAGCCTCTAGTTTATGAAAGGGCTGTATTTTAAGTGTTCCTTGGAATATAAATAGTTGAGTACTTGGAATTTATTCTTATAGAAACCATGCTATAAGATTTATTTCCCTTGAAAGGCTTCAAGAATCTATTTAACTTATCTTGTTCTGTAAGCATGGTTTCAATTACACTATTTTAATTAGTTACCTATCACTTCATTTTTTACAATTATCACGCTATTTTTCCTTTCACAAAGTTGTAGATGTATATTGTGATATAAAGGTTTATACTATCTGAAATGACCTTTCCCATACTGCCAAGAGACCACCATTGCTAAAGACGATCCCGTGACAAGAGGTGAATTTATCTATAATCTATAGAACTATGCTTAAGATCTAAGAAAAGATCTATTTATCTAGATAGAGTCTTAAGACTATAGGAGCACAAATGTGCTCAGGTATATATCCTACCCTCCATTATTCCTCCCCGATACTATCAACTTGGTATTGCACTGTAACTTTAGAATCATGTGAAACAAAGTGCTTTGATCAATCATCTTCTTCACGGGTCCCATCAAGCAGGAAACCAGAAGATTAAGTCCAACATGGTATTTTATTTGACCTATACAGAATTTTAAAACATCTTGAGTGAATGAACTGACATTTAAAAAATGGGTAGATCTCATATACAAACCTAGATTGCCATCTGCTCTTAATAAATTGGAAGAATGGCAAGACCAGGCCTACATTTTCAATGTTCTTTAGTAGGTGAATGACTGTCTAACAATTACTGAACGGCTGTTGTGCTTTTTAATGGCAGGGACCCTAGGTACTTATCCTCCTTACTGTTCCTTCTCATCTGACAGTAGGCAGTGTTCCCTGCATTTATGTTAACAGCCTTCTGTGTAAGCTTTTGAATTCTGTTCTGAAAGGGAAAACAAGGGATAGTTCCTTTCCAAGAGGAGGTGGGACACTGGCCTCTGAATTCTGTCCTTTCAAACACAGGCATGGGCCATTTTTTAAACCAGGAGAGTATATACTTGCAATGTCTTCTACCGCTCAACAATCTGTCAGTACTAAAAATTCACAACTTTGCTCACTTATTAACATTCTAAGAAAATTAGAAAATGCTTTAAAAATGAATACACAATATTCTTGCTTGTTGCAGAAATAAAAATATAATCACAAACATTTTTCTTTGGTATCCAACATTCTGATTTGTTTACTTTGATATACTTTGTATTTTCATCTATACTCTAAAAATTTACATTTAAAATCAAAGAAAAGATAAAAAATGATTATATTTATATCTAACCCAGAAGTGGTTTCAAGCGGCCTTAGGTCTGCATGAAGTAGATCACACTTTCCAAGCCAACCCTCTGAACAAGTGTGTTCACCAGGCAAACACGCACTCAAAAGAAGCTTTCTGCACCCACATCTTCTTATGAGATCGGCATCCTAAGACTCTAGCATATCAAAAGTCTGGAGCCTCCTCTTTAAATAATATATAACCAATCGAAGTGGAAGTCAGTTCTCAGTTAAACGCCCAGTCCTCTTCCTGTAGGGCAACCACTACTACCTATCTATCTATAGCTGATCTAATCCTCCCTGTCACTTTTCACCAGATGGCTATGAGGGATACACAACAACAACAAAAAACTGTAGTCCAAACGGGATTTTTAGGCTATATTCCCTAATTTGAACAATCTTTTCCAGTATCTCAGACTATTAAATAAAAGCTCAATCTTTTCACTGTCATGACTGTGAGGTAAAGGTATCTTCCACGTGGGTTCTCAAACTGGAGACAATGAAGTATAACCACCCCTGCAGCCAGGTGACTACTAACATCTGCTGCTGTGATTCTTCTCATAGGTTCTCATTTATTCGTTGTATTAGGACCATACTGAGTAGGAGCATACAATACACTCAACACTTTCATAGCAGGTGAGGATGCAGTTAACAAAAATGAAAACTCTAACATGTAAGGACTGTACATTCTAATGAGGAGTGTCTAACAACAAACAAATGAATAAAATGTGTAGATCCTTTAACGATAAGTTCAATAGGGGAACAAAAAGAAGAGAAGGAAGTGGGGGGGGGGGTAGGGTGCTGTTCTTAAAAGGAAATCAGGGAAGACCTCTACTGAGAAGGTGACATTATAGTAAAGATGAGAGGTAGGGAGCCAATCATTACCTAGAGAAGGGGTGTCAAGAAAGGCACACAGACTAAATATGGTCCCTTTCCTATTTTTGCACATTCCATGAGCTAAAAATAATTTCCACCATTTGTGCCACATCAAAGTCATAAAATTCCAGTTTCATGTACATAAATACAGTTTTCTTCAAACACATTTGTGTATTGTTGATGGCTATTTTCACAGCACAATGGCAAAGGTGAGTGCTTACAATAGAAATCTGACCTGCAAAGTTGAAAATATTTACTATTTGCTTTTTGACCCTTTACAAAAGAAATTCCTCACTGCTAATCTAGAAAGCAAGAATATTCCACGAAGAACTTTCCTCATGTTTATGCCATTTTGAAGTATCTACAGACTTTGAAGTTTGATTTTAATTATAAATTTTATCCTTTTTTATTCACCTATATTAAGCTAATTTAAGGTTTTACCTCGAATTAAAATTTTTTAATATTATGATCCATTACTTAGTTTTGTTTGTAATTACGTAGTAGGTCTTTGCCCATTGTAACTTTCATATTTCTTTTTAAAATTTATTTATTTTGGAGAGAAACAGCAAGCATGGGAGGAGCAGAGAGAGAAGGAGAGAGAGAACCCCAATCAGGTTCCAAGCTGTCAGCAAAGAGCTTGAGGTGGGGCTTGAACTCATGAACTTTGCTTAATGACCAAGTTAACCAAGTGCCCCATAACCTTCATCCTTTTTAATTCAGGTGACAATGCTCATCAGCCAAAGAGACAAGTAACTCACCTATAGTTGAACAAAGTTGGCTTTATAACCTGTTCCAATGGCAGGGGAGACCACACACCATGGGGAACCATGACGTGTCTCAGCAAGAGGGTGTAACAGGATTTGGATGCTTTGGAAGAGGGCTCAAAGAAGAGGTCTTGGCTAGGGATTACATGATACCACACAGGGGAGGAAATTTTATGATTCTATCTTAAAAGCTCTTATCTGTGAAACAGAAAGAATGAAATGAGGCAAACCTGTACTTGATGAACTGGCAGAAGTCACTCATATTAATCATTTTAATCATGGGAAGGAAAGGTCTGGGTATTTGTGTGTTTTGGGCAATGTTCTCTTTTTTTAATATCTGTGTTCAGATATGACTACACAGTTTTGTTTTGGTCTTGATCCATATGGTGACTAACTTTATGATGCTGGTGTTCCATGCAACTGTTATGTTCAACAGAAAATTATTATAGACTACTTCTGAAAACAAGTCTAGATCCTCCTAGCAACACTATGGCCTAGATATTTTAAAAAGGGCAATTAAGAATTCTTTATTCAAACCATTATTATTATTATTATTATTATTATTATTAGAGAAAGAGAGAGAGAGATCAGCATTGAGCCCAACACGGGGCTTCATCCATGACGGTGAAATCATGATCTGAGCTGAAATCAAGAGTCAGACACTTAACTGACTGAGCCACCCATGTGTCCCAAAGTATTCTTTAACAAATGGATAAATTTAGACGTTTCCAAATAACCAAATACTGAGAAAATTCATTGCTGGCAAACTTGACTTACAAGAAATACAGAAACCCTTCAGGCAAAAAGCAAATGGCATCAGAAAGTAAGTTAGATCCAGGAAGAAATTATGAGCACCAGTAAAGGTATTTGTTAGCTACATATGAAACCAAGTCTGAATATATTTTTCTCTCTTGACTGATAAGAAATGTATAATAAAAATGATCAAACTCTTTCATAACTTCTAGCCTAGTATTTTAAAATATAATATTTATGATAAGAATATTACAAAGGAGGGGCACCTTGGTGGCTCAGTTGGTTAAGTGTCTGACTCTTGATTTCAGCTCAGGTCATGATCTCACGATTTGTGGGATCAAGCCCTGCATCAGGCTCTGGTCTGAGTATGGAGCCTGCTTAATATATATTCTCTATCTTTTTCTCTCCCCCCACCCTACCCGTCTGCCCATTTGCCCCTCTTCCCAGCTTGTACGCTCTCTCACTTTCTCTTTAAAAAAAAGAAAAAAAAAAAAAAAAAAAGACTAGCCCAAAGGATAACTGAGGGGAGGGAGCTATATATGAACAAAGTTTATTTAATTTGACTTAGGTTAGTATTCACCTGAAGCTGATTTTAAATTAGCATGTATATTATAATTTTCAAGGAACCACTGAAAAACTAACCCCCCAAAACAATTTTTAGGTGATATCCAAAAATAGATCTACTTAATCCAACATAAAGTAGTAAAGGAGGAGTATCAAATAGCAAAATGGCTGACAGAAATTCAAACATATCGGGGCGCCAGGGTGGCTCAGTCAGTTAAGCGTCCCATTCGGTTCCAGTCATGATCTAACGATTCGTGAGTTCGAGCCCCACCTGACAGCTAAGAGCCTGGAGCCTGCTTCAGATTCTGTGTTTGTGTCTCTCTCTGTCCCTCACCTGCTCACTTTCTGTCTCTCTCTCTCTCTCACAAACAAAAATGAAAAAAAACATTAAAAATATTTTTAAAAATTCAAACATATCAATAATTATACTCCATGTAAATGGATTAAATCTTCCAATCAAAATGCATAGATTCACAAAATTCAAACTATATAAATATGACACACTTGTACTATCTCTCCAAGAGAAATTCAGTTTTAATTACACAAAAAGACTGAAAGTAAAAAATGAAGAAAGCTCTATTAGGCTAGCAGAAACCACAATAGCTATACTAGTATCAGAAAGAAAAAAAATACAGTGTCAGACCAAAAAAATGCTAAAATGGTCAATTTAACAAAAATACAAAATATATAAACCTATGAATCTAACATACTATCTCCAAAAACCAAAATAAAGAAAATGATGGAATTGAAGGAAGAGAGAGAGATTTCAACAATTGTAGATTGCAGTACTATACTCTCAATAATGAAGAAAGCAACTAGATAGGAAACCAGCAGGTATATAGACTTGAACAACACTATCAACCTACCTTACCTGTTATCTGTACAACACTCCATCCACCACAGAACATACAGTCTTTTCAAATCCAGATGGAGCAGTCTCCAAAATACACTATATAACAGACCATAAATCCTATCTCAAATTTTTTAAAATCAAAATGATAAAAAGCTCAATTCCAAATCAACCAAAGAAGGAAATTCACATAATTCACAAATAATAGAAAATAAACCACATACTTCTAAATAACCCATTATATTTCTATTGAGAGAAAATGCCCACAAAAGTTGATTCTCTACAGACAGAATGTAGATTAGTGATTGCCAAGAGCTGGCAATAAGCACCACGATTTACTGCAAATTGACATTAGGAATCTTTTTAGACAGCAGAAATGTGGACAAACTAGACAGTGGTGATTGTTGTGTACTTATGTAAACTTAAAAAAAAAACCATTGAGTTTTAAGCTTAAATGGAAGAATTTTTTAATAAATTTTTTTAACTTTTTTGAGTGAGAGAGCACAAATTAAAAATGGGCAGAGAGAGAGAGAGAGAGAGAGAGAGAGAGAGATACCAAATCTGAAGCAGGCTCCAGGCTCTGAGCTGTCAGCACAGAGCCCAATGTAGGGCTTGAACTCACAAACCCAGATCATGACCTGAGCTGAAGTCAGATGCTTAAGTGACTGAGCCACCCAAGTGCCCCCCAAATGGAACAATTTTATGGTACATAAGCCATGTGGTATAGACCACTTCTAAATAATCCATAAGTCAGAGAAGAAATTAAACGGGAGACTATTAAGTGTTTTTCTCTAAATCAAAATGTAAAGACAACGTATCCAAATTTGTGACAGGATACCAACACTTACAGAAGCCTTTATAGAAATAAGCTCCTACATTGGAAAAGAACAAGGTATGAAAATCAATGAATTAAGCTTCCAACTGAAGGCTAGAAAAAGAAGAGCCAATTAAACCCAAATCAGGAAGATTAAATCAAATAATATCAGAAGGGGGGAAAAAATCAGTAAAAATGAAAACAAAAAAAAAAAATAGCAAAAAATAAACCAAGACGTGGTTCTTTGAAAAGTTCACTAAAATTGATAAACATGTGGCCAGACTGAAAAAGAAAAAAGGGATATGCACCATATCAGAAATAAGATATAGCATCAATACAGATTATATAGACATTAAAAGGATAAGAATATATGAAAAACTTTATGGAGAACTCAAAAACGTATGAGATAAATTCCTTGCAATATATACACTGAAGTTCACCCAACAAGAAATAGATACCCTGAATAGCCTTACATATGTTAAACAAATTTAATTTATAACTAAAAAGGGAAATTCCATACCCAAGTTGCTTCAATGGTGAATTCTAGTCAACATTTAAGGAAGAATTCATACCAATTTTACAGAAAAATCTTTAAAACAATTGAAGAGAGGAAATACTTTCTAACTTACTCTATGAGGCCTTGATAACACCATCAGACAAAGACATTGCCAGAAAATAACAAATATTTCTCAAAAACATAGATTTTCAACAAATTAAACTATAAAAATGGTTAAGTCATGACCAACCTGGGTTTCCCCAGAATGTCAGGCTGATTTAATGTTCAAGAATTTAACAGTATTTGATAACTAAAAAGATAACTAAAAACCATCTGATCAACTCAAGTGTTAGAAGAGTATTTGACAAACTGCAATACGCATTCCAAATTTTTTAACATCCCAGCAAATCTGAGATAGAAGAAAACTTCACAAAATGATAAGGCAAAAATCACAATGCCTGGTGAAATACTGTATCCCATCAAGTAAAAGAGATCCCAATTGCCAAAGCTTGAACAATTTGAGTAATCGAATAACATAATATTGGTGGGGTTAACCAAAGTATAAAAAAAATCATTTAAGTCCACATTAATTTAATAAATGGTTATGTAAATGAATACAGAGGAATAAGAGAGGAAGCTCCTGTACAGTAGACTTCCCAATAATTTACATAGATAGCCTCTCCTTAAAGAGGCAGAACACAACACCCTGTGGAGAAATACAGGCTACAATGACTTTCCTCTCGACCACAGTATGTCAAGGAGGAAAAAAGTGATTATTCAGAGGCAAAAACTGAGAAACAGTCAAGATTTCAAAATTAACATTAGTGATAATACATGTTAATAGCTAGGTTTCTTTTATATGCTAGATCACCTCTGTGGTGCTATTCTGAAAAACCTCAACTTTAGCGTAACCATGAGAAAGTCATCGCATAAACTAAAACAGGACACTGTCTAAACCACCTGATCAGTACTTATCAAAAATATCAAGGTCATCAAAAACAAGTCAAGTTTGAGCAAGAGTTATACCCAAAGGAACCGAAAGAGATATAATCACTAAATGTGATGTGACATTCAGTATTGGATCCTAGAAAAAAACATACAGTAAAAACTAGTAAATTTTTAAAACATGGAATTTAGTTAATAAATAAAAACAAAGGGGCATCTGCGTGGCTCAGGGCATGAAGCATCCGACTCTTGATTTCGGCTCAAGTCATGATCTCACCATCCATGAGTTTAAGTCCTACATCCAGCTCTGTGCTGACAGCATGGAGCCTACTTGGGATTCTCGCTCTCCCTCTCTCTGCCTGTCACCCAACAGCACTCATGTGTGCATGTGTGCGCGTGCTCTCTTGCTCTCTCTCAAATTAATAAATAACAAGGAACAAATTACTGATACACACAACAATGTAAGCATGATACTAAGTGAAAGGCACAGAGAAGTATGCATTGCATCACTCCTTTTGTATGAAATTCTAGAAGTTATAACTACAGTGACAGAGGAATGACTGCCAAAGGCCAGAAGTGAGGGGATGGGGCTGACAGCACAGAGACACTGGGGTATTTTCAGTCATGGAAACGTTCTACATCATGAAACACCATAGTAGTTACCAGAATACATACAGTTGACAAAATCAGTTATATATATATAATATATACATTATATATATATACATATTATATATATGCATATTATTTATGTACATAATATACATAATATACACATTATGTGTGTATATATTGTGTGCATATACATTTATAAATCTTAAAAGGACACTCTTTTAATAGTCTTTTTATTGTCTTTAATGCTCTTAACATTTAGTGAAGCTCATACCCTCATGTAAAAAGATAATACCAAAAGATAATACTGGCACGACATAAGCAGGCTGATAGAAATAAGGTTGCCTATTACTTCAATATTCAGAATAGTTTCTGGACACAGTTGTAGGGATAGGATCTTAGGGAACTCTTCCCAGAGGCTCAGAAAAGGATTTTACTGTTCCATCTTTTTGCAGGTTTTATGGGTGGTCAGTTTGTTCCAGAAAGACATTGCATTCTATATGGCAAACCCAGGGAAACTAAGTTTTTCTGAAGAACACAGTAATTTAATAGAATATGAGGTACCTGCTATTTGACCTTACTATACACGCCTCAGCCAGACGCTAAATTAGTTATTATGTATTAATATCAGGAATTATAATTCAATTCAAGTCATGACATCATTAAAGGAGAATGGGGCTTTAAGGATTTGGGGGGAAATGCTGCAAAGAAAGGGGCAATTGCTATTCCAAGTTCATGTAAACAGAGTTTGGCTTGCTGTGAAGCTTTTATCACTTTCCTGAATGTTCTGTCAGCACCAGAAATTATCTTTCTTGGAATATACTTATGTGAGGTTTTCTTTTTTCCTTTTCCCCCTACTCCCTTCAACCATGCTATAGCAGCTGGTTTCAATGAACAATTTGAAAGTCAGCAGATTATCTTCAAATGAAATGTTCAGCGTTGATCTTGACCCTTCTGCCTGGTGCTTTGTGTCTTCTGACTGCTTTTTTCCCTAATAATAATTTGCTTTCCTCACACATAAAAAAAAAAAAATCACCTCTTATTTTTGCCACAGTTACAAACACCCACCAGCTCCCCAGGCTCCCTTATTAGAATCACTTTTCAATCCTTTCTTGCCCTTGATGTCACAGACAATTCATTAAGTCTCTCCAACTCCTTATCCAAATCTAAAGTCATATTGACCTCCATACTCCTGAGATGACCTTCCTTCTCCTGCCTCCATTTCCTCTGTCCTCAAACACCCTGTACACACTGATGTGAGACCTTTTAAAAGTATCTTTAAATGTTTTGTTTTTTTTTTTTCTTGAGAGAGAAAGAGAGATGAAGCGGGAGGGGCAGAGAAAGAGGGAGACACAGACTCCAAAGCAGGATCCAGGCTCGGAGCTGTCAGCACAGAGCCTGATGCGGGGCTCGAACTCATGAAACCCGAGATCACGACCTGAGCCAAAGTCAGACACTTAACTGACTGAGCCACCCAGGCACCTCAGACCTTTTAAGTATCTTTTCACTGATTCCTCCTTCTATACAAGAATCTATACTTCCCATTGCCTGCTATAAAAAGCCACACTTTATATAAGGAACTGTATGCTGGACACTAAACTGTTAAGTATTTTAGGTACCTCCAGAAAATTGGTTGTTTCCCCATCTGGAATTTAATGTTGACTAATTTTAACATAGGATTCTCACAATAAGCCTATACAGTAGATCTTCTTACCTCTTTTTTTTTTTTTTTTTTAACCTTTATTTATTTTTGAGACAGAGAGAGACAGAGCATGAATGGGGGAGGGTCAGAGAGAGAGAGGGAGACACAGGATCTGCAACAGGCTCCAGGCTCTGAGCAGTCAGCACAGAGCCTGATGCGGGGCTCGAACTCATGGACCGCGAGATCACGACCTGAGCCGAAGTCGGACACTTAACCGACTGAGCCACCCAGGCACCCCACTTCTTACCTCTTTTTTACACAAGATGAAACCAACCATCAAAAAAACCAAAGTAACCACTCAGTTTGTAAGTGGTAGAGTTATTAGTTTATTTCAGGTCATTCTGACTCCAAAGCCCATAATCATTAACTATTTATACTGCTTGCACATCAAATACCTATTTTTGTAGATATCATTTTGTGCACCTAAAATCTCTTTTCCTACCATCTTGTCCAAGTTGGCTTTAATCTAAGTAGCAACTTGGGGGGGGTGGGGGACGGTGCCTGGGTGGCTCAGTCAGGTAAGCATCCAACTCTTGGTTTCGGCTTAGAACATGAGCTAATGGTTCATGGGATCCAGCCCCATGTGGGGCTCTGCACTCACAGTACAGAGCCTACTTGGGATTCTCTGTCTCCCTCTCTGTACGTCCCTTACTTGCCCTCTCTTTCTCCCTCTCAAACAGGAAGGAAGGAAGGGAGGGAGGGAGGGAGGGAGGGAGGGAGGGAGGGAGGGAGGGAGGGAGTAAGGAAGGAAGGAAGGAAGGAAGGAAGGAGATAGTAAATAACAACCTGACTGAATTCCTTTTCCTGACTCTGGTCTCTGGCCTTATGTACTTGATCTGTTTGCTCTTGTTTACAGGTAGTCTATAATTCACCTGCAGAAGATTTAACTTTGAGAATTAGGGATGTCTTGTATAGCCTATGGCCCCAGCCATTAATAGCATGTGTGGTCTATTGAATGTGATCAATAAATATCTGTCACATCAAAAAAAAGAACCAAAGTTCTTAATTTTTGGCATCGTCTGGGCTCTTTACCTCTGAATCCCTTTAGTCATTAGTACACTTCTCAGCACAAAGTAAATACTCAGTAAACTGAGTAAATAAGCAGTAAATACACAGTAAATACTATGTAACTAATACTTTGAATACTACAGACGGTACTTGTAGATACCATTTCCTCTGAAAAATACCTTGCAGTTGTTGGGGTTCTCTTGGACATTAGCCCTTTCTTTCATGAAGGTATAAATGTTAGATAAACAATGGTTGTGCCTGAAAAAGCATTCAGAAGCTAGAACTACTCTTAAACCCAACAAACTTCTGGGTTTGGCAACTTACACCTCACAGACATAAAATGGAATTAAAAAATAGTCAAAAAATAGTTGACTATATATCCAATGGGAAAATCATTTTCTATTTATGAGTATCAACCTTTTAGGATCCAACAAGATGACCACCATTGTTGCTCTTAAGGAGCCATCCTAAAATAAATGAGAGCATAACCAACGATTGTTTAAAGGGTAAGTATTTGCCATTACATAGCATTGTTTCCTTCTCAAGGATGTCACAGTCATTTTGCTTCACCCTTAAGAATAATTGTCCTGGTTTGTGATGTTTTATCTCTGTCTTACTCATGATTTTTAAGTAGAGGAGATAATTTTTGCAAAATGATGATGTCAGGGTTTCTGAATCACAGTTCCATATTGTGACATATTGAAATGGTGCTGCAGCCAGGAATTCATTCACAAATGCTTGTTTTGTGATCAGAGATGTATTTGTTAAACAGCGCTACCACCTGCTGGTAAGTTTTCCAATAATGCACACCATAGCAAATCTAAAAAAGGCAAAAAAAAAAAAAAAAAAGTAAAAGGATAACCAGGACAATTTCTTATTAGAACTCCATTTACCTACGACATTCTATAATTGCACTTTCTACTGTACTATCCCATCCACTTAAGCACTCCTTTATAAGACAGCCCAGTGAATCTTCCAAGATTAAATGTCCAAACATTTCTTTTCTCAAGAACCTAAAATTGGATTATTTTCACCTACTTTCTAGAGTGTGCATATTTGGGTGAACATTTTACTCAATTTTTATACAGTAGGGAATCAAATTTCTTACGGAAGAATAATGTGAGCCAGAAGTCAAATGTGTACACATGAAAATCATCTGCTGAGAGGATTACTAAAAAATATAGATTTCTCAGGGTGATGGTCAATTGTAGGAGTCAGTTTGGGTGGGTCAGTGGGTGTCCAAATCATACATGGTATCCAGAGGTGTCTATAACACTGTTTCCAGTTGAGGTTACTATTTCAATCAATGTACTCAGTAGATTGCCCTCCCCATTGGGGTTGGGCATCACCAATCCAGTAAGTCTTGCATAGAAGGAGGCATTCACCCCTTTTTTTTTCCTGCCCCACTGAGTAAACTGGGACATTTCATTTCACCTCATCTCATCCTGCCCTAGACTAGGATTTGCATCAGCAGGTCTCTTAGACCTTCAGATTCTTACTGAATGACACAATTTGATTTTCCTGTTCTCCAGCAGGAAGGGGGCAGATCCTGAGACTTTCCAGCCTCCATTATCATGTGAGCTCATCCCTATTACATCCCATTACATGTATGTGATATATATGTATATACACACACATATATATCAGATAGAGGAGAACAGATATTCACAGATGATGAAATGATATACTCAGATATATACAAAGAATACATATATATACAATTTCCCCCATTGGTTCTTTTTGTCCAGAGAATGCGGATTACTACAGATTTAGGTATCAAGAGTGGTTTCAGAAGAAGAGAATTTTCAAGATGATTTTTTCTAAATTGGTTCCAGGATTTCTAGTAACGGAGCACATGGATACCCCATGGCATGATGTGGCATTAGAGATACATAAAATAGTCGACATTGTACACTCCTAACCAATCCCTTATAAAAAGTAGGAACCTGGGTGATACCTTTTAAACTCATATTTTCCAAAAATAGCAGTCATCTGGTTGTTCCTAATGTTTCTGGACAAAGTGGTACAAAGGAGGAGCTTAGGGATTTGAATTCCCAGCTTGAACACAGCATAAATAACCTAAGAGCACCATGTGTGTCCTAAAGAGACCCTGATCTCCTATCCCCTCAGGGTTGAAATTCCTGAAAATCCAGGGCAACATCTTATCGTATCATCAGTTGAATTACAATGAAAGTGCAGCTGGAAATACCGGACCGGTAATTCTGATGAGACTTTATGGTCAGTAGAAGTGGCCTCTCCTCACCCCCATTAGTGGTCTGCCTTCCCTCCACTTCTGGTGAGGAAAACTGTATTGTCTGATGTAACTCTAATGGCCTCCTGTGATTCTCCTCAGGACCCACTCCATCGCCCTCCTCAGCTTTTGGATCTGGAACTAGACACAAGCCCCAGCAGCTCCCTACCAGTGAAGTAAAAGGTGTGATCTTGGAGGACATGTGTTATACTCCAAAAGAACTTTCAGACCTTTGTAACTTTTACAGACAGAAATCTGAGGAATGTGCGTAAATGGATACTGAGTCCAGAAGCAATCACAACAATCTGACTCATGTAAAACCTATTACATTGACTAGCTACTTTTAGTGTTCTTACAAGTAAAATAGACGCGAAGCTTATTAAATTCTTATTGAATCTGTGTAACCAAAAAAGTCTACATTAAATGAACCAAAGTGTAAACCCAATCACAGAGAATCATAGCTCCTCATTCTCAGAGGTTTCTAGACCTAAAACCCACTCAAGAGGGGAGGCCAGGACCTCATTCCAGCAAGGACCTCATTATACCACCAAAAATTTACACGGTTCCTATTTCACCCAGCCTTCATAAAAGGCACCTCTGGCCTTTTCACAGGTAACAATACAAGGAAATAACCACAACTTTCAGGAACTACTAGACACTGGCTCTGAATTGGCACTAACTCCAGGAGACATGAAACATGATCATGGCCCACGAAAGTAAGGACTTAGGGAGGTCAGGAGATCAATGGAGTTTTTCCTCTGGTCCATCTCTCAGGTGACACAGTGGTCCTGAACCAATCCTATGAGTATTTCCCCACAGTTTTAGAGTGTACAAATACAACAGACGTACTCAGGAACTGGTAGAAATCCCAAACCCTAGAAACGTCTGACCTACAGAGTGGCTATTCTGGTAAGTGAGTCCAAGTGAAAGCCATCACAACTGCTTCTGCATAGGAAAATAATGCAAAAGTAATACCACATTCCTGGAAGGACTGCAGAGACTGGTGTCCTCATCAGGGACTTGAAAGACAGATTTACACACCACATGCTTATTCAACTCTCCTATTTTCCCAGAGCCAAAGACAGATGGGCCTTGGAGAATGACAGTAGGTTACTCTAAGATTAACTAGGTACTGACTACAACTGCAGCTGCTGTACCAGATGTCATTTCATTACTTGAGCAAATTAACACATCCCCTGGTACCAAGTATTCAGCCATTCATCTGGAAAACAGCTTTTTCTCCATCTCTGTCCATAATGGACACCAGAAATGTATTTTTTTCAACTGGCAAGGCCAGTAATACACCTTCACTTATGTAATGCCATGATGTTAGCTGATTAATCTTGGTCCTACCTCAAGTGTTTATCCCAACTCTCCAGTCATATGTCATAATTTAATTGAGAGATACTGACCACCTTTACCTTCTGTAAGTACATATACAATGGTCTAGTATATTGAGGGCAATAAGCTGCTTACAGCTAGTGAGCAAAAAATAGCAACTAATTTAGAATGGTGATACCTGATCACCAAGCCATTAAGTTGGGTGTGCACAGCAATACTCCATCATCAAATGGAACAAGTACACATGACCAGCCCTGAGCAGCTTCTTAAGGCACAAATAAGTTCCAATAAGTGGCTCAAAAACCCCGGATCACTGTTCCTGTTAAAGTGCCTTCTCTTTCCCAGCCCCCATCTAGGGCCTTATACATATTTTCTTACAATCACTGATAGAAGATGACAGTCTAGTTTAAAAATGATTCTGCAGGATATGCAGGTCTCACCTTAAAGTTGACAGCTGTAGCACTATAACCCTCTGTGGGAAATCTCTGAAGGAAAACGGGGAAGGGGATCTTCTCCATGGGCAGTGCGTGTGGTTTTTCACTTTGCTTGGAAGGAGAAATGGGCAGATGTGCAATTATATACCAATTCATGGACTGTAGCTAATAGTTTGGCTGAATGTCCAGGGATATCGAAGGATTATAATTAGAAAACTCAAGATAAAAAAATTTTATGATGAAGTCTGGGGCTTATCAATCAGCATAGAATGCCTTATCAATCAGCATAGTATTCCACAAAGCAATGCTTTAGATCAAGGAAAGTTTTTTATAGCAAAAGAAGGACAGTGATGGACCCAGGCTCATAGAATTCACTGGTCTTACTATGTTCCTCACCACCCCAAGGCAACTAGCTAGATAAAACAGAGTAATGGCCTTTTGATGACTCAGTTACAGTGCCATTTAAGTAGCAATTCTTTGCAGGTCCTCAACAAGATACCCTAGAATGCTACATACACTCTCAATCAGTATCCAATATATGATGCTATTCTTCCAATAGCCAGAATAAATAGCTCCAAGTATCAAGGAGGAGAAATGGCAGTGGAACCACTCAGTACTACCCTTGATATCTACTAGTAAAATTTTTGCTCTTTGTTCTTGACATAATAGGCTCTGCTGGCCAAGCAGTTTTATTTCCACAGGTAGGAAATCTATCAACAGACATAAAATGAGTCCATTTATCTGGAAGGGAAGATTGCCACTGGCTGGCCACCTTGGGCTCCTAATGTTTCTGAATGACCTGGCCACAAAGGGAGTTTTACTGTTAACTGGGGTATATTGATCTAATACCAAGATAAAACTGGACTCCTACTCTATAACGGAAGCAAGGAAGAGTTTGTCTGGAACAGAGGCAATTCCTTAAGGGCATCACTTAGTAGCATCATGTCCTATACTTAAGGTCAATAGAAAACTACACTAACCCAATCCAAGGAAAACTTCTAACTGCTCAGAATCAAGACCAACTGATGTGCTTCCTCAATACAAAGGGAATACAGAATGAGAAGGCGAAGAAAGTAATTATAAATACCAGTTACAACCATGGGACCATCACACAAATTAGGACTATTTCTGTACAATACACACACACACCTTTTCTTTCCTCTTATTCCCTTACCGTGTAACATAACATGTATTGATTTTGTACCTTAGTAGTCAAGTATTATTAATTCAACATCTTAGGGTAAGTTATAGGATATCAAGGAAAAGATAAAGCATTATTCAAGGATTTTACCTTCTTTACTGGGAAGCAGCTACTCCATTTTCAATTGTACACAGGGCAGTTGTTGCCTAATAGGCAGAATTAAGATCTTGTTATTATTATTTAGAAATTAGATATGGTTTAAGGAGATGTTGTGGGGGGCCAAGTAGATAAGATGTGGACTGGTGGTTCATTTTATGTGTCAATTTGAGTGAGCCATGGGGTGGGTAGATTAAATTATTGTGATGACTTTTGGGGCAGATGTGTCCAGATGAGATTAACATTTGAATCAGTGGACCCAATAAAGTAGACTGCCCTCCCCACTGTGGTGGGCATCAAGCAATCTGAGGAGGGTCTGAACACAAAAAAGGCAGAGGAAGGAGGGATAGGTCTCTTTTTTCCTGCCTCATTAGTTGAGCAGGGCCATCCCATTTCATCTCTTTTGGCCTCAGACCAGACTCATATCATTAGCATCTCTGCTTCTCAGGCCTTCAGACTTGGACTGATGGACACCTGCCAGCCTTTCTGGTTCTCTAGCTTGCAGGTGGCAGAATGGGAGACTTCTAAGCCCACATAACCACGTGAAATAATTTGTTAATGAACTTCCACATAGAGACACCCCAAAGCATATGTACACATATATGTACATATCCCGTTTCTGCTTCTTGCTAGAACCCAGAATAAACTAGGTTTCTCTCTTGAACATTCTAATTTTGTCATTGCTTACAAAGAATCAGAAAAAAAAAAAGTGTTCTTTGAGGCGAGCACCCCAAACGACTCTCAAGATGACAAAGGTTACAAAGCTCAGACTTGAGCAAAGAAGTCATCATGGCTCTAAACCACAGTCTGATCAAGTACAAGATTCCTCTCAAAATGTAGTTCTTCTGAAGAGAAATATGGGGGGTATAGCAGAATCCAAGGACTAAATTTTTCCAAGAACCTTCCATCATGGACATACGGACATACTCTTCCCAGTATAAACATTTTTTGGAGCCCTAACATTTATCTGTGCAAGACAAGCCCAGGTACCAACTGAATTTGCACAAATAACAATAATGGGACAAGCTTATTTAGTCAGCAATGTTGCTACTCCCAATTAGCTATCCCACTGTACCAGAGAGGATTGGTAAAAAAAAAAAAAAAAAAAAAAAAAAAAAGTTAATCTTACTAAATAAAAAAAAAAAACTTCAACATCAATGGATTTAGCAAAGTAAGATTTAAAGTATCTTGAAATAGATGTTTCATCATAATCCTTTACCCACTCACAAGAGTCTAACTGAACAAAGTCAGAGCTGAAAGGTAACAGCCAGGAGAAATTGAAGACATTCCCTGTGGTAACTGCATTACTAACAGTTCCTTGGGTCCATCATGCCAAACTCAAGGGAGTTCATTTTATTGACTCATCTCAACGTTTAACAATTAAAAAAATTTTTTTAACATTTATTCATTTCTGAGAGACAGAGAAAGACAGAGCATGAACAGGGAAGGGGCAGAGAGAGGGAGACACAGAATCTGAAGCAGGCTCCAGGCTCTGAGCTGTCAGCACGGAGCCCGTCAACATATAATAATTTAAGAAAAGAGAAGTCTCTATTTGAGCCATAGAACAAAGAAAAAAACTCTTTATTTTTGATTCTGTATTCATGCCAAACATATTACATCTCTAAATTTACAGATAATAAGCAGGTATTTCTAATTTATAATAAAAAAAAATAGCACCTTTTCATATTGTTTGCATGTTTTACAGTCTTTCCACAGATACTTTGTCACATTGAGCAGCTATAAATTTGACCAAACCAGGAATCTAATAATCCTTATTGTCTATTTTCTGTTTCACTTCCAAAATCCAACCTATTTTCAAGATCCTCATCTTTGCCTCCTAAGCATCTCTGAATGTGCTTAGTTCTCTCTATCCCTGGGGCCATCTAGCAGGCTAAGTCCCTGTTACATCTAACCAGGATTACTAACACACCCTACTAAAAAAACTTGCTGGGTGCAATCTTGCCCCATTCAGGTAATTCTCTATTCTGAAATCACAGCTATCTTTTCAGAACACAAACAAGTCATGATTGGATTTCATGATCTACTTCAAATTCTTACTATGTCCCTTAGGAGAAGGCTATCTCAAGTGTGGGCCACAAACCTGCAGCATCAGCAACACATAGAGCATATTACAAATGCAGGAAAGCAACTTTCACTTCAGACCTATGGATTAAGACTCCAGGCTGGAGTAAGATTACTAGATGTTTTGAATACACATGTCCTGCATCAGGATACAATCCAAATTTTTCTACAAGGCTCACAAGGGTCTTCATGAAGAAGCTCCCATTTACCTTTCCTGCTGTTTCTCTCAATAACCCCCATCCACCCAATGAAGACGCTGAGGTCCCTGCCATCTTTTCCACATAACCCTAACTCCTTCCTTGGTGACCCAAATCTTTTAAAAATTATTGTCAAAACAAAACAAAAAGACCTGACTTGGTGGACTGAGAGGTTTCAATGAGGTACTTGAATGACCCCTCTACTTCTTTATTGTAGAACAACTCTCAATATCGTGATAGTCTGTGTCCTCTGGAATACCGAAAGCACTCCAAAAATAGAAACACAGTTTAAATCACTTACTGTTGTGTACAGCACACCAAAAAATAACATGCATTCATGTACAATACATACGTATTCAAAAGTTGAAAGCAAAAAAAAAAAAAAAAGTCTATCTCATAGCCCAGTTGGGTATTTTTTTACCCTGCCCAACTATGCAGAAGCATAATTTTGTGTGTTTTTTGTTTGTTTTGGTTTGGGTTTTTTTGTTTTTGTTTTTAACTTAAAGGAAACCTGAATCTGGAAACCTAGGCGGAATATTGTAGAATAATGTACTCAGAAACTTGGGTCCATCAATCTTAACCACTACCGCCTTCACAATAAAGCTGGGATTGGCAATTAGGGAAGAGGAGACAATCCAAAAAGTAGTATCTCTGAAAATAAATTCAAAGCCAGGTGGACGGTCTATGAAGTTGTTAATCTTTTTTTTTAAAATATACTTAATGTTTATTTTTGAGAGATAAAGAGACATAGCCTGAGCGGGGGGTGGGGTGGGCAGGGAGAGGAGTCACAGAATCTGAAGCAGGCTCCAGGTTCTGAGCTGTCGGCACAGAGCCTACACGGGGCTTGAACCCACAAATTGCGAGATTGTGACCTGAGCCGACGTCAGATGTTTACCGGATTGAGGCACCCAGGCATCCCAGAAGCTGTTAATCTTAAAGTGGCAGTCAACATGGGCACTGACATTCATATTAGTGGGACAGACAGGGAGTCAATCGTATGGGAGCAAGCTGGTTAGTGGGACAGACAACAGGCAAAATTGCACTGAATATAGTATATAGCTTATAAAGAGAAGTCTGCAGCCATACCTGCAGAAGGTATGGTTTGGGGCACCTGGGTGGCTCAGTTGGTTGAGCGTTGGACTTCGGCTCAGGTCATGATCTCACAGTTCATGAGTTTGAGCCCCACATTGGGCTTGCTGCTGTCACAGCCTGCTTCAGGATCTGAAGCAGATCCTCTGTTCCCTTCTCTCTGCCCCTCCCCACTTGTACTCTGCCCAAAATAAATAAAAATTAAAAAAAAAAAAAAGGTATGGTTCAAGGAGCGAAGAACCCAACTGTTCAAAACGTTATGCTTTTCTGTTCTCTTTCAAGGCTATTTTCTCTTCCTCCTCATTTCATTCCTTTCATGTATAGTTTCCACTTAATGCAGAGGAAAATTTCACATTCCAAGTAATTTGCCTTTTTAAAATGCTGTATCCTCTATATAGCTCTGTGGATAAGGAATTACTGGACTTCCAGAGTGGATGCTAGGAAAATCAGTGTCAATAAGCCAAGCTAGTAATTATCAGTATCTAGACAGAAATTGTGGCAGTCAAGGTGGAAAAGATGGGACACATTTGACTGACATTACAAGGTAGGGTTGTCAAAGTAGACTATGAACTGGAATACAGCCTCATTGGTCATCTTGTTTAATACCACAGTATCTGATGTTTCTAATACATGGCTGAGGAAACTTTAAAAATAAAGTATTCTCTTCCTGGGCCAGCGCTCAACCAGCAGGACGTAATTCAGGCAGGGCCCTAAAGATGGTGAAGCCTAAAGGTGAAAAGCCACGCCACTTCTTTTCTATGTCTCTCAGACTCTCCTTAGGCTGGAGGTTAATTCATATGTGAAGGACCAGCTATGGGAGCTGAATATAATAGCAGCCAAGGAAACTGAAGTTGACGGTCATCAGAAAGCTATTACAATCTTCTGTTCTTTCTATTCCTCAACTGAAATCTTTCTAGAAAAAAAGTCTGTTAAGTCCATGAGTTGGAGAAAAAGTTGAGTGGGAAGCACATTGTCTTCAATGCTCAGGAGAATATTTACTAAGCCTACTTGAAAAAGCTACATAAAAAAAAAATAAATGCATTCAAGAAACCACACTCTGACAGCTGTGTACATGTGGTCCTAGAGGATGTAGCCTCCCAAGTTACGCTGGGCAAGAAAATTGAAAATGGATGCCATGCAGCTCACAAAGGTTTATTTAGATAATGCATGGCAGAATGATGTGGAACATTAAGTTTCAACTGTTTTTCGTGTAAGAAGGTCGTGCAAAAGATGCTCATTTTAAATCCCCAGAGTTTCAGCTGTAAAAAAAAGATGACAAAATATCATTCACACAAAACCCAGAAACATTTATAAGAAACATCTTATTAACACCTCCTTATTACTGCATTAATATCATGTGCACTCAGCAAAGACCAAACGCCAACTCTGGAAGTAAGGCCCAAGGTCGAAGGTAAGGCCTACTTTAAAAGTAACCTGAAACAAATTGAAACCAAGTCCTTAAAGATTAGCAAAGCACATTTTGAAAATTGACATCCCAAGTAACAGGGGCTTGAGAAACTTCCCTAAGCTTTCCAAAGATTCTAAGAAAGCATTAAATCAAGACTACACAAGTCCTAAATGTTCAATTAATAATTTAACTGCATGCTCAAAAGAAAAAAACCTTAGCGTTTGTACAAAATGTTTTCTCAGTAATGTGCTTTCCACATGAAAAAAAAAAATGCAAGAATTACAATAAGTATTGTTAAACATAGCTAAAACAAACAAACAAAAAAAACCCACAGTCAGTAGATACCTAACCTAAATTGGCTAAGATGGTAAATTTATTAGACAATATTTAACACAGGAAGTATAAATACGCTCAAAGAACTAGAGGAAAGGATGTTCTCATAAGTAGAGGAAAATACAGTCTTCATAAATAAACAGGAAATAGAAGCTGAAATACAAAAATTATCAAAACTAACCAAGAAAACTCTACTTCTGTCCATCAGTGGTTAATTTTGAGAGGATTTCACTTTCTCTGTAAGTAGAAAACCTAACAAAATACATAAAACAAGTGATATGTATACATTATACATTTGTTACTTCAACATTACATTGTTTACCTTCATTGCCTTTTTAATTTTTTTTGAAATGTTAGTTTTTATTTACTTTTGAAAGAGAGAGACAGAGCAAGCAGGAGAGGGACAGGGAGACACAGAATCTGAAGACAGGCTCCAGGCTCTAAGCTGTCAGCACAGAGCCTGATGTGGGGCTCAAACCCATGAACCTTGAGACCATGACCTGAGCCGAAGTCAGACATTTAACAGACTGAGCCACCCAGGTGCCCACCTTCATTGCATTTTTAAAAGCACCATTTCAGGCAGCCCTTATTAAAGCAGACTGTGTTAAGACTTTTAGATATAAAATATAAATATTGACTAGAAAGTTCCAATTGTATTTTTATATAAGTAATAAAAAATTTCTCATTTTTTCTAGAGCAGTATACCTTATAGGTAATATAATTTCTCTTTCTCCTGTCAAGTATAACCTTTTACTTCCAGAGGAATTTAAGTGTGTCTTTAAGACAAATACTCTGGGGCCTTAAAGTAGGAAACAAAGAAATTGGCTGCGATCAGTAAAAATAGCAATTGTTGATTTAAAAGTGAAATTTCTAATTTGTCAATTCTAGGTCTTAAATCCATTTTTCTTAAAATGTTAGCATGAAATATAAAGGAACCAAGATTATTTCATAAAAAAGTACAGAATATTTAAACGATATTAGAACAGAATTTGGAATAAGTATTTGAAATAAGTATTTTAATAACTTAAGTTCCCATAGTGTATTTTAAATATCTAATCTTAAGCAAATTTTAAATAAAAATTATAGCACATGTAAGGATGATGCTTTTTGAGAAAAAAAAACCCATTGTTCTTATTAATTCATTCATTCAACAATATCTATTGTTGAATAACTACAATGCTCTTGGCATTGTTGGAGATGCTTGTAGATGAACATACTAGAGAAAGATCTCTTCCGGCACATACCTTATATTCTACCATGGAGAGAAAGAAGTGATTTGTACACATGATAGATTAGTAAAGTAACAGTCTAGTAGTTAATAAGTGATTTGAGAAAAAGTATAAAGAAAAAGTAAACCAGAGTACGAAAGATCAAGAGTGCCAGGGTTGTTTACGTGTAAAATCATCTTAGCAAATCCACTGTAGGTATTTTTTCCAACATACCAGTACTTTAATAAAACATTTTATAGTGCAAATATAGGGCAAATCCTTAGATCCTATCTTAAGAATGCAATATCCAGAGGCTACCTCTGACCCAAGGTTTATTACAGAACAAACATTCCTTTAAATTGCCATCTCTTTTGGAATTTCAGCTAAACAATGTTCACTGCTCCATGCCTTATATATCATGTGAAATAATTTTAAGAGCCATTCTATTAAAATTTAAGAAATATCTAACTTTTCTGGGAACCTTTTTTCGGGTAAAACAGAATTTTCAGGTAAAGCTAGAATTGTATCACCATCTATTGCACTATGCAGAAAACCAAAAAATCCTTAGATATTAGCCAGTTAAAGGTTAAAAGTAAACGATTACCTTGTACCAGAGGATAGTTTGTAATATTATTTATAGTCATATATATATATGTATGTGTATAAACATTATTTAATGCTGAAATTTACAAAATGGTCAATAGCTATAGTTTACTACCTTCATTTTTAATACCTATAATTTTTATTAATTTTTAGTACTGCTTAATTGCAAACCCGAGTAGACTTCGAAGCTGCTCAGCTTAATAATATCCCTGCTTCAAGGGTACTATTGGTTCACAGATCCACAACAGCCAAGAACATGGGTGTTTATTAATGTGCCCTGGGAGTAGTCATTTGCCTGTTGAGTCAGCTACCAAAGAAGAGGCCCAATCCTTCTGAAAAGAAGCTGTTTTAGGTACCACAGTGATAGCTCAGTAGAATGTTCATACTCTAATAAACTTCAACCCAGAGGGCGCCTGATCCAAAGGCACTCCTCCACCTGCAGAAGTTAGACAAGTCAGGCATCATTAATTTCTGCTCTCCACAGCCCAGAACCCTCAGATGGCTTCAAGGTAGCATCAGTCATTAAATTTTTTTTAAAAATGGTTTTACCAAAACATAAAAGAACTAGTCTTTATAAGCTTTATAAAATTATTAAAAGCTTTTGAAATTTAATAATGGAAAGAAACCTTTGAGAGAACCAAACGTACCCCGATTATATTAAATAGGGCACATTGAACACAACAAAACTAGAAGCCCTACATGTCCACAAATAAGCAGCTGAAAATCTGAAAATGTGGCCTCCTCCCACTTAGCTGTACCCCCACTATACTCCACCCGCCTTGAGGTCTTTACACTTATTTGGTTTTAATTTTGCCTTCTTATACACCTGTTAATAATAATAATGAAACAGCACCGTAAAGCAGTTGAATGGGTCAGCAGGCAAGTAGAAGATACTGATGTCTAACAGAACACATCAAGAGGCTCCTGGGTGGCTCAGTCATTTAAGGGTCCAACTTCAGCTTGGGTCATGATCTTATGGTTCGTGGTTTCAAGCCTGGTGCCTGCTTCAGATTCTGTGTCTCCCTGTCTCTTTGCCCCCTCCCCTGTGTGCGCTCTCTCTCAGAATATTAAAAAAAAAAAAACAAAAAAACAAACAGACCATGTCACAATGACAAAATGGACAAAATGACATTATTCTTGAGATCCTGGTCACACAAACACACCCAGGTTCCTCATTCTTCTGTCACTTTTACCTTCGCTATAAATAGATATGAGGTTAACTTGTCAACTCAAGTTAAACTTCTAAACGCTCATGTTTATTTCCATAATTATACCTCATGCTTATTTCCATACTTTCTTCAGGGGCACCTGGGAAGCTTAGTCGGTTAAGGGTCATACTCTTGATTTCAGCTCAGGTCATGATCTCAGGGTCATGAGATCAAGCCCTATGTCTGGTTCCTCTACTGGGCATGGAGCCTGCTTAAGATTCTCTTTCTACCCCTCCCCCCACTCCGCTGGCACACGTGGTCACTATTAAAAAAAAAATCCTTTAAAAAAATGGAAAACTCTTGAACAACTGTCAAGGCTACAGACTACAGACTACAAAAGGTACATAAGGAAGGGTTGCGTTAAATCACACTTTAAATGAAGGCCAATTAAAACACAGGTATTAGAAATTAAGTTACTTATGCTTTGACTGTGGATCAACAAACTCCTAGGCACGAGGATGAATGGCTTAGGTATGTCCTAGCATATACTCTCTTGAAAACTTGGAACTTGCTTTACCCAAAGGGAAGAAAAAAATGGAAAAAATTTAAAAAAATGGAAAACTCTTGAACAACTGTCAAGGCATTTCTTGTGTTGCCCACAAAAAGTTCAAGACCTATTTTATGTTCTGCATTCCATGTACAATTTAGCAAGGAATTCAAGAGGTACAAAATTAGTTCCTTAAAACTAATTGTACAGGGCAAGAAACTTAGGTTACAAACAAGACTAGAAGCTGGTTGGGTGAGGTAAGACAGGTACGTCATTCTCCCCTCTCCAACCGAGAGATGGCTACTAAAAGAGGTGCACAAATTTAATTCAAATGCAGGCTTCCCATAGCTTTGGGTGTCATTCCAAATGCAAGCAATAGCACCTCTCTCACTGATTCCATGGAAATTTGTACCTCTACCAAGTCTTTCTGTTTTCCCTCATGCTTAGTTCTTACTGTTTCTTCTACTCAACTGTCATCAGCTTTACTTCAAGGATAATATAACCTCTTTAACTGTCGCAGTCAATACAGTACTTTTCACCCAGAAGACACTAAGAAGTGTTCACTGAATGAAAATGGTAAGTTAGAGGACCCCGACCTGAGGCGCTCCTCAGTCACCAAATGTTCCCAGATTGCTTTTTAAAGGGCTGAGTATCATCTTCGGCAAAATAAAATACCAACTGTTTTATGGTTAAAAAAAAAAAAAAAAAAATTAATTTCAGCAACTTGCCTAGGAATTCTAAGACACTAAACAACATACAGCACTTGACGATTACCAAACTACATGAAATAGGGAATATTCCCTTTGCCTAAGAACCTCGACTGCATAGGTCATTCCAAACATATATTAATCACTGCTTATACCCTAAAGGTACTTTTCTCAAAATGTGTGCTCCTAACTCCTTCTAGTTTCAAAAGATTTACACATCAAGACAGACTACAAAAGGTACATACGGAAGGGTTGCGTTAAATCACACCTTAAATAAAGGCCAATTAAAACACAGGTATTAGAAATTAAGTTACTTATGCTTTGACTGTGGATCAACAAACTCCTAGGCACGAGGTTGAATGGCTTAGGTATGTCCTAGCATATACTCTCTTGAAAACTTGGAACTTGCTTTACCCAAAGGGAAAAAAAAAATTTTTTTTTTTTTTTTTTAAGTTTACTGACTTATTTTGAGAAAGACAGAGACAGCATGAGCAGGGAAGGGCAGAGAGAGATAGGGAGAGAGAGAGAATCCCAAGCAGGCTCCACACGGTCAGGGCAGAGCCTGAAACGGGGCTCAAACTCACAAGACCATGAGATCATGACCTGAGCAGAGGTCACGACTGAGCCAGGTGCCTCCAAGTGAAGAAAATATTTCAAGGACCAGCCAAGTTTCATTGCCTTTAAGGAAAGAGAAAATTAGAAAGAAATTAATGGTTTTGGGAAATGTAACTGACCAGGAGGGCAAGTGATTTTATAAATTACTTAAACACCATCTGTTGCAGGTGGCAGAGGGAGGCAGTGCCAAGAGGCAGCGGGAGTCGTCTGTTTTCAGAAGTCAGTAATGAGGCTCTATCGGGAAGTGATCTTAAACACTCAAGCTGGAGAAGGGGAAGACATTTTTGTTATGAGTAACTGATACCAAGAAAAAATTTTTTCGTGTCAAAAAAACAACACTGGGGCACCTGGGTGGCTCAGTCAGTTGAGCATCCAACTTCTGCTCGGGTCATGATCTCACCATTTGTGGGTTCATGCCCCACGTCTGGCTCTGTGCCGACAGCTCGGAGCCTGGAACCTGCTTTGGATTCTGTGTCTCCCTCTCTCTGCCCCTTCCCATCTCACACTCCCGTGTCTCTCTCAAAAATTTAAAAACAACAACAACAACAAAAAAACACACCACCACCACCAGCAGGCTTATCTCAGAGAGAAGTAGCATAAAAAACAGGGCCTTGTCAGAATCAGTGTTGGATATGATCTCACTAGATATTGAAGTTTGCAGATGGCCATAGTAAACACCTCTGGACATTCAAGTGTGTAACTGATGAGAGAGTGCTCCAGAGCTATACGGATACAAACAGTCCAAGCAAGGTCAAGTTAGTGGGTATACTAATATATAGAGAAGGAAGTGAATACAACTCCAGAGTCCATCAGCCTTAGTAAATCAGAATAGGGATCATTTCCATCCTTGCTAGCACCTGAACCTGACAGTGGACAGTGGTCATTAAAGTCATCAAGCAGACACGAGGGGAAGGAAAATGGAGACCCATCACAGAGAACCCCATCTGTACCCTATCAAATACAATGAAAAAGGGATTATTTAAGCAGTAATAGCATTATACTTCTTTTCATTATAGATTTGTTTTTAACTGAACTATTAACTACTGAAAAAATGTTCAAGTTTTATAGAGATGCATGTATGTTGATGATCAATGAGGATCATCAGTGTATTTTGGCTCTTCAAGTAATTTTTTGACACTGTTATGACAGTAATCAAGCCCTCCCACAATAATCTTTTGATGCCTCTGCCAGAGACAGAGCCCAGACCTAGATGGAAAAGATCATTTAATCCAAATCGTGGAAAGACATAAAGCAAAGCTTAAAGGTTGTACCTCTTCTTTGGTTAATAGCCTGTAAAATTTTATACAATTAATAAAAATGTTGCTTTGTTTGATGTGAGTCCTCTCTTTACCCCTAGAAATACATGTTTTATATGTTAAAAAAAATGTATTAAGAAAAAAAAAAAGTTTCCCCAAGAGTCACCTTTCCTCTATCCACCCAGTGAAGTGAAAACACGTCCTGCCTGTTTGAGTGCCCAGAGTATGCGTCCTGCTGTTTCATGGTTATTTAATTATGTAATGACTCATCAACTTCTCATTTAGTCACAGAATTATAAAAAAGCAATCATCATGAAATCAACACTGAGGATAAGTTATACCAAGGGGCAGGATTTAGCAACGTTCTATTGCTGTTTTTCTTCTCTGTTGGCCCCTAAGCCTAGCATTCTGGATGTTGGTCAGGAATCACTCACCAGTGAGACTGATGAAGAATTTTCAAGATGTGTTGATGGAACATTGGAATATTCTCCGTTTACCTCTGCCTGCTGGCATTTTTCTGCATCTGCTTATGGTCTTTAAGACAAAGAAGGTTATTTTAAAATCCTAAGACAGTTTTAGAAATGCTATGGCAATGAAAATGAAGTCCTATTCAGATTACTCTATGCAGTAGACAGCAGTAATAATCTTGATTGTGTCCTGGCTGAGACACAAATTAGGCCATTCTTCTCAAGTGGTGCATTAGGCAGAGTTGGGGGCCAAGTATAAAACCCAAGAAATTGAGCCTGCAACTACTACCATTAAGAAACCCATGTCCACGAGAACATCGGCTACCGGCAGGTAAACAAACAACTATGGAGGCAAGTCACTAACAAGCAACACAAAAATAAATCAACTTGTAAGAGTCAAGAGAATTGTAGGTGGTCACGAGGGAATTAGAGACTAATAATTGTCTCCAACTGTGAAAGTCCATGGAAATATACTAATGAAAATAAAGTCCACAAAGGAGTTAAAATGGAGGTAAAAGCCAAACTACCCAGAGGAACCCCTGAATAGCCCCAGCTCAGTGCATGCAGCATAAAGCGCAGGAATGAAAGGAGTAAAATAAAATACAAGTTTTCCTATCATGTCTGTCTACAGAGCAAATACACCAGCCAAGTACACACATACACATAGCTTACCTCCCTCTTGCAGCATAAGACACTCTTAGCTTCTTGCAAAGATCTGTGCAGAGTATCAAGAGCTGCCTGGAAAATGCTGCAGTACTTTTGTGGGTGTGGATATTCCAGAAGAAGTCCTCATTCTGGCATGTGGGGAACTCCTAATTTACAAGGCAGTTCTCTGGCTCCGACCACATGAACTGTTAGTCAATAAGACTTAACTCAGAGAAATACAGACAGACAGCCTTTACACTCAGCATTCTCATTCAGGGGAGAGTCCTAATGAGTAAAGCACATGTACATATACCACAGAAACCCGTACCAAATACTTGCTATCATCAGGTTTTTGTTTTTTTTGTTTTTTTTAGGATTTTATTATTTTTAAGTAATCTGTATACCTAACGTGGAGCTTGAACTCACAACCCAGATATCAAGGGTTGCATGCTCTACTGACTGGGCCAGCCTGGTGCCACATTTTTTTTTTGTTTTTTCTTTTTTCAAGATTCTATCATCACGGTTTTAGATTTCTAAATTTGAGCAAATAAGGACTCATTATTGGCCATATGAAGATACTCAGTAACAAAGAAGAGTAAGATAAACAAAAGTGATCATGATTAATAAGCAATTCAACAATAAAAAGATTTTATGTAATAAGCCGTCCAGATTCTATATATCTTAGCATATATCGCATCTTAAAATGCAATTTGTTCATCAGGCCTAGAATGGATACGGTCCAAATGAGAATAGGAATCAACACACTCTAAAATGTCTGTCTTCAAATAAAAATCTCCTGACTATATTCAATAATAGAAATAACTAAATGTTTGGAGAGATTTGGGTATTTCTTTTTGAAAAGTAAAGGGTTTTAAATACAATTTTTACAAAATTTTTTAACCAAATCTGAAGCAAATTAAACTGTGATCTGATTTTTGAGCAATAGAGTAGGAGAAACTAATATTCACCTGACTTGTATGCTTAGAATGTAAGAAATAGGATCCTTGCACCTATATAAATTTTGCAGTAGAGTATACATGATAATAATGCCCTGGATTTATTGCTTTTCTACATTTAGCTTCAATCCACAGACAAGGCCCAGAAGACAGTGTTGATAGCAAAAACAAAATGTGTTAAGTATTTGTATCAATTTCCTGTCATTTGGAGCCATTTATTTTTCATTGTTCTGTAACAAATTAACTAAAATCTCCCAATTGTTAGAGGCCATTTGCAGTTCTTAACTATGTGATGCTCTCCCAACAGGGGGCTTACTTTTTCCAATCCACCAGGAACATCTCCCTTCTGTCTCACAGAGCAGAGCAGTCACAGGATGGACTATGCCATCACCTTCACTGCTGTCCCCTTCTATTCATGAGCCCTGCCCTCATTCAAGGCGAGGAGACTATTTAACTCCGCCCACCACACTATTTAAAAGTGGGCACTGGTTCAACCTAATGACTGGTTTCCAAAGAATCAAGTAAGAACAAGAAAAATAACTTGACAGTAGAGACACCTGACCAACACTACTGTAACCAAGGATGAAAACTAGTATCACCAGGGATTTCGTGGGCATGTCATGTGGCCCTGACGGGACGTGGACATTTCACTCCTGTGGTATTCTTCCTCAGATCTCGTAATGCTAATATAATCCTGAGAAAAAGCACGATTCTTCTGAACATCCAACAGCACTCAAAGCCCTCAACGTCATTGAAAACAAGGGAAAAACCAAGAAATTGTTGCAGACTCAAGAAAAGTAAGGAAACAGGAGTAAATTCAATTGCAGTAATCCTGCATTGGAAACTCAAACAAGAAAGGGACAGTAAGCAAACTAGGGAAATACACATCGAGTCTGGTATTTATTTATTAGTGATGTACCAATGTTGGTTTCTCATTTTTGACAACTGTACAAATGATGAAGAATTTAACAGTAGTGAGAAATGTACTTTCTACCTCTGCAATGTTTCTACAAATCTAAAACTCAAAATAAGTTCATATAAAAAATATGTTGTTAGTCACTACTATTTACATCTGACATAGTAGACACATAAGGGAAATTGCTTAAAGGTGACAGAGGATACACATACGATATTAAGTTTAAAATATACTCAACAGAAGAGATAAATTACTCATAACTTTTGGAGAAAGGTGAACAGGGTGGGTGGGTGCAGTTAAGTGCATATACAAGGTTATCAGTAGTCATTTGCAAAGGAATGTAATTGGCTTGAAAATCAGTTTGGCAGTTTCTAGTACATCTCTGTGATTGTACTACTTACAACAGAGTAATTCCATTCCTATTAATCTACCTAATGGACATCTGAGCATATGTCCACCAAGAAGATATACCAAGATCGTTTGAAGCAGTCCTATTCAATGTTCCTTAATATCAGGGCCGCTAAAAAACTATTCAACAACAGGCAAAACTCTATTGTATTAGATGCCAGAACAGAATTTACTTTCAAAGGGAGGGAAAAAAAGAGGACAGAAAAACACAGAGTGCTTCTCAAGAACTGATCATCTATTTCTCAATTTGCTGATTATGCAAGTTTGGCCACTTTGTGAATTCATTTAGACATTCAGGTATGATATGCATACTTTTCTGGATATCAGCTATTAAAAAACGTTGATTTTTTTTTTTAGGAATTGGGGTGGAAAAGAAAGGAGCAGGCATGTTGTTGGGTTAAAAGATTTTAAAATATTTTTCAAATCTGCATTTTAAAATTCATGTCAATTTTTACTTTTTTTTTTTTAATGTTTATTTTTGAGAAAGAGAGAGAGAGAGAACACGCACACATGCGAGGGAGGGGCAGAGAGAGAAGGAGACACAGAATGCAAAGCAGGCTCCAGGCTCTGAGCTGTCTGCACAGAGACCCAATGCGGAGCTCGAACTCACGAACCGCAAGATCATAACCTGAGCTGAAGGTGGACGCTTGTTCAAACGACTTAGCCACCCAGGCACCCCCTGGTTGACCTTTTTATCTCCAGCATAAAACATGGCACCTACTAATAGTACATACCCCAACATCTATGGAATGAGCCAGTTAATGAAGGCAAGACTAAGAGGCAACTTGAGAGTAACCGGGAAATCAAGTGCACTGAGAATATGAAGTAGCTTCAACAGAGAAGCAAAAATCCTAGGCATATATGATTAACCCGGAAAATAAACATTCATTTGTATTTGACTTAAAGATATGAAGGGAACCATCACACACCTATTAGAGTGACCGAAGTACAAAACAAAGACACCACCATGAGCTGATAGAGGTAGGCATCAGCAGGAATTCTCTAGCTCACTGTTGGTAGGGATGTGAAATGGTATAGTCACTTCGGCAAAACATTTGCCTATTTTTCTTTTTTTACAAAACGAAACATATTCTTACGTATGATCTAGCAAATGCATCCCTAAGTTACCTTAAGGAGTCGACAATAAATGCCTACATGAAAACTGTACATCGATCTTTATAGCAGCTTTATACATAATTATCAGGACTTGGAAGCAAGCAGGTGCCCTTCAGCAGGTGAACTTAATAAAGAAACTCAGACAATAGGATGCATTTGGTGCGGAAAGAAAAGAAAAAAGCAAAGCAAAGCAAAGCAAAGCAAAGCAAAGCAAAGCAAAGCAAAGCAAAGCAAAGCTATCCTGGCCTGAATAGACAAGGAGGGACCTTAAACACATATTACTAAGTTCAAGCAGCAGATCTCAAAAGCCAATCATACTGTAGGAGTGCAACTATATTACTAACTGGAAAAGGCAAAACTAGGCTAACAAAAACATCAGTGGTTGCCACAGGGGGGTGAATGTGGGAGGAAGCGGGGGAGCAAGAAATGACAAGGCAGAACATAGAGGATTTTTAGGGCTGTGAAGGTACCCTATATGTAATTCAACATTTGTCCAAAACCACAGAAAGTAGAACAACAAAAGGGAACCCGAAGATAAACAATGGGCTTTGGGTAATGACGATGTAGGTTCATCCCTGATAAAAATTAAGTCCTTCAGTACCATTCTGGTGAGTGATGTTAGTAATGGGGAACAGGCTATGCATTTTTGTGGCCATGGGGTATAGAAAATCTCTATCTCCCTCTCAAGGTTGTTATAAACCAAAAAATGCTCTAAAAAAATGAAGTCTTGAATAACTTTTCTAGAAAAAAGAGGGCAAAAAAAAAAGCTATGAGGGAAGACAGAAATGGCACTAAAGCTGAAGATTAATACACTAATATTAGAGGACATAAAAATTTTTATCAGGTTCAACAACAGGGAAAATGCATTATATTAGATATAAGAATTTACTTTCAAAGTGAGGAAGAAGGGAGAAAAAAGAAACACAAAGAGTGCTTCTAAAGAATTACTAATATGGGGCACCTGGGTGGCTTGGATCCTGCTTCAGATTCTGTGTCTCCCTCTCTACCACCTGCCCTGCCCCACCCACCTCTGTGTCTCTGTCTCAGCAATAAACATTAAAAAGAATTGGTAATGTTGGATTTCTTAATTTGCTTAACCTCAGGTTTAAGCCTCATCATGTGATATTTACGATTTAAACAATTCCTAACATACATGAGGTCCAACATTGGAACAAGTTATCAAAAATAACTTCTCTCCAGGATCTTTAAAAGGATACAAATTCGTTGCCTTCAGTGGTTTAAAAGTGGCTCTATTTTCTTGAGTCAATGAACCACAGAGACTATTTTGCTAACTATACCCTAAACCACTCTATCACACTGTTGCGTTCGCCCACTGTTTGTCATACGCAGAGGGTCTGAAGAGACAAAGGAAGCATCAGACCACCCCAGATTGATAGGTGGCAGTTGTAACAAACAAAGGAAGTCACAAGTCTTGGCTGGGGTGGCTCCAAGGTGAGGAGGTATCTGCCACCCGCATGCCACAATCTTAGTAGTATGTGTGTGTATATATTTATATTTATATTTATATCTTTGTGTATTATATGTATACATATATGTATCATACACACAGTTGTGTATAGTTCAAGGTCTCAATACCTTACTCTTAAGGTTACATCCTTGAAATGGCCCCCAGCTTTGGCGACAGTGCTGGACCTCCATTCCAGGGACCAGGAGGGGATGAGCTTCCGGGGATCCAACTGTGGGGTCAACTTCTGGTCATGTCATCTCAACGACCCCACCCCCACCCCCGCAACATGTACTTGCTATTCCCAGAGCTGGCTTGTTAGCAGTCTTGATTGACCAAGCCCACCTTTATTCCACGTGTTCCCTATCAGAGCTCATCTCATTCTGACAACTGTAAATGGCACCTCTGACCTAGCCGATTGTGTACTCTTGATCTTTGGGAGAAATGCCAGCTTGTCCATTGTGCACATACCTCATGGACAACTATCCCAGACAACAGTTTGTTGACTGATTATCTAGGAACATAGTTCATTTTAGTAACAAGGGCTCAGGAAGAGAGGGTTGGGGGTCTGACTTGGCACCTGTGTGTGAAAGCATGGACAAGTCTGCTCATCTCCCTAAACGTGGGTTTCCTCAACAGTAACATCAGAGCATTACCCCGATACTCTTTCCTTCTCTAAATGTCAAGGATATGTTTTCATTGTCAAGGGTGAAACATCATCTTCTTTGGTACGTATGGCTGAGTATAACAATACAACTAGCTCAACTCCTACTATTTTGGTACATCCAGGTCTCAAGCAGGTTATGAAAGCACGCCTCTTCTGCCTTATGTTGGTTCCAAGTCTTCATCATGTGGAAACAAAACTACAGTGTCTTACCCCTTTTCCAAGTCACCTGGCTCCATCTGGATGTTTTTCCTCTCCGTGAGATGTATGGTTTCAACAGACAATCTTTTGGAGGATATGAGAAAATCACTCATCAAGGTGAGAATTAGCTTCCCTTAATAATTTACTACCTTTGAACACCTGGGCTTATTGAATTTTGACCTGTAATTTAGGAAGTTTACTTTTCATTCTTCTCGAGATTTTTTTTTTTATGTTTATTTATTTTCAGAGAGAAAGAGCATGCACACATGACCAGGGGAAGGCACAGAGAGAGAATCCAAAGCAGTTTCCACGCTGTCAGCACAGAGCCTGATGCAGGGCTCGAATTCACGAATCATGAGATCATGACCCGAACTAAAATCAACAGTCAGACACTTAACAGACTGAGCAACCCAGGCACCCCTAAGGACTATTTTAAATTTGAAAAATCCCATCAATTTTCCAGTGTTTTGTTCCAAATTAAAAACTCCCAGTGATTGACAGTTTGACATTGTACTCACAAACTCAGATATCAGGTTTAAAAAAAATCAAGAATGAGGCACGTGGGTGGCTTAGTCGGTTAAGCATCCGACTTCAGCTAAGGTCGTGATCTCAAGGTTCGTGAGTTAGGGTCCTACGTGAGGCTCCATGCTGACAGCTCAGTGCCTGGAGCCTGCTTCAGATTCTGTGTCTCCCTCCTTCTCTCTCTGCCCCTCCTTTGCTCATGCTCAGTCTCTCTCTCAAGAATAAACAGTAATAAAAAAAAGTTTTTTTTTAAGCTAGAATGGTAAAGCCTGTCAATTTTGGCTATGAGGAATCCATGTATTTTTTTTTTTTCTGACTTGATGCATCTAGTTAGATAACTACTCAAGTTTCACACACATGGATGGAAGTTCACTATTTCCAAAAAATTAAAAATGGGAAAACCAAAATATTTCCAGTAAGAGCAACCTTACCTATCCTTCTAGTAGAGACCTAAGAAAGCTCAACATTCAACAAGAGCTGATACCATGATGATCAAAAAGGGAAGGGATTCTACTCTTACTAAATACAGGTCCTAAAAACCATCACTTAACTTCTCTTATCGTCAGTGTCCCCATCTGTTCAATGGGCTATTATTAAATTTCAACCACACAGAGTCTTTGAAGGGTTAAAATGTGAGCTCAGAGCTATTGGCATCCTGTTACACTCTGTAGAAATTGAGGGTATTAAGTGAAAGTATACACTTCAGAGCTGGGATGAGAATCACCAAGTTTTGCTCCTAATTATTTACTGCCAATCATCTGACCCAACTGGGCCTCAGGTTCTCTGTCTGCAAAAGAGGGTGATGTATTAGACAGTGTGATTTCTCCATCAACTTCGGAATTTTAGAACTGAATAACTGCAAGCTGGGTAAATTTATCATCTGATGAGTATTTCAGTCTGTGTGAAATCAATGTAGCCTCACAAAGCCTGCCAGGGACAGGACTTAACCCAGGGTACTTTCCACCCAGCCATCTCAGAGTCTATAGATACCTAACACTTCCTGAATCCATCATCAAATGCCTATTGACAGCCTCCTACAGGCCAGGGAACACAAGAAGCTCTGAATTAACAAGTTTTAATCATGCATGTTTTTACAGCAGCCTAACTCTTCTATTCCATCTATAGACTCTCAAAATGAAACAAAACAAAACCCTTTCACGAGTAAAAATCACTAACTCCACCTAAGTGCTCCACTATCTGATGGGTTGACAAAACACATCGGTACTATTTCACGAATCAGTGCAGCTGTTTTCTTGCTCTTTTTACCGTAGCACATTTTTTTCCAGCAGGATATGTACTTATGACACCACTGTCCTAAGTCTCCATGATAGAAGACAACACATAGCATTCTTGCACAGTATAGTCAGTTCATGCAAAACCCATTACTTGAAAGTCATCTCCATTTTCATAGCACTTTATAGGAAATATAGGTAAATGTTCATACACACATGATTCACAGGGTTTTATACAGATTCATCTCATCTTTCATTTGGTTTAGGAAACTGTAAAAGGGAAACAGAAGTAAACATTTATTCAGAGGCCCATTTTAATTCTTTAAGGAGGAAGCTATTTTTCTGACTACCCTATTATGCCAATACTGAGGAAATAATATCAAAAGGTCAGGGTGGTTTCACGGGAGGTAAGAAGAGTCTCAAGGATTTTTATTTCAGAGAAAAACCCCAAAGCCCCTCAC
Source organism: Acinonyx jubatus (assembly GCF_027475565.1). Taxonomy (NCBI): domain Eukaryota; kingdom Metazoa; phylum Chordata; class Mammalia; order Carnivora; family Felidae; genus Acinonyx; species Acinonyx jubatus. The sequence goes on along the minus strand of NC_069380.1, from coordinate 105,298,249 downwards.
CAATGTTTTCTGAATTCTTGCTAACATTCAACATCCTTCTTGAAGAGAAGCTGGTGGCCCCATTTCCAGCAGAGGGTCATAATCAACACTTTACCAAGTACAGCATCATCAGCAAGCAGAGGTAAATAACCTCCTCCATCTACTTCACAAATCTGATCCAATGTTAGGTCATGACCATGCTTGAAGTACCACCTTTTAAATAGATTTAAAATTATCCCTCAGGGCGCCTGGGTGGCTCAGTCAGTTAAGCATCTGACTTCAGCTCAGGTCATTATCTCACGGTTCATGAGTTCGAGCCCCGTGTCGGGCTCTGTGCTGACAGCTCAAAGCCTGGAGCCTGCCTCAGATCCTCTCTCTCTCTCTCTCTCTCTCTCTCTCTCTCTCTCGGCCTCTTACCCACTCATACTCTGTCACCATCTCTCTCTCCAAGATAAATAAACATTAAAAAAAATTTTTTTTTAAGTATCCCTCAAACCGGCAGCCAAGGATCCACAGGACTTACCTACACATTTAGCAATCCCTAAACTCTACATGAATGTTTACTTTTCATGCATTTATTTTGATGTTGAATCCCAGGACAATGTGTTCTGCTAACCGTAAAGCCAAAAATTCCCTTTTGCTGTTACACTTCCAATTGGAAAACATTCTCTGAGAATTCAGTATCCGTTTCTCAGGTTAGTATCTATCCAACAAAGTTATCTGGAAGACTATTAAGCCTGAAAGAGGTTTCCCCTTTGAGCACACGTGGCTCAAGTTTGAGACACAAAGACTAAGGAAAACTTGCAACTGTTCATGCTCTAGGTGACCTAGTTTTGCAATCAGTCTGAATCTATCAAGAGAAAAGAAGAGCACCTCGAACAGACCTTAAGTAATGCTCAGCATTTAATTGTACCGGTGATTCAAAAGGCACGGAGAGTAGGCCGGAGGCAAAGGAGCCTGGAAACAATTCCACACCCTCAAGTTACTGGTACACATGCTTCGAGTCCCAGGGCACTTATTCTGTGTTTTTATTATGTAGCTACTGCCATCAAAACGACTTCAGACAACCTGATAAAATTTGAGTCTTGGCCCAATTCCAAGCTTACAGTCTCACAATTTCTTGGGCCTGAAAATCTGCTTTACCCTAACTTCCCCAGGTCATTCTGACACCCAGATCAGGGTGAACAGGTAATTATGCAAACGCATAGCACATCCCCCTGATGATCCAGGGGCATCCGTGAGGAAAGAAAGCCCCTTGACAGGTGTTCTCATTCTCAAAATTCTCTCAGAAGGTATTAGGAAAACTGATGTTCAGCAAGTGTATGATTAGCTCAACATGATGAAGGCTATACATAAAAAAGTTAATATACACTTACACATTTTTGTACACGGCCAGGGGCTTTCAGTATCTAACATGTCCAAACATGTGAGGAACATGGTAAAGAACCATCTTAGTCAAATTAATGCAGCCTGATAAAAAGATCGTCTGTTTAAATATTAAGAGAGTAAGTTAAATAACCTGCTTTCTGATAATTTAAGGAAGCATGTTCAGTAGAGAAAAATGGTCAATAATGGAAACCATACGGAATAAAACCTAAGACACTAAATATTAGCCTCAACTAAAATGCACGTGCTAAAAGCACAGTTTTTCCTTCAGGCAATCCTCTATATACAGTACTTTGGCAATGTCAAATTGGCTATTCAATAAATATTTGTTTAATGCAATTCGAAAGTCAATGGCAACTAATGGGCATGTTGACAAACTTCCTCTGAACCATGTATAGCCATCTAGGTTTCTTCCCTAATAAACAAGAAGAATGAGAAATTGTTATTTGAATGTCAAGAACACATATTCATATTAATATATTATATATTTTTCACTTTACCATCTTCCCCCTGGAAAGTTTCTACCAAATAATACTCCCAACTGTATGAAATTGGCTTTTTCTTTTTGTAAACATTGTGAACAGTGGTAGCTCCCTATGTGCAATTTTTTATGACTACTGAGCTTTTTTTTCATGCCATAGTCATTTACATTCTTTTCTGATGCCTGCTAATTTCCTATTTGTCCAATTTATAATGAAAAAAAATCTTTACATAAGAATGTTAGGTTTTTAATTAAATGTTGTAGACTTTCCCCCAGTTGCCATTTGCTTGTTAACATCATAGGGTTTTGTCCAATAAAAGACTTTAATTATGTTGTGGTCCCATTCCTTAGTAATTTCTTTTAGGAATTTTTTCAACCCCGAGATAAGCCTGAAGTAATCAAGAGGGCATATTTACTCATTACATATGGGAGGTCATGAGTTTAAATTACAATTCTGCCATAGCTTCAAAATTATGAGCCATTAGTGACCAATACTGTTGTGGTGGTAAGTTAATACATTTGATGAAAGAAATACACATCCTAAGCATCAGTGTTTAGAATATTTTTTCATCCTGTGGCCTTTAAATAATATTTTACTATCATTCTCATTTAAGATTAATACCTATTCTTAGTCTTCTCAGTCCTTCTACCACTGTAGATGAACTTTAAATCATGCCCAGTAGTCTTTCTCATTTGACTTCTAAGTGTGATTCTTTGACAGAAAACAAACACCCAATTTAGAGGATACAGGTAAGCTTATTATTTTCTCCTGAATTTGCCAGCTCATTTCTGTCTATCCTTACTGTAGGATGGACAAAATCAACCATTTTGAGAAGGCAATGGTATTCATTTAAAATTCATTTTTAAAGGACCTCAGTTATCTAACACTGTTACTACACTTGAATTCTAATAAAAAAAACTTAATAAATTTCTTTTTAAAAAATGAATTACTAAAAAATAAAGGATAAAAGCTATCAGCCCATCTGGCATTTAAAATGACCTGGAAAGTAGGTCTAATTCAGGATACTGAAAAGTCACTTTTGTTTCAATATTTAAGTGAAATAATGCATACAATCTTCTTTGCTGTAAAACTTAATCATCTCAGAGTATTACTCCTTGATTTTGTGTAGAGAGGGTTTGTGTAGGGTGCCTGGATGGCTCAGTCAGTTAAGCGTCCAACTCCAGCTCAGGTCACGATCTCATGGTTCATAGGTTCAAGCCCCGGGTCAGACTCTGTGCTGACAGCTCAGAGCCTGGAGCTTGCTTTAGATTCTCCATCTCAGTCTCTCTCTCTCTCTCCCCCTCCCCCCTCTCTCCAAAAAGAAATACAACTACACGTGAATTCACTGGGGATAAAACACATTGGTGGATTATGGCTTTGCCAGAAATCTTTATCTGATTAAATTAGATTTCCTAGCATTCCCTCTACTGATGCAGTTTCTGTTTGCATCAAAGAAAAATATTAACATTTCCAAATACCTGAAAGAATTTAGTTTCACTAAATTTTTTCAGTAAAAACTAAGCTTTTAGTGTCTATGGTATTACTGATTACTAACAGCAGTTCCAGTGAAAGCTTCACTTTTGCATTCTAGATCCAGTACAGTTTCCCTTAAGGATATTGAAGTACCTTCAAATAAGATCATTCTTTATTAGCGTCTTTTTCTGAGAATGCACCTGACAAGGAGAAAACACAAAACTCAAAGCTGGAGACAGAACACATCTTAGAGAAGGAGTAATTATCCTTGTCCAGTTGAATTTGAGTCCGATTTCTGGCTAGTTACTTGTAATAAAGGGAAAACCATCACAAGTCTCAGCAGAGCAATGCAGTTTTTTCTGCAATTGCTCATTTTCTACCCTTTGCATGGAATTCTTTATTCAGGCATCACTGCATTCACAGTGCAGAGGAGGTATGGAATACAAATATTCATCACAGTGATGCACTCAAAAACAACACAAATGAGTGGGTTAAAAGCCCGTCAGGAAGTTGTATGTAACAGTATAGGATTCTTGTTAGCTAAAAATAGTAGGCATACTAATTCAGAAGTAATTTTCCAGTTTATCATTTCACATTCATAAATAATGAATCCCTGTTTTTCATACCTTGATGCAGCTTTTCTGTATCTGAAGCTACTAGGCCTTAAAAGCTTTAGTTACCAAGTCAACACCATCTACCAATTGTTTTATGGTAAAAAATTAATTTCAGCACCTTGCCCAGGAATTCTAAGACACTAAACAACATACAGCACTTGACTGTTATCAAACTACATGAAATAGGCAAGATTCTCTCTGCCTAAGAACCTCTTCCTTTAATAGAGGCCATGTGCACCAACAGGGTGAGGGGAGGGGTAGAAAAAGAGAATCTTAAGCAGGCTCCATGCCCAGTGGAGGAACCAGACACAGGGCTTGATCTCATGATCCTGAGATCATGACTTGAGCTGGGGCACACTGTGGAAATAAGGCTTTCAACGCAGCCAGACTCTTAGGTTATAATTTTTTAATGTTGCAGAGAAATCTTAATTTATAGGTAAGTAAGAGTCCTTGCTTTTGTAGAGCTTGCATTCTGGAAGTAATAGAGAAACCACTTGAAGAAAATGAAAATCGTAGATCACTTCTTTACGGACATGTTTTCAACAGTCCTTTTGGATTCTCTTAAAATACCTAGGAGCCTGTTACTTAATTTCGCCAGTTTTCTCTTTTTGTTTATGGAAAGGCATGTATCTTCTGTGTCCATGTTAGTAAACCTCCATGGTGATCTACGCTGAAAGAGTGAATGCTTAATTAGAGAAACTAAAAAATTTCCAGTAAACCCATCAGAGAACTTAGCTGCCTCTGCCTTTATGGAGGAGATCCTATGAAGCAGACCTCCATTCCCAGCCGTCAATGCGTTCAGCAGGCTTCAGTGTCTTCTTAACCAGCCCCCATCAAGGCCTTTGAGATTGCCCAACACCTTTGAGGAGATGCTAGAGCTGGGGCAGATGTTTTTTGACCAGGATCCCAGTACACTTGTACTATGATATGCATTTGAGCATGCGGCTTCTCCTGGACAAATATTGTCAGTTTACCCCAGAGCGTCTTAAAGAGGTCAGCATTTCTACTACTGCTATGATACCACGATTGGAAACCACTGTAGTACATGACAAAGATAAATTAGTAGCCTGAGGGTCACGATCTCAACATTCGTGGGATTGATCCCCACGACGGGTAGGCGCTGTGCTGACAGGGCAGAGCCTGCTTAGAATTCTCTCTTTCCCTCTCTGCCCTTTCCCTGTTGGTGCACATTCTCCCTGAAAATAAAGTTTTAAAAGTTTAAAAAAAATCTTTAGAAAAAAAAAAGGAGAAAACTGTTACCCAAGATTAACAAGTGTGACCTATGGCCCCTGTGACCAAAGAACCTTCAAGTACATTCGATTGTGGGCTCATCCACAGCATTAGCTTTCCAGCATTGCCCCGAAGGGCTGAACAAACTCAATTGTGCAGCTGAATTGATTAACTTGTCTGGGGGGAAAAAAGAGAACTTCATTTCCACATTAATAAGGATCATTTGGCTTATCAGGGATACCTCTTGTTTCATTATGGTAAGCCATGTCATCTGCATAAACAAAGGTAATTATTTTCTTATTTTATGTGATCAGAAGGCATACAACTAGTTCATTCAAAGAAAAAAAAAGCTGCTTTCATTTGGGTCTAAATTAAAGACAGGGGAAAAAAAAAAATTAAAGACAGGGAGGCCAAGGTCCTTGATACCCACCATTTAAAGTATCTTCCATCCAGAGAAGACATTCTGCCCTATTGGATTAGGCTTTGAGGCATAAGGCTTGATAATGTGTTCATTGGAAGAAACAGGAGTTCACAGCAGGTGATCTCCAAGTCCCCTCAGGTAAGACACCTGGCTGACAGAGTCATTCCTGTGTTGTATTATGGGGTAGTGTGGGACTACAGAATTTTAACTGATTCTTCCCTTCGCCCCATCAGAATGATCTCTATGGGCTCCGTCAAAGTACAATCAATGTTTTTCAGTAATTTTGCTGTATACACAGATGAAAAACCTCCGAGTCAAGGGCTGCTGTTTACAAACTAAGGCCTATTGAGGCAGAACAGTATAAGATATGTAACCAATTATCATGTATTAAAGTACATGCACACAAAGGAAAGTAAGTTTTTAGAAGAAAATACTCTAACGAACAGACGAACCTTGATGGAACAGCTAACAGTTTTGTTAACAACCACAATTCTCTTCCTGCCTTTCTGAGGTATCAGATGACTACGAAATGAACAAAACTGGACTACAGCTGTTATCTTCAACGCTGGCAAGACATTACCCTCACCGTGCTAAGTTTTTAAAATACTGATGCCCAGAACTTACCAAGGATCAATTAAATTACAATCTCCCGAGACAGACTATGGATATGGGTACATTTCTAGTCCTTGGTGATTATAAGGTGTGGCCATGGTCAAGAATGACTGTTCTGGGGCACCTCAGTGGTTCAGCCGGTTGAGCATCCTACTCTCTATTTTGGCTCAGTTCATGATCGCAGCATAATGGGATTGAGCCCCCTATCAGGCTTCACACTGAGCATGGAGCCTGCTTAGGATTCTCTCTCTGACCCCCTTTGCCCCTCTCCCTACTTGAGCTCTTAAAAACAAACAAACAAACGGAACCCACGGTCTTATTAGAGCTTAAAATTAAAAGTGCAGTCCAACTGGTTACATGATAATCATTAGGCAATGCTGTTGAACTTTAACCCACAGAGGAATTGCCTTTGACATGAACTTCTGGTTCTGTCTCAGGAGCACAGGGTAGGGCCTGACATTCTGCATTTGCCACAGACATGATGGTGATGATCTGACAGGTACACTCAGCAGCCACATCCTTCAAACACTAGTTCTTAAATGTGGCTGCACACTGGAATAAGCTGGGGCCCAATAGTGTCTGGGCCCCTTCTACAGAGATTCTGATGACTCTGGGTACTGGGGTTTTAACAGTTCTCCAGGTGATTCTAATAGGCACCAAAATTTGAGGCCACTGCCTTAGCTTGTACCTCGTTAAAGAACCCAAGACTAACTGGAAAACCATGCATGAAGAGGAGTAAGAAAAGCATCCTGTATAGGTGATGGGCTGCACATACTGACAGGTCTCCTAGCCAAAGCACCAACATGTGACAAGTCACACTTTTCTACAACATTCAGAAGCTCTGCCACCACTGGATCTGCATTCCCCTGTGGTAGCAGGCAGGTAGGACTAAGTACAGTCTGTCCCGTTAGAAGGTAGTCCACTTGGGGCACCTGGGTGGCTCAGTCGGTTGAGCTTCCGACTTCAGCTCAGGTCACGATCTCACAGTTTGTGAGTTCGAGCCCCGTGTGGGGCTCTGTGCTGACAGCTCAGAGCCTGGAGCCTGCTTCAGATTCTGTGTCTTCCCCCTCCCCTGTCTCTCTCTGCCCCTCCCTGCTCATGCTCTGTCTCTCTCAAAAATAAACATTTAAAAACCATTTTTAAAAAGAAGGTAGCACCCTTTCCCATGTGTCAGGCCCACCTGTCCATTCCCATCATCTGTATAATCTGTCTTACCCTGTAGACAGTCGAGTCTGACAACTCTGGGTGAGGCAATGCCTCCTGAACAATGACTCCAGGTCACCTGGCACAACTAGCAAGTAGCCAGCAGAGCTTGGTTCCATCCAGACTGTATATAAAATCAATCATTGGCTTCTTCAGTTTTTAGACACTGTATATGTACTGATGAGCTGTCCTTTCCCAAACCTATTATTTAGTAATATTCAAGGCCTCACAGTTAGTGACTAAGCCCATTCAACAGATCACCCATTACATCTGACTCCAAGTTGTTGACCTCTGTGTGTGGAGTCCATCGAGGTCAAGCTGCTATTACCCATTTTCTATCTATGCCCTTCATCTGTGCACAGAGCTGAATAAGCCCTGTTCAGGCTGTGCAAGTCTTTTCAGAAAACTAGACTGTAAGCTCCTTCAAAAGACTGTGAGCTTGCTGTAAAACTGTCCTTTTATTATTTTTATTTTTTAACGTTTATTTATTTTTGAGAGAGAGAGGCAAGTGTGTGCAAGGGGGAGGGGCAGAGAGAGAAGGAGACACAGAATCCGAAGCAGGCTCCAGGCTCTGAGCTGTCAGTACAGAGCTGAAACAGGGCTCGACTCACAAACCATGTGATCATGCCCTGAGCCGAAGTCAGATTGCCTGTTCTTTTAAAGTAAATGCCAGGAGGGGACCTGGGTGGCTCAGTCGGTTGAGCGGTTCAGGTCAGGATCTCGCAGTTTGTGAGTTCGAGCCCCATGCTGGGCTGTGCTGACAGCTCAGAGCCTGGAGCCTGTTTCAGATTCTCTGTCTCCCTCTCTCTGCTCCTCTTCTGCTCATGCTCTCTGTCCCTCAAAAATGAATAAACATTAAGAAAAAAATTTAAAGTAAACGCCAGGGGTACCTGGGTGACTCAGATGGTTGAGCATCCGCCTTTAGCTTAGGTCATGATCTCACAGTTTGTGTGTTCCAGTCCCATGTTGGCCTTGGCACTGACAATCTCTGCCCCTCCCCCCACTTGTGCGCTCTCGCTCTGAAAAATAAACATTAAAAAACCAAACTCCAGAAAGTATTTTAACAAATCAAACCAAACCAACCAACCACCAAGCACTAAGAAAATTAAAATGCAAGTGTACCTTGGACTTAAAAAGCCATCATCCATCTGGTGAGAATCTGTCATAAGGCATTCCCTGATTGTGTCCAATGTGTCATCTTTGTACTGACCATGCTCTGTGGCCTTTGTTTCATCTATCACTAGACTGAGTCCCTTCAGAAATAATAGCTCTCTCGGCTCTACCCCAGTGGGGAAGCTTTCACAGGGTGGGTCATCAATAAAGCAGTACTCCAAGAATGAATAAACCCACATACACTGATTCCAGAGAGCTCCTGGGAGCTCATGTCTGCTTGTATTTTTTGTTCTAATACTTCAAAATCTATGCTGGCAGAAAGCTATTGGTGGAGGATGTGAACACACAAAAAAAGTCCTTGTGCACCTGGACTTTATGTTTTCCACACCCCAAGTGGCTAAAATTGTTAAAATTTGGATTGTACATCAACTATCAACAATCACAGTAGGATTGGTTTTTCCAGAACTGTGCTTCATTATTTTCCAAGTATAGACGAAAATCACTGCATACTTTCACACGCATCTTTTAGGTGTATCTTTATTAGGTCTTTCAGTAAGGAGCAGTATTCAAGAGCAAAGAGGACATGCTCAACCTACTTCAATTATGTTCTGACCAACCAAGCTGCGTGGTACCATTCAGCAAAACCGCTGTAATCACGCAGTTTGTTCCTGTCCATTTACTTAATAGAAGAATGCATCAAATGTATTTCAAAAAAAAGCAAGCAATAAACTCATCCATTTGTTCTCTGAATTTATTTTTGAGACAGAGACAGTGCAAATGAGTGCGGGGAGGGGAGGGACAGAGACAGAGAAAGAGAGAGCAGAGCCAGACCAGGGCTCAAACTCATGAACCCAACCCTAAGATCATGACCTAGGGTCAAGAGTCGGACACCTAACTGACTGAGCCACCCAGGCGCTCCTCCACCATTTGTTCTTGAAAAACACAAACAAAAAAATCCCAACAATGAAGTAACTCTAAAATATCTCTAAGCTAGTTCAGACATTCCACAAAGAGGACCATTTTTTAAATGCTCACAACACCCTATGCCCAATCATCGCACTTTTTATAATTATCAAAAGAAAAAAAAAAAGAAAATGAGGTAATATTTCTTAGTCATACATTTCTAATTGTGCTTGCATTTTCTAAGATCTATTTCTCTTGAAATTACAAGGGGCATCCTTGATTGAACAATTACAATGATTCATTTTCCCTTCTAAGAATCCATTTAACAATTGAGGGCGGCCCATCATACTATGTTTGCATTGCTTGGTTATGTGAAAAATCTCTAAGCCTCAATTCTAACACCCAGTGGCTAGAGGAAGGGGTAGATATTTTTTGTCATCTCCTCCAACTCCCCTCGCTATAGGGGAAAACCCAGAGAACTCACACAAAGTCTTGCTGAGGGCCACTAGAGCGTGAGCTAGCACAATAACCAGAACTCTGTCAGAGCCTGCCCTCCCCCCCTGCAGCACACACCCTCTATCTGTGGGCAGATATGGTCTGTCCTTCAGTGCCTTATGCTCCCACAGGTCTCGCTGGTGTGTCATGTCTTTAAGGCCCTGAATGCTTCCACCCCAGCCACTTCTCAGTGTTGTTGATGCAACTGGTCACCTTCAGAGAGGGGCTAACCACTCCTTTTGGACTAAGAACAGTCTTGCTTGGGAGTGCCTGGGTGGCTCAGTCGATTAAGTGTCCAACTTCGGCTCAGGTCACGATCTCATCGTCCACGAGTTCAAACCCTGCATCAGGTTCTGTGCTGACAGCTTGGAGCCTGGAGCCTGCTTCAGATTTTCTCTGTCTCTCTCTCTGTCTCTCTCTCTCTCTGTCCCTCCCCCACTCACACTTTGTCTCTCTCAAAAATAAATACATGTAAAAAAAAAAAAGTCTCTGTAGACACTTTAGCTTCTGAGTAACATCAAATACCAAGCTTGACGATAATTTTAGCTTGAAAACTCATGCTTATAGGTCATGATAGCAAATTATTTGATTATAATTCCTCAGAATACTGAGATTGGTCATTAAGGCAAACAAAAACACCCAAGTGTTATAGGGTATGGGCATTCCCATTACTCACCATTCTATTAAGTTCTTATGCTATTTTTGGTCCTAATCATTCAAGTCTCTAAAGACTTTCTATTTCACCGATCTTCAAGACTGAAAATATTCAAGGGTTTAAGAGACAGATTCAGTCTTCAGTAAGTATAATTTATCATTAAAATAAGCAAAAATTAAATTTGTCAGAGCAAACATTCACCAGAAAAAAAGCTATTTATCTGAAAGTTCTGAACACATAGGTTGGAGGAGTCGATAAACAGTATCTAGGTAAGAAAACTGCATTTTTTAATGCAAATGTGAAGCAATTTAAAGAACCTTCAAAGGAAGTTTAAAGAGAGCACGATGGTTGACATTTAGTGAAATTTTCATGTTTCTCAAGGAGCTCTCTACACAAATTAAATATTTAAAGTAAAAGGGGAAGTCTACAAAACAAAAATCAAGCTATTTATAGCAAATCTCAGACAGCAAAAAAGGTTATCTATATAAAGAAAAAACTTGGGGGTGCCTGGGCGGCTCAGTAGATTGAGCATCCGACTTCGGCTCAGGTCATGATCTCACAGTTTGTGGGTTCGAGCCCTGCATCAGGCTCTATGCTGACAGCTCAGAGCCTGCTTCAGATTCTGTGTCTCCTGCTCTCTCTCTGCCCCTCCCCCACTCATGCTCTATCTCTCTCTGCCTCAAAATAAATAAACACTAAAGAAATTTTTAAAAAAGAAAAAACTTGGGAATCAAGAACACCTATTTGTCACTCATGCTTTAAGCATTATTATGGCTTGCTCTTAGAGGTCTCCTTAGCACCTAGCAGGATAGCAAGAGGGCACACAGCAAAAAGCTATCTAAATTCCAATCAAAATCTCCACCTCTCCACTTCTAACCAGCTCAACGGCCTTGGGCAAGTTACTTAGTCACTCAGTTCTTCAGTTACATCATAGGGATATGAGGACTGAGTCCATAGACACAAAGCATTTTGGTATACCTGGCACATTTCCCTAAGATGATGGGAACTCAACCACATGTTCAATTTAATTCACTTTCAAAATGTGCAGCATAGAATTTACAACTGTAACGAACCCTACTCATGATGGAGTGTAGTCCATTCTCTTCATTGCGCAGATGAGAAATTTGCTTCAGGTGCCAGAGCTATTAATAATGAAGCCAGGTGTGACCTCTCAATGCATTACATAACCAGCGGCTACTTTTCCAGTAAGAAAACTCCCCATTCTTCTCTTTTTCCTGCCAATGCCCTTCACTGACAACCCCGACCTTTTTTTTTTTTTCCCCACATTTGAGAAGGGTAGGTGATGAACACATGCACACACAGTGTTGTGGAGAAACCATGTTGTCTATCTGCATGAACAAATTGATGAAATCGAATACTGACATCCTAAGATATTTTGGTTCTGCCGAATTCTCTAAAAGAATAAAGCACTTACTTATTGGCACACGAGCTATACAACCAAGTAACTACTAACATTTGAGTAGCAGCCAACAATTTTCATGGGTGTTCTTCACAGGTATCATGCATTCTTTCTAGGGTCTTGGTCTCTTGGAAAAAAAAAAAACCCTGCACATTTCCAGCCTGTAGTTTACAAAGCATTCCACACTTTCAGCTGAGGCTGCCAAAGAGCCTATTCTGAAAGCACAATATGCATTTTCCAAAAGCCCAAATCAGAGCCACATGTGTTCAGTATACGTCAACAGTGAGTACTTGTGTGTTAACTGTAGGCTCTGAGACACATCCCCTTTCATTTCTTGCATTTAGTGCCTGAAGAGGGAGGAACAATTTAACAAGGAAACAGCTGCGAGAACAATGTATAAATCTAAAGCCTAGTGGCTTTTAGAGTATGGTAGTAAAATGTACTATGCAACTAACAATTATATCAAGAAGTGAAGCCTCCTATGACAAGTGTGCTCTAACTTGACTTGCTGTGCACTCAAGAATACAAAAAGCCAACGAGGACAATGAAAAAACACAGTATTAGAAGACGTACATTTTTCCTTCCTGCCCCACTTTTCTGGAAACACATAAATAGGAGTTAACTGGAATATAAAATAAAAACATTATTTTATTCTCTTGATAACATCCCACTTATTTCCTTCCTTTCTTCATGTAAACATGATTACACATTAAAATAAGATAAAATAAAATCAAGAATTATTAGTTTCCTATTGCTGTGTAACCAACTGTCACAAGTTTAGTGACTTAAAACAAGAAAACGTATTATCTCACAGTTCTGTAGATCAGAAGTCTGGGCACATGATGGCTGCATTCCCTGCTCAGGATCTCCCAAGGCAGAAATCAAGGTGTCAGCAGGACCTCATTCTTGTCTGGAGCTCCTGGAGGAAAATCTTCCAAATCGTACTCACGTTGTTGACTGAATTCAGCTCTGTTGGCTTGCATAATGTGAGTCCCTGTTCTTTTGCCAGCCACCTGCATTTTGAGGCTTGTGATCCCCTCCATCTTCAAAGTCAGCAGCCGACTCTCTCTGGGGAATCCCTTGCACACTCTTTTGTCAGGAAGAGCCAAGTCCCTTTTAAGATCTCCTCTGAATAGCTACAAGCCACAAAACCCAGCCTCCCTATATTGAGGGGCACTGATTTGGGGCACCTGGGTTGTTCAGTCAGTTAAGCGTCCGACTTCCGGCTCAGGTCATGATCTGGCAGTTTGTGATTTTGAGCCCGGAGTCGGGCTTTGTGCTGACAGCTCAGGGCCAGGAGCCTGCTTCGGATTCTGTGTCTCCCTCTCTCTCTGCCCCTTCCTGTTCATGCTCTCTTTCCCTCTCAAAAATAAACATTAAAAAACTTAAAAGAATAAAAGATGCACTGATTTGAAACTTGAATCACCTGAGCAAAACCCTTTACCACCATACTGACCTTGGGTGTTTAACTGCCTGCCTGGGAGAAGGGGCCTCTGCGTGTTCCCACACCAAAGTGGGACCTTTGGGCGCCATTTCAGAATTTTGTTTCCTACAGCCGGCAAATCAAGAGTATACTCTACTCAACAGGAATTAACAGGTTATTTTTACTTAAACACCATTTTGGATTTCAATCTCTTCTAAAAACAAACTTTCTTGTTATCTGTTCAGACCTAAAAGAAAAAGAAAAGCAATGTGGAAGATTTCTAAAAGCCAATTTCAATTATTTAGAAAATCCATTGCAATCTCATCTAAGTAATTGATACTTCTCATTACGGTAGCCTAGTGATTTTTAAATTCTTTTAAATCAAAGGTTAGACGTTGACAAAAATGCTCCACGGAGGATTAAGGAAACATTAATGATGTGCAAATATTGATGTGTAGTTACTTGACAATGAAAATAATTTTACATTATCGGCCATCCTCCCGAATTAGTGAGAAAGCCACCTGGAGAGAATACTAGATTGAAGACTGCAGCACAAGAAAAGCTGTAAGCATGGGAGTATCCCATTAGCTCTGCTAAGTAAAGGGTGTGTTTTATAGACTGTAACATGTATCCCTTTTATTGTTTTTCCCCTCTCCTTCCAAACATCTTTATAGCATTAACCACTCACGTCAGGAAGGACAAGACGATGTGTTAAAAGAACCCTGGTTCCCATTCTACTATGCCTTTAGCCATCTATGCATCTTTAGAAAAGCCATTTATCTCTACGCCTCATTTGTAACATAAAACCATTTTAGAATTTTTTAATTTTAATGTTTATTTATTTTTGACGGAGAGACACAGAGAGAGAGACACAGCATGAGCGGGGGAGGGGCAGAGAGAGAAGGAGACAGAATCTGAAGCAGGCTCCAGGCTCTGAGCTGTCAGCCCAGAGCCCGACGCGGGGCTGGAACCCACAGACCACGAGATCATGACCTGAGCTGAAGTTGGACATTCAACCGACTGAGCCACCCAGGTGTCCCAAACCATTTTAGAATTTTAGAGCTAAAATGGACCTTTGAGATCACGATCTTTATAGTTTCAGCCAGCTCTAGTCAAATTTATCCAAACACCAACTTTTAAAAAGGGAAAATATTCCAATTAGAGAAATGTGATATTTAAATTGATATAGCAGGTTATTTACTTTCCTGGTTGGAGAAGGTTATCACTTTTATTACTTTTAATTTTAAAGTTCTGCAGATATTTTCACATTTTGATAAATGAGGCATCTTAATCCTTCTCCTAACCCCGTTACAGTTCAATACACTGAGCTATGGTTCTGCTTATGTTCTCAACTTCATTATTTACAGCAGTTAAAAGAATATTGTTATCCTACAAAACTGTAGACACTTCCAAATTCAAAACCTAATGTGTTAAAATCAGTTCAATCTTCCCAGAATAAGGCCATGGAATAATAAGGCCATGTGACCTTGCTTTGGATGATCTGCAAGAAAGAAGGGAGAAGCCAGATTCACAATTACTCTGAACTTCTGTTTATTGACATTCCTGAACCTTTGACATAACCTAATTCAATTTACATTTACAGAGAGGCTATGATACATCTGATTTTGTATCGGACCAGAAATTTCCCACGGGCATCTTTTTATCCTCAGCACATAGTATGGTGATTAGAACTTAGCAGGTTCTCAAAATATATTTTTAGAATGAGTCTAGAAACTGCACAGGTCCTGCTTTCAAAGAGCTGACAATCTAGTGAGAAAGATGGATTTTAGCCCAGTGACACCCAGTTCAGGCTTCTAACCTACAGAACGGTAGGAATATTAAGTTTGTGTTGTGTTAAGCCACTAAATTTGTGGTAATCTGTTATGCTGTTATGGTAGCCATAGGAAACTAACTTGGGGATCAGGGAATTAGTTTCAGCTCTGACAAGGCTTCACTGTGGTGGTATTTCCGGAAAAAAAAAGGGCCGGGGGAGGGGGTGGGGCAAGAGGCGGGGAAACAGGTGTTGTTGATTAAATCCTTGCTCTGAGCAGCACTGGCGCAAAGTGGCCTTTTATGTGGAAATGCAAAATGTCAAGCCCTACACCACACCTACTGAACCAGAGTAAGCAGTTTAACAAGATCCCCAGGTGAACTACATTCTTATTAAAGTTTGAAAAGCACTACGTTGAAGTTATTAAAAACTATTTTAGAATGTGCAGAAATCTTTGATTCTTCTTTTTTGAAACCCAAATTTGCTGGGGGAAAAAATACTCAACCACACCCACAACAAGACAGCTGGCTGCTGTTTGTTACAATGACAAAAGAAATATAAACAATTCAATTACTCTTAAATAATGAAAAGGCCCTTCAGTAAAATCCATTTGCCCCACCTGCAAAGGATTTTCCTTTGACAACTCCCTTTGGTTGAGAGATTTTAAATGTCAAAAGTTTTACACCTTTAAATAAATATTCGAATGCCTGGTATAGTACTCATACAGCTATATTGTGGGGAACAAAATAATTTCATTCACATAATTTTCTTTAATTACTTTAATATAAAAGACAGCAATGTTCCATATTTCACATAATATTAAAAAAAGTTTTAAAACCCTCTAATAAGTTTTTAAAGAAAATAAATTTATTGAAGAGTAGCAATGACTACAAAATTAATACTACCAAATCATTACTCAAGCCTTTGCATTAATTGTAATATTTGGAGGGTACGAAGAGAAAATATCAAATAAGAATATGGACACTGAAAAACTCGATTTTACCCAGGCTTTAACTCTTTGCTAAATCTGGTGCATATTAGAATATGTATTCAAGATTGCTGTAAACACATTCAGCCAAAGTCAGCTCGTCACTAATTATACAGTATTGTAAATCATTCCATTTACAAAATTAAAACAAACAACGGCCCAATGAGTCTTTCTAGGTAAAATATCCCAGTAAAAAAAAGAACATTAACAGAATTTGTGATGATGACTAGAACAAGAAAATTAGCATACTCAAGAAAGAAACATAATTATTCAATATAATTTTGTTTGGTTAGATCAATGCAACTCACTCAAGTAAGATGACTGCATTGTGAAGGAAAGGGGTAACATGATCCAAAGGCCTGTTTTAAGTTCTCACCTAATAATCCTCTTTCAATCAACCTGTAAAGTAAAAGCACAGAATCCATACTACAACATAGATATGAATGATACTACAAAAGTCAAACCATGATCGGCATATTTTTCTTTACAGTGCACAATTTAAGAAAACGTCACAAGAGTATTCACTTTAGAAAATAATGATCTGTGGTACAGTAAAGACAAAACAGGCACCTCCATTATAATTTTTAATAAATAAAAGCACATTAAACAAAAACAAAAAGAAAAGGAATAAAGCAGCACCTGAAGCCTTCAACACTGTAACTAAATGCTGGTACCCGAAGGGTCTAACTGCTTACGTTTTACTAAGAGGCGCAAAAGAAGAGCCAATTTTTGACTTGAACGTTTTAATTCTAGTAGAGACAAGAGCTTGTCTGGGCTTACAGTCCTGTCACCTGATGCCGAGGAAGAGACCAGTCCTTCAAACGTCCTTATACTTTGGAAAGCAGGCCTGACTCTGGGGCGCTCGCCTTAATTAAATTCTGAATTTCCTTGAATTTTGGATGGTCTTTATCTGCCACCAGCTGTAGCAGAACAGCCTCACTGGTCGTCACTATGATCCCAGTTCGAGCAAGACGCTTAAAAAAAAAAAACAAAAAACAAGATAAGGACAAATCAAGAACTAAGCATGACAATGAACAGTATATTACAGAAGCAAAAGCAAGGGTAGGACACAGTTAATTAGCGTCCTCTAGTAAAGCTATGGTCCTTAGTCATACCATCAAATTCACTCATGGAGACAAACCAGAAACCCATTATGATTATTCTCTATATTAGTAATATGGACAAGAAATAAGCAGAAGAAAACACATAGCTAATATTATGATTTATATGTACCAGGGAGAAATCAAGACTATGAATGCACAACGATTTTTATTTTTTCTCTATTTCCGAACATGTGACCTACAGCATGTGTGTCCTTCCTGTAAATAAGAAATGACCAGTGGCAGAACACCTTCAAATGAGGGCACCTGTGTGGCTCAATCAGTTGGGTGTCCAACTTCGGCTCAGGGCATGATCTCACGGTTCGTGAGTTCGAGGCCCACATCGGGCTCTGTGCTGACAGCTCAGAGCCTGGAGCCTGCTCCGGATTCTCTGTCCCCCTCTCTCTCTGCCCCTCTCCCACTCACGCTCTGCCCCTCTCTCTTTCTCAAAAATAGATAAATATTACCAAAAAGAAATTTAGAAAAAAAAAAAAAAAAAAAAAGAAGACCTCCAAGCAAGGTCTAGAAATGTGCCCCTGGGATGATGATAACAGAACCACTACCACTGCCACCATCATAAACTTCAGAATTACTAAACAGGAGTGTAAAATTTAAGGCTGTCTAAAGTTTCACTGACAGGTCAATGAATGTCCTTGCCAAATTGCCCCAGGGAAACCATAATAAAGAACCAAGGACAAAAATCTCAAGGAGGGAAGGAAGAGGGCAAAGAAGACAAAGTCGAGAAAAAGGCAGAGAGTGATCGAGAACTGAATGAGAATTCTAGAGTAGAGAGGTACTCTTAGATGTCTCTGTTATCAGAAACTACAGGGAAAAAACTGGCCAACTGCTATTCCAAGAAACATCTACTAAAAGAACCATGGAAGACAGGTGGTTAGAAATAATTCCCAGGCAGGTCAGAAGAAATGACCTAGATCAGTCACTCCTCATAAAGAAGGAGTCCCATGAAGAGCCAGGACATCCTTGCAGAGTGAAGGTTAATCCTTCATATGACTGTAGATGCACCTGCCCAATTTTCCCACGGGCATTGCAACCCCTTCCTTTTTAACCCCAAGGACGCAGCAGGGAGTAGGAGCCATAGCCTACTCTTCAGAAAGCAAGCTTGGACTCAACAGCCAGTGTGGAAGGGCACGCAGAGCAGCTGACGAGAACTCTAAAGAAATGAACAAACAGCAGAGTTACAGAGGGAAGAGCGAGGAAAGACAGCAAGCGTGCTACGCTAGTACTCTTTATGTTGAGACAAATAACCCAGGTAAGTTATCTCTGAGTTTCTTAAAGACTTCTGGAAGCTAATTTCCTCCTCCTTGCCTTTTAGTCAACTTCTGCCTACCATACTAAAACCCTAAGAAATCTCCAGGGCTGTGTGCTAGGTTCGGAGACAAGGGCAGGGGACAAATATGAGACTAGATGCAGCGCAGCTGTGTGAATGTCTTCAGACGCAGCTCCCTCCCTCACTAGCTGGCGGCCCTGCCCAGCCTTCCTCACTGACCAAGGTTCAACCAGCAGACTTTCAATGATTTGCTCTGAATCCCAATCACATACTTTCAGTGTCCGCAAGAGTGCTTTACACTCAAGAGTGCCAACAGAGGTCAGTCCTTGCTTATCTCTCTAGTTCCTTAGTGAGGCAAGAAGGACAGAGAACTGTTTGTTCCCAGATGGAAGGAAGAAATCAGATGATTCCTGAAGAAACCAGCTTTCCCTAGTGCTCTGCTGACCACAATCTGCTTGACTGCAGGCCAACAATTCTCAGTGACGCTGAGGCGGGTCACCGTGGCGGGAATAGGCTGGAATGCTCGAGGCACAGAAACACATATTAGTCAACTGAAACCTACACAGTGTTACTTAGCTCCAAGACGGAGATATGGCCAGTAGTGACTGGACTCAAAACTAATCAAGCCAAGAACCTGTATGAGGGAGGCATGGCTCAGCAATGTGCAAAGCTTTTAGAACAGACTCCCAGACCTTCCCATGGTGCCTGCCAGCCCCAACTGAAAGGTACCTGAGCAGAGAGAGAAAAGCACCAACTTGTCCAGACATAGGCAGGTTCGTGTACAACAACATGAGGTGTGAGGACACCTACAGTACCGGTCCCAAACTCTCTTTCTTTCCTGGATTCAAAAGAGGCAGTTAAAACTGCACATCTTTAATGCACACAGATACATAACTTATTAGGCTTCTGAAATTCATCCCCTACACTTTGCAAAAACAGTCCAAAGAGGCCTCCGAAAAAGAAAAGTTACTCTGATCCACAAATCTCCAAATGCAAGGGCACAAAGCCATGACAGCTTCAGAGAGGGCAAAGCGCAGAACAAAGACAAAACCCAGTACATTTCCAACCAACATCAACAAACCTCCACAAGTACAAGGGTATCAAGTTCCAGAGAGGGTTTTCTTCTCTTTTATTTTGCATTTACCCTACCAATTATTAGTTGAAAGAAACAATGCCTGACAGATGGCCGGTGCTCAAAATATTTTGTCGAATAACCCACATACCACCAACTCTGGCACAGAAGTTTCAGTAATAGTAATTATAAATCATCTTAGTATAATAATCTCAACGGGGAATATGGGGAGTTTCAGGAATTCCTTAGGTAGTTGTGTTCTAAAGGAACAGAGAAGGAAGCTGACCCGATTGCTATTTAACTTTCAAAGTCACACGTTAAAAGAAAGATACTTAACATTTCTCCCAATAAATGAGGTATAAACTACAACACCTCAAATATAAAATTAAGAAAGGCTAAGAGAAAATTGTGCAATGTGGCATGCCTCCTCCATCAACACCTGACCTCATTCTTTTTTAACTTTTCAACTTCCACGCTGGACCCCAAGGCAGTGCTGGGGGCTCTGTCTCTGCCAAAGCCACCCACACCAAATTCTTTCCTTCCCTCCTGAGAACTTCTCACGACTGGTCCCTTCTGGGTATTACAAGCTGATGTAATGCTTCTACGTTTCAGAGAAGACTAACCTCATAGAGACTATTATAAATAATAACAATAAAAGTAAATGCAGCAGCTAACCTGTGTTTACTGTTATCAGGCACTACACTAAATGCCATCAACACATTATCTCATTTAATCCTCACCAAATCCTGCCATGTAGTGGCTATGATTATTTCCATTTCACCAGTAAGAAATCTAAGGCATATGTACTAGCTAAATTGTCCTTGGACACAGATTTACTAAATGCCACAACCTGCATTCAAACCAGTATTATCCCTCCAGTGTTTTGACTCCTCATCACTGAGATGAGACTACTTCTGAAAGAATGAGTAAATATCCTGACTATGTTTTTTGTCTGGTGAGAAGACAGAACTGCCAACAAACTTGATAAATGCCATAATATAAAGACATGTCTCAAAAACTTACTTGAATGTATGACAGAAGTCCTTGCAACTTATTATAAGGAAGTAAGATTTTTTTTTTTTTTTTTGGATGTTTGTAGTATTCCAAGTTCTGGACCTCGGCCCTCCTAGAGAAGGGATGGCCAACCAGGGCCTTAGAACAACTGCTGTTGCCAATTCCCCAGATGCCTCTGCATCAACCCTCTGCACTGACTTTTCTCCTTTCTTCCCTCTGACTCTTTTTCATTTGCCCTACCTCACCACCCTTGGGCACACTGTCAGCTAACGAAATGATTTAGCAATCCAACAGAGAAAGTGGTTCACAGGCCAGCTTGTGCCCCAACACTGGAGGATCTCAAAAAAAAAAAACAAAAAAAAAACAAAAAACAACAATTTGTATTTCCCGTTCTCAACAGAAATAATCAGTTAAAAAACTTGCCAACTCAATCCACATGGACATTACTCTAAAATTATTACAGAATTAGAATTAAACAAGAGAGAGAGAAAGAGAACAATCCACAATGTGGAGTGAATGTTTCAAACAATTATGTGGTAGTTTGCGTCTCAACAGGAAGAGAAAATGCTTACAGAAGACGACTGTTAAGCAACCTTGACAAAACATCACTGATTCCCTGACTATGATCCAACCTGACACGCTGGTGCAGACAGCCAAGAAACAATGTGTCTGAGTGGTGTCCACAGGCAGTGACATACCTCCTAGTCCCAGAGATTCACATGTGAGGAAGCTTAATATAAGCAGAGTCAGTCTTAGGCCCACCACACCCTAGTTTTGGGCTACATCTTGGCTGAGTTAAACCAAGGTGGGCTGTTTTTGATTTGCAAATCTCTAAATGGTTCAGACTAAGCTTTCTGGAATACCTCGTAGAAGTTCAAACATCAAACCAAAACAAAGTCCAATGAAAGATGTGCAAGAGCTTTTGGTCTCACTAGAACTCCAGACCTCAGGAGACAGAAGATCTAAAACAATATGGTGGCAAGAGCTCAAAAGTTGGTCAGCACATGACTCTGGAAGTCAGTGAGTCCACTATGGTCAGAATACAACTCAAACTGAAGAGGTAAATGCTTCATTGCTGTGAAGTACTCATTATTCTTCAAATTAATTTGGAAAATTTGACCAATCATTTGTTTGAAACCAGGACAAGTACCTCAAGAGCAAACATCCGGTCCATCATGCTTCTCGATGAGGTGGCATCAGCAACGATATGAACCTCAATACCTCGGCCAACTAGTTCCAGAGCTGTTTGCTGGATGCACACATGAGTCTAGTAGGAAAGTAAAAAATCATACGTAAAAACGCAGTAAAGCATTTTACAAATGCGTGACACCATGATAAAGCAGAAAGAATACTACAGCTCTCACAACCTTGTCCTACACCTAGATTTGCCTCTAACTTGCTAGGTGCTCTTGAAAATAAACAGCATCTCAGGCTTTGGTTTCTTCATTGTAAAGTCAGGAACTGGATTACATCAGGTTTTATTCACACTAGGAACTTGAACATATTCTTAGAGCTCTGTGAGAATTTTTTTTTTTTTTAAAGATTTTCATCTGTCATCTGAATGACCTTCATACGACTGACTACTACCACTCGGTTTTGATGCCACTTGCAGTCGAGTTTATTTCTGAACTCACACTGAGTGCCTAACACAAAGAATGAGTCAGCAGTCCTGCATATTGAGAAACAAGTAGAAAAACTAAGTTGTTACTGGGTACCCAGTAGTAAAGGTAGGCCAAGTTAAAAATAACAAGTGACAAAGGCAAAAAATATCCAGTATACAGCCCAAGCAGATGTATTATATAGACTCCATTTTTGTAAGTACTAACTTGTAACAATTCATTAGCAGAGAATACAGAGTAAAAACATGTCCCAACAGTAACTGGGTTATATAAGCAATGAAAGCACATTCAGTAATACCAGGATGCCAACCTTATGTGCACATGACAAGTGAGCTTTGGAGAATTATCAACTGACATTTCATTAAAATTAGCACTGGAGGACTGTTCAAAGATGATTTTGATTAGGCATGAGGTAGAACAATGATGAATGAGCAAAAAAAGTGCAGAAGTCAGCAACAGTATTTGGCATGACATTAATACAAACAAGCTTACCCTATATCATCATTATCGAAGTCAAAATACAGAAATATGTAACGTATATCTAAACCCTAGGCTACATCTTAAAACCTACTGTATAAATCCTACCATCAATACATCATAGGTGTATGAAAGTAACACTATTTGGGCTGCATTGTTTTTACAGTTTTCATAACTTTTAAATTTAATTCTATAGTTGTTTAAATGCTATGAATAAATACATGTATTCCATTCATAGATATCCAAAAAAAGATCAAAAAATCATTTTAATCAGCATTAAGAATCTATGGGTTTTCTGTTCCTTTAAAAAGGTATGTAAGCGATCAAGCGTGAAGGACAATGAAATACATGATTTCTATGGTTTTTCTACAGCAAAAACATGACCAACGTGAAATCCTACAACACATAAATAAAAATAACGCCTTTAATAAAAACGTGCTCCAAAAGTAGTTAAAAGGAAAGGTGCAACAATCAATCAACCCACATTCAAATTCAATTCCATCCCATAACCAGCAGTATGACCCTGGGCAAGTGGTACAACATCTGTATTTTCGTTTCCTCATCTACATAACAGGGGGAGATGAAAAGTACTTAATTGGCTCAGAAACTCACTGGGGAGTGTTTAATGAATTAACAGATGCAGATCACTGCCTTGCACACAGTCAACACTTAATAAAGGGTGGCTATTTTTCATCATTACTACCGCCTACCACCTCGGTCTATCTACAAAACGGCACTGTGGACATATCAAGATTTTACAAATGACATTGTGCCCAAAACATAACAACAGGTACTTACTTCCACTCCAAATAACACAACACTCCTGACTCCAGGAATCTCTGCTAACGCTGCTTCTACTTCTGGCAATACCATTGAAAACTTGGTCTTTGGAAGTACCAATTTTACACCTGTTAAATCAATTTCTTGAACAGTGCTTCCAAGACCTTTAGGATACTGTTCTGTTACAATAACTGGAATTCCTAACATCCGGGCCCCTTGTAACTGGAAAAAACAAACAAACAAACAAAGACAATTAGTAATATACAATTTGTATATATATAAATGTATATCATGCTTCTGCAAACTGGAAAAAATAAACAAACGAACATACCAATCTTTGTCCCACACTAATTATATCCCCAAAATATTTGATGGCTGGTCTGAATCGTTCCTGCATATCACAGCAAAAAAACACAGTGCTTGAAGGTGTAAGATTTCCCAGGGTGGTGAGCTGAGAAAAAAAGAAAAAAGAATGATTTAGCACTCGTTATACAACGACATTTATTTTCAGTGGAGGTCAATGAAGGAGAAAAGTGTTCCTACTGTTTGACCCAGTAAGTCAATTTCTACCACTATTATCTAAAAGAAATGATTCAAATTACAAAAACAAACAAACAAACAAAAATTATCCAAAGATATTCCCTGAATTGCTTTCAATAGTGAAAATTAGAAATAAACCAAGGACCAACAATACAGAAATGACTACACAAATTTTAACACGTTCACATGATAAAACATTTTTTAGAGAACCAAAATAACATATGCAAATAAGTTTTCAAAAAATTTGAGCCATCTACAAAGAAATGCTCATAATCTAATGTTAATTTTAAAAAGAGAGCACAGTTCAATAGTATTTCAATAATGTAAAAATACAAATAGAAGATAGAAGCAAATATAGGAGACTATTATCAAGAAGAAAAAGCAAATATATGAGTATTAACAAGTAGATACCACTTTTATTTTTAGTGGTATGACTGTTCGAGTGACTTTGTACTTTATTATCTATGTGCTGGTCTGAGGCACTCTGGCATCAACCTTCCTTTGGTGTGAACTCTACAGACATGCAACACCAAGGTCACGGCAGAATGGGTGTGCCATCTGTAATTTGAACATTAGGTACAGGGTTTTCCTACTTTGCCAACAGAGTCTGATTAAAATAAATATTCAGTCATCTTAAATTATACATTCTATCATTAACTGTTTTAACGGGAGTTAGCAATGTTTTTTTCTTTATGGTTTTCTTATATTCTCCAAATGCTATTTAAAAACCCCTCCCAATAATATTTAAAAATACACACTGGGGTGCCTGAGTGGCTCAAGCATCTGACTCTTGATTTGAGCTCAGGTCATGATCTCACAGTGGCGAGATCGTGCCCCACATTGGGCTCAGCACTGAGGCATGGAGCCCGCTTAAGATTCTCTCTTTCACCCTCTCCCTCTGCCCCTCCTCCACTCTCTCTCACCCGCACTAAATAAGTAAAATAAAAAATAAATAAAAATGCGCACTGCTTTTGTAATTGGAAAAAAACGTTATGATAGTAAACTGGCAATGCTTACAAGTATGAAAAGTAACAATGAAAATAATCTGTAGCAGAGACTAGGAAACATATATCTAAAAAAACAGAAATCCACTGGGCAATCCACTGGGTGGCTCAGTCAGTTAAGTGTTTGACTCACGATCTCTTCTTTTCAGCTCAGGTCATGATCTCACTGTTCATGAGCTTGAGCCCCGGGATGGGCTCAGCGCTGACAGTGAGGAGCCTGGTTGGGATTCTCTGCCTCCCCTCTCTCTCTGCCCCAAAAATATATAAATAAACTTTAAAAAAAAAAAAAAAAAAAAAGAACTCCAGGCTTGCTGCTGTCATCAACACAGAAATATCAAGATGCTGTTCTCAGGAATAACTTCTTAGAGTTCAAAAAAGAAATGCAATAAAATGATGCCAAACACATCACCACCGTTAAACAGACAGACATAAAGGTGACATTTGCTTTCTTAAAAAGATTCATCACCATCAGGAAATTAACGAATTAAGGTTAAAAGCAGGCATTAGATCACCAAGCTTTACGTTAATTACTGTAGTTGGGCTACAACTTGGGCCCAATATGGATTTACCAAAAAGTAAAAACCACTGTTGAATATAAGAATTTAATGTCACTCATAGATTCTTCAAGGCCCATGCTTCTTTCCTTCCTACCTTCTCTAATTTCAGAGAGCATATATATAAAGGAAGCAGCCCAGTCCTGAATGAACCCATACTCTTCCTCTTACTAGCCACCTCCTAAGTCTCCCCTCTAGCTACCCTGTTTTGCCCTAAAACCATCCATAGATAATAGCCATTAATAATTTCCTAAAGAAACCCACGTCCCAATCACATGGTGGTGGCTTCCCCACCAGCCTGGCCCTAGACCCTGCCTTAGTGTCAGTGCCCAGGGCAACTTCTCAGGAAACAACTGCTACAGGAATTAAATGAATCATTAAAAGGAATCTTTTATCCTGAGTGGTATGACTGTTCTAGTAACTTTGTACTTTATTATCTATGTGCTGGTCTGAGGCACTCTGGCATCAACCTTCCTTTGGTGTGAACTCTACAGACATGCAACACCAAGGTCACGGCAGAATGGGTGTGCCATCTGTAATTCGAACATTAGGTACAGGGTTTTCCTACTTTGCCAACAGAGTCTGATTAAAATAAATATTCAGTCATCTTAAACTATACATTGTATCTTTAACTGTTTGCTTACTTTAATTTTAATGCAGGTGTCATGCCTCCATTTTGGTCCTTTTCCAAAGCAGTATGATGTATACAGAGGTACTCAGGACACAGTTTTAAAAACCAATCACTATATATGAATATGTACTTTACATTCTCAGTAAAAATTAAATTTTGGCTAGAAGGGCTCAAAATCCAAGTGGGTCCCTAGTCATCCACAATGTGTTTAGGGCACACTACAAAAT
Source organism: Acinonyx jubatus (assembly GCF_027475565.1). NCBI lineage: Eukaryota > Metazoa > Chordata > Mammalia > Carnivora > Felidae > Acinonyx > Acinonyx jubatus. Next base: position 105,271,775 of record NC_069380.1, on the reverse strand, counting down.
GCAGCTTACCCACAATTGGTCTGTTTCAGATTATAGCAATGCAACTCAGCCATTCTCGCCACTCTACAGCTATGAGAGCAGGAAGCAGGCAAAGTAAACGGGGAAAGGTTTAAGTGTGCTGGACGGACACGCACTATCATCCTGACAGCTCATACCTGCTGTATCTTCAGCTCACAGATCTCATCTCAGATAATGGACAAACTCTGTATACATTCCTAACACGGGTGGTTGTGCGGACTCTAAATTCACAAAAGGTTATAAACGGCAAACCAGAAAGGAAACTGCTGGAGACAAGCAAACTGGTATCAGGAAGAAATGATAGATGACAGAGAAAAGATTCAAAATACAATAAAAGCAGATCACAATTCAACTAGTTCCACACTCTAGCCTTCTAGTGGAGGACTAACAGTATGTACATAACATATAAACTGGGACAAGATCGTTTTAGAGCACGCTCAATTCAGAGAATGTTAAATTATGTAATACCCCAGGACCACAATACTAAAATGGTCAAAATACTCAATATTGGGATATTGAAAGGAATAAAACCTCACCTACCCAGAAATCCTAAATATTGAGAGTTGTGGTCTCCTGGGGTTTCTGTTACCTGGTGCTTCCCTCTATCTCCTTTCAGACTGTGAGGCATCCTGTTCCAGGCAAGGAACCACATCAGATATATGTCATAGTAGTCAAAGACTGGGGACGTCAGAAAATGCAGCCATAAAATCCTCACCACCTTGCAAAACCCTTCTAGTATAGGAACTTACCTGCAGGCCTCCAGCAACCAAAGAGAGAAACCACAGAGATAATGGCAAGGCACATTATTATGCAGCGATGATTTGATTATAACTTAGTTAATGAAAAATGCCCGGATAGCCTTCTCTCAGCGAGTCAGACTTTAACTCCTGACACCCCCAGGACATGGTCTGCACCAAGTAACTTGCTTCCTCAAAGTAGAATATAGAGGGAGTATGGTGACTTTGTAGTGGAAAAACCTGGTAGACATTGCCTCAGCCAGGTGATCAAAACTGAGATAATCTGTGAGGTCATATTGATAGCATATAAGACAAAATGTGATGACAACAACCTTCATGATCTGGCTCTCAAAATCCCAAAACCCCATTTTAAGCACTAGAAAAACATCAGATAAACCAAAACCGAGGTACATTCTACCAAAATATCTGACCAGTATGCCTCAACATTGTCAATGACATCAAAAACAGTACAAGTCTGAAAAACTTTCATAGCCCAGGGGGACCTCGGAAGACATGACAACTAAATAATTAGAATCCAGGAATGGATCGTGGAAGAGAATTTGCAGGCTAGCAAATTAAAAGTGGTCTTGACCAAATGCCATCACAAGCAAAATACAACTACAGATTGATGCATATTCAGGAATCATGAAAAACTCACATATAAAAATATATGGATGTATACATACACACCTTCATATATCTATATATCTACAAACAACCCTGTATATACACATACAGGTAATACATATTCCAATAAATATTTAAATACAAAAAATTGATTGGAGCCAGTAGCTTCCCCAACAAAAAAGTGTTCCAATATAAACTGGTGACCACTTTCTTAAGAACTGTCATAGCTGCTTTTTGACCTTAGATTTCAAAGACAAAAACCTTTTCATCCCCAAGTACATTATAACCATTAACATGACACTATTTTCCCCTCTTCTAGTGAAAATGTGTTCTGACATTTTCTCACAATGGCTGTACATCTGCAAGGAACCTGTACCTCCCATGCTGAGTGCCTCAGGTTACTCAGGGCAGACACATACAGGGAGGCTGGCCTTGCTTAGGGATGCTCTGTGTACCAGTTCTGTTCTTCCGTAAAAGTAATACATGGTGTTATATGTTAAATTGTGTCCCTCAAAATGCATATGGTGAATTCATAACCCCCAGTACCTCAAAGAGTGACTTTATTTGGAAAGAGAATCACTGAAAATCTAGTCAAGATGAGGTCACAATGGAGAAGGGTGAGTACCTAATCCAACATGACCAGTCTCCTTATAAAAAGGGGAAATTTGGACAGAGAAGGCCTTGTGAAATTGAAGGCAGAGATTAAGGTAATGGGTCTATAAGCCAAGCAATGCTAAAGACTGCCAGCAAACCACCAAGAGCCAGGAAAGAAACATGGAACAGATTCTCCCTCACAGCCCTCAAAAGGAGTCAGCCCTGATCACTAGCCTCCAGGACTGTGCAGAAACAGATTTCTGTCGTCTAAGCCACTCAGTTTGTGGCAGTCTGTTACAGCAGCCTTCCAGGGCGAACTACTACAGTGTGTAAACTGTGTACCTTTAGGAATGATTAAAGTTTGGAATTGTAGCGGCGCCTGGGTGGCTCAGTCAGTTGAGCATGTGACTCTTGATTTCGGCTCAGGTCATGATCCCACGGTCGTGGGATGGAGCTCCACCTCAGGCTCTTTGCTGAGCAAGGAGCCTGCTTGAGATTCTATGCTCTCTCTCTGCCTCTCTCACCTGTTCTCTCAAAAAAAAAAAAAAAAGTTTGGAATTGTAAATATGATGTGTTCAAAATTGTAGGAGTCTATTACAGTCACAAGATAGGCATGAATGATGTGCTTGGGAGAGAGTCCAAAGGGGTACAAGGTATCATTATTTCACTGAGAAGTGTTTCCAAGCAAATGTGATTACCACAGTAACAGTAAGGCCTTGCTCGAGGACTGACTCCCTGAAAACAGATTTCAGCGATGTGATTCCCCTGGGGTTACAAGGCTCCCTACACCACAGAGCTGTGGGCGTTGGAATCTGAGACCAAATCTCAATTTCACTAAACTCAATTATGTGAAATGGGACAAATCATTAACATTTTCAAACAGCAGTTTCTTAATAAAGCAACCAAACAGCATTTCCCTCAGAGGGCTACGTCAAGGATCCAATGAGCTGCATGTAATCAATCAAAAAATGCATAGGTTCCACTCTGAAACACAGAGTGTCATGAACACACATATTTACAGGTAGCCTCCACGGGCGGGGTGGGGGGGGGGGCGGTAGTATACAATGCTTTGGGCAGTAATCCAAAGTGTTAAATGTTAACTTTTTTGAACGTGACACACACACAACCCCACTGAACCAATGGAGTAGACGCAAACCACACCCTCAAGATCCAGCTGTTTCCTCTCAGCGCCCTGACACTGGTCACCTCCCAGAGATCTGTCAGGCCTGCTTCTCCACTGTTTCTCATCATTATCATTTTCCTGCTCCTCCTACATGCTCCCACGGTAAAGGTTTCGTTATCAAACATCGCCACCTTCATACCAGCAAGCCCAAGGGGGTACAGCTTCTTTTCTCTCTTCTTTCCAAACCCTGCCTTCTCTCCCTTCCCACCACAAACCCTGGGGTCTCTTCTAGCTAAAAATGTCCATGTCCCCTGTTAAAAACAGTAACAGTAGCAACAAACCTCCAAGAAAGCGAAAGCTGGAGTCAAATCCCCTCCCAATTAACCATCTCAGGAAAGGTCAAAATAACCTTCCCAGGGAAGCCCTTATCTTCTGCCCACACAAAGCTGCCAGAGCCTTCCCTCCTATGTACGGAGGCAAAATGGCGTCACTGGCATCCTCCCTAAAATGTCCATTTCTTCCTCCCTTCTGTCTGGGCTCTGCTTTCCCTGGTGACAAGCTGGAAAATAAAGTGGTGGTTATATGGTATCAAATTTACAGGTATTCCCAGGGTTGAACGTTTCAATTAGTTAAAAATTGGGAAACACCTTTCGAAAATTAAAAACTGTAAGTTATAAAAATGACCTAAATTCCCACCGTATAATCCTTTCATTTACATTTCTTCTTCTGTGTCTCAAAATTCCTCAGACTTCAAGCATTCTGACAAAGCAGAAGACACATAAACCATGCTTGAAACATGAGCACTCTGCAGCTACCTGAGCTGTCAACGGACACTCGGTCATTTTGACAGTGTTTCAGAGAAGACACACAAAGGTCCAACACTGGCAATGGCAGTCTCAAAGATCAGTCCCCACAGAATTGCTTAACCAACCAGGGTGCAGACAGTATGGCACAAGCGACCACTGTGTTTTACAAGGTCAGTAGCAGTAGCAGTCAGAACAAGCATGAAAGCAAAGTCACAACCCTATGTAAATTGAGAATAAATTCTAGAATATACAGTATGTGAGCCAGGGCCCTCGAGGCTCTAAGGTCTGTGTTCAGGAAGAAAAAATAACAAGTTACATTATTTAAGCAGTGGACTACATTTGGCCAAATTTATGCTCTCTATCCCTGCTTCTGGGAGAAGGGGCCTGCCATGCCCAGTAGCAGCACCTCAATGATGGGCCATCTTGAGCCTTCCTAAGCGACAGGCATCGACAACAAAGAGCAATGAACACCAGCAAAACAAATGATATTACAAGCTCAAGTTTGTGGCCGGTTTCTATTCAGCGTGATGCTTTCATTAAGCACAAAAAGAAAAGATGAATGCTATAGGCAGCTAAAAGGAAGGCCCTTCCCAGCTCTGCCAGCTCCACCATCACCTTGGAGTCTTGGGCAATTTGCCATCTGTTCTGCTCTTTTGCAAAGTGAGAGTTACGGTATCAGGTAAGGAACAAGAACTGGGTCTTATCCATGTTTGCTTTCATTGTGCCAGGCACTTAACACTGCCACTCAAATGTTGGTGTCATGAACTCTATGGTCTCATTTAGCTACAAAATGTCCATGTCTTTAGATTCCTAAAACCTAAAGGTTCCTAAAACCAGCTAGGTTCCAAAACCATGTAATAAAGCGTTCATGAAAAGAAATAGCTTCCCCTTCACTTCTCTAAGTATACTCAGACATAAATACACAAAAACAGGTTTCAGAATAGGTTTATGGATATATATGAGGTGTGTGTCCTTCCACATTATTTTTAGGCTAAGGGAGGCACCCAGCGGGACAAGTCAAAGTATGATGAGTACTAAAATGAGATAATATAAAAGAAAAATATTTTTTACAACTTTGAAATATATGAAGTATTATATAACAGAGGCTTAGGAATTCTTGGACTATTTAGTGAAGTATAAATAACATTTTTAAAAAGATGGAACAGAGTACTGCTATTATTATAATTTTATTTTAAACATCATCACCAAAAAAATTGTTATCTTCTGTACCAAGCAAAATACTTCAAAAGCCACAAGTGACCTAAATTATATAACGCCTTTTGAGAATGTATAGGATGTTTCTGGTATACACATGTTTAATTAAAAAGAGTTGGCATACCTGGGCATTGAATTTTTCAAAATAAAAAATCTTATCTTGGGCAGGGGGGTGGGGGGAAGACTTACAGATGTGGGGTGGGCAGTCCCTGATTCAGCATAACATCTTATCAGGGAACTGCCCACCCTCCCTCCCAACCACTACAGGAAATGCATCACAAAGAAGTCTGCATCCTCAGGATAGCTCCATATCTCCTCAGTTAGTGTTTGGATTCTGGCCTTTATTAATGGATTTGTCAAAGGGGCATCCAACTTCTTGGGTATTTTGGCAGCAATTATCTAAATACACTGACAAAGAAGGTTGCAAAGAGGTGTCAGCCACGAAAACTCTTGAAGACATAAAAATGGGGGTGTAGTAAACACCTACAAACCACAATTCCCAGCATGGACACCAGGGCAAATTCTGGGGGATCAGAGATATCCCTTTAGGATCTCCAGGAATAGACAATGGAATCTCACTGCCTTTGTCCTCTGAACCTAAGAAATCTATCGAAGTAAAAAGTACCTGCTTTGGAAGCTTCTGGCATGGGTGCTGGTGTGACAGGAAACAAGACCAATTCTGCAGCCGAATACAGCTGGAAAAAACGAATCTAGAGAATAATCTTAAGAATATGACATGTGAATATTAAAATGTCTTCTAAGCCTGAATCCCACATTTCAGTTTGGTCTTCGGAAGAAATAGCTTATCAGTTTCTCAACTAAAGAAAAAAAAATGTGGACAGTGTAGTATTTAAAATATACCTTACGTTCTTTCTTTTCAAAAATATAAATCCTCCAGTTAATCTTCTGAGAGTAAAAAGGACAGGAGACAAACCCGCACGGTATTACGGCACAGCTTCAAAAAAAAAAAAAAAATTTAAAGCTATAAAATAATCCTCAGGTGCATCAACTTTCTCAAGCCAGAAAATCGTGGTCTAGGAAAAGTTGGGTAATTAACAAGGTATTACAGTCCTAGAGTCAAATGACTTTTTCAACGTAGGTGACGCATATATAATCAACAGATTCAAGTAGCCAGATACCAGGAAAAGGCTACGCAAATGGTTATTTCACTTAAGGTTAGGGGAAGCTTAAACTCCAGAAACTGAAAGCTGGGGAGAGGAGGGGGAAAGGTCTAACTCCTGAAGTTTGTGTTTCCGCAAGTGGTAAACACAACTCCGGGTAACCCTAAGGCCAATACTCCGCATCAACTCTTTTACCCCATTCGGCATGAGCCCAAAATAAAATCACAGCTAGTACCGCGCAGCCCTTAGGTTACGCAGGCGGCTGGACTTGCTCCAGGCACACAAAGCTGATGCGGGAGATCGAGGACCACACACGTGGGGGCGTTCGCTCGCGCCGCGACCCGCTGGGAGGCCCCCGCCCCCGCCTCGGGGGCGGACAGCTACTGACCGTCACCTTCCTACTAGCCCATTCTCTGGGCCGTCCCCGAGGACTGCGATCGCCCCACCGCCCTTCCAAGCCGGCGAGGCGCGCAGGGCCCGGCGCCAGGGCGGCGCGGGGCACCTGAGGAGCGCGGCGGGGGCGGAGACAGAGACGCACCGGGACTGGGAGCAGCGGCTGGGCGCGCGGCCCTCCGGCGGGACCCACCTGGATCTGCAGCGGCACGAGGCGCACCTTGCAGCGCTCGCTCACCGCGAAGCCCTTGGGCAGGTCCACGTACTGGCCCCACTCTTCCGCGAAGAGCTGCACTACGAATTTGCGGTGCATGTCGATCTGGTCGCCGTACAGGCTGAGGAACTTCTGGATGAGCAGCTCGTAGCCCGCGCCGTGCGGCACGGACGAGGGCCGCGCGAAGACCGAGAAGCAGAAGAGCACGGGGACCGTGCCCGACGGCGCCCCCGCGCCGCCGCTGTTGGGGAGCGCCGGGACAGCCAGCTCCGCCGCCGCCATGTTCCCCCGAGCGTCTGCCAGCTCCGAGGCCAGCGAGGCGCAGACAGGGCCGGCCGCCGGGGCCCCGCCTCCCCGCGCCGCCCGCTTGCTCTGGAAGGCGAAGGGGCGGGCCCTGGCGGCCGCGGCTCGCGCGCCCTCCTCCGCCCCTCAGGGGGCGGACCGCGACTGAGGGCTGGGCGGTGGGGCCTGGGTGAAGGCGCTAGCTAGCGCCTGCGCCCGCTGCCGGGACCGCCCCCTCCAACCCGGACTTGTCTCGGCTGCCCGGCTGCGGGTGTAGTGCGCGGAGGAGGTTTGTGGCCCCCCCACTGCCCTCGCGCTCCGCCCACCTTCCAATGAGCGCAGTTCGCGGGGAGTTTACGTGGGACCCAGGGCTGCCCGGCTGAATCTGCTGGGACGCGTTACCTGTTGGCCTTGTGCAGAGGGTTGCAGTCATTCCTCCTCGAGGATGGCAGCAGTAATCGCAAAACCTGTAGGTCTGGCTGATAGCCTAAGAAGAACCGCAGAATGTAATGTTTCCAGAGGGCCACCCGAGGCTCAGAATTTCATATTTTTTTAGTCTCATGGAATACAATATCTCTAGCAATGAATCTGAGATCTTGGCTTCCCTTTATCTCAACTCAATTTCAGGAAGAACTTGGATTGCGGATGGCACTTGGATGGGAGTAAAAATCGAGACTTTATATTCAAACTGAGCGTTTGTTTTTCAGTAAAGTGGATCACCTGCAAATAAAATAATCCTCTGCCTTATGAACACTGTCAAGCACTGTATACAATGAACCGGAATTAGAGAAGCATATACTATGAACTAAGTTTCCTTAACACCAGGTCCTGGGAAAATAGGATCAAGAGTCTAAACATTTTTTAGATAGTAGGGGTTTCCTCTTCTTAGAAGGTAATAACTTTTTTTTTTAATTTTTAATGTTTATTTTTGAGAGAGAGCACGCACGCAGCAGGGGAGGGACAGAGAGAGAGGGAGACAGAAACTGAAGCAGGCTTCAGCTCTGAGCTGTCAGCACAGCACAGAGCCCCACAATGGGATCAAACTCACAAACCATGAGATCATGACCTGAGTGGAAGTTGGGTGCTTAACTGACTGAGCCACCCAGGCGCCCCTGAAGGTAGTAACTTTTAAGTCAGGGTTTCTCAACTGGAACTGTTGATATTTGGAAGGCATACTACTTTTTCAGGGGCTAGAGTTGGTGGGAAGGGGGGCTGTGGGGAAGCAGTATCTCCTGTATTTGTTGGATGTTTAGCAGCATCCCTGGCCTCTACCGAGTAGATGCCGGTACTCCTGGCTCCTTCTGGGTATTCATAATCAAAAGTGTTTCCAGATTTTGCCAAATATCCCCCAGGGGGCAGATTTGCTCCCAGTAGCTTTGCTACTGCTTTCAAATAATGCTAAGACCATCATTTGGCCTTTATTGCTTACTTATACAGAAACCACTAAAAATAATGTGTTTTCTGGTTTCTCTTCAAACTTTGGGAGATTCCATTAAAAACTCTTATTATCTGAACCTGTCAAACCCAAAATAATGTTTTGGCAGCTATTCCTCCATTGAAAGGTCTTCCATATACAGATGTGAAAGTCTATGCTAATAAGAGTGACAGTTGCAAAGCTCCACTGATGCCCTAGGAAAAGATAAGGAAAAGATAATTTGCAATTAAAAGCTAAATGCGAAAGCCAGAGGCCTATTTGGTAGCATTGAAAGAGGCTCTTAATTCCTGCAGTAGGAAGGCAGGGAATGCTCAGGACCAAGAGTAGGAGTTAATATTAAACGTAGCAGAGCTCTAAAGAAGGTTAAACTCTTATTAAACAGTACATATTTTCTATGCCAAAGCCAGAGCCCTCGTTGGAAACTGGACCATGACACATGGGATAGGGTTGATGATGCCCAAAATCATGAGTCCTCAGATTCCTTAATGACACATTCCTCCATTTTTTTTTTATTTTTTATTTTTTTTGAAGACAGTGCAGAGGCTTTTCCTTAACAAGATGTGAACTCCCACCAGGATTTCCCTCCCATCTTTTCTCCTGGTACTTAGGCCCATAACATAGCCTTAAGTAACAGCAAAACTAGGCCACAGATATACTGGGCCTAATAAGGAAGGAAAGGGACCATATCCCAAAGCAATAAGAGAATCCAAAGGAAGAGCTGAGAGATTCTCTGTAACACTGGATTACGAGGACATGTGATCAAAGATGTAGAGCAAAAATGTTATCAGTTAAGAAACACTCTACCAGCATATAAGTTTTAACACCATGGTAAAGCTTTGGAGAGATAGACTGAACACAGTGCATATAGGGTAGCTCCTACATGAGCCATACATGTACCTTTTCAACCCAAAGCTATGTTAACTGTTTTTCCCTCTGTCATAATACAGAGACAAACGGGCAGAACATCACATTTGTCCACTATATTGTATCATCCTGTTAATTGGACAAGATGAACAAAAAGTAACTATTTGTGGAAGTCCTTGGTAAGACACAAGAACTCCAGAAGAGAGAGAACCTCTGAGAAGTTTTAGGGGCCCACAACAAGGAGATATGGGATGGTGACATGAAAATGTTTATATGGGAAGGAGCACCAAGTGTGACAATTTTCATGTCGCATGGTAATGCTCACTCAAGAGGATCCACTATAGAAGAGACACTGTACCAGCAAGTGGATAGCCAGAATACAAAAAGGACTCTTTTTTTTAATGTTTTTATTTATTTTTGAGACAGAGAGAGACAGAGTATGAGCAGGGGAGGGACAGAGAAAGAGGGAGACACAGAATCCGAAGCAGGCTCCAGGCTCTGAGCTGTCAACACAGAGCCCAACACAGGGCTTGAACTAACAAACCCTGAGATCATGACCTGAGCTGAAGTCAGACATTTAACCTACTAACCACCCAGCAGCCCAAAAAGGACTCTTTCTAATGAGTGATGAAAAGATGACCCAGTTGGGGTGCCTGGGTGGCTCAGTTGGTTAAGCCTCAACCCTTAATTTTGTCTCAGGTCATAATCTCATGGTTTATGAGATTGAGCCACTCATCAGGCTCTGCACTGACAGTGTGGAGTCTGCTTAGGATTTTCTCTCTCCCTCTCTGCCTCTCTGTCAAAATAAATAAATAAACATTAAGAAAAAAAGACAACCCAATTAAAGTGGGAGGAAAGACTTGAACAAGCACTTGACAGAAATAGATGAACAATTGGGGTTCCTTGGGTGACTGAATCAGTTAAGCATCTGACTTCAGCTCAGGTCATGATCTCATGGTTCGTGGGTTCAAGCCCCACATTGGTCTTTGTGCTGACAGCTCAGAGCCTGGAGCCTGCTTCAAATTCTTTGTCTCCCTCTCTCTCTGTTCCTCCCTCATTCATTCTCTCTCTCTCTCTCTCTCTCTCTCTCTGTTTCTCTCTCTGTCTCAAAAATAAATAAACATTAAAAAAAAGAAATAGATGAACAAATATCCAACAAGGACATGAGAAAGTGCTTAATGTCACTAGTTGTCAGGAAAATCCAAATTTAATCAACATAAAAATAGTACCTAACATACACTAAAATAGATAAAATTAAAAAGACAATAAGAACAATACAGAACTAGAATTTTTATACATTGCAGTAGGTATGTAAAATGGCAAAACCCATTTTGGAAAAATTGATATTGTAGCTATTTACATAGTTAAACATACATCTATTCTTCATCCACAAATCTCAATCCAAAGTATTTATGCAAGAGACATGAAAACCTATGTCCACAAACACTTATACACAAATATTTATGGAAGCTCCACTTATGATACCCAGAAACCAGAAATAACCCAAATTCCAGTGAGGTTTGATAAACTGTTGGTGATACATTCCCACAGTAGAATACCACAAGAAATAAAAAAGAATGAATATCTGATACACAGAACAACATAAGTCAATCTGAAAAAACAACCACAAAAGCAAACACAGACTGTGTCTGAAGCCAGACACAAAAGAGTATATATTGTGTGTGATTCCATTCAAATGAAGTTCCAAAAACAATAAAACTAATATCTGGTTTCCAGAGATTAGAAATCAGAACAATGGTAGCCTATGGAGAGATTGCAAGGATTGGAAGGGGGTCACAAGATTTTCTGTGTTGGTGGAAATATTCTATTTTTTGCTTGTATAATTAGGATCTGCATGCCCATTTTACCATATGTAAACTTTTACCTTATAATAATTTAAAATAAAAAGTACAACCCAATGTCTTATTTCTCTGATCCTAATTTCTGCCATTCACTCTCATTCCAGCCCCTGACCCATTGTCATTCCACATCCTTTGTGCTTGCCATTCTTTCTGCCTGAGAACTCTTCTTCTCCCAGGTAGCCACATTCTATCTGGGTTTTAAATGGATCTCTATGCGTTCCTGCTGCCTCACTGAATTTAGGTCTATGTTTAAATATGTACCTCAAATCAAGGAGGTCCGCCCTTTCTTTCTGACATAAGATAGATCACTTACTGTGATTACAGTAAATAAGTAAGTAAGCACCCATTTCCTGCTTCACTTCTCTTATTCTTAGCACTTATCCCCAGTTGTATGTATTGTGAGAACAGAAACTTGTTTCTATTGTTCCGTGCTGTATGGCAAGCCCTAGAACACTGCCTGTCACACAGTAGGCTTTCCACAAGTATGATGAAGGGTTGTTACAATGAATGTATCTTTAAGCTCACTGTACTGAGAAATCAGAGGGATGCTCAATCAAAGATATTAGTATTTGGGTGAATGCTTTGTCTACATTGTAAATTAATCCTGGTACAGCTATTAGTAGAGGATCACTGGATTTCTTAGAAGGCTCCAAACAAGATTATCTGACCCCACTGGTATTTTCTGAAAACCTTGTGATAAGGAAAGCAAAGAATGTCAAGTATCAGACAGTTTTTACACCCTTCTCCACGGAAGGTTCTGACAATTTTCTGCAACGGAAAGGACAAGTGTCAAGATGTCATTTCATATATAGAGGCAATGTGGTACAATCAAATGACATGAAGAGCTACCAGGTAAATTTAAAAACCAGAGGAGAAACCTTAAGATCATCCACTAGAGATATCTAGCAGAAAATTATGGCCAGGATTTATTATTTCATTATAACATCATCAAAGATCTTAAGTTGATTGCTGGCACATCCAGCTATGACTATCTCTCATAATGTTATTCAAACTCATATTAATATAAAATTGAATTGCTTGCATTTTCCATCTAGTCAATCAATGAATATTATATACTTAGGATTCTGTAGTGAACAAGAAAGATAACATTCTACAGAGCTCCTTGCTGTTATGGAGCTGACAGTCTACTGGGGTAGGTAGACTATAAACACATAAACAAACAAATGAACGAAATAACCCTAGTTAGCAAAAACAAAGAAACTGCATTAAATGCAATAAAACCTGGTCCTTATCCCTTATATTCCCCTAGAACTGCCCTTGTCAAAATCACCAAGATACTTTCTGTCCCTTGGCAGTGGTAGGATGCAGGGTATTTTATTTTTTTTTTTTAATGTTTTATTTATTTTTGAGACAGAGAGAAACAGAGCATGATTAGGAGAGGGGCAGAGAGAGAAGGAGACACAGAATCTGAAGCAGGCTCCAGGCTCTAAGCTGTCAGCACAGAGCCCGACGCGGGGCTCGGACTCACGAACTGCGAGATCGTGACCTGAGCCGAAGTCAGATGCTCAACCGACTGAGCCACCCAGGTGCCCCGGATGCAGGGTACTTTAAATAAATAGTCTGTGATCTGCTTTTTTAGAAGGCAACATTTAAGCTGTTTTCTGAGTGGTAGGAAAAAGTTTTCCAGAGGGAAGAACAAGTACAAGGGCTCTTAACGTGTGACAAGCCCACTATGTTTGAGGAATGGTGTGGTTGGAACACAGTGAACCTTATGAGATAAGGTATATGATGAATGGCTATAACCACATAAGGAATATGGATGTTTAAAAAATTTTTTATGTCTTTTTATTTATTTTGACAGACAGCAAACACGAGCTGGGGAGGGGCAGAGAGAGAGAAGCAGAGAGAGAATCTGAAGGAGGGTCCATGTACTGTCGGCGTGGAGCCCAACGTGGGGCTCGATGTCACAAATCACAAGATCATGACCTGAGCTGAAATCAAGAGTCTTCAGCTTACCTGACTCAGCCACTCAGGCACCCCAAGAATTTGGTTTCATTTGAGTAAAATGTTTTAATCAGGGATATGACATGAAATGATTTATGATTAAAAAAAACAAAACAAAATACCTCATCTTAGTAGTATGTGGGAACTTGAATGTGAGTGTCAAAAGTAGAAGCAAGGAGCCCTGTTTGGTTGGCAACTACAGTCATCCAGGCAAGAGGTGAGGGCTGATTGTTCTGGACCAGGTATTCTCAGCCAGGGGTGCTTCTTCCCTGGGGGCATATTGGGCAATGTCTGGAGACATAAACAGATAGGATGGCCAACTTTGTCAAAGACTGCTGAGACATTAAACATGCTGAAAATGAGCAGAAAAAATAAGGGGACATAAAGTCTCTTGGTGATTTTGACAAAGGCAGTTCCAGTGGAACATAGGGGATAAGACCTGGTTTTACTGAGTTCAAAGAGAAAATTGGTAATGAGAAATGAGTGGACCAATTCATTAGATTGAGAGGTTCACGAGTTTAGAAGAATTTCTTCAAAGACAGGAAATGCCAGGAATATTAGATTAGCATTATACAGTGGTGAGAATTAACCAGGAGAAAAGGGAACATTAATAATACAGTAGAAGAGAGGATAACTAAAGGAGCACAGTCCTTGAAAAGGAAAGAATCCAGAGCACAGAAAGGGGGGGGGGGGGCGGTGTTCATGCTTCTTATAGGAACAGAGGTCCTTGTTCTATTGAGAATGAAAGGCAGAGAAATTGGGTAAACATCCAGGTAGAGTAATAACTTTGGAATAAGAAAATAAGTGAGTCTATTTTCTTTTTCATTATATATAATTTTACTTACTATTTATTCATCAATATCTATTATCCTTATTTCTTGGTACAATTTAGATATATATTATTACATTAAAGGCAGTCATAATTTTGGCCTGGTATTCCTAACTCTGTCTTTTCTTAGTCTCTTTTCAAAGAACATACTTTGGGAGTCACATATCTATTTTAAAACACTCATTGCCCCATGAACATCTTTGAAGGATAGAAAGGTGTTTATAATTCATTCTCTTTTGTATTTCAGAACCACCATGTATCTCATAAGGAAGCCTCTGTCTCATGTGGAATCTGGTTCATTTCTCAACAAAGGGACTCCTGGACTGGAAAGGAAAAAGCCAAATTGTAAACTTGTTCTGCTCAAACTGTTCTTGTCAAGATCATCAATGATCTCCTTCTTGCCAGTCTTGTGACTATGTCTATGGCTGAGGACCATGTCTGCATTCTGAACTTACTACACTTTTCAAGCATATGCGACACAGCTCTCATCACTCTGCTTTTTGAAATCTTTTTAGGTTGTAACTGCCATTACTTTACATTCTCCTGCTTTTCCTTTTTACTCACTGCTTTCAGCAGGCTTTTTTGTTTTTTTTAACTTGTGGTTCTCTTGTTATCTGACTTCTAAATGTCAGCACACAGTAGACATCAGTCTTGAGTCCTTTTCTTCTCTCTGCACACTTTCCTTAATTGATATGATCTGGTCCCTAATTGCCATCTCTATGTTACAACAATCAAAGTTTTATCTACGGTGTTGACTCCTCCCTGAAGTTCACACTCCTATGTCACACTGCCTCCTTGACCCCTCCACCTTGTGTCTCCAGCTCTTCTCACACTGTGATCAAAATGGAACTCTTAATTCCCATCCTCTATACATCTTTCTTCAAAGGGCTCCCTCATCTTAGAAAGTGCAGTCATGTCCCAGTGATCAATCTAGAAACCTGTGAGTCCTTCTGGACTTACCCCTCCAGCACCAACTTTTGCCAGCAAAGCCCATTTCCTCTACCAACCAATTTTGCACAAGCTGCCACCACCCTAGTGGAAGCACATCAGCTCTCTCCTGGATGGTTGCCAAGGGTTTCTCTGGTTAAGCTCTTGCCCCTTAGGCCATGCTTCACGCTGCAGAGTAAACTGTTAACAAAGTAAATGAGAACATCTCACTTCTCTGCTCACAACCCCTCATTAGCTTCCAACTAGATTTAAAATGAAAGGAAATCCATTTCCTTTGCCTGGTCTGCTAGGCCTTACAGAGTCCGATGTATCCCATACATCTCCTTCTCTGCTCTCAGCTCCTGTCTTCCTTTCCTTAAACTCCATGGCTCCGGCCACATCAAACTTTCTAGAATTTTGTGGCTTCAAAGCCTTGCACTTATTCTGCGTGTAAGATTGTTTCGCAAGATTTTCCCATGCTGGGCTCCTTCTCATCCTTCAAATCAGCCTACAGTAGATTACCTCAATCCTATCCTTTCACTCTTATCATGTTATTGTCTTTATTTTTTCCTCGGCACTTGCTATTCCATATTCTTTTACATAAGTTTATTTATTGAAGTGTAGACACTGTATGAAAGCACAAACCCCACCCCTTTCTTACATCAAAGCATTCCTAGAGGCGCCTGGGTGGCTCAGTTAGTTAAGCGTCTGACTCTTGACTTCCGCTCAGTTCGTCATTTCACGGTTACGAGTTAGAGCCCCGCATTCGGCTCTCTGGACTGACAGCACTAAACTTGCTTGGGGTTCTCTGTCTTCCCCGCTCTCTGCCCCTCCCCAGCTTGTTCTCTCTCTCTCTCAAAAATAAATAAGAAACATTTAAAAAAAAGAAAAGTATTCCCAGGAGCACAGTGCCTGTTGAATAATACAAACTCAACGAATACATGAACAAATCAATGAATAACTAAATGTAATTGATTTACCTTTTTCCGTATTCTTTTTAGTCTCTGGTTGAGTAATTTGAAGTTATATCCTACCCTCTCCCTGAAGATGTTCCAGTGAATTTATGATTTACGTCTTTGTGTGCTCCAAAGTCCTTAAACCTAAATTATTGACAGCCTGCATTTATTTGTCAAGATTCTATCAATTACAAATACAGTTGTTTTCTCTTATCTGTGGTTTCATTTTCTGCCGTTTTAGTTACCAGCAATCAAGCACCTTCCAGAAGCAAATGACTCTTCTTCTCATGTATCCTCAGAAGGTTAATAGCTAATTATTCACCTTACTTCAACTTATCAGGTAGGCACTTTATCATCTCACATCATAAGATGAAGTCTGACTGCAGTACAATATGATATTTTGAGAGAGAGGGAGAGAGACCACATTTACATAACTTCTCTCATATTGTTACAATTGTTCTATTTGATTATTAGTTATTGCTAATCTCTGTGTCACACCTGTGCCTAATTTAGAAGTTAAACTTCATCATAGGTATGTACGTATAGGAGTAAAACATAGTATATATTGGGTCGGTAATGCCCATGGTTTCAAGCACCAATGGGGGTATTGGAATGCATTTGTCGCAGATAAAGAGGGACTACTGACCTTTTATTTTCAAGAAACAGAATGTCTGACAAACTGTTACATGTCGAATGTAACTGGAAGTCCCAAAGAAGGTGGTGGCGGCAGCTCAGTGAGGTCATCATTTAAAGCAGATCTCTCTCTAATTCTCTTACTCTTCCTTTCATGGTCTCATGACTGGGGCTACATACAGTTCCAAGCATCGCACAACTATATTCAGTGGCTCAAAGCAAGGGCACCACAAGGGCACTCTCCTTCCCTTGCAATTATTAAAGAAAAAAAATATTTTCCAGAACCCCTGAGCAAAATTCTCCTGACATATCATTGGTCACAAGCGGGTCACATGCCCACCCTTGGACTTGAAGCAGGTATTTTGCTCTTAAGGAAGAAGGAGGGAATGGCTTCTAGTGGATGAAAAGAACAAGGGGTGTGAACTATTAGGAGATTAGCCAAATTCGGCCTTTCATCTCTGGCCTTGCTTCATGAAGGCAGCAGGTTGCAATTGGCTCAGTTTACACTTCATTACACAGCTCACAATCTTGGGATGCTTTTCAACACAAGCATTGCCGTGGAAGCAGACAAGGAGCTTCAGGCTTTTTCCACTTGGGTGATGCATGTCTGGCTTTTCTACATGGCCTCTGTGGCCACTTTGTATTGTCGATTCTATCACCTCCATTAAAATTTAAAATCTGGCTGGGCGCCTGGGTGGCTTAGTCGGTTAAGCATCTGACTGCTGAATTTGGCTCAGGTCATGATCTCACAGGTTTGTGGGTTCGAGGCCGGCGTCAGGCTCCATGCTGACAGTGCAGGACCTGCTTAGGGTTCTCCCTCTCTCCCTCTGGGCTTTCTGCTGTCAGGGCAGAGCCCCCGCTTTAGATCCTTTTCCCCCCCCCACCCCCTTCACTCCCCCTCTCTCTTTACTGCTCACCTGCTTGCACCCTCTCTCTCTCTCAAAAATAAATAAATGTTAAAAAAAATTTTAATCTGGCTATGATGAAGTTAAGTGATTTCTCATAACCTCCTTTCTGGAGCTAAAACTTGGCAAAAATAGGATTTCTATAATTATTATTGCTTTAATGCCAGAATCTACTTTCACTGGCAGGATTTTTCCCCACTTTAAGTTTATTGAAAAGTTGGACTATTCTCCTATTGCTTTTCTTTTCAGGAATAACCTCTCCTGTCCTAATATGCTACCCCCAGACATTGTGCCACCAGACTTTCATGCTTTAGAGAGTAAGGCAAAGGATATTTGGGGCTAACCCGAAAAACATGGTGGGATCTTTTGCGTACAATTTTTTGTGCTTTTCCTCAGATGCACCTAAATCAATTGTCTATGTAAACTTCCATTGTTCCTGAGTGAATCTGTGCCTTGGTCTTATCTTTTCTGGTTACCGTTCATTGAATATTTACTGCTCACGAGGTCTAAGACTAAGCATTTTACATGTGGTTCTTTAATTCGCACGATAATCCAATGAGAAAATGCGTCTTCACTGTCCACCCTCCTCCCCGCTTCTCAGTTTACAAAGGAGGCTAAGGGCCAGAGAGGTGGAGCTGCTGCTTGGGATTTGTAACTTGTAACTACAGAGTAGGGACCCAGTAGGAGGTCAGCTTATCGGGCTCCAAAGGTTCTCAGTCACTTTAGTGGACCACCTGCTCCTGTATGAGTTTCTTATTCTTTGGGAGGCAAAGTTTTAGCTCTAGATACTGCTCAGGGCCACTGTCTTAAGGCCTTAACAACTGTGTCACATCCCCTTCGACGTGATTTTACGGCACGAACCATGAGTAAGACCTTAACTTAAGTAAGCAGAAGGAGAAGGCTGTGGCATGTGGCCATTGCTTCCCTCTAAGGCTCTCAAGTCCTTCTCCCTCGTTGCTTCTGATGAAAATGTTTTCTGGTGGAAGGTGGGATGCCACATAGCAGGTTCTTTTTACTTGCCTCTTCAGAATAAGCTTCTGTCTGGAAATCCCTTCAGTAGTCAAGTAAACACAAACACACTCCTTGAGAATATATAGTTACTAGTCTTTGAGCTGTCTCATCCTCAGTACTTCAGCATGTGCAGTTCTGGCTATTTTCTTGGAATGCTAATAGCAAATGTTTTATAATGCTTAGCATGTTAGAAGCACAAGTCTCAGTATTTGTAGTAGTTTCCTGTGGCTGCTGTAACAAATGACCACAAACGAGGTTACTTAAAACAACACGAGTTTAGGGGCGCCTGGGCGGCTCGCCTGGTTAATTGTCCAACTCTTGGTTTCGGCTCAGGTCATGATCTCACAGTTCATGAGTTTGCACGCAGCCTGCTTGGGATTCTGTCTTTCTCTCTCTACCCCGCCCCTGCTCGCTCTCTCTGTCTCTCTGTCAAAAATAAATAAACTCAAAAAAATAAAAAATAAAAACAAAAACACAATGTATTTTCTCACAATTCAAGAGGCCAGAAATCTGAGGTCAGTATCAGTATCACTGGGCTGAAATTAAGACGTCAACAGGCCCATGCTGCCTCTGGAGACAACAGAGAAGAGTGTGTTCCTTGCTTCTTCCAGCTTTTGGTGGCTGTTGGCATTCCTTGGCTTATGGTCACATCACTTCAATCCCTGCCTGCATCAACTTAGCAACTTCTTGTGGTCAGATTTCCCTCTGCCTTCTTCTTATATGGACACGTGTAATTTCATTTAGGGTACCTCTAGATAATCTCCCCATCTCTACATCTTCCTTGACTTAATGACATTTGCAAAGACCGTCTTTAGCATAGAAGGAAACACAGACGGGTTCCAGGAATTAGGACCAGATAACTTTGGGAGCCGTGATTCAGTCTACTACAAATTTTATACATGTAACTCACCTAATCAACATGGACATTGAGGGAAGTATTATGATTATCCCCATTTCCTGGTGAAAGTGAAGCACAGAGAGGTCATTCAGCTTACCCAAGATCAAACAGCCATTAAGGGGCAGTGTGTGGACTTGAACACAGGTTTGTGACCTGAAAAAACTAGCTGCCATCGTAATTCCATGAAAATAATAATTCCTATAGAAGAACCCCCCTGGGCTGAGTGTGCCAAGATTGAAGTCAAATGTACAGAGGTTTCTCCTTTAAAGGCAGTACTCCTGGGTTATGGAATTTCCTCACTTTCTCCTCTTTGGCAGGACTCCTTGCTCCACTGTGTACCTTATCATCTTATACATACACAATCACTCTAAGTGCAGGGCTTTTAGAGTAATGTGAGAAAAGTGTGCTGTATAAACTGTAGGCAGGGGAGGTATCTACTAAATGAATGGACTTTTAACCGATCCATCAAAGGAACACCATGTTTGAGTTGGCAGTAAGCAATAAGCAAGCTTGATACTCCTCTTATTTTTTGAATTTTTGAGACAGATCCTTCTAGAACAGCTTGCTAGACTCCTATATCCCCTAAATCCCAGCTTAGTTAAAGATCTTCTATAACCCCTGTATTTCAGGAAAGGCTTTTCTAGACTGAAAATCCTTTGGCATCAAACTTATGTAATTCCAGCAGACAATTCTGTAACCTGTGGACTACAGAGCATTGAAGGCTCTGTCCTTGGAAATCTCAGACCTATCCATCTCTGCCTCTGGCTCAGGTCAGGCTGTTTTAATCAAGCAGCCCACTTCCGTATATGTTCTGGAGTCTCGTCCAGAAAGCTCTGTATTTACATCCTTTCCCAAGTCTCTATTCTTTGGAGTATCCTTTCAACTAGTTAACTTTTTATTTTTTCTTTTCCATACAGAGTTTCACCAAAGCACAATTTTTCATATCACTAGACTCTTAAGTTCAGGTCACTTGGCCTGAAGTTTAATTCCTTTCATGTGAATCTCATTCTCCTCTGACCAAACTAGCACAACAGCTCACATGCCCTTCAGTTTATGGCCTTAAGCTATCCTGTCAGTGCCGGGACACCACAGGTATGACTATTCTACAAAATACTGGAAAGATGTATTCAACGCATAACACCATATCAAATAATAAAAATGTTTTTAAAAAATATTGTATGTTGGGAGGTGAAGTAAGATAGTCCCTTATACATTTCTGGTGAGCAGGTAAATTAACATAATCGTTTTAAAATGCAACTTGCCATCATCTATCAAGAACCTTGGAAATATTATCTTTGATCTATGAATTCTACTGTGTAAGTTGGTATAGGTTGAGGTGCTATATGTGAGAGATTCAAGCATGTAAACTGGTTTAAAGACAATAGACTCTTACTTTTCACTCACGTGATAGCTCCAGTTGAGTGACTTTCTTCAATACGGTGATTCGGAGATCAAGGTCCTTCCTTCCAAGGCATCGCCATACCCGAGTTCTTCATCATCTGCATCTGGCAGACCTAAGAGAAGGGAGAACATGGTATTCACTTCAAGTTTTAATGCAGAAGTGACAGCTGTCACTTCCCCTCACATCCCCTGGTGAAAACCCACAAGACAACCCACTGCAAGAGAGACAACAACACAGTCTAGCCTGCATGCTCAGAAACAAAAGGAATTAATATTCTGCTGCTTAGCTAACAGTCTTGGCCACATCAAGCTTTCCCAAGAAGCAAGCCTGAGTATCATACCAGAAGCATAGTGTAGTGGGAAGATTGCCCTAATACTGAGCATATACAAGCATCATGGACAGATAGGTGAGCTTAAGTTTGAAAGCTGGCTCTGGCCTTCATAAACTGGGGCCCTCATGTAATTTAAAACTTGTTTATTTTACACTTTGGAGTATTCATTTTCATGGGGATTTGGTAAAGATTAAATGGGATACTGTATTCAAAGAACTTACAAAAGTACTTGTTATGCCATAATCATTTAACAAATGGTGACTATTATTATAACTGCTATTATAAGTTATATATGAGCATATCTGACAGAGATTCTTGTTGAACGAAAATAATCTAACTGTATCAGTAAGTTAATCAGGGCACATACATTGAAGCAGGAGATATGTGTAAGGAATATGAATTTAATTAGGTTAAACTACTCAGCTATATTAAAATCCAAAATGCAATAAAATTTTAACCCATGTTATCTATCATTTTTCATGTTTTGTTTTGACTTTTTATTTTTTTGAATTTTTAGTGACTTTTACTGGTTTTTTTCTTGCTTTTGCTGCTTCTTATGTTAAAGCTTATTTAAAATAATAAAATACTATAGATGTATTTGAAATCCCTTTAAATTTCTCCTGATACCCCTCTCTCCCTCTAAGAGAAAATTTTTTCTTGAGTTGATATATGTCCTTCTTGATCAAATTTAACTCTGACCATGCATATATGTTCACATAAAAATATATGATAATTTGGAATGTTTAATATTACATAAATGTAATATTAAATTTGATTTATAAATTTATAATATATAAACAATAAATAAATTAATTATATTTGATTTATTTTTTTCATATAATATTATGTGTCCAATATATTTCCACATTTAGTCTATAGATCTAGTTCACTTAAAATTCTAGTCTTTCATTGGGTGCACATAATACAATCCATTCATTCATTCACCGTAGATAAATAAAGATTTCCAATTTTGTGCTATTCCTAAAAATATTGCAATGAACATTCTTATATATGCTTCCTGTGAATGTGTCACAGATTTCAACTTATAATTTAGTTTTTTGCTATTTGTGATAATCTTTTACTTATTCATTTGTATGGATCTCTCTCTCTATATATATTTATATATACATATATATATATATATATATTCTCAAAACTACACACATTTTACTGTATAAGTACCCCAAATCCCATTGCCTAATTGTGTGTCTTGATACATTGCTTGACAAACTTAAAACTCAAACTAAGATTTGGTAACTCTGGTGGGAAATTGCATTTATTTTCAAGTTGTTTTTATTGTAATATATGTGCTTCACTAAAGAGATTTCTGGGGACAAATGTATATTTCACACAGATCAAAGATAGACAAGCCATTGAACCTCTTGCAGTTCACCTTCCCTGTAGCTAAAGACAACAGAATCTAAAAATGTTGCCAACTGTCAAGGATTTTCATACTGCTCATCCAGGCTGAGATATCTGCTAATTTAGATAATGGCTACAGCCCATCAGCTAATAGTATTTACAACAAAAACATATGGCCAGTACTTGGAAGGTCAGTTATTAGCTAATGTGAGTCATTTCCAGATGAATTAGAGATAATTTATATTGTCAGTATGAATTCTTTTTGAGTAGTATGGCATTTACCAGGGTTGACCATAAGAATAGACATTGGTGGCTACTTAGGTGTTAACCCTTGAAGGACTCTGAAAAAGACTACCTGCCCATCACAGATTAGGGATACAGACTGAAAAAAAAGCACTAAAGCTTGAGGGAGGAGGCAGCAGTGGGGGAGGGGAAGGGACGGCAGGGCAGTGGAGACATAAGAAAAAGAAACAATCAGAAAAGAGTAGGAGGATAGAGACTGAGCAAGTTAAAGTCTGTATTAGTCAGAATCAGTGCTATATCATGCTGCAGTAACAAATTGTTCCTAATAACAATGGCTTAACCCATTAAATTTTTTTTTTCTGCTTACATACATATTCCTCAAGAAGTAGAAGTTTCTATGATCATCAGAATTTCCTCACAAAATTGATATACAGCAAAACTCATATTCTGATCATACCTGAGTGTCTATAGCAGATCCCATGGCTACCTATAACTTCCACAGGAGCTCATATACCTTCCATGGTAGCCTGGAAGTAAATGAACTGGAAACATTTGGTAAACAGCATACTGACTACCAAAGATCACCATTTTGGTTATCAACTGTTGGTTCAGTTGGTTCACTCTCTATTCCCAAAAAGAGAATACATCTACCCCTACTCCTAGAAAGACAACCCCGAATCCCACCCAACGGAGCATGATATTACCAAACCCCAAGTTCAGCTGCTTGTCACTTGAAAGACCAATACTCAAGAGACAGTTTTGATTGGAAAGGAATTTGAGGTTTATTCAAGAAGCCAGCCACCTGAGGAGAAGGTAGACTCTCGTCCAAGAGCCAACTCTGAGGTTTCTGTCTGGTCCAGGGGTTTTGAAAAGGGCTTAGGGTAGTTAATCAGGAAAGGGAGTGCAGTGGTCTGCAACATTTCTTGATTGCATGCCAACTCGATGGTGCCAGCTAACAACGTTATCTCAGTGCCCCCGGGGGTTGTACAAGCAGGTTCTGTTCTCGTTCCATCATGTGCAGAATATTCTGTTCATTCTGCAGAGGAGGGCAAAGTCTATAGCTACACAAAGGGAAGTTAGTAAAACCATCTCTGTGACCTGAAAAAAGAAAAACACTTTGTTAAAAAAAAATGCTAGGTTAATCAAAAAGCTGAGGTGGCTTCAAGCAGACTTGCTGGCCTCTGTGGCCTGGGAAAGTTGTGGTCCTACACTCCTCAAGGCAAGTGGCCTACTTGCTGTGGATCATCAGAAAGGAAAGAGTGTGTTAGCTTGAAGCAAGTTAACTCTTAGACTAGTTACAGTGCTATTACAATGGCATTATGCTCATCATTTTAGAATTTCGCATTATATTCTTTCATATCTACCTCAAGTTTGGATGCAGCTACTGTTGAAATGGAGAACTATCAACTAAAAAGACAAGTTAACACCTTCCAACACACACACACACTCACCCACCCCATACATTAGTGTAACAGAAACAGGTAATCATGCTAAGGCTGGAAGCATTACACGTCCGGGGCAAAAAGTAGAGAACTGCTGAATACCACTAGTTTAGTGTGGTTTCTGTGAATCTTACCAATGAGCAGGATCAGGAGGCTGTCTGGCATCTTTCATCCAAAGCAAGGTTTACGGCGGTACCTGGAAAAGACAGAGACAACGAGCTTCCACTAGTCAGTGCTTTGCCAAATTAATGGAATGAAATAAAACTTTCTGTAGCATGTCCAAAGATGGGTAGGCACCAGGATAGGATACAGTTCACTTTTATCCCAGGCTTGTTTGTCAGCTTCTAGATGCGCAAAATTAAGCTCCCTGGTGGGCTGACGAAATTTAAACCCCAGGACTCCTCTGGCAAATGCATTTCGCTTTTATTTCCACCTCACTTTCTTCCCGCCTATGCAGTCTGCAGCCCCTGAGCTCATTTAGACTGGAGTCTAATATCCGTGCTTCTGGTATCTGGTTTGTTTGGTCCCAACTGAGTCTTTCCCTTCAGAAGATAGATCTATAAAAAGAAAACGGATATTTTTAATAAGCGTGGAAAACTTTCTGGTTACAAATGTTTTCATGATGAGACCACTGGCTGAAAAATAAAATTTGAAATGAGACAGTCTGGGGGCATTTTTTAGTGTGTAGATAACACTCCAAGAAGGATAACACCCTGGGGTAATAACCTGGGAGGAAGTACAGAATGCTAAACACCAAAGGGAATAAGCAATTGAAAAAAAAAAAAAAAAAGGCCTGGGGAACTCTTAAACAGAAGTCAGGCAAGGAAGCTGACCCTTCCTGTCAAACAATGAACTGAATGCTAGAAGCACGGGTATCATCTGGGAGGTGGTGAGAAGGGCATAATCTTAGGTCCTGAACCTTACAGTGTCAGAGTCTGCATCTTCACTATATCATTTGTTGATTCAAATGCGCGCTAACGTTGGCACTCAGCAAGATTTTAATTGTTAAAAGTTGTTGTAAGATAGTAAGGTGTCATTGCTCCTGTATTCTTGCATTCAGAAATCAGAACCTAACACAGTTACCAAACCTAGCACAACCTAACTAGCTGGTTATCAGTAACTGTTTATTATTAAAATTAAATCACCGCTTTTGTACTGAAACCATTTCTTTTGCTGTATAGACTATCACTGCTGAGATAAAGTTTATGGCAAAGCAATAAATGTAAAATTTGAAAAAACAGCTTGAAAGGGAGGAATGCCTTATCATTTATGTATTTACATATGCCTGTGCCTGCCCACATGCAAAAGTCATGTATAGAAATGTATAAAATGTGATATGAATTAAAAATGTAATGTTTGTCATGTGTCTTTATATAATAAAGGATACCTAGATACAGAGAACTTAAATGTATCCAGTGTCATGAAACTTTTTTTTAATCTTTTTTTAAATGTTTATTTACTTTTTTTTTACTTTTTTTTTTAACGTTTATTTATTTATTTTTGAGACAGACAGAGACAGAGCATGAATGGGGGAGGGCAGAGAGAGAGGGAGACACAGAATCAGAAGCAGGCTCCAGGCTCTGAGCTGTCAGCCCAGAGCCCAACGCGGGGCTCGAACTCACGGACCGCGAGATCGTGACCTGAGCCGAAGTCGGACGCTCAACCGACTGAGCCACCCAGGCGCCCCTATTTATTTACTTTTAAGAGAGAGAGCACACGTGGGGGGAAGGACAGAGAGACAGAGAGAGAGAGAGAGAGAGAGAGACAGAATCTGAAGCAGGCTCCAGGCTCTGAACTGTCAGCGCAGAGCCCAATGCAAGTCTCGAACTCACAAACTGCAAAATCATGACCTGAGTTGAAGGATGACGCTTGACTGACTAAGCCACACAGGTGTCCCCAGTGTCATCCAACTTTTAAGTGGCAGAATATGGAATAGAATCTAGTTCTCCTGACCATAATATTACATTGTATCTAGTAACTTTGATGCTTAAACAATTTATTAACTACAGTAGTATCTCATGATGAGTTTCAAACAAGAATCAAATTATAGCTTGAATGTTATGGACATTATGTTCATGTTTTTCTGGAATTTTTAATAAATGAAATGCTCATCTTGGAGGTAAAAATACTTCTCATTATTTATAATCAGATTTTTAAAAAAATTTTTAAATCTTTTTATTTATTTTTCAGAGACAGCGTGTTAGCAGGGGAGGGGCAGAGAGAGAGGGAGACACAGAATCCAAAGCAGGCTCCAGGCTCGAGCTGTCAGCACAGAGACTGACATGGGGCTCGAACCCACGAACCACGAGATCATGACCCTAGCCGAAGTCAGATGCTCAACTGACTGAGCCATCCAGGCACCCCTATAATCAGATTTTTATGTTTATGCTATTGTATTATTATGGACTTTTCTACTTTCTAAATAAGATAGGGTAAATTTAATTTAAACCTTAAGGTTTTAACTCAGAAATTTTAATTTCACTAAAGGGTATCACAAAATTTTAAATATGAAAGTGTTTCCAACACTTGATTCATTTTAATCTGTTCAATTTTTATAATGTAAACCATGAAATATATGAATAATAAAGACTAATGGGTATTTTCTGTGTGTCATGCACTTAGACCAATAAAACTTCCTTGTCTTCAAAATACTGATATATATTAGTTTCAATTTTTATTATATATAAACAATACCTTATTTATATCTATACTTTATTTTTTAAAATTTTTTTTAACCTTTATTTATTTTTGAGACAGAGAGAGACAGAGCATGAACAGGGGAGGGTCAGAGAGAGGGAGACACAGAATCTGAAACAGGCTCCAGGCTCTGAGCTGTCAGCCCAGAGCCCGACGCGAGGCTCGAACTCACGGACCGTGAGATGATGACCTGAGCCGAAGTCGGATGCTTAACCGACTGAGCCACCCAGGCGCCCCTATATCTATACTTTAAAAATAAGGAATGTAGAAAATCAAAACACTTGTGTTACAATAAAATAATCCAAAATTGCATGTACACCATGATTGTAATATAAAAATATTCATACGTATAAAGAATGAAATGCAAAAGTAAGTTTATTTGCTAATACAGACTTATAGATTTGTGCTCCTCTAGACATTTACATAATGTTATATATTATTTTCAATAAAAATTGAGTGCTCTGTGTGTGTTTTCAAATGAGAAAACAAGTGTTTCCTCCTACTGTGCTTAAATTTTTATCTTCTTAGTGATCAACTTAGGGAAACAGAACTTAATTTCAATTGAATTAGAGACATTAGTCTTATTCATATGTTTTGGTTCTGTTCAAATTTTTACAGATCACAAGTTCGTATTCTCTTATCTTCTAAAAATGTCATAGTTTTCTTACTTTCACATTTAAATTTGCGATTAATTTGTAATTGATTTTTGTTTGCGGCAGGATGTTGAAACAAGTTTCATTACTTTTCCACGTGGATATCCAATTTTCACAACATGGTATTTTGAAATCAGTGTCATTACCCCACCGATCTCCAGTACTATTTTTCCACAAGTCAAGTGTTCATATGCACAAGGCCATGTTTCAGGCTTCCCTGTTCTGTTCCTTTTTTAATTTTTCTACCTTTGTGATACCATGATAATACCTTAATTGTTTTAGCTGTATAGTAAATCTTTCATTACACATTTTATTTACTTCATAGAAGAATATTCAGATTAACAACATCTTTTTTATTGTTGTAATATGTATTTGAGAGAGAGAGAGAGAGAGAGAGAGAGTGTGTGTGTGTGTGTGTGTGTGCACGAGTCAGGGTGAAGGACAGAGAGAGAGAGAAAATCCCAACCACAACCCTGAGATCATGACCTGAGTCGAAATTAGGAGTAGGTTGCTCGGGGTGCCTGGACGGCTCACTTAATCTTCTCACTTAGGCTCAGGTCATGATCTCGCAGTTCAGGAATTCGAGACACGCATCGTGTTCTGTGCTGACAGCTTAGAACCTGGAGTCTGCTTCAGATTCTGTCTCCCTTTCTCTCTGCCCCTCCCCTGCTCATTCTCTCTCTCTCTCAAAAATAAACATTAAAAAAAAAAGAGTGGGTTGCTCAACTGACTGAGCCCATAGAAAGTCTAACATATATGTAACTAAAGTCTCAGGAGAGAAAAAGACAAAGAATGAGACAGAAGGAATATGTGAAGTGATAACAATTAAGAATTTCCTGAAACTGATTAAATACTTCAATTCATAGATTCAAGAACACTAAATTCTGATCAAAATAAAAATTTACAGGCAAATAAGTGGGAAAATGGTTAAAGAGGACACAAAAATAGAAAAAGGAACAAGAAAGAAATCACATAAAAAGCATGTAGATACATTATAGGTTTTAGCTCATAGAGGCATAGAGTCTACCATTTCACCTTTCTAATCTAGTTCGAATGGCCTCTTCATTTCTTAAATTTATGAAAAATAAGGGTTTTAATATCAAATAGCATAGAATCTCATTAAAAGTCAGAGAATCTCTGAGTTCAGTCATTAATACTATATTCAATACTTATAAGTCAAGGATTTAACAGGTTTATTGTGTGCATTGCCCTAGTATTCAATTCCATCAAGATTCAAATGGGCCGAAGCTTTATGTACACACATTTAACATCAACTTTATTTAGCTTAGCTAATTCTAAAGAAAAACATAGTAATAATAGATATAATATTAGAGATATGGGGCAAATGGTCTCCAAATATTTATAATCTGGAAGACACTAAAGAGATAGGGAAACCAGGAACTAAAAGCAAGGATAGAAATAAAGATGAATATGTGCAGAAGACAAATTCCATTTTTTCTGTTTTTCTAGGCTCTACTACAGTTCTCTGGAGCTGCTCGTTCACCTAGTATGCAAATAATGTGGAATTGGGGGTTCGTGTGAGTATTTCTCCCATCTCATTTTCCTAGCTTTATGCTTGCTTATTCTTGATAATGAAAACAATGCCAGATGGTATGGCCAGTTAACAGGCTCTAAGAGACAGCTACCAGAACTTAAATGGGAGTTAGTCTCAAATAACTCAATTCAGTTGCTTTCCTTACTGTGAACTGGAAATGTGCAATCAGTTGGCCAGGGATAGATTGACTTACTTTATGTTACTACTTCAAGCTTTGTTTAATGCAGTTCTGTTCAGAAACTGCTTGTGGAGTAGAAAAGATTTCTTGGTAAAGACAAAGTCTGTGATGATTGTTGAATAGTGACTATGAATTACCAAGGTTGAAAAGGGTATGGGGGAAGGGTGGCTAACACGGGGATATATTTAAGAGATGTATTTTAAAATCTTATCATGGGAGAAGCAAAGGAGTAATTTCTGCCTCTAATCAGACAAAAGTTTCTGACCTGATGAATTGGGTGAAAGGATAATGGTGCAGTTTACTGTGATTAGAAATACAATCGATTGAAATCGTAAGATGCATCAAATTTAAGAAATTGGATTACAAAGAGGTGCAAGAGGCTTTGAGAAGAAATGGAAGAGAATCCAGAGAAAGCAATATTCTAGAAGTCAGGAGATTTGAGAGTTTTGCAAAGAAATAAGCACCCAAAGATATCAAAAGAAGCCTGGGAGTCTAAATAGAAAATAGTGAGAAGCCATTGGATTTAACACTATGTTGACTACTAAGGAATTTTAGAAAGCAATTTTGACATCATTATGGCATCAAAAATGAGATTTCAGGGGCGCCTGGGTGGCTCAGTCGGTTAAGCATCCGGCTTCGGCTCAGGTCATGATCTCACGGTCTGTGAGTTCAAGCCCCACGTCGGGCTCTGGGCTGACAGCTCAGAGCCTGGTGCCCATTTCAGATTCTGTGTCTCCCTCTCTCTGACCCTCCCCTGTTCATGCTCTGTCTCTGTCTCAAAAATAAATAAACGTTAAAAAAAAAATTTAAAAAAAATGAGATTTCAGTGAGTGAACATGCAAAGGAAGGTAAGGAAGTAGAAATAACAAGGCCTAGTAGACGTTCAAAAACCTAGGCCACAGTGACATGGAATGGTAGCTATAAAGGAATCAAGGTTGAGGGAAGGTGTCCCCCTGCCCCGGCCCCAGAAGGAGTAAACTGAGAGATCAGAAAGTCCCAGGGGACTGGTAGGATTAAATAGAGGGGAGAAAGTACACAACTGATAGAGAAAATACCAAGTGAGAAAGAGTGGTTTTCGTTTTTTAATTTTTAGCTGTTCATTTATTTATTTTTGAGAGAAAGAAAGAGAGAACAAGCAGGGAGGGGCAGAGAGTGAGACAAAGAATCTGAGGCAGGTTCCAGGCTTTCAGCACAGAGCCTGATGCAAGACTTAAACACGTGAACTGTGAGATCACGACCCAAGCAAAAGTCAGATGCTTAACCGACTGAGCTACTCAGGCACCCCTGACAAAGGAGGGTCTTGACGGAAAGTAATGGTAAGTGGTTGGTCATAAAACAGAAGGACATTTTGAACATCTGAGAGTAGGCAAAAATTGTTTAATGAAGATATAGATGTGAATGTGTTTAGAGAGGCTTAGCTGTGTAGATGATGCATGATCATACCTTAAATGATGAAAGATACATTGATTAAGCTTTACTCTGAAAACTTAGTTGAAGTTGGTGTTTAATACAAGGGATATAATTAAGAGAAATACGACAGTTTGTAATAGTCATCCACATAATAGAGACTCTAAGTAAGATGAATGATACTGTGAACCAATCCAACAAGAATATTCTAATTAAAAAATCTTGCATTCCAGACTGAGCTTGAATGACAGTTATGGGATGGAAGGGAGTTGCTGATGTCGTGTAACAGCTATGTTCTCATCAGGAAGGCTGCCCTTAGACTTCAAGGACGTCAATTCCATCAACCAAAGAAAAGGCCAGCAGTCATGATGGGGTAAATACCTGAGATGGCAGAAGTCAAAGAGGAGGACATGCCTAAAAATATGTAGAAAATAAGAGCTGAGGAAAGAGTTTTTGAAGTATTCACCACAATTCACTGCACCTGGTAATCTTCTATTTATATTGGCCCCTGGGATTTCGATAGAGCTCATACATCCCTGTTTGTCTGGTTTACATCTGTTGTCACAGCATCCTTTCCTATTTAACATTTGTCATGTGGTGAGCCTAGATTTAGGCACACCTGGTTGAACATTAGAACTAAGAAAGGTCATGCAGAAGTTAAGTGAATATGTCAAGTTAAGAGGGGTAAGAAAATTTTAAATTAGATCGCCATGTCCACTGGTGTTTGCCTGAAGCCACTCCCAGCCAAACCATTTTGCTTTAAAGTAATTTGACCTTGATATGCTTGATTTTATAAGCTTCCCTGTTCAAACTGCAGGAGATTAGCTAAGGCTGAACTACTGACCTGATGATAAAGATCTAATCACAAGAAAAATGCCCCAGAGGCTCATAAACTGAATCCACTGAATCCAATGCTTTTAAAATTAAGAGCCAGCCACCTAAAAAGAAGTAGTTATTTGTAGCCACAAGTAAAGGACTGTATTAGCATTTTTTTTTTTGAGGAGACAAAAGGGAGAAAAATCAAATTAATATCTCCTTTTCCTATTAATTTGCTTTGCCTTTCTTCTTTTCCCTCCCCATTCTGGAAAAGCAGCTTATAATTTGAATATTGTTTCTTGAATACAAAATCAATACAAAAGCCTCTATAGACAGATAAGGGATTTTATACTTCAGTGCAGGATTTTCCAACGTTGGCATTAAACATGCTTAGGAGGCTCATTAAAACACAGGTTGCTGGGTCCTGCCCCCAGAGTTTGTTTCAGTAAGTCTGCCACTGAGCTGGAGAGTGGAGTAAAACTCGGGGATTTCTAATGATGCTGCTGATGCTGTCCCAACCCACACCTGAAAGCCTCTGCCTTACTACAGGTAGCAACTCAAAATACTCTCTTCCTTGTGTGGTACTCGAGAAACCCTGACTCATTCTTGCCCCATCACACTGCTGCCCAGATGCGGTGAAAATTCAGGCCTGCACTGAAATCCCACATCACTCATGATTAGTCACATGCTTCAGGAGACTCTGACCCTCAGCGGCTTATGTGAGAATTAAGTGAGAACATAGAAAGTTAAATGGCTACCAAAGTAAAAGGCCTGATGAGAAATCCAAAAGTCCACTGGTTACCGACACAAAGCCTACGGGAGCCAGAGGGATTAGCTTAAATGAGCTCATTCCCCCATTTGTTAAGTGTGCTCAACATGGACGCCTGATCAGGGCAGAAATCATCCATCTGCAGTCACTAATCAGTTTCTTTCATATTTTGATATGATTGCAATCTTAGTGATAATGGGAAATTTTACAGATTTCTTTTCAGATTACTTTTTTTTAAGTAGGTTCTACACTTTTTTTAATACAGCAATTTTACAGATTACTTTTTTTTTTTAATTTTTTTTCAACGTTTATTTATTTTTGGGACAGAGAGAGACAGAGCATGAACGGGGGAGGGGCAGAGAGAGAGGGAGACACAGAATCGGAAACAGGCTCCAGGCTCTGAGCCATCAGCCCAGAGCCTGACGCGGGGCTCGAACTCACAGACCGCGAGATCGTGACCTGGCTGAAGTCGGACGCTTAACCGACTGCGCCACCCAGGCGCCCCCAGATTACTTTTTTTTTTATTGGAGCCCAACGCAGGGTTTGAACTCATGAACCTTAACCAACTGAGCCACCCAGGTGCCTCTCATTTTACAGATTACTTCATAAAAGGAGACAAACAGTAAGCCGTTGTTCTAATGTAGTGCTTCTTAAAGTTTTTTAGGTCCTGAACTTTGAGAAACTGAGGAAAGCTATGGACATTTTCCCCAAGTAAATACACACGGTTTGTTGGGGGAACAGTTCAAGACCTCCTGAGAGATCTGTATTCTCCAAATTCAGAACCTCTTGTTCTAAGCGCTTCAGGTTGATCCCCTGCTAGTAAATGAGCTTTCCACAAACCTAGGATCTGAAAGTCTTCCTTCTGGGAGGATTTCAGAATCAGGAAGGGCTAGGCTCCCCGCCTTAACCTGACAGAGTCTGTGTCTTTAACTTAATCTTCTTTTGTCCTAGAATTGTATTCATTTTAGCTGTTGTGAAAAATTACCACAAACTTTGCAGCTTTAGAACAAACTTATTACCTTAAAGCTCTGGAGGTCCGAAGTCCTAAAATCAGAGTGTCAGCGAGGCTCTAACAGAGCATCTGTTTTCTTGCTTTTGTTTGTTTTCTTGCCTTTGTGAGCTACAGGAGGCTACTTGCATTTATTGGCTGATGGTACCTGCCTCTGTCTTCAAAGCCAAGGGCCTAGCTTTCTTAAATCTCTTTTTCACATGCGTATCTCTGGCCTTCATTCCAAGGTCTCTCTGGCTTTCCTCTTTTCCTTTGTGAGGCTTCTGTGATTACACTGGACCCACCTGAAAAATCTAGGATACTCTTCACATGTCAGTATCTTTAACTTAACGATTTCTGTAAAGGCCCTTTTGTATGTAAGGAAACACATTCCCAGGTTCTGGGAATGAGAACAAGAATCATGGGGTATGTGTGTGGGAGACATTATTCTGTCCACTAAAGCATTCATTTTATTATTATCCCTCTAACATACACTAGCTCTTGGTTGATTATCATTATTTACAATATCAGTCAAATACAATTAATAACTGCGGATTTCAGTTAAACATTTTAAACTTACTAGTAGTAAGGAAGGACACTGAGAGCTGCTCCGTGAAGTGTAAAAAACTTCTAAACTTAGATATTTATACACATAAATTAATAACGTTTTTAGTTCTCAAATCTAAAACTTGCACATTGTGGACACATGGTCAAAAGAGCCTATATTTTCAGAGCAACTGAAAAAAATAAATAGAAAAAAACCAAACTAGTTTATCTTAAAAGCACATGATGTAATCCATCGAAAATTCTTGAGCTCAAATATAGAAAAACACTACGAAATGCAGGAAGAAAGACATGATTACACAGAAAGATTGTCAAAAATAAAATGTTATTTTTTTAATTGACTCCATGTTCAATATGATTTTTAAGATAATATGATTTTAAGCTGAATTATTAGTGGTATAATATTTAGAAAAGGAGATCACATTCATTCAAAAAAGATTATTTTCATTTTTAAAAAATTTTTTAATGTTTATTTTTAAGAGAGAGAGAGACAGACTGCAAGTGGGGGAG
The DNA here is from genome assembly GCF_027475565.1 of Acinonyx jubatus. Classification (NCBI taxonomy): domain Eukaryota; kingdom Metazoa; phylum Chordata; class Mammalia; order Carnivora; family Felidae; genus Acinonyx; species Acinonyx jubatus. Next base: position 105,237,443 of record NC_069380.1, on the reverse strand, counting down.
GGGCAGAGAGCAAGGGAGACACAGAATCCGAAGCAGGTTCCAGGCTCAGAGCTGTCAACACAGAGCCGGACGTGGGGCTCAAACTCACAAACCATGTGATCATGACCTGAGCTGAAGTCAGACGCTTAACCAACTGAGCCACCCAGGCGCCCCTAAAAAGATTGTTTTTAAAGCATGTATCCACCAGACACTATGCTAGATAATGAGGATACTCTCTACTTTGTACTGTTACTATGTCCTCATTTTTAAAAATTTTAGATTCATAAAACCTGAGTAAAAAATCACATTACAATGACAGGAAAAGGCCTAAGCTTTAAACTCAATAAAATCTTGGTACAATGAATTTTTTTTTCTGAATTATTGTATCTGACCATGCAGTTTTATTAGCAAAAATGCATTTAAAACTTTTTTTCTATTATTGGTTGCATCACGCAAGGTTTTAAACCATCTGCTTTTCAAAATGCTCAATTTGACATCACCATCTGCTGAAGGGGATTAAGAGCACAGTTACCTTGATGAGCCCTGAGTAACATACAGAATTAGTGAATCACTATATCATACACCTGGAACTAACTTAACACTGTTTTAACTGTAGTGGACTTTTAAAAAATTTTTAAAAGGAAGAAAATTCTGACACATGCCACAACACACATGAACCTTGAAGACATTTTGCTAAGTGAAACAAACCCTCTGCAACATTTGAAAACTTTTTTTTTTCATTTTGTCCGTATGTCTCATGAACATCTCTCATTACACACTACCGTATAACCAATTACAGAATTTACCTGCAATCATTACTTTTAGCTAAACTTTTAATAGGTTGAGATTTTAAGCTGCAAGAGTAGTAAAGATGGCATTATAAAAATCTTTTAAACCAATAATTATTTACACGATATTCTAAATTGTCTCAACCTTTTCCACAGACTCATTATTGGATTTGGGATGGACACATATTTTTAAAATCCTTGGGGCGCCTGGGTGGCTCAGTCGGTTAAGCGTCCGACTTCAGCCAGGTCACCATCTCGCGGTCTGTGAGTTCGAGCCCCGCGTCAGGCTCTGGGCTGATGGCTCAGAGCCTGGAGCCTGTTTCCGATTCTGTGTCTCCCTCTCTCTCTGCCCCTCCCCCATTCATGCTCTGTCTCTCTCTGTCTCAAAAATAAATAAACGTTGAAAAAAAAATTAAAAAAAAATATAAATAAAATCCTGAGTTGATGCATACATAGGCAGATGCATAAGAGTTGTATGACAAGAAGTAATTAATTCCTCTTCTTCAATGAAGAAAACATGGAAAAAAAATAGAAAAACATGAGCGGTGACTGGTGAGTTTATCAGGCTGCAGACTCAGGTGCACAGGAAGGGCACCCAGGCCTTGGTCGCTTTGATCACTTGACGCTGGCATGAGCTGACCTGTCCATCATCCCACTTCCCCCATCTGGTCTGCAGATCAGACCAGAGGCAGGCACATCAGTGGCAGCTGAGCTTCCTCCCCAACTATGAAGCTTTTTGTTCCAACTCTTTCATTATGACAATGACCCTCTAAAAGCCTTGGAACAATACTTGGCTGGGCTCCTGAACCATGCTGGCACAATTGGAATTCTCTCAGACTATCTCAGACCACTTTTGCTTAGACATGCCACAGACAGTTCCTACCACACCACGCCATATTGGATAAAGGGGTCCTTGACATCTTGCTGCCTCCCAAGGCTTTACTTGAACTGGGGTTCAGACTAGCCCCCTCCAACCACTGCTCCAATTAGGGTTTCTACTGTTCTTTTCTTTCCTGGTATTTGGCCTCAAACATCAGCTGTTGTGATTCCCTGGGAATCACAACAATATTGAACCCTTTGGTATCCCCTACTGCCTCCCCTCCCCAACTTCTAGTCTGGTAAACTGGAATATTATCTCCAGAGACGGGAAACAGTAGCCCTGACTGACTTTGCAGCTAACCCTTGTGAAACTCAAAAGTTATGTATTGACTTCTTTGTTCTGTGTTCTGCTGTGTTCTTCTTTGTTCTGTGTTCAGGCCAAATCTGAGGTAATGGCTGCCTGTTGCCCTAGCTGGGTAGCACAATGGTGAGGAGAGAAGGGGAAGGGAGGAAAAGCTGGTTCCTGGGATAACTAGGAGGTGGATACATATTCAGATTCTTAGTCTCAAACTTAAAAACACAAGAAAAAGGACAAATGTGTGAGTGCATATTTGGAGGGGAAGCACTTAATTTATGTGGAATTCTTGAAATTACAGGAGTTGTGAATGAAAATAGCTCCACCTGAAAGGGCATAGGATTGAGGCTAGCATAGGAACTTACCTATTCAGGTGAGAGGGAGAAAAGTGTTGGTTAGTAAACCAGCTTTTCAAGGTTTGTGTAGTTTGATTTGTTGTAATTTTTTCTGATAAAAGTTAAATTTTAGATTCTTAAAATGCTATGAGGAATGACAATGGGCTGGGCAGAAAGGAATTCACTCCCATTTTTACAAGTTCTCTTCTGGTCACATGGTGGTTGCAAAATTTTTACCTCAGGAGGGGTGCCTGGCTGAGTCAGTCAGTGGAGCATGTGACTCTTGATCTTGGGGTTATAATGTCAGACCCGAGTTGGGTGTAGAGATTCCAAAAAAAAAAAATCTGGGGCTCCTAGGTGGCTCAGTCAGCTAAGCGTCCGACTTCGGCTGAGGTCATAATCTTGCAGTTTGTGGGTTCAAGCCCACATCAGGCTCTGTGCCACAGCTCAGATCCTGGAGCCTGCTTCGGATTCTGTGTCTCCCTCTCTCTCTGCCCCTACCCCACTTGTGCTCTGTCTCTCAAAAATGAATAAATGTAAAACAAATTTTTAAATAAAAAATAAATCTTAATTTTTTTTTATTTCTGAAAACAATGAAAAAAAAATAGGGAGAATTTGTCCTCATCATCTTCTCTCCCTCTTGTTGAAGACTTTCAATCCTAAACCTCAGACACTGCCAAATATTTGAGAAGTTGTCTTTCTGTTTTTCTTAAATTTATATATATTTCATTGTTACTGAAGCAATGCTTGTGTTTTGCTAGACAATTGTATTTTTCAACGCACAATATAAATTTTATCCTATACAATAACAAGGAAAGAATCCAGGCACCAGCCCCAAAGGGCCTTATGATCTCCTGTCTAAGAAAATAATCCACTTAGTTCCATGGAGAATAAGATGCCATGATTCCATAAGGGGAATGATATGAAATTGATAATCTGAGCCTAGGTCCCCCAGGGACACAGAATGACCCCCAACCTATCCTGGGCACTCAGGAAGTATGCTGCCAGCTACTGATACCAGGAGAGCAGCAACCCATACAGAGATATCCTTACTCATGCAATCTATTTTGGCATTTGAAGGCTTGTTTAATCCATCTCTTAAAGAATCGTTTACAGAAGGTAATGCATGACAATGTTTATTCTTATAAATTATTTCTTCACGATAACAGCCACATCCAATTTCATTGTCCTTTTCCCCTTCCGGTTATGGCTTAGTACTACTGCTAATAACCTCAGACTTTGTGCTTGACTTATATTTGAACCAGATTTAGCAGCTTTCCTCGAAGTCCCTGATGTGTTTCCTAGTAGATACTGAGCACATCAGGATACTTTCAATGACAGGTAATAGGAACCCCAGTCAAACTAAAGGGACTTCATTGCTTCCCATAACTAAAGGTCTAGATGAAGAACAAATTACTTGAGAGGTCCAGTTTGGGATTTTGCTCCATTTCTCTGCAGTGCTCAACTCCACGCTTCTGTATGTGTTTTTTTTTTTTTTCTTAGCTCAATCGCACATCCTTGTTTTTTTTTTTTTTTTTTTTTTTTTTTATTTTATTTTTGAGAGAAAGAGAGAGAGAGTGCAAGCACGGGTAGGGGCAGAGAGAGAGAGAGGGAGACCCAGCCTGGGAACAGGGTCCACCCAGGCTCTGAGCTGTGAGCACAGAGCCCGAGGCCCGGCTAGAACTCAGGAGCCATGAGGTCATGACGTAGCCAAAGTCCGACACTTAACCAAGTGAGCCACCCAGGCATCCTGTCAATTGCCACATTAATTGTAACACAGCTGCCTTCAACAGTTAGGGCCACTCGCTTCCTCATTCACCTCTGGCTAGAGAGTGTGGCTTTCCATTGTTCTCTGTTAAAAGTAAGGAAGGACTTTCATGGAAACCCCCAGGAAACTTACCATGGTGCCTCATTAATGAGAATGTGAAACTCATTTCTAGTCTTAACAAGCCCACTTAACAAGGGAATATCAACAGCAACTTGTTCTACCCCATAAACTGAGGTCAATTACACAAACCTTATAATTAATAGAAGGAGAAAATCATCATCATCACCATCATCATCACTATTTCAGATAGGTTAAGGAAAGTAAACGTACTGGCCTTCATTTATGGACTTCTTTTTCCTATTAGAGACTCCCATCCCTGCATCTTGCCAGTAATACTTTGGTGACCTACTCCCTCAGCATTTAGCTTCACATAGTCTTTTTCTGAATTTGTATGCCTAACTCCTTCATTTCCATGCTCCTCCTGCAAGCCTTCTCAATCAAGCACACTACCTCTTCCTTGGTTCTGCTAAATAAAGGCGAATGAATATCCTGTTTGGTATTCATTCCTGTTTTAACTTGCTCATTGATTGACACATAGATAGCTTTGTGATGAACAATATGAGGGAATATTATTTGTTACTTATGATCGTTGTTGTCATGTCTGGATTATTAAGGTTTGGGAATCCACCTCTTCAGGAATGTAACCCTCTACTAAAATCTTGTTTCCATGGGAAAATGACTGCATTTTTATTATTTCCATTGCCATTAAATCCATTTATTATTTGAATTAGTATATGGCTCTAAAGTTAGATACTGGTTTTTCTAAATTAATGTGTTCATTCATTCATTAAGAATGATATTGCATGATCTAAATCCTGTACATATGAAATAGCCATCTATGTTTTTGCAAAATGAAAATTACACACAGTTGTGTATATTCAGTAGGTAGACGCAACAAGCATTTTTTTTTATTACTGAGTGTACCCAGAACCTTCACATTTGTTGTCCATTTCATCTTCACAACATTTTTGTAAGATTTATACTTAGAATTATGGATTTATAACTCCTATTTTACAGGTGAGGCAAATAAAGTTTAGAGAAGTGACTTCCCAAAGGTAACCCAACTAGGTAAGCACTGAGGCTGTGAGAGAAGAGAACAAGTAAACCTGACTATAATTACACTTTACTCCTGAGTTTATTTTTTATTTTTTTAATGTTTATTTACTTATTTTGTTTGAGGGAGAGAGAGCTTGAGTAGGAGAGAGGCAGTGGGAGGAGACAGAGAATCCCAAGCAGGCTCTGTGCTACCAGCTGGAGGCTTGAACCCACAAACCGTGAGCAAAACCAAGAGTCAAACGCTTCACCAACTGAGTCACCAAGGTGCCCACTACTCCTGAGTTTAAATAGAAAGTCATAATGCTGGACACTGGACAGCGCAATGTCAAGGTGGCAATGCATTTCCAAGAGCCACATATTAAAAGAATATTTTGGTATGCATTAAACTTCTACATCTGCAGTGTGGGCCAGTAGATATACACCACTGTTTGGGAAGTATTTTAAGAAATAAAAATCACTACAGATTAATAATAAGAAAGATCATCATTTGCTATTCCATAGAGTTTTTAGAACTTGTTAATCTGATATCTCTCTTACACAAAGACAATAATTTTCTTAAAATTGCCCAATATTTTACATTCCGAACCTAGACACAAGCCTATACATCTCTGGGTCTTTACTGACCTTAAAAGTTTTGAGGAGTGCTAGTCAGGTATTTTGGAAAGTGTTCTCATTTGGCATTTTTCGGATGCTTTTTCTCACGATAAGACTGGGGTTATCTGTGGGTTACTGCCCACAGTCTTTTTTTAGTCCAGTGTGAATGACTAAAGGCTAAGAAAAACATATGAGAAAACTGTATTATTGCTTTGTTCTTTTTATATATGAAACTTCTCCCATTTCCCAGAAAAAAATTAACTCCTTTTACTACAAAACCCCATTTGATCTAAATGGCTTTTCATGTTTTCATAGCAGATGCATTGTGATAGCTTCAGATAATGTTTTCTTCTTGGGTTTAGAGTATGAAGGTAATTAAATAGCAAAATCAGATATTTTGATGCAGATCAAAAACAATTGGCTATTTATAGACTTCCTTTTTATTTTTATGTATTTTTATTTTTTACATTTTTTTAAAAGCTTATTTATTTTGAGAGATGGAGACAGTGTGAGCAGGGGAGGAGCAGAGAGGGAGAAAGACAATCCAAGCAGGCTCTGCACTGTCAGCACAGAGCTTGATGCAGGGGTCAAATCCATGAACTGTGAGATCATGACCCAAGCTGGAATCAAGAGTCAGACACTTAACTGAGCACCCAGGAGCCCCTAGATTTCCTTTTTTTTTTTTAATTTTTTTTTTAAAGTTTATTTATTTTTGAGACAGAGAGAGACAGAGCATGAACAGGGGAGGGGCAGAGAGAGAGGGAGACACAGAATCTGAAACAGGCTCCAGGCTCTGAGCTGTCAGCACAGAGCCTGACGCGGGGCTTGAACTCACAGACCGTGAGATCATGACCTGGGCTGAACTCAGACGCATAACCGACCAAGCCACCCAGGCGCCCCTAGATTTCCTTTTTAAACATAATAGTTTGGCTTGCTTATCAATCACCAAAATATTTGACTACCATAGTTTGTGCAGATTTGACCATTCTCTTTGATATGAACCAATGAGGTCATATTTTTGCCTTCTTCGTTTTCTTGGCAACATTAAGAAAGAATTACCTTTTTGTTTGTTAAATTCAGTCTGACAGAAATTTGTTCATTATGGTATTGCCTTTCTGGCATAAGCTTTCACATATTATCTTCAATATTTTTAGCTCATTTTCATGAGAGTATAATATCTGGTCTCAATACTGCAACTCTTAGTATATGGAGAATTTGCTTTAATTTTCCTTTATGTCATTGACAATTTACAAAACATATGCCTGTAGAAAATGGCATTTTTTGGCTCAGATGTTCACTTATAAAAGATAGTACATTCAAGAAATAGAACAAAGAAGAGCCATAGTAAAAAAAAAAAAAAAAAACCAATAAATAAATAAATAAAATAAATAGCAATGACTTACCTAATTCCATTCCCAAATCTGGCATCACGATGTCAGCATAAGTCTGTCATTGGCCCACCCATTACTGGTATGGGTCTCTTCTTCCCATCCATCAGGTACATGGAAGCCAAAGTAATCCCTTGGCTGCTCTTTCTATTCCAGCCCTAATTCATAAACAGGTAGAAAGAGGCAAAATATCTGCCAATTCTAAGAGAAGTTCCTCATGAATCATACTAGAAGACCCTCAGAAGCACAATTAATGGACAATTCTCTGAGTATTTATCTGGAGAGTTCCTTTATTGCAATTCTCTTCCATATCAAGAATTAAAAGTTAAGATACTTAATATCAGTTTGAACCAGAATTAATCTAATTTACATTTTGGAAAGCAAGATGGCAGCACTTAATTTCAGGTAACTTTGGCTTCTCTTCCACCTATCATTTCCCTCACCTTTGGGTCTATGTCCTGAAAAGTATGCCGTGGACACTTGGAGAAGAGGGCGTGTATTGGGTTACGTGCCATACAGTGGTCTCTGAAAAAACCATTGTTTTATTTGGCTCCCAAAGATCCATGCTGTTAGTCACTAAGATGCCCCTTATTTCCAGCCCCCAACCCTCTATAAGCCCAATGTCCTTCTCACTAATCTCCTGCTAAAATGGAAGTTATGGGAACCATTCTATTTCTGAAATAGCCTCATCTCTGTGTCTCTAACATCAGAGGCTTTCCACTCCAGGAGGAAGTCTCTTTTCTATATTCTCTTAAGGACTTTTTTTTTTTTTAATTATAATCAGAAACCTCCTTTCCCCCTGCTTCTATCCTAGCAAAGTTGGATCTTGGTAGGAGTTCCATTTCTCATATTCTCATATATATATATATATATATATATATATATATATATACAGATATATCTATATAGATATAGATATCTATATCTATATAGATATATCTATATATCTATATAGATATAGATATAGATATATATGTTTTGCAATTGTTCTTAACAATACATGTGGCCAACTTCCTTCCCCAAGTTTCTAGATGTTTTGTCTTACTTCCCAACTCTTTAAAAACGTAAATCCTTAGTGTCTTTTGTTTGAAAGGCATTTTGAATGTCATGCAGTCTTATTTTCTTTCTTTTATGTCATGAATTATTTTATGCGCTGATGGAAATTTTTTATAATCAAGAGAAAAGCAGAGAAACTCACTATCTCAATTTGCTACAATTACACAGAGGGCCCATCTTGGTCTTTATATGTATTTTCAATGTGGCTGGAGTTTCTTTTGCCTTTGAAGCAGTTTTCAACTGCTTAATTGTGAGGCTTTGTTTCCCCCATCCTGCTGTTGTTTCTTTGACAATCTGATCCCAGGTATTTTCCATTTTCCAGTAATTTCTGACAACGTTTTATCTACAGAAGACAGACTCTCTTGTCCGCCCCCCCCCCATCTTTTAGTGGATTATTGTCTTCATAATATTCTGTCTTTTACTGTAATGGATTTGACAGGAAAGGTGTGGGTAAGGGAGTGAGATGTGTATGCTAAATTCACCATCATGATCTAATCTCCAAAGATTTTAAAGAGGAATTAGTAGAAAAGTGTTCAGATTTATTGCAGTAAAGAGCACCCATAAATTAAAAATATGTACATAAAGGCAAAGCAGTTTTTTAATGGGAAAGGTAAAGAACACCAATCACCAGTATAAAAATTAAATGCTAATTTATTCATTCACTTAATACTTTTTTAACAAACAACATTTATCCATTCTCAGATAGTGGGAGAATACACTTATTTAATTCATTCTACTTATCATTTAAAAACTTTTATTCTCTTTTAAAATTTTTTATTTTTGCAAAATTGATTATATTTTCTTTTTTGTTTTCCTTATCCTAAAGTTTGGCCTCTTATTTCTATGTTACTTATGGTTAACCTTTACATTTAAAACATATTTCAACCTTATAACCTTTGTTTTTCCAACAATGACAAAAAGGAACTACAAGATCTGCAAATTCTCTTCCAACCAAAATAAGCTTTTTAGCATGGGAGGCAACCTGAGGCAAAGCCAACTTTCCTTCTGGTTGCACAGGGAGCCGGGTTTACGGGCAAAGGAGCTTCCTGACGAGCTCCGCTCCACTTCTCAGTCCAGCTCCACACTCCCCCCTGTGGGAGAAAGCTCGCTTTGCTGAGAGCTGTTCATGTGGTTCTAGCTTGAAGCACACCTTGGAGCTTGGCACTTGCAGATTGAAAGAAGTGCAAGGGTGCTTATTACCCTGTCCTTGCGATAGTGTTCTCAGTTAACAACTCACAAGTCTGCTCACACTCAAAGCCTTTTCCTGCCTCCGATCTTGGGGTACATACCTGCATTCTTGTTCTAGTCCATTCTTTCTCTGTATCATTAGTGGTTTCTAGAGCTCTGTTGGATTTTATAATGAATTTGATCCCATTTATGTATCTTTCAAAAGTTCCTAAATGTTTCGAGCTTACCAGTTTTCTTGTTTTGCTCTCTCACACTTCTGTTTCTTCTATCATCGGAATGTGAATTCAAGAGAAGGGGGGATAGAAGTGCATATATTTTGGCCAGTCAGCTTCCTCTACTGGAAGTTTATAATTAAAAACATCAGAAAAAAAAAAAAACCCACCTCAAAACACATATTAATGAAGATGATTTTATTGAGTTTTAGGACAGGGCAGATAAAAATCAAATATTGGAGTAAAAATAAACCCATTTTTCAAAACTAGAAACTAAATATTTAAAAGTACATTTTTACTAAGTGTCTAAATTGTTACCCACTTATGTATCATTTAGAATCTTTACAACTAAAGCAAATATTAGTTATGCACTAAACCCCAAAATAGGTAAAACAAATAATCAACTAGAGTTTGTTTTGAATTAAAACAAATTAAAGTTCCTACTAAAAGAAAAGCTGTTGCATATTAAAGAAAATACAGCATATGTTGATTAATGTCCATTCCCTTCCTCCTTTAATGTTAAAGAATCACACTCTCCTCTCCTCTCACCTGTCCTAAGAAAACATATGAAAATCCAATACGTAAAAAATCTTAAAGTTTGACCTCCCCTAACATGATCTGATCACAAAGTTCTTTGGTCAAGGGAACATAAGACTTTTTCAAGTTATCCATGAAATAAAGTGGGTCAGAAATTTTCAGTGGACTAAACCCTTCTTCCACCAAGTGAAACTTCTGTAGTTTGAATGTCCCTGTTGTTTCCATCTTCTCCTGTAAAATAATTGCCAGAATTAGTGGAATCATTTAATATTGTCTAAATTATATAAACAAAATATTCAGTAATGAGACTATAACGTTTAATTATAACACTTTCATAACCATTGACCATCTCTCTATTTACTACTAATAATTCAACACTAGAAACTTTAAAATGCCCTCTAAAACACTGAAATCTTTAGCTCAATTTACCGCTGAACTTCATTCAACCTGTAAGAATTACGAAAATTGTCGGGTCACCTGGGTGGATCAGTCGGTTGAGTGTCCGAATTTGGCTCAGGTCATGATTCGTGGCTCGTGAGTTCAAGCCCCACAGTGGCTCACTGCTGTCAGTCTGTCAGCAAAGCCCACTTCAGATCCTCTGTCCCCCTTTCTCTGCCCCCCTCACTTGCAGTCTCCCCAAAATAAATAAATATAAAAAAAAGAATTATGAAAATTGTCAAAAACTAATTACGCTTGATTATAAACCCTCTAAAACACACAGGCTTATCACTTTAATTCACTGTCAGTACATTATGTACAGAGAAAGCTATTAGACACCAAGAAGATAGAAGTTATAAAAGAGAACATTCTATTTCATAAGGCAGAATTCGATAAAAACCAGAAGGGGTAAAGGATGATCTAATACTTGGGTTGCCAAACTCTGCACTAAGGTGCTTTGCAGTATCCCTGGTGAACTTCCAGAGTGTCCAAGGGATATTTTAAATTTTCTAGGTAAACCCTGTGACATCTCAGTCACCACTTGCAAACTACTAGCTCAAGGTAGTTCACAGTTCCTATAGTAGTTTGTGATACATTCTTTCCAATGGTGTCATGTTTTTATGAAACAGGGTTTTCAGTGGTTGGCATGATAAAAGGGAAGTACAGCCGAAAATCAATGTGGGACAAAGAATTAGGCTGGTTCTGTTCAGTCTGATCTAATCCCAGGGTTTGAGGAGTTGTATAATGCCCAATTTACATCTCTTTGGTACATCTGGTTATTAAAGAAAAAAAGCATTTTTTCTTTCACGTTGTATGCATTACTTTTTCAAACAGCAACTAATTTGTTAGACTTATGAATTTGTTTTGACCCAAATACTGAATAAATCAAAGTTTAGGTATTTGCTTGACTGCAGAATGGCAGGAAATATTTGCTGAGACACTATAGATGCCATGAATCTAGAAAATTTCAGAAGCTCTGCTTTAAGGGATTTAAAGGAGATAAAATGGGGGCAGCTGGGTCGCTCAGTCAGTTAAGTATCTGACTTTGGCTCAGGTCACAATCTCACAGTTAGTGAGTTCAGGTCCTGAGTCGGGCTCTGTGCTGACAGCTCAGAGCCTGAAGCCTGCTTCAGATTCTGTGTCTCCCTCTCTGTCTGCCCCTCCCCCAATCCAGCTCTGTCTGTCTCTCTCTCTCTCTCTCTCAAAAATAAATAAACATTAAAAAAACACAACAAAAAAAGGAGATAAAATGTAACCCTTTGTGGTTGTTTCAGGCATGGAGAAGGAGCTTGTTTTAAATCAGATGACTATGTAGAGGTCCTTATAAAGGTTCTATGAGTAATACGGCCATTTTTATTCAACCTTCCGAACTAATTCAAGAGCCAAGCTCTCTGTGAATCTCCTTCCCTGATCTCATCCTCAGTGTCCCCACCCTTTCCCAATACTGTCATCACAGAATTAGATCTATGTAGAAACACATACTCTTTTTCTCATTTTTAGAAAATTAGAAGCTCACTGTACTTACACTATTGATGTTCACCCTTAAAAGAAAAAAGGCTCTATAATGTGCCAGGTATATTTCCCCAGATTAGGTAATTTTTCATTAGGTAATGAAAAATTATTAGGCAATGGTTTAATAAGATCTCATCTAATTATAATATTTTAATTAACATTACTCTTATTCTAACTTATAAAGAATATCACAAATTTTTATTGCTATAAACAATACTTTGAAGAACATCTTTATATATAACATTTGTTCATCTTTGATTATTTCCTAAGGATATATTTCAGAAAATGAAATTACTGAGTCAAAACATGTAAATTCTAAGAGTCTGATTATATATTTACCAAATTGTTTTCTAGATAGATTATAACACCTTGTGTTTCTACAAGCAGAATGAAAGGACCATTTAATTTCATTGTACCCATACTGAGCAATACCATATAAAATTTTTTTTTGTAAATTTATTGGCCAAAAAAGTCATTTTTTAATTTGTGCTAAACGGACTTCGATAAGATTTTATTTTGATAATACAGTTGCTTTATTCATTTTGTCAGAGGTGACCTATGCTTTTTGCTCTGCTTATATCACATCATTTATAAGAATTCATTTGTTAAATAAATATTTCGTCTGCCAACTATCATGCATTGTAATAAATGCTGTAATACAAATACTGTAATAAATACAAATACTGTAATAAATATAATAGTCACGGCTCTAGTTCTTTGAGGTGTTCAATGACACTAGAATATTTTCTAAGTTTGTCCAAGACTGATTTAGACTTCTAGAGTAGTTCAAAGCTAAAATATTTCTTCTGCTTCATGAAAGTGAATTGTAAGGTGCCCTAGGGGAAAAATGTTTAAGATATTATTTAATCTATCAACTGTGTACTCCATTATAGTACACTATTTCTAGGGTGGTATGGGGAGGGCCAAGAGGAAGTAGGATATGCTTATAAAAGGGAAAGAATTCTTGTGGTATCAGGAATGCTCATATCTTGACGGCAGTCAATGATGAATGAAGCAACATGGGTGATAAAAGTGTATAGGCCTTAAAACACACACACACACACACACACACACACGTGCGAATATAAGTAAAGCAGGAAATTTAATAAGATGGATAGATTGTATCACTGTCTATGTCCAGGTTATAATAGTTTTCAAAAAATGTCACCACTGGAGGAAATCAAGTAATGAGCACACACAGGACCTTTCTGTATTATTTCTCACAACAGCATGTAAGAATGTTATACATTGTAGATCATTCTACAATGATCTCACTAAAAATTACAGTTGAGAATGTGTTCTTCTGCTTTGCATCCACTTACCTTTAGTATTTCAGAGCGTTTTAATGAAAATAATCTGAGGCAGTGTATACAAACAGAAAAATAGAAAATTATGTAAATATGTATTTATGACAGTTAAGATGATGTGTCCCACTGGCCAAGTAATGACAGGCCACAAAGATGCTCAACAAATGCTTTAAAGATGAATATGAGGCCATCAACTGCTCCCCTAGGAATGTAACAGTGATACGACAAATGTATCCAGAAAAGCTCTATGTGATTGGATGTTAAGAGGTGATAAGTATGAGCTTTGGGTTCACAATACTAAATACATGAATGGCTGAATAAATGGGCAAGCAAACTGATACAGTAGCTAAGTAAATTTTCTTTTTACTGTTTTTTATTCTAATAACCTAACAAGAGAATGCCCAGCTCTCACAACAAATACATTCAGCAATCCCTAAAGGTATAAAGTCCCAGAGGGAGGGTAGACAGAAGGAGATAAAAATTAAAAGCAGAAGTGCTTAAAGCCATTTGCTTTTAGGCTCTGCACACATCCTGCAGACACCTTGAGGTCAGCTTGGTGGAACATAATTTTAGGCACAGAGCACCAAATGTCTTCACAAGGCTTGGGTGAGACGTAGTTTTGGCTTGAAACCATCTCTGAGGTCTTGAGTGAAGAGGCACAAAACGATCCCATAATGAGGACAAAGACAAAGACATCCTAGCATTTCATCACACTCCCTTCTATAATTAGGCTTCGAACATGGCATAAATTAGCATCCTAATGATTTTCAGTGTTCTTGAGATTTTCTAATAGAAATAAAGTGCTCACAATATCTAAAAGATAAAATATTATTTTGTAAGTAGACCATCTCCTGGATTCCTGGTCTTGTAGTTCAGTTGAGTCTTTACCCAAGTACAATTACCTGAATTCTTAAAGGTCAAGCAGTAAGATTACCTGAATTCTTAAAAATCTTGGGCAGGCATAAGCTGGTAGAAAAGATACAACTTGTTCATAAACTTTCTCCAAGTCTAACGACTTATTTGGTTTTAAAGTAATAGAAGCCATTCCTGCTTTTCCTTCATAATCTGAAAAAAAAAGTTGGAGGTAGCATTAATTTTACAGGTACTAGGTGATTTTTAAAATGGTCCTGTTAGGGGCGCCTGGGTGGCGCAGTCGGTTAAGCATCCGACTTCAGCCAGGTCACCATCTCGCGGTCCATGAGTTCAAGCCCCGCGTCAGGCTCTGGGCTGATGGCTCAGAGCCTGGAGCCTGTTTCTGATTCTGTGTCTCCCTCTCTCTCTGCCCCTCCCCTGTACATGCTCTGTCTCTCTCTCTCCCAAAAATAAATAAACGTTGAAAAAAAAAATTAAAAATAAATAAATAAATAAAATGGTCCTGTTAATTATATACTAATTGTTGCAAATAGAGACATTAATCATGTCACAGCAATAACAATGCAACAGTAGCATAAATGAGTGGGTCCTTCCTGGAGCATATGATTTGCTCCCCAGAAATAAGTTATAAAACAGGGAATGGTAGACTCTATTCTTAATCATCCACACCACAAAAATGAAATAGATGGGGTGGAAAACACCATAAATAACCCCTAGTTTACATCCTACAACCATTAATGTAAAATATTAAGAGGAGACATTTATTTACTGGTGAATATATTCCAGAAATATATCCATGTTAAGAGTCAATGCAAAAAAATAAATAAATAAATAAAAGACAACATTGTTTTCAAATTTAAAAACTAGACTGCCATTTCCATAACTAATTCCACAGATCACTTACTGCTGATCATGCCACCTATGGATTTTTCCAGGGAATCAGAATCTCCTATAGCTTTCCTCCAGCACCCAATGTCTGTTAGAGTAAATATCCCCTCCTCTGCCCCCCACTTAATACTCCCACCTCATGTGTCCTGGGCACCTACAAACATTAGTTGGAAAATATTGTTGTTTATCAAAACAGCACAGAAGAGCAAAGGGACATAGCTATCCTCTAATTCCAAGCTGGTAACTTTTCTTTGCCATTTTCGCCATCATGAGAAATCCTCTTCTGCATACTTTCAAAGATAAATGAGGCCAAACAGACTTTAAAATTATTTTTGAAGAAGACTCAACTTAGCTACAAGTCAGTGTCATAAAACATTTAAACTAGAACATGTCCACGTTTAGTAGCATGTATAAACTCTAGTCATAAAGAGAACAATAATAAACTATGGAAGAGCTGTAACTATTTTCGAGCAGTGAGTCACTAACCAGAGTTTCCAAGCTTTACCTAAAAATACACACATACATTAAAATTAAGTTGGTACCTGATGGGACCATGAAATTTGTTAGCCTGGTCTAGAGTCACTTGCCAAGACAAGACTAAGCTACTTATTTTAATTGATAAAAAAAATGAAATGTGGCATTAGTAAGATCATTGCAGAAGTGAAGAAACGTGGCACATTCTATTCGGAGGATTCTTCCCAAACCTGAATTATATTCATACCTGGCACCACCACCCCATACACGTTTGTTTCCTGTATGAAATCCAACATCCCAATAACATCAGCAACCTCTGTGGTTGCAACATTTTCTCCTTTCCACCTAAATGAAAGAAAGAAGTTCTGATTAATACACCTATATTTGAAGAAGTAGGTACCCAGTTTTAGTTTTAGTGTCTTGTACGTGGCTCCGTGCCAGTACCTAGTAACTGAACACAATGGCAGATTTCAGAACGAACGGAAGGCATTTGTAAGGGAGCACACTGTTGACAAGTCAACAAAACCAGAATCGGTGTTTTAGTGAAAATTACTTTATCTGTGTTTCATTGGTATAAACTGGTTACTGTAAAGTGTTTTTTGGTAATACGTCATAAAAGGAAAAGAATGATAAATTCCTCTTTATTTATGAGATGTATTAACAGTTAGTACAAAACATTCCCTGTCTCCAATGACAGAGATAGAAAAAAATGAAAGGAAAGCTATAGTGGTCTCTCCACGTACCGACCCCCTTCAACTTCTAGGGATTAACCCCTTTGGTTCCCTGAATGCCAATGAATATTCTATTTCAGTTAAAATAATTTTACGTATGGTGAGCACATAACATGGTACCAGAAGGTGAGGAAGTAAGAAGTATGACTCATTTATTCATTCAAACATGTTTTTGAATGTCTCCTGTATGTTCTTCACGGTTCTATAGTCATAGACCATGACTAATAATTTCATAAACCCAAAATAATCTTAAGGAATTAAGAAAGAAATGTAAAAAAGATAAATTTGGCTCTTTCACTGTTTTTATCATTAGGTCAAGAATTAGACCATATTTGACCAGATTGGTTTCTGTTTCAACCCTGCCATTTAAACACCCAGAGTGGATGAGGTCAAATATAATAAAAATAAGTTCAGAGGAGATATATATATACACACACACACACACATATATATAATATTTTATATATATGATATAAACATATATATATTTATATATCTTATATATTTATATATTTATATTTATATATTTTATTTATATTTATTTATTTTAAATATATATTATATAAATATATAAATTTATTTATAAATATAAATATATTTTTATTTATTTATATATTAAATATTTATACATTATATATTTTTATATATTATATATTATATTTTATACATATATGAATGTCTAAATATGTCCAAAATGTCTAACGTTTATTTATTTTTGAGAGAAACAGAGACAGAACGTGAGTGGGTTACGGGCAGAAAGAGAGGAAGACACAGAATCTGCAGCAGGCTCCAGGCTCCGAGCTGTCAGCACAGAGCCGGACGTGACAGCTCGACAAGCTGTGAGATCATGAAGTGAGCCGAAGTCGGACGCTCAACCGACTGAGCCACCCAGGCGCCCCTGTCTATTTTATATTCCAACGAAAGGAGCTCAATGATTTTGACCACACTGATTCATTAAAGTAATGATAAAAATTGACATCAAGATTTAACTTACGTTTCAATCTCACAACAGATGGTCCATGAATTTTTAAATGAGGAGACATTATTGAGATAAAAAGCGCTCTGTCTGCCCTGAAGGTAAAGACGAGGGCATCTAGAATGTTTCCATAGAGCCTTGCTTAGAGCACGGTTCACAGTCACAGAACCAGCAGTACAACCAATGTTATTTCATACCTGAAAGTGTCTCCAATACGGTCCCAAAAATAAAGGAAATTCTCCTGATCTTGGACCATTAAATCTCCTGTGTTAAAGTAAACATCTCCCTTCTTAAAAACATCACAAAGCAGTTTCTTTTCTGTGTGCTTCTTATTCCCAGCATAACCAAAAAAGGGATTATTCTCAGTCACTCGAGAAATGAGAAGTCCAGGTTCTCCTGGGAGAGAAAAGCATTTTTCAGTGATTGGATTAAAACGATTATTACACATATCAGGCACGTACCTAAATGGTATCTGACCAACACAACCAGGGTTGCCGATCTTCCTCTGAACTTATTTTTATTATATTTGACCTCAGGCACTATGGGTGTCTGCATCCAGCATATCCTTTCACAGACTGCCACAGACACAAATTACTTTGGAAAAACTAACAAAAAAGGAAAGCGAATGTCAACAAAACCATATTAAATTTATTTTACATCCTGCATGGATGACCAAAGGCTACTTTTCTTTTATGTTAACTAGATTTTAACACTAAAAATAATGACAACCCTATAAATAACCACAATAATAATGTTAATAACATTATGACTGTAGCGATGTTTATTGAGCATTTACTATGTAGCAAGCCCCATGAGCCCCTTGCAAATGCTAGCTTGTTTATTCCTCACAGAAATCCTTTGAAATTGATCATTAAAATTCCTATTTCACAGGGAAGAAATGGCCCAGAAGGGTGAAGTAAATTACCAAAGACCAAGAGATGAACAGGAATGGACCCAGAACTCAAATATAAGTCTAGGATTCTGCAGCAAGGTTTCTGTTCACTACTATCTCTGGTCTAGAAGTTATTAGAAGTTTAAGAAAATGTTTTATTCTTATGGGATGTTGTCTGGAAATCTTCAATGGGCAAGAGACAAGGCATAAAAGTTATTAGTATTACTTAGAAACATTATCTGAAAAAATTTTTCGATCAGATTTACTCAAATTGATCAGGATTTTGCCCAGCAAGCTGCGTGGTAAAAAACTACTTCTATGAGAATGATAGAAGACAAAGGGAAGCAGCAATCACTGCCTGAAAAAAATTTTTTTTAAATGTCTATTTAGTTTTTCAGAGAAAGAGCGGGGAAGGGGCAGAGAGAGGGAGACAGGATCCAAAGTGGGCTCTGTGCCGAGAGCAGAGAGCCCTATGCAGGGCTCAAACTCACAAACCATGAGATCATGAGTTGAGATGTGAGAGCATGACCTGAGACATGAGATCATGACCTGAGCCGAAGTCAGACGCTTAACAGACTGAGCCACCTAGCTAGGCACCCCTGTCCCAGAACATTCTAAGGCCATTGTTGACTTCCTGTGAAGAGAGGCAACATCCACATGATTGATTAGACGGGGTTAATTCCAGCACATTGGAGAGTGATTTATATCATTTTAACATTCTCTATTCAACTCTCATTGCTTCCACTCATTCTGGACATCCTGGCTTCCAAAGATATACACCAGTGGCAAAGCCATGCCTGCTCTACTACAGAAAAGGCTCCTGGTTGTCACTGTCATCACTGACACCTCCATCATCATCATCGTCATCATCATCATGGCCATTGCTACACTTTCTGAGCATTTTCTGGGTACCAGTCGTTATTCTGAGCACTTTATTTTATGTATCCCATTTGAGTCTCATCACAAACCTATAACACAAGCCCTCATATCATCTCCATTTTAGAGGTGAAGAAACCGAGAAAGAGAAAGTAACTTGCCCAGTGTCACATATTTGCCAAATGTTGGAGATGGTTTTTTTTAACCAGGTTCATCTGACTTCTAAGCCTGTCTTCCATCACATATTCCTTCAGTCTACATATCCTCTATTTCAGAAATTTCCAAGCTTCTCTTATTTCCCTTAGAATTTATGTTCTTTTTTTCTTCGAAACACAGGCTTATAGTTTCTTCCCTGACAATTAATTATTACAAATGCTTAAAAAGATCATAGTGTTTCTTCTATCTGTTCTAGGCAAATGTATGCAAGGCAAAATACCATTAATAGAAAAAAATACTGAGTAATTCATAATGAGAATTGCAAAACACTAAAGCAGATGTTTGGGGACAATCTGCTTTTTAAAAAACCCTGAGTTTACATAAGCAGTTCTGGGATTCAAGTTCCAATGTCAGATATGATTGTAATTGTAATAAGTAAAATACACCAGGAGTGCTTGGCTGGTTTGGTCGGTAGAGCGTGTGACTCATAATCTTGAGGTTGTGAGTTTGAGTCCCATGTTGGGTATAGAGATTACTTAAACAAATAAAACTGTAAAATAAATAAATAAAATAAAACAAAACACACTAGTTAAGTGTGTGTATAGTTTAGAAATGGCTTTTTTTCTTGGACACAACTTATAGAGTTGCATTAGGGAAAGATATTTTATAGATGCCCTTAGGCTTGAAATTCAGAGAAGAAGGAAATTTGTGTTTTAATAGATAATGCTTATATTCTTCCTAAGCTTTCAGCTACCAGAACAAACCAACTGACCAGGCTTGCAACCTTTATCTCCACATTTGAAGTAACAATTTAAATGAAATCATCTCTGAAATGTAGTCCAAGCATATTCTGAGGCGGCAAAAAGTAATTTTGGCCTGATTTATTCAGACTGAATGTCTAAACAATTCCAAATGCACATATCTACATTTAAATTCCTAGACTGATTATATGCAGCAGCAAGTTAATTGGGGCACTTGCTTTTATTAACATGTCTAACCAAAAATCATCATAAAGTCCTTCTTGGGGGAGGAGGGAAGCGAGAGGGAGAAGAGAAGTGGGGAGGTAGCAAGCCACATGCCAGGCTCTCAGTAGGGTTCTACATCTATCATCTCATGTAATTGTGAACAATAACCTCATAAATAAATATTGTCACCTCTACTCTACATATGAAGAAAATAATCTCAGCCTGAGTGGCCTGCCCAGAGTTGGACAGTTTCTAAGTGTGAGAGCCCACATTTAAATCGAAGTCTGCCTGACTTTCCATTATACCTAGAATGATAACTAGGGCATTGTTTTTCATATTATATCTTAGTCATATGGGACATTAGTGCCACTATTACAGCTAGACATGGTGGACTGAGAAAAATGTAAGCCCAGGAGTGCCTGCATGGCTCAGTTGGTTAAGCATCCAACTCTTGATTTCAGCTTAGGTCATGATCTCACAGTAGTAAGACTGAGCCCTTCGTCAGGCTCCACTCTCTCTCCTTCTCTCTCTGCCACTCCTCTGCTTGCTCTCTCTCTTTCTGTCAAAATAAACATTTTTTAAATAAGGAAATATGAGCGCAATAGTAATCTGTTCTAAATTTCAATATCTTACTGAGTGACCCATCTGGGATCCCTAACATCTAATAATTAAACTCTTCTCCCTGCACTGAAATTCCAAACAAGTCTCATCACATATTAGTAAAAGCCATTCATTCTAAATTCAGTAGTAATTAAACAGAAATTCAGAAACATTGCCTGAGGGGACGTGGTCAAACACAAGAATCTTACCTTTTTTCACAGGAATACACCAGCCCTGTTCATTTCTAATGGGTTCATCTTTCTGAACATCATACTTTATCAAGTCAAAAGTGAATAAAAGCTGCCAAAACAAAATTAAACACACAATAAAGACAAAAACAACAACAAAATATTCATTTGTGCAGTGACACCTACCGGTTATGGACTTTTTGTTCTGTCAGTTGAAATAAAGAATGAGAATGTAGATTTATCACTATAAGTCATCTTTACTGATAAAAAATTAACTATGTATTTGAAACTCAAAACTGAAGGCAATAGTAAATAGCACTTGTATACTGGTATTTACTTCAATTTCATTTTATGTTGCACATTATCTTAGGAAAATGTTAATTTTATTCTTTCTTCCTCAATTACATATTCTACTAACTCCAGGTAAGAGGAACACTTCTTGCCTTCTCCTTCAGAAATCATTCAGAAACAGCCTTTGAAATAAAAGTTTTAATAGAACTAAAATGTCAACTATGTGAATGCAAGGATTTTGTTGTCTACTTTAAATTTACAATCCCTTGAAAAGGGAGGGATCAGATGCCTAAAAAATACTTATTTGACACGGACTTTGAACTTTTTCCCTAGGCCTTTCACCTTAATGTCCCTAAACTAACTCGGTACCTCTGTGCACTCATGTGCTATGAGATGGTAAATTGGTAGAACACACTCACCAGATTGGGAAGCAAGCTAATTGGACATCTCTCCTTGTCCCCAAATATTTCCAGCTACCCTGCTCTTGTAATGTCCATGTTACCATGCCATGCGGATTCACAATCCACTAACCTGTGACCCTGGGAGAAAACTGCAGAGTGGTTCAATCCAACTCATTTATTTTATATATAAGGAAACTGAGGTTTTCCTGATCCATTAAACAATCTTATTAAGGAGAACTAGAAAATGGTAAGCTAAGATGGAGATAATAAAAGGAGGTAAGAAAAAATAATAAGGAAGGACACAGAGAAGACAGAGACCAAGAGGAGGAGAAACAAAATGAACAAATATAGAACAAGTAAGTGGGAAAAGATTAATAAAATTACTGAGGTAAATGTATTATTTACAAAAACAAATTTTTAATGTTTATTTACTTTTCAGAGAGAGAGAATACATACACACAAGCAGGGGAGGGACAGAGAGAGACACACACAGAAGCCGAAGCAGGCTCCAGCTCTGAGCTGTAGCTCAGAGGCTGACACAGGGCTCAAACTCATAAACCATGAGATCATGACCAGAGCCGAAGTTGAACGCTTAACGGACTGAGGCACCCAGGCACCCCGAGATAAATGTATTATTTATCATTGAAGACTAGACACAAACATTTGTTTTTGTTTTTTAAGTTTATTTATTTATTTTGAGAGAGTGAGAAATAAAGCACACGAGCTGGGGAGAGGCAGAGAGAGAGGGAGAGAGAGAGAATCCCAAGCAGGCTCTGTGCTGCCAGCATAGAACCTGATGTAGGGCTTGAACTCATGACACCATGAGGTCATGATGTAAGCCAAAGTCAGGAGCCGGAAGCTTAACTGACTGAGCCACCCAGGCACCCCTATTTTTAATGTCAGTAAAATCCACATGTAATTAGAATCACAATTCATTACTTGTGATGAATATAACTGACACCAACTCATGTTGATTGAGTGCCTACTGCATGTCAGACACTGCTACAAGCTTAAGAACAGCATTTAATTTAATGGGATAATTTAATGAATATTATCCCATTTTAAGATGTGGGTCAATGAGAGAGGAGGCAAAACAAAATATATTGTAATTCTAGACATAAAGATCCTTTATTAAAAGGCAAGCTTGCATCTTGTTGGTCTTCGTCTGTAATTGGGATAACAGCTTTCTGGCCACTTGCCTAATGACTGGTAAAAGGAGAGATTCCAGAAGTTCCAGAACTGCATTTATCATTTTGATCAAACAGGAACAGCGCCCTTGTTCATTACCAATCTCCTTTAACATGTTTTATAGTTTGAAAACTTTGCTCAGGAGCTGATGATATCAGCATTAGTGTTGTTTCTTTCAGATTAATTGGTCAACCGCATTCATGGATGTGATGCATTCTACACCAAACAAACCATTGTGCCTGTTGTCACATATAGGGGACTTGCAGGTCACAAACTGGGTAATTTTATCATACGAATGACATTTAAATATATCGAAGCATCTTGAGATGGTCTGGGTCTGAGTATTAAGTTTCAGCTAGAGGGATTTCTATTTTTTTCTTGCCTTTGAGATTCCACATGATTACAAAAATGGCTGTGTTATAATAACACAAATAAAAGTAAATAAATCCCCACCTTTTAAAAAAAATTTTAAGTTTATTTTATTTATTCACTCAGAGAGAGAGAGAGAGAGAGAGAAAGAACAGTGGGGGAGGAGCAGAGAGAGAGGGAAAGAGAATCCCAAGCAGGCTCTGCACTGTCAGCGCAAAGCCCAATGTGGGGCTGGAACTCACGAACTGCGAGATCATGACCCGAGCTGAAGGCAGGCGCTTAACTGACTGGGCCACTTTAATATCCCCTGATTGTATATGCGCACACACAGGTATAGGTATGTGTGTCAAGAGCAGAGCTGCACGGGATCACATTCATAACAGACTAGGTAAACGGATCCCCAGCACTGTGAAGCACACACCGGGGGGCTGTACACAGTGCCTCAGAGTTCCCATACATGTCCGCATGCTTTTGTCTATTCACATCTGTACATTTAGAAGCTGGAAAGGAAATACAAAACTCACTGCCTCTGTTAATCGGTTATGTTTATCTTGTTTGTTTTCTGCCTTCCCCAATAGAATATAACCTGCACATCAACAGGAATCTATGTCCACTGTGTTCATTGGGTTCACAGGATGAGGCATACTGAAAAATTTTAATAGACTGTATAAAGGAGTTCATTTGATGAGCATCATTACAAATGTGTTTAAATTGATAGAGAGAAAGGTAGGAAACTGATTAATAAAATATACTCTCTGACAAATGAAACCATACCATTTTAGGAAGTGAAACCAATTTAAATTTCCTTGAGTTTAACCAATGAAAATGGAACTCAAGTTAAATTACAGTGTTTCTTTAGTGTAAAAGATATCAGTCCCTGTGAGGTAAAGAATTTAACCTTAACCGCAGAAGTTAACCGGAGGTCTGGCTTTCACTCTCAGCTTCTGGCAGATAATCTCTATGCCCCTCCAATGCCATGGCCAACAGTATGTTTGTTAGCCTCAGGCTGTTTGTTCGGCATGTGGATAGTGACAATACGAGTTAGATTTAGTGTCTGAACCACACTGATAATGTGATGTAGGGGCGGGGCCTTGGGTCCCCTAGCTTGACCTCTTGAGGGATTGGAGATGGAGGTTAGCCCCAGAAGCAGCCAACTACATGTAAATGTGGACGTCAAGGCTGGTGAGTTTCCCTAGCTGGCAATACTCCATGTACATTGTCATCTGTCAATTCCAGGAGAGTAATGCCATCCTGTCTCCACAGGAAAGGAGTAGAAGCCTTGCAATTGGTGCCCTCCCGATTCTGCCCCATTGCTTCCTCCTCCGTCTGATTTTAATCTGTATCCTTTAGATCCTTTAGATGTAATAAATGGTAATTATTATGCATAACAGCTTTCTGTGAGTTTTGTGAGTACTTAGTGAATTATTGAACCCAAAGGGGGCTTTAGGGACTTCATAACTACAAGTGCTGTCAGAGGTAAGGGAGGGCTTGTATGGATTATTGCCTAACTTCATAGTTAGCTAAATTTCCTAGTCCATAAAAAACACCTACTTTTAGGGCACCTGGGCGGCTCAGTTGGTTAAGCAACTGACTCTTGGTTTTGGCTCAGGTCATGATTTCATAGTTCCTGGGATCAAGCCTCGCATTGGGCTCTGGGCTATCAGCACGGAGCCTGCTTGGGAGTCTCTCTCTTTGCCCCTCCCCCACTCTTCCTCTCTCTCTCTCTCTCTCTCTCTCTCTCTCAAAATAAATAAACTTAAAAAAAATGCCTACTTTTAAGATAATAAAAAAGTTTAAAGACATGTGAAGGAGACTTTTATTTACACTGTATTATGGACTTACTATGTAAGATGAAAGAATTAGCACTTGTGTTTCGGCCTCTGCTCCCACCCAATTCCCATCATTGTTAGTGCTATAATTATTTTTATATTTTCAGGATTTATACTTCCATTCCATCTATAAACATAATTTGGAGCTGTTCAATCTTCTATATTTAAATGGATTCAATCAATCCTGTTAACTGAAGGTGATTCCTTCATTTCTAAGTTCTGTTTTATCTTCAGGATGACTGGACATTTTCACTAAGTGAGTTTGATAAAGTATCGCGTTCCTGTAAATACATGGGTGTTATAGTCTCTGATTTCTTAACTTTTTGAGAACACCTCTTTCGACTCAAAGAACAATGGGGTCAGAAGTAAAATTCTTCGGTGAATACATTACTTTGTTTTTTTGTTTCTTTCTGGCATTGAGTGTTTTGTCCTCATTTTGAGAGAAGCCCTAAGCTGTTTCGCATCTTCAACCTACAGTTTGTACAACCTTTGTTTTCTCTGCTTCAGCATCTCCTTAGAGATCTTTAATTCGTGTTCAGTAATTTCAACAGCATATATTTTTCTGATGATCATCCTGCATTAAGTTATTTGTTCCTGGAACACAATGTGCTCTTTTGCTAAGATTCAAGTCTTTAAGGAAGTTTTCCTCTATTAGGTTTCAAATAAGAGTCTCATCGGGGCGCCTGGGTGACTCAAGTCGGTTAAGCGTCCGACTTCGGCCCGGGTCACGATCTCGCGGTCCGTGAGTTCGAGCCCCGCGTCGGGCTCTGGGCTGATGGCTCAGAGCCTGGAGCCTGCTTCCGATTCTGTGTCCCCCTCTCTCTCTGCCCCTCCCCCGTTCATGCTCTGTCTCTCTCTGTCTCAAAAATAAATAAACGTTAAAAAAAAATTTTTTTTTCAAATAAGAGTCTCCTCTTTAATTTTCTTTTTCTGCAGGGACACCAATTAGCACAAGTCAGATAACTGTCTATGTTTCCAAAATCTTTCTAATTTATTTTGTATTCCTATTTGCTTATTCTTTTTATTGTGTTTGTGTGATGCCTTAATCCCATCTATCTTGCTCCCTAACAATATTACAGCCTATAAAGCGGTGTTCATTTGTGCAATACTTTCATCTTCCCTTTTATTTTTTTTTCTTTGAGCTGACTCTATCTACTTTCCAACTCCTTTTGTTGATTGACATTTCCCTGGAACTTTCCTCTCTTTTGAGCTCTTATTTTTATTTATTTATTTTTCAATTTTTTTTAATGTTTATTTATTTTTGAAGGAGACAGAGAGCATGATCAGGGGAGGGGCAGAGGGGGGGGGGGGGGGACACAGCATCCAAAGCAGTCTCCAGACCCTGAGTCTCCAGACTGTCAGCACAGAGTCCAACACAGGGCTCAAACTCACGAGCCCTGAGACCATGACCCGAGCTGAAGTCGGACGCCCAACAGACTGAGCCACCCAGGCACCCCTGAGCTCTTATTTTTAAAGAGAGTATCATTGCAATTTTTGAAATTAAGGGGAATTAAGGGAAACATTCCCTGGCCATTTCGGAGGGCTTATTATTTTCTGTGCATCCATATTATTTTTTCAGCTACCTTTTATTAAGATTTATCTTTTCTCTTTTTTTTCAAGTTTTATTTTCTCTAGGGATTTTGTGTTTGTTCCTTCCCAATTATGTTATCCGTGGGTGTAGGGATAAGGAAAAGCCAGTCTGTTGCTGTTATCAAATGCAGGTTCGTCTATCAAAGGCACTGTCACAAAATATAGTGTTTGCTCTGAGGGCACAAATGGCACACATAGCCCTTCAGCTGTGTGCGTTTAAATGGTAAATGTGACACACAAGAAGGACACTTGGGTCACAGGAGCTCTGTGTTGATACCTCTTCTTTTTCCTTCTCTGTTAATATCCCATCTTTGGAGGCTGATTGGTCTCTGAGACAGTAAGTGGAGAGGAGGCCTCCATGAAGTTTAAATTTGTGAGAGACAGACTTATCAAATCTCCCCACACGATCATGAAGCAATTATTGGTCCAAATTTTTCAGCTTCCCTGCTCTGTAACAAACTCATATGCAAATGAAGTGAGAAAAGATAAGGTAGAATTCATATGATATGAGGTACCATGTTTTTCATTTTCAAACTGAAAACATAACCTAGCCTAAGTTTAAAATCAGAAGTTTTCCAAATCAGTTGGAGACAATCATGCCTTCTTGCTTTATTGACAGTATTGCAGTCTGACAGGGAATTTAAGACATTATAAAATTATAATAAAGTCAAGCCAGTAATGTAAAATACAAATCTTCTTCATTGTGCTCTTGTTGGATGATTACTTTGCAATGACTCAGCTTCACTAAAGAGCTTTAACATGAATACCAAATTTTTAATGGAACCATTGCAATGAGTCGAGAAAATTAACTGGAAGGAGTTGTAAACCTCGGTAGTGTCAGCACTTATTTTCCCAAAATTACTTTTCAGAATGTACATGCATGTCTGTGATGTCAATAAGACCCTCAAAATCCCAAAGAGCACATCATAAAAATAGTTTGTATCTTCTCAAGGTTACAAACATCAGAGCAATTTCTATCAGCTTTGAATCTATTTCTCTGGTTTTTAAAAATTATATGTTTATCTCTTTTGATGCTCCTCACTGTTTATTTTATATTTCTTTAATTTATGTTCTTGACTACTTCCTTCTTTTTATTTTCTTTAGGTTTATTTCAGTTGCTTTTTATGTATTTAAAAAACACTTTTTAAGTGTTTATTTATTTTTGAGAGAGAGAAAGACTGTGAGCAGGGGAGAGGCAGAGAGAGAGGGACACACAGAATCCGAAGCAGGCTCTGAGCTGTCAGCACAGAACTTACAAGCCATGAGATCATGAACTGAGCTGAAGTCAGATGCTTAACTGAGCGGCCCAGGTGCCCCTCAGTTGCATTTTAATTAACCCCCAGAAATGGATATTTAGCTCACAAATTTTCAACCATTCTTATGTGAGTCCAAAAATTGTGAAATACAATGCTTTCATCTTGATTCAGCTCAAATTACTTTTTAACTTCAATTATTTTTTTTTTGTTGACTCAGTGGAAATGTAGTGATGTTTTGTTTCCAAATATATGGGAGATGAACTAGCTGTCATTTATTTATTTATTTTTGGGGGGGGGACAGAGACAGACAGAGCATGAACGGGGGAGGGTCAGAGAGAGAGGGAGACACAGAATCGGAAACAGGCTCCAGGCTCTGAGCCATCAGCCCAGAGCCTGACGCGGGGCTCGAACTCACGGACCGCGAGATCGTGACCTGGCTGAAGTCGGACGCTTAACAGACTGCGCCACCCAGGCGCCCCGCACTAGCTGTCATTTAAAACATTTATTTCCACTTGAATTAAAATGCTGTTGGAAACATCATCTATATTCAACCCTCTGAGATTTGCTGGAATTCCCTAAGTGGCCCAGTAATCTTTGTGAATGTTTCATAAGGGCTTGAAAAGAATGGATGTTCTGCAGTTTTTTTCAAATTACTTGTATTTATTATTATTATTATTATTATTATTATTATTATTATTATTATTTGGTAGGCTCCACAACCTGTATGGAGCCCCATGCCGAGCCCCACGTGGGGCTTGAACTTATGACCCTGAGATCAAGGCTTAAGCTGAGACCAAGAGCTGGACACTCAATGGACTGGGCCACCCATGTGCCCCTATTCTGCAGTTTTTAGAGGCAGTGTCCTATATATATTCATTAGCTCAAGTAGTTTATTTATTGCATTATTCTGTATCATTGCAGATTTTCTTTGGCTTCTTCTATCAAACATTGAAAGAGCTATAATATAATATCCTACTATGATTCCAGCCTTATTTATTTTCACTTGAGTTTACATATATTTTGCTTTATAAATTTAGAGACTATTTTCTTTACTTTCACTTTTGTTCCTTAAAAAAATCGATGACTATAAACTCTATTTTGACAATTACTTTCACCAAACCAGCTGAAGACATCTGTTCAATCTTTTGTCTTCCACAGTTGTTAGTGAGAGATCAGCAGGAAGTTGTTTACTCCTAGATAAGTGATTTGGGGCAGCTTTTACGATTTTTAGTAGTATCTTGATTCATTAGAAGCCTGTACATAATTTTTGAGTGATATAAAAATGAAGGGTAAGCAGAAACCCTGCATTGAAAATACTCAGGCAAAATAAAAAGAGTCAAATTAACAATGTATTAGAAACTTTGCTTGCTGTTTATACATTATATCATTAAATTTGAAAACAGAACAAAAGACTTAGGTATCATTATCCCTACATTATAGAGGAAAACATGTGAGATGGTTGAGATTTTCATAATCTATGTTCACCTAGAGGCCATGACTTTATAGAAGTTCTCAACTTAAAAAAAAAGGAAAAAGAAAGGTGATAATATTTACCATAATTTACAAACAAAAAGTCTAGAAGAGAGGTAAGCAGATCTCAATATATTTCTTTTGTAAACAAAATACCGTACTTACTTTGTGAAGGAAATTTGTTCTCCCAACGGATCCAATTTTCCCATTATGATTCATTAAACAAATGTTTCCTTCAGTAGCTCCATAAAGCTCACACATCTTAATATTTCCAAATCTGTCTAAAAATTCCCTCCATACATCACTCCGTAGGCCGTTTCCAACTGCCAAACGCACTTGATGATCCTTTTCTCCTTCTCTCTGTTAGAGGAAAAGATTTGACTTGTAATTGATTCATTCTAGTTCTCAGCTCTTTCTCTCATTATTATGACTTAAATGGAAATATCCAGAAGTTGGGTGCATATATGCAATAATGGAAGGGAATTTAAAAACAAATCATGCTTAACTCTGTTGCAGAACCACATCCAATAGCTAAGGAAACTAACACTGGCCTAGAGTAATATAGCTTTTACTATCTGGTAAAAGCTCTTCCCACATTCCAGATTATGAAAGCCTTATTTTGGTAGAGATTAGGTAAGGAAGAAAGCTTATTTCAGGAAACAAGCAATAGTTTAAAAGAATTATAAAATGTACCTGAGTTTATCCTCTCCGCTCTACTACTTACTATCTGTATAACTTGGAACAAAAGATTGAATACCACTATAATACTATAATTCTCATTTTATTCACTTGCTGATAACTGAGAACATCTATCTCACCTATGTACTGCAGTAGTCATGTAAACCCACCACATAGCAGGTGGGAAACAATAAACTGAGGTCATCTAATCACTATAATATATGACAGTGCAAATATTATGGCAACTACTTGTAAATATTATTTTTGAATGCATAATATTCTCATATTTTACTTCTAATTTGTATTTTAGAATTGAAAGAGAAAACAGAACTATATTTTCTTCTACATTCAATACAATACAATACATTAAGTAACATGAATTATACACTGACCAAAAATGAGAACCTCATACCTGTTAGAATGGCATTTTTTTTAAAAAGATAAGAAATAACAGGTATTAGTGAGGATGTAGACAAAAAGAAACATTTGTGTACTGTGGGTGGGAATGTGCATTGATACAGCCACTATGGAAAATGGAATGGAGATTTCTCCAAAAATTAAAAATAAAACTCCCATAGGATCCCATACAATTCCCCATCTGTGTATTTATCTGAAGGAAATAAAAATGCTAACTGAAAAAGATATGCACCCCCATGTTCACTGCAGCATTACTTACAGTACCCAAGACACAAAACAACCTAAGGGCCTACTGACATGTTATCAGTCAATAAATAGTGGTACACACACACACAGGACTACTATTCAGCCAAGAAAAGGGAAATATTGCCATTTGCAACAACATAGATGGACTCAAGGGTGTTATGCTTAGTGGAATAAGAAGGAGAAAGACAAAGACCATGTGATCTCACTTATATGAGAAACCTAAAAACAAAAGCAAAACCCAAAAAGTCCCCAAACCCAAAGCTCACAGATACAGAGAACAGAAATGGGGAATGGGGAAGGGTGAAATGGGTGAGGGGGATCAAAAGGTACAAATTTCCAAATATGAAATAGTCATGGGGGTGTAATGTTCAGCATGGTGAATGGAGTTAATAATGCTGGGCTGAATATTTCAAAGTTGCCAAGAGAGTAAATCTGTTTCCATCACAAGAAAAATAAATGTGTAACTATCTGTGATGTTGGATATTAACCAGACTTATTTTGGTGATCATTTTGCAATATACACAAATACTAAATCATTATGCTGTACACCTAAAACTTACATAACGTTAAATGTCAATTATACCTTACCAAAAAATTAGAGTCAGACTATACTATCAATGTAGTTATGGTAAATCCATGATTCCCACTGAGCTACCTCCATCCTCATCAAAATACAAACTTAACAAAAAATAATAATACATCAACAACAGTAATAAAATAGAGAAATCAATGTCCCTGACACTTAGAATTAAAAATGATTGGTTGATCACATTCTTTATCTCAGTTCCTTCTCAGTCTTAAAGGAAAGATTTAACCGATCAATTCTCAAGAACAAAGAGAATGTGAGTGAAAGGTCATTTTGGAAACCGCAAAGTAAATAGGTAACAGCCGTGGGGAAGGCTGACATCAAAGTCCATAGGTGGGGCACAACAAATGCCCTAAGGTGTTATGGAAGCATTCTTCAAATAGAATGAAGAAGGTAGAAGCCTGGGTGGAAAACAAGCAGCCACACCCACAGATAACGTTGGCACGGGTGATATACATCTGGGCACCTGCCCTTGCTACACATTAGGCAAATACTGGAGATTTCCCCTCTGGAGAAGTCCATCCAGACAGACACCAGTCTGGGTTGAGGAATCTACTGAAAATAGTAGTGTTAAATAAAAGGTGAGATCATTAAACTCAGAGCAAAACTAATCTATAGTGATAGAAATCAGAATATTGTAGGCATTTGGTGGGACAACGATTCTTAAGGACATTCAGGGGGAAGGTCTTCATGAAAAAAAATAAAATTGCTTAAAAATACTTGAAGTGTTAAATCATAATGAGAAATTTCAGCTTCAATGGAGAGTTTGAGATGAATTAGTATTGCAATACTAATTCATTTAGATGCTAACTCATTCGGCATTTAGAAAGCTCAATGCCTTTTTAAAAAGGCTATTATTAGAAATAAGATGTTGCTGCATCCCAATGTTTATAGCAGCACTATCAACAATAGCCAAAGTATGGAAAGAGTCTGAATGTCCATCGATGGATGAATGGATAAAGAAGTTATGGTATATATATATATATATATATATATATATACACACACACACACACACACACACACACACACACACGGAGTATGACTCAGCAATCAAAAAGAATGAAATCTTGACATTTGCAACTACGTGGATGGAACTGGAGGGTTTTATGCTAAGTGAAATTAGTCAGTCAGAGAAAGACAAATATCATATGACTTCACTCATATGAGGACTTTAAGACACAAAACAGATGAACATAAGGGAAGGGAAGCAAAAATAGTATAAAAACAGGGAGGGGGACAAAACATAAGAGACTCTTAAAAATGGACACCAAACAGAGGGTTGCTGGAAGGGTTGTGGGAGGGGGGATGGGCTAAATGGGTAAGGGGCACCAAGGAATCTACTCCTGAAATCACTGTTGCACTATATGCTAACTAACTTGGATGTATATTAAAAAAAAAAAAAAGAGCAGAATCTGGTAATTCATCACTTACATACAATATCCAGTGCTCATCAATTTTACCTAATTTTAATGAATTGAGATTTAAATTTAAAAATCGATTCTTGGTTTGAGTCATTAGAAAAATTTTAACTGTATTTGGAACAACTTGGTCATTTGAATCTATTTGCTTTAACTGTAAATTTTGTGACCTCTACATACACACCAGATTCAGGCTTAGTTAAAAAAAAAAAGGGTTATAAAATATCTCAATTTTTTAAATATCTGTTATATGTTGCAATGATATTATCTTGGATATAGTGGATTAAATAAAACCTATTTTTAAAATTAAAAAAAAAAAGGATATGTGTCATCATTGTACATGGCAGGGGTGAGGGGGGTGGAAATTAGGGAGTAAATCTTTTCTCCTGGGTTGTGAAGACTTCCTAGGGGAAAATGGGCAGGACAATTTATTCATATGTTAATTTTTAAAATTAATACATTTCAATTTTTATATTAGATATTTTCTGTTCATCCGTTGAATTTGCTTTATGACCTGACACTAATTTATGATTAAGTCTAAAGAGTCTACTCCAGACCTGGCATGCAGAAAACTCTCAATAAATATTGTTGACCAATTAAAAAAAAAAGAAATAAAATGTTGCAAAAGTCAAGTTGTAATTATATTTTAAACACATTCTGTGCCTCAGCTATGAATAAAATTTACATATTATAATTTCTTTATAATAAAAAACTGATGATCAACATATTTTAAAATGATCACAATCATATTGGTACCAAAGAGGGAGAAGAAATGTATGTATATATGTGAGTAGGAAGTCAGGTAGATGACAATTAAAAATCAAGGGGTGCCTGGGTGGCTCAGTTGGTTAATTGTCTGACTCTTGATATTAGCCTGTGGGACTGAGCCCTGCATAGGGCTCTGTGCTTACCCTGGAGCCTGCTTGGCATTCTTTCACCCTCCCTCTCTCCCTGCCCCTCTCCATTCCCCGTCCCACCCCTTTCAAAATAAACTTTAAAAAAAGGAAGGAAAAAACCTGAAAAGTCAATAGTCATATACGTATTTTATTGAGAAATACGTGACTATATAACAACCCAAAATATCTTAAAATAATTAAGAATGTTTACCTGTAGAGATCAGGTATTGATAGCAGGGGGTTACTATTTATCTTGAGAGCAGATTGATTTTTTAAAACTACAGAAGTCCTTATTTGATAAAATAAAAATTAAAGAAACTAAATAAGAGGCAAACAAGAGTGTGGGTACATCAAAAGTAAGACTCCAACTTGCTGATTTCCTTAGTCCCACATCAATAGCGTTTAAGGTAAACATTCTCCAGACAGAAAAAAAACTCACTCAGACAAGAACAGCTCCTTCTTAGACAGAGGATTCTTTTCTACCACTAAATATAACCCTGAGCAGTTCTGTACTGGCTCCCAGCTCCCATGGGCATGTTGGATATTGCCTACCTGGCATGGAACTAGTTCTTAGATTTTCCACTGCCATTTTTCTAGACAAAACAGTAGTGCTGCAAATCTTAAGAGTTATTCTGCTTGAACAGAGAACAATCTTTTATATGGTACAACTCTTGGAAGCTTTTCAGGTCAGAGATGAGTTTCAGCAAGTATCATTATTTCTAAAATGTGTTGGCACACTCCAGAAAACAATAAGTAGGTGGTTTACAAACCAAATTTCATAGACTTTAACCTGTGTGGGCCACAGCTATAGAAGTTTACTAAATAAGGACA
This sequence comes from Acinonyx jubatus, assembly GCF_027475565.1. Lineage (NCBI taxonomy): Eukaryota > Metazoa > Chordata > Mammalia > Carnivora > Felidae > Acinonyx > Acinonyx jubatus. The sequence goes on along the minus strand of NC_069380.1, from coordinate 105,202,963 downwards.
TTCATTCAAAATAATTCAATTGGTAGAAAAATCAAGTTATCAAAACTAGGATAAGGCTTTTGTCTGAAAAGATCAAATGCTCTTATCTAACTCTCAAGGTATCTTTATTCTATCTACTTCAAGCAGAGCCTGATGTAATGACTACATTAACCTGGCATCCACTGGCATGATGAACTGGGAGGTTGGTAGGGGTCAGGAAATGGAAAAAGGGGGTCAACAGAAAGGGAAATGTGAGAAAGAAAACATAATAAGGATTGGCAAAGGGAGCTTTAAAAAAGTGACCCTGGAATGTATGGAAATTGGAAGGTGGGTCTAAGAGTTGCTAATTATATCTGGTTTTGTATGTGTACATTTTATAATTGCTCAGAAACTAGCCAGTACATCATCTAAAACACAACCAAAATTTGTCAACTCCTGCCTACAATTAAAAAAAAAAATCCCCTTCTCTGTCCATAAATTCCTTCAAAACTTCTTTTTTTATTAATTTTTTCTAATGTTTATTTAATTTTGAGAGAGAGAGAGAGAATGCAAGCAGGGGAGGGGCAGAGAGAGAGGGAGACACAGAATCTGAAGCAGACTCCAGGCTCTGAGCTGTCAGCACAGACACCGATGTGGGGCTTGAACCGACAAACAGTGAAATCATGACCTGAGCAGAAGTCAGGTTCTTAACTGACTGAGCCACCCAGGCACCCCCCTTCAAACCTTGTTAGAACAAATTCCTATTTCTTCTAATTCTCCCTGAGGCAGGAGGTTACTACCTAAATATCTCTAGATATCTGAGCTGCATCGGGAATGGAATGAGGAAAGCATGCATAAATATAAGTACAATTAGATGAATGAAGGAATATATAACACTTACATATATACATGTGCAAGAGAAAGACACAGACTGGCAGAGAGAACAAGTAATGAGAGAGACAAAGTGATGGAGAGAGAGAGAATACATAAGGGACAAACAGAGACCCATGGAAAGCAGGAAAGACACATAGTAAAAATGAAAGAAAGTGAGAGAGACCTACACAGAAGAAAGCAAAAGTGACACACAGAGCAAGGGACAGAGGGCAGGGGGAGGAAAGGGTGGGGAGAAAGAGAAAGACAGAGAGAAAGGATAGAGTATAAATAAAAGAGAGAAAGGGACAAAGAGTGAAATAGAGATACAAACAAAAACACAGTCGGGGCACAAAGACAACAGTGCTTGCACACAAAGGGATGCGATCTCTCTCTCTCTCTCTCTCTCTCTCTCTCTCTCTCTCGTGCACACACACACACACACACACACACACACACTCACACACACATAGGCAGAAAGGTAGGAAGAAAAAGATAAACCAGATACAGAGAAACATATTCAAAGAGAGAGAGAAAGATGTACTCACAGAGACACAAAAAGAGAGACACATGGTTGCCCAGAGAGACACAGGTACTGAGACATGCAGAAAGGGATACAAGCAAATAGAGAAACAAACAAGGAAAAATAAGTAAGGTAGACACAGACAGAGAAAGAGGGCAAATACAGAAATCCAGAGGATGATGTTGGACAAAAAACAAAAGACATGTTTGCAGCCAAATCAGCAGAAGCAGAAAGATCGAGAATATGTTTGAGTCCCTGTGTCCAGGTTATTGTATTACCTCATTTTAATCACCATGATAACCCTATAAAATAAGATTATTATCCCCATTTTGCACACTGGGATAATGAAGTTCAGGTCCAAGGTCATAGACATGAAATAAACAAGAGACAGAATTTGAACTCATGAAAATGAAAACCCTGTGTGGGCAGGGCTGTTGCCTTTTCTCTCCTCTGCTGTGCTCCATTGACTAGGCCAGTGCCTGGTATATAAGAGATGTTTAAAACATATCTGTGGAAGGAAGAAAGAAAGAGAGGGAAAGCAAGTCAAAAAAAAAAAAGGAAGACAGGGAGGGAAGGAAGGAAAAAACAGAAGAGAAAAAAACAGCTCAAGCCCCCTAACCCCATACCCCCCAAAGCCCATGTTCTATTTTTCCCAACCTTTCCCCAGGATTTTAGTAATAGGAAGCAATCAAAACATGGGTTTCTAATTCAGTAGTTAGTGCCTAAATATTTATAGGCTTGCACACATGCAGAGTAAGCCATTTTAGAACACACACAAAGTATTCATTTTATCTCCAGCCATTTAAAATCCCATTTGAATTTTTTTTGAGAGAGAGAGAGTGAGAAAGAGAGAGTGTGCAAGTTGGAGAGGGGCAGAGAGAGAAGGAGAGAGAGAATCCCAAGCAGGCTCTGCTCTGTCAGTGCAAAGTCGGACGCGGGGCTCAATCCCACAACCTTGGGATCATGACCTGAGCCGACCTCAAGAGTCAGACACTCAACCCACTTGAAATTTAAAAGTGAATCTGCTGGATGAACCTTTTAGACAGACCTTTTAGGACAGAGATCCCAAGGTCTTGGATTTCAGGAGAGCACTTTTTTCATGTGCCTTTCAGTACCATGTATCCATTCCAACTTGGACATACAATGCCCAACAGATGTGACCATACAGCAGTCACATCAACTGGAACCAAGGCTCTTGTTTCTCCAAAGTGTTCTTGGGGAGCTGTTTTTCCAGCAGCGTCTATCGGTTGAGCTGCTACAGGGCAGTCAGCGGTTGAACTACAGCAACCTCCTACTGAGTCATTTATTTATTTATTCAACTGCTGAAGTGGGCAGGCCTCTAACAATACCCTCCTAGAAACAAAGTCTTCTTCTTCCAGAACATGTGCTTAATCCTCCTCAGAAAATCTAAAACACACCCAAGCAAAATAGCCTCTTTATGTGCCTATGAAAAATGAAACTCTGGAGGTTCTGCTTAAACACAGGTAATTTGGCATCAACTATGATTTCTCAGGAAACAAAGAGCATCTGTTGATAGATGGACACACAGAAAAGAAATAGAAATTGACAGTGAAAACAAAGGGGCAAATCCTTTCTGCCTTCAGTCCCGGATAACTAGCTGCTTAGTGCGTAAAAAAAAGTATGGTCTAATTCCTAAAGGATCATCTAAAATTTATAACAACACATGTTAAGGATTATGATTCTTCCATCTTGATTCTCTTTAACGTCAGACCTCTTTTTCCCAAAGCCCACTGATAATTATGCATGCATAATTGCATGTGTCACATCAGTGCACTCCATATAATAGGAATGAACTACATTCCAACAGTTTGCTTCCTTCACAGCCACTCCAATATTATACCTTGAAAAAATAAAGGCAGTGAGCCACATGGGTATTACAGAATGGGTACAAGAGTAACACTAAATGCAAACAGGCTGTCAGAGAATCCTGGGGCAAAGATTCCAGGCCAAAAAAAAAAAAACCCTGCAGCCTCTCTTTTACTGAAGGGGGAAAGGAATGGCGGGGGACAGAGTGGAGGCCTCTGTCGAGAAGGGACCAGAGAGTACTTGAAAGGAGAGACCTGTACTGCTAACTGGGTGCGGGCTCCAGCACCCCATAAGTCTTTGCCTCCCCAGCGTGGGTTTGGGCAGGCCATAGTTTCCGAGATGCCAGGCCACAGTTCCACAAACCATTTGAAGGCACAAATAGTAGCTTGAAAAGACCTCTGTGATTTCAAGTGTTAAAGCAGAAATTTCTGCAGCCACATCGTGGGCTTATTTCACACTTATCTTTTAGATATAATATTAAGAGGAACTGCCATTTGCAATCTGCTTCTGAACAGGTGTTTTCTAACCTGACAGCACTCGGGGTGGGGAACTCAGAGCAGGGGGAGAGTCCTGCTTTAGACCGGAGACATTTCAAAGTTGCCTTGTTTGAGAAAGACTGGTTCCAAGAGTCTCTGCAAGACTTGCCTTGAACCTGAATTTTATTTCATCTAAGTACAAAAAGGGCTGTGTAAACATAGAGGGGAGGGTAATCTTCTCTGGAAACCCAGAAAAAGGGTCACCTGAGCCACAACTACTGTGATTTATTAATGAAATGTTCTGAAAAGTGCAGGGGCCCATTACCAAGATAATTTCTGCTCTGAGCTGGATGCAGCAATGGTCTCACTTGCTCCAGGCAATGATGCAAACCTTTGATTTATCCAAACTCCCTCCGAGTTCTGTCCTCAGGAACTTGACTTTCTGATTTTTATAAAAAAATCTTTAACCTTTTATTTTATTTATTTATTTTGAGAGACAGAGCTGAGCAGGGGACAGGCAGAGAGAGACAAAGACACAGAATCCAAAGCAGGCTCCAGACTCGGAGATGTTAGCACAGAGCCAGACACGGGGCTCAAACCCACGAACTGTGAGATCGTGACCTGAGCCAAAGTCAGATGCTTAACCAACTGAGCCACCCAGGCACCCCTTGACTTTCTGATTTTAACTGAGCTTACCATGCAGGGCTGGGACTAGTGAAAGATCGTGCTGGTCATGAGTACATGAGTATCCCAGCAATGAGGCTTCTTACATTGGTTACTTTATTTAAAAAATAATAATAATTCAACAGGGGAACCTGGGTGACTTAGTGGGTTAAGTGTCGGACATCAGCTGAGGTCATGATCTCACAGTTCAGGAGTCTGAGCCCCGGGTCAGGCTCTGTGCTGACAGCTCAGAGCCTGGAGTCTGCTTCATATCCTGTGCCCCTCTCTTTCTCTGTCCCTCACCCATGCACACTTTGTCTCTCTCTCTCAAAAATAAATAAACATTAAAAACAATTTCAAAATAACTCAACAAATTTTTACTGAGCACCTACTATACGTCAGGTGCCATTGTGAGTACGGAGGATATAATTATAGATGAAAAAGATAAAGTCCCTGCTTTCCTGGAACCTATATAATAGTAGAAGGGAGGGATTAAGAGAGAATAAAGAACAAGTACATATAAAATCTATAACAGGGTAATAAGTTCCATGAAGAAAAATAAAGCAGTAAACAAAGACTATGGGATAAACATTGTAATGGAGTCTGACTCCATTCTTGGTGTATGACTACTGATAGCCTTCAAGCCCCAACACTCCCTTCTTCCCCCGCCTCACATCTGGGCAAGCAGGAGAGAAAGCCCAGCTTTCCTTCCCTTGGCAGCAACAGGAAGTTCAAAGCACACAAGCAGCCCCACCTGCACAAGACCACTCACCCTAGTGCCTCCTCCTCATCACAATAAAAGCTGAGCCCATCCCTTTCTTCTGCTTTCTGAAGCCATTTTTAAAACATGTTTATTTATGGTGCGACAGACAGAGAGGGTGAGTGGGGGAGGGGCAGAGAGAAAGGATCCAAAGTAGGCTCTGCACTGTCAGCACAGAGCCCCACGTGGGGCTTGAGATCATGACCTGAGCGGAAATCAACAGTTGGATGCTTAACTGACTGAGCCACCCAGGTACCCCTGAAGCCATTTTTGGATTCGCTTGGAACCCTGCCCTGCTCTCCCCAGAAAGCCCCATTATGTAAGTAATAAACCTGTTCACATTCTCTTGATGCGTGTATGGTATCATAATGTGGCCACCACACTACACATCAGTAGGATCTGTGGTCAGAGAAGCTCTCTCTGGTGAGGAGGATTGGGATGGGCTAGGCAGTGAGTCATGCAAATATTGAAGGAACATTCAAGGGGAGGGAACTGAGAGCCCCCTTTCATTGAAGGAAAATCAAGGAGGGCAGCAAATGTGGTGGAGTGAACATGGAGAGAGAGCAGTGTGGCAGGGAATTGGGGGATGAGGGGACATCCCAGTAATGGAAGCAGACCACATAGAGCTGTGTGGTCTGTGATAAGGGAACTGAGATTTTCTTCCAAGTGAACCATCAGAGGGATTTCCATAGTGGAGTAACACAACCTGACCTATATTTTAACAGAAACATTCCAACTGCTATGCAAGAACAGAATTTAAGGGGACAAGAGTGAAGTGAAGAAGAAGCCAGTGGTAAAATATCAGAAGGAACCATAGCTGGCTCAGATGAGAGCAGCAGGGAGGTGTTAAACTGAGGTTTGGTTCTGGATGTATTTGAACGTCAAATCTGTAGGGTTTGCTCAAGGATTAGATGGGGTGTGAGGGAAAGAGAACTCCAAGGGAGATCCCAGGGTGTGTGTGGCTGAGGACTTGGAAGAATGGAGTTGTCATTAACTCGGAGAGTCAGGTTGGGGCAAGGAGAGCATGCCAGAGGAAGTGGTGAAAAGTTGGGCTTTGGCCACTTTTGAGATCAGGTGTCAGGAAGATTAAGGAAGATCCAGCAATGGAGACCATGTAAAGCTCTCAACTGGCATTCTTGAGCTTGGTCGATATGAGTCTAATCTAAACACATACAATGATAAAGGGCAATCTGAACCTATCACGCTGGAGACTAGCTCTTCAGTTTAGGCATATTCCCTAAGGTAACAAAAACTATCTCCGGAAGCCTCTTCCAGGGAGTCCCTGGCCATTGTGATCAATCTGTTTCCATTTGAATTCCTGCACTTAACTCATTAACCCTTACATCAACTCTGGACATAACTGCTATTACACTCATTTTATAGATGAAAAAACTGGGGTGTTGGCTATTCAGAAAAGCAAGATAATTTGCTCAAGATCACAGAGCTTTTGAGACATGGAAGTTAGGCTTGAATTTCAAACTCCCTGATGCCAAAGGGCAAACAAATCAAATTACTTGCCTGATGTCACATGGTGAATTAATGGAAAGGTTGGAATTAGCCCCCTGACATGTTTACTCTAAATTTATTGTTATTTTTTTCCATTGGGAATAAAATGATCATTTGGAAAATTCTAGTCATTTATCACTTGCTGAAGATTCTTGTACTTGATCATTGCAGGGTAAAGATTGGCCATTTCTCACTTTGATTTTGTATGTTCATAGCAAGGAAGTCAGGAACATACTATTAAAGGAAGAAGCAACGTGAAAAATTGCAAATAAATGATAAAATAATCTTAGGTATAATTTTAATATTTTAAATCAATTTGGACTGTAGGAAAACCTCACTCACATACCATATATACAGGAAAAATAGTATATAATCCAAAAGGAAACAGGCATCATATTTTCAGGATTTCTAATTTTACATTTTTGTTTTCAGTGTTTTTAGTTGTGAAAACACAATATTATAAAATTACTAATATGTTAATATTTTAAAGTTGTACTTAAAATTTATGCTGTATTGAAACTGGCTTTTATAATTAAAGTGTGATTTTTATTGGTCATAGACCAATTATTTTCAACACTCACAAAAATTACTCTCATTTTACAATGACATATGCAGAAAACATTACCACATTCTGTTTAAAAATAAAATCCTTCCATTTGTATTGGGCTTCCCAGTTTAGATTTTTTTCACATATATCTCATAACTGGATTATGTGAGGGACAAGTGAGGACAAGTAAGTACTGTCACCTATTTTAGATAAAGATGGCAAGTATGGCTCAAAGAGAAGTGACCAGCATAAAGTCATACGACAAGAATTTGAAACTGAGGGGCACCGGGGTGGCTCAGTCTGTTAAGTGTCTGACTTTAGCTCAGGTCATGATCTCATAGTTCATGAGTTTCAGCCCCACTTTGGCTTCTGTGCTGACAGCTCAGAGCCCGGAGCCTGCTTCAGATTCTGTGTCTCCCTCTCTCTCTGCTCCTCCCCCATTCATGCTCTGTCCCTCTCTCTTTCTCTCAAAAATAAACAAACATTAAAAAAATTTTTTTTTAAGTGGGTGCCTGCGTGGCTCTACAGTAGGTTAAGAGTCCGACTTCAGCTCAGGTCATGATCTCATGGTTCATGGGTTCAAGCCCCATGTCAGGCTCTGTGCTGACAGCTCAGAGCCTAGAGCCTGCTTCAGATTCTGCGTCTCCCTCTCTCTTTCTCTCTGTGCCCCTCCCCTGCTCATGCCCATGTGCGTGCTCTCTCTGTCTCTCAAAAATAAACAAACATTAAAAAAAATTTTTTTTAAAGAGTTTGAAATTGAACCTGTGTCTTTTGATTCCATAGTTAATGAACTATCTGGTGACTTTGTGCATAAAGTAAATTTCTTGGGAAATTTAATAAATAAGGGATATGTGTACTCTTAATGGAAATCATAACATGAATGGTAAAAGCAGATAGACAGAAAAAAATATGTGTATTTTATATGTATCACTACTAATGAAATATGAATCATTAAATTTTAAATTAGCAATTAAAATCTTTTAATAATTTACACAGTCTAAAACATTCTCAAAATATTCATTAATTCCCTGCTAATTCTACTAGCATTTAGGGTGCTTGTAGTGATTTCTTATCCTAGTCCTTCTGAGGACTATATTTGTATATTTGTAGTTTCTAAGCAGAAAAGAAGGTTCTGGGAACCTGCCAACTTTTCTAAATGCTTTCATACCTAGTATGAGAATATTAAACACACCTTTGATTTACTTAAGGAAAAGTGAGTTTTAAAAGAGAGATGATTTACTCAACCATATAATAATATGTTTCAAATATCTGGGAGAAACAAATAACAAAAAATGTATAAATATCTTAAAATGCCTAGGTCTTGGAGATAAAATCAATTGTTTTGAGTGTTCCAGAGAAGAAAATGGTGATGAAACTAAGGACATCTTAATAACAATTATAGGTCACATTAATTTAAAAATGTCATTCTTTAGAGGTTATTAAGTGTGATGAGAAATGTTTCCAGACCTTCACGCTTTGATAAACTACATCTTTTACAAGAGGTGGAATAAGGAAAACATGATGATAAAACATTTGAGGTTATGTAGAAACTAAGAACATGAAAACACGATGAAAGAACAAATGTTCTTCATATACCCATTAAGGTGCATTTATTCACCTACATCAACTCAGCATCATTTAGTATCTTCTAGTGGAATCGTATCCTTTGACACTACTATATCTTCTTCATTCCCACCTCCTACCTAAATACGACAAGGAAAAAGCTTGTCTTGTCTGGTCTTAAAGCTTGGAAGAAATGATGGGCGTTCTTCAGGGAAAAGAGGGTGGGTAGTTTTTCAAATTGAAGTCTTAAAAAAATCTCACAGTGCCAATACTTGATCACTGTTACTCAACATTTTTGTTTTGTTACACTCAAAAAAGCCCAGCAATCGCTTAAAGGTTCCCCACAGGATTGTCCAAACACTGCTAGTGAAAAAACTCAGTAAAATTTATATGGCTTTTGATGAGCAATAATTAATAAATATTTATCAGTTATCCAGGTCCTGCAAAATGTCTCTCTTTTCATAATGGGAATCGAGTGTAACCCCTTTTGTCAAAGTTTTAATGCGCTTTAACCCAAGTATCTAGAATCCTAAAGATGCTTTCTAGCTGCCAGTGAATTTTTTGGCTTTTAAGAAAAGAGAAGGAAGAGGGGCACCTGGGTGGCTCAGTCGGTTGAGCGTCTGACTTCGGCTCAGGTCATGATCTCACAGTCTGTGAGTTCAAGCCCTGCGTCGGGTTCTATGCTGACAGCTCAGAGCCTAGAGCCTGCTTTGGATTCTGTGTCTCCCTCTCTCTCTGCCCCTCCCCCTCTCATGCTCTGTCTCTCTCTCTCTGTCAAAAATAAATAAACACTAAAAAAAAAAAAAAGAAAAGAAAAGAAAACAGAAGGAAGGAAAGGGATGTAACTTATGATGTATACACTAGAATACATATACCAAAATACATATACTAGAAAGTACAGGTAGGCTATGCCTTCAGAATGTGAAAACATAGGTGTTTTACATGGAGACAAACTACATTGCCCAAATGATAAACCATAACAATAACTTGAAAAAAAAAAAAGCATTTCATATGTGCACCATAACATAGGTCTTTGTTTTGCTAATTATATCCTGCCCCCTGTATACTTTGGGCTCCAGATTCCCACATCCAACTGTATATTCCACTTCTTTACCTTGATGCCTCATGAACAGACCAAAATTAACAGATACAAAAGGAATTTTATTTTAATTTCTCAAATCTTGATTTTCCTCATCTCTGCAAATGGCTCCCAATTTACCTATTTTCACCAGAAACCTGAAACTCATCATTGATTTTTTTACTTCACTCCCTACCCCTGAATTAACAAATCTTATTATCATTCCCTCAAATAGGTCCCAAATCAGTATAGTTTTTTCAGTTAGCCTTCGTGTTTTTCCAAATGCTCTGATGGGAATGACATGCAAATTTCTCCTTCACGTAGACTGAGCCCTTCAAGATCTGGTCTGTCAGTGGCCTGGCCAAAACTTCCTTCTCTTTAAATACTCAGACTGTGTCCTTTATTTTATTTTGCTTTGTTGTGACTGCAACCCCCCAGCTTTTCCACAGCTCAATCCCACTTGCCATCCCAATTCCTCAGCTCATAGGTCGCCATTTCAGGGAAGCCTTCCCAGACCCCTCAACCTAATTAGCAAAGTCTCACCCTCACTACCCATCATCCTCCACCGTCTCACCCTCTTTTTCTTCATCACACTTGTCATTGTCTGTAATGAATTTCCTTCATGTGTTGGCTGGTTTATTTTCTCTCTCCCCAAGCTAGAGTGTGAGATCCATGAGAAAAGGAGTCCTGTTTGTCTTGGGTGCCCCCATATATGGAAACCTGCAATATTACCTGAATGAATGAGTGAGTGACAGATATGATCCTATCCCTAGAGAAGGCTGCCTGCTGTCTTAGGCAGAATTTATTTAAATATGATGAAATGCTGCAGGAATCCCCCAAACGATCGGTGATATGTAGCACTCCCCCGCGTTCCTCACCAAGCAATATTAAATGCAGCATTACTGGTATGAAACCAAAGAAGTAGGTCCAGTCAGAAGTTGTATGATGGCACTTTGGTAACGCAGAAAACGTGGAGGATGGATGTGAGGAAGAGCTGCTTTCCTACTCTCCAAGGAAAAGAATAATTATTCCATCCCTCTGAGTAAGAAGGGCCAGAACCTTGGCTGTTTTAAAAGGGCAGTGCTGCTGCCAGAAGTTTGAGGCATATCCAATGTGTACGCCACAGGAACTTTTGTAATTGGACTTTTGAAATGGAGAAAAAAGACAGGGTTTAGGGGGTGGATAAATGCTTCCATCCAGGGAAAGCCAAGTCCAGGGTGTTTTTATGCAACTAAATAAAACCACATACAGCTTTGGGCAAAGCTGTATTTATTTTCCTCTCCCCTCCTCCATTTGCCTTCAGGTAATTGCTTTAAGATTATTTCACACATACTAACTTTTCCCCCAAAGAACTTTGGTTAAGAATTAAAATATATAGGAATTCTGCTTTTAAACACTCGACTCAGGTGGTGAATTCTACCTGCAGGTAAATCTCCTTTGGAATATATCACTTACACTTGGATGGACAACAAATCCAGATGTATTTGTAGAATAGGTGATTTTGCTTTCTTTTCTTCAAGGATTTATTTTAACCAAGTGTCTAGGAGGCTTCAAACCACGGTTTATGAGACATACACTTTTAACTCCCTGAGGGTATGGACCCTATCATCTGTTCACTGTCTGGCTGTACCAGAACTCAATGCTATGCTCACAGAAGACATGGCCCCTTCTCTGCAGAAGCAATTCACTGAAAAGAATAAATACTGGACAGGGGGAAAAAAAAAAGACCTCCTTGAAAGTGTAAGATGTCATAACAGAATGACTTTCTTCTTTTCCTGATCTTTAATGCCAAGAACTGTTTGTTCTCCTTCTGTGTGAAATCAGCAAAAGTGATTAGGTAATACAATGCATCCCTGCTTAAGAAAATTATTAAGTTTCTGTCTCTCTCTCTCAAAAATAAAATAAACATTAAAAAAGTTATTAAGTTTTCCTTTGGGCAAAGCTACTTTTATTTCTTTCTCTTCTCCACTTCCTTCAGGTGAATGCTTAGAGAATATTTCACAAACACTATCTTTTCTTTGAAGAACTTGGGTTAAGAATTAAAATATTTAACTAACAGAAATCGAGTGCTCTACTTTCAATTCTCGGTTCTCTCAAATTCTCTGCAGCTATAGCATTTTCTCAAAATTAGTGCATTAGAAATTCAGAGAGGTGAAAATGATATTTCATTTTATAAAAAAAATCAAAGGAAAACACTCTGAAAAAAGATTTTTAGTGAACATGACAAACTATTAATACCTTTATTATAGGAAATGATAGCTCAAACAGGTAAGAGAAAATATTATGTGCTAAAGACATAGATGAGTAAAAGGCTCAGAAGAGACATTTTCAGGTGAAAAAAGATAGAAAATTATTCCACCTTGCCAGTAATCTTAACAGAAAATTTAAAAACATGTTTGTTTCTAGTCTATAAAATTATAAATAAAATTATAGTTTTCCCATTAAAAAAACAAGACATTCTTTGTGCGAACAAAATATTATTAAGAAGCCCAACTAAATTGAGTTTCATCTATCATATCTGAAAGGGTGGATCTTGAAGATTGGTCTATTTTCCCTGTTCACCTCCTTCAGGGACTTTTGAGGAACCTCGAAGGAGGTGCTGGTTCCCCATGAAGCATAATTAGAAAACCATATTTTTAATATCACACAGTACTGATAAGAGACCGTACAATATGCATCCTCCCACAATGGTCAATGAGACTCTAAATCATGTTAACCATTTCGAACGGCAATTTGGAAATATGCCATAAAAATCACCAAAATATCCACGTCCTTTGTCAGCCTTCACTTCTGAGCCCCTATACTGGCGATCTTGCATAAAGATATTAATGGCAGCATCATTTAATACAGTAAAATGTTAGAAAAAATTGCATGTGTTCAACCATTCAGTACATACTTAATGAGAAAAAAGTCTTGCAAAAAGCTAATGTTGTTACTGAAGGATAAGGAGGAAAAGGAATGGATAGGGGCACAGTTCAGAAAGTTCATGAAGAAGTACCTAATCTATCCTTTACTGAAGGTGGCTCCTATTTTACTGGAGGGCATTAATTCCCTAAATTATCTTAGTCCAGATACCACATTACCAAAGAACACAATGAAAACTAGAAGAGAAAATATGTCAGGCTGTGGCATTATACTTAATTGTTCTACCAGGTCTTTTCAGAAGACCACAACACCGACATTGGCAAAGCCTCCCGAAGAGAACAAAGGTCAGAAAAGTCTAGAACATGTCTCTGAGACTCTCTGTCTTAGCGATAGATCGAGGGAATCTGTAGCTAACTGAAGCACTCCTGACCAAGGAAAGAACAAGGATGGCTTCTGGCCGCAACGGGGGTGGGGGGGTGTGGGTCGGGAACTAGACGGGAGGTCTCTACATGGTAAACTATGAGCTTAAAGTGAATGAGAGCATTTTATAAATAAGGTTATCCAGTTTCACATTCTTTTTGTGTTTTTCTGCCCTGTGTAATCCCATATCTTCAACAAAGTCTTATTTAAATGCTTCCAGCCTAGTCTCAGCTGTGCTGTGGGTAAAGGAAGGATTACATGTCCATATTTTAGCCAGCCAGAGAAGACATCTGACCCACCATCCATGCCTTAAGCTGGCATGATGATGGCAAAGGTGATGAGAAATGAACAAAGAAATTTAGCAAGGGTCAAGGGCAGGTCATCAATTCTGCTGCCCGTCCTACACAGGGGGCATTGTCTATCACCATTATTCATGGGGCTGGTGGAGATTTGATTACAGAAGCCCACTTCTCTATAGCCTCAAGAATGTTTAGAAAACCAGACAGTTAAAAAATAAGCACCTTGAAATATAAATGAGATCAGGAAAAGGAAAATAACCTCTGAGGCAAAAAAGCAAACAAACTAATAAAGACAAACTTCAGGCTCTTGCAACTCTCTCTGCTTGTCTATTTTCAGAAAGGGGCAATTTGTCAATTGTCTGTGGAAATGATTGGTTTAGGTGGGCAGACAAACATACATCAAAGCAAAATTTCTTTTTAAGTTGAAATCAAAACCAAACAGAAAGATATATTAATATAATCACATATTCAAAAGAAAAGAAATAGAAAACAAGTCTAATCCATGTCATTAGTTTTGTTTTGTTTTTTCAAAGAACAGCATTTTAAAAGATTGTCTAATTCAACCTTGTAATCACTGCTTTCTGTGTGCATCATCTAATGTCATAATCAGATGTGTGCTGTGTTTACAGAAATTTTAATCAGTCTAAACACCAAGTGGACTGGATTGTGGGTCTGTCCTATCCTGCCACCATAGAGAGCACATTAGTACAATCCTGCCTAGCTCTCCTTTTATTTTTTCTGACTTGTTTTACATTCATTTCATCTTGGGGTATTGCAAACATCTGTCAGTCAGTCAAACTATGCTCTGGAAGAAGTAGAATATACACGAACAAAAATTAATTTTCTCCCCATGCTTTTTCTTTCTGAAATTACTTTTCCTTTCTGGTAATGATTATTCTTACCTTAGGTTGTTTGCAAAGATAGTGACAGAGTTCTCCAATATACTGAAACACAGTCACATTGTACTTTCTACAGTCATTCCAAAACTGACTTGCTGAGAATTTCTTCTTTAATACACAAGTAGCTCCTATGAGAAAATGCAAACAAAACACAACACAACACAACAACAACAACAAAAAAAAACAGGCACTAGGGGAAATATTTGAGGGCAGAATGAACAGAAAACTAAAATGATGTTGCCCTGTCTGGTGCACTTGTATTCAATTTCAAGACTTTTATAATCTATCAGTGGCCATTTATATCAAGCTCATTTGAAAACATTAATCTTACAGTCCAATAAACTTTTTAAAAATTCATGTTACAATTCTGTATTTTGGCTACAAATATATTCTTTTTGGGATGAAAGAAGCAATCAAAATGCTTAGGGAATTGCAAGCGTTAGAGGATGACTACAGATAAGGGTTAGTCTTCTCCACAGGGATCAACAATATTCATTTACTTTTGACCTTGAATATGTACATCTTATTTACTTTTAAAACCTTAAAGGAGCCTTAGTATTTCTCAAGGTTGAGAGTTAGTAAGGTAGAGTTGGTAACATAGCACCAAAAACAAGTTCACTGATGGCTGCAGAATTTAACTGTAACAACCTGATTTTCACAACAATGTAAATCATACGACTTTTTCCAAGGAAAATGCTAATGTCTTGACCCTCATCTTTATTTATTTTGGACACTGATCATAGTCTAAATATGCTCCTCCATAAAATTACTTTATTGTAGTTCAGACATATACACTGTGACATATAAACACACACATAACTATAGTTAAGTACTATTTCAGGGCCAGACACATAATCTGAGCATGTTTATGAATGAAATCTACTGAGTCACAAATTCTACCAACTGAGTTACTGGATGCCCGGGTACCTTGTCTTCAAAGACAGGCTCAACAATTCCTTCTATACACTTACCTTTGCAATGTGCATTTGCCACTCTTCCCTTCAAGGGATAGGGTCTATTTCCCCACCTCTCAAATCTTGAATCTGGACTGGCTTTGATCATCAAAATACAGGTGAAATTATCTAAGTGATTTCTGAGGATAAGCCTTTAAAGCAATGCAGCTTCCACATTCACCCTTGTGGAAGGCTCCTAGTACCATCTAAGGAGGCCAGGGTAGATCATCCAAGGATGAGTGACCGCATGGAGAAGGAAGCCCACTCAACAGTCAGCTCCAACCACAAGGCCAAATTTCCAAGGCACTGGTCTTTCCAGTTTCAGGAATAATATGCTATGCCATGAAATTATGTCCTTTTAATAAACGTTCTGTTGTAATTATATAATAAGCACACAATCACTCTGAATTCTACTGATAGAATTTCAAACTTTAACACAAGTTACAATTAATAGGCATTTTGAAAACTTACCAGATATAAAATAAAAACTTACCTAACTCAATACATCCACCAATTCCCAGAAGAGCTCCTGAACTATGATACAGGGGAAGGGTTATATAAATGATGTCATTAGCAGTACAACCAAAAGCCCACAAGCCAGCAGAGCCCTTTAAAGTCTGCATCTGAGTGATCACAGCTGCTTTTGGTAGCCCTGGAAGACAAGAAAAGAAATATATGTAACAGAAAGTTTATGCTGGTATCAACTACAGTGGCAACTGAGACAAAATACATCAAAATATTACATGTGCTTTATAGGGACCATGGAAATGTGAACTGCCACTGTACTTAGTTCCTAGAATCTTGGATCTACCCAGAAGAATCAAAAGTCAAATTATATAGAGTTTGGGATGCCATAAACTTCAAAGAGCCACAGCTGCTACAAGAATGACAAAAATGTCCCAAATCTGAAAACGTACACCCAAAATGAGGCAGATCACAACATAAATCTAAATTATACTTAAAATAGAAATTTTCTAGTGAGCAATTCTAATTCCAAGATTCTGTCTCAAGAACCAGTAGTTTTATCATGTTTCATATGTCCTGAATTAAGATCATTATAGAATATCAGATTCAGTAATACATAATGTTGAAACAGTTCTAAACATTCATGAGCCAAACATCGATCACTTTCTTTTTCCCTTCCAGTCTTCTTCTATGTACAATGGGTTTCTTAAAAACGTTTGTAGTTGTGATTAATATATAAAACGTTTTGCTTACTTTTTTTAATTTTCCATATCGTTATAGTCTTTTGGATTACAATGCCAGCATAATAAATTCATCCAGTTAGTACACAATGTAATATGAAATTGGCTTATCTGAGATTGAATATCAGCAATTTCATGTTTCAACATACAATTCCTTAGCATGGGACACAACTTGTTTTCACAATGATAAGTACTCTCTCTTAAATTCATTTGTTAGATTAAATGCTACTTTAGTCCTATTTTGTTTCACTTCAAAGAGTTCTAATATTTTTGGAATGTCTTCACTCAGAGGGTCCCAGCCCAAATCTACCTCATCAATAGTTACTTCACTTCACAAAACGCAACGGTGACAAGGAGTATCATTTGTTGTTCCAGAGATGCAAGTGGAAACCAACGTCAGAAAAGCCACAGGAATAAGCAAATAACAGGATTAAAAGTGAAGAGCAGCAGATAGTGGAGCCAGAAGTATAGCCTTTTTCTCTACCCCACATACTGATACAGTCCTACTCACTATCTGTCAAAGGCAGGTCACTAATGTCAGTGGCTCTACAAACTTACTGCTGCACCTAGGTGGACTTGATTTCCCACTTCTAGAAATGGAGTCCTAAATTTCACAATGTGTTTCCCAAACGGAAGTACTTCCTTATTATTTTCAGCTTGCCTTGAAGTCTTATAGTAAAATATACCCCTACAGTGATGTCAGCTGCGAGGCTGTGTGAGTCAGTCCTTGTTTCTCTTCCCTCTGATATACAACTAAGGGGACATGGATAACTATCTCCCTCCAAAAGTGCCGCGGCGTAGCTCACGAAGACACCCCAGAGATCCATCCACTGGTGGATACGATCATGGCTGAACTGGACCCCAGAGGCAATGACAGAGAGAGGGAAGTGGCACAGGAGCCGTGGAGGCAGAGAATGAGGTAGCTGGCCAAAGAGCAGGCCAGCATGACCCTTGTGGCGGAGGAGATCCAAGGTGAATGAGTGGTGAATTGGCCTGGCCACATGTGCTGCCGCTGGAAGGACCAGTTGCTCTCTCTCAGGAGTGACCACAGTGACTGAGGGGAGGGAAAGGAAAGTCAAAGAGGCAGATGAAGAGAAGTGAAGCAAAGTGACTCCTACTGGTTGCCCCAGGACTCAAGAGGACCACCCATAGATCTCTAGGATACCCTTCCTCCCAACACTTGATGATTCCCCCTACAAGGGCAGAGGCACACCCAAAGCCCCAAGCGCTAAGTAGACCCCCAGGCCCCCACCACTCTGCCTTTTTGAAGTGCTGCCAGCTCCAGAAAGAGAAACCAAGAACTGGTGCTATAGCGCCACCTTCTGGAAAACAAAAGGAAGGCTCCTAACTACCTTTGTTTTCAACTGTTTGTATCAAAGAAAACAAAACCTTGCCTGGGACACCTGGCTGGCTCAGTAGATGGAGCGTGAGACCCTTGATCTCTGGTATGTGGCTTGGAGCCCCACATTGGTGTAAAGCATTACTTAAAATATTTACCAAAAAACCCACCTTGCCTACGTAAGAAAAGTGTCTGCCACTTTAAATACGGTGCCACAGGCACTTTTCATCAAACATCGTGAAAAATCAGGGTAATACAGTGTAACAAAAAGAAAATGACAATATTTCATGAACAGAACCTCAAAATATGGAATAATGGAATCTAACTGGTATGGAATTTAAAATATCTATCATGAAGAAATTCAATGACCTACAAGAAAACTCAGAAAGACAATATGATGATCTCAGGGATAAAATTAATGAATAGGAGTACTTTACCAGTTCTGGAGCTGAAGAATTCAATATATGAGATGAAAGATGCATTAGAATTCACTGGAAATAGACCAGATCATATGGAAGAGAAAATTAACTAGATGGAAGATAAAAGTATAGAGATGATTCAGGTGTAAGAGTAGATAAAAAGTAGGATTTTTAAAAAGTGAAGAAAACCTACGAGAACTATCTGATTCCATTAGAAACGCCAACACAAGAATAATGGGTACCCCAGAAGGAGATGAGAGGGAGAAGGGGGCAGAATGAATATTTAAAGAAATAATAGCTGAGAACTTACCATACCTGGGGAAGGAACTGGGTATATACAAGTCCATGAAGCTAATAGAATACCTTAGTATTTCAATGCAAAAGATCTTTTCCAAGACACATTATATTAAACTGTCAAAAGCCAAAGATAATGAAAGAATGATAAAGGTAGCCAGGGGGAAAAGAAGACAACAGTCTACAAAGGTACCCCCATTGGGCTATCATCAGATTTCTCAGCAAAAATTCTACAGGCCAGGAGAGAATGGAATGAAATATTCAAATATTGGAAGATAATGGAAGATAAAAACTGCCAGCCAACAATAATCCATCTGGCAAAGTTCTTTCAGAAATGAAGCAGAAATAAAGGCTTTCCCAAACAAACAAAACTGAGGGAGTTCACCACCACACGAAATATTGAAAGGAGCTCTCTGAGCTGAAACAAAAAGACAAAAATACACAAAACTCTGATTAAGTCGCTAAGTAGTCAGAACTAGAATACTATAACTCTTTGTTAAAATAGTATAATAAACTCCTAGTTATAACATAAAGGATAAAGGAAAATAGCATTAAAATTAGCTCCTGGGGCGCCTGGGTGGCTCGGTCGGTTAAGCATCCGACTTCAGCTCAGGTCATAATCTCGCAGTTGGTGGGTTTGAGTCCTGCATCCGGCTCTGTGCTGATGGCTCAGAGCCTGGAGCCTGATTCCGATTCGGTGTCTCCCTCTCTCTCTGCTCGTACTGTGCTCACTCTTTCTCTCTCTCAAAAATAAACATTAAAAAAATAATAATAACTAGCTGCTACAACTTGGTAATAAAATCACAGCATAAAAAGAGATAACTTATGACATCAAAAATATAAAAGGGCAAGAATAAAAAGACAGAAACTTTATAGGTGAATGAA
Source organism: Acinonyx jubatus (assembly GCF_027475565.1). Classification (NCBI taxonomy): domain Eukaryota; kingdom Metazoa; phylum Chordata; class Mammalia; order Carnivora; family Felidae; genus Acinonyx; species Acinonyx jubatus. The sequence continues at coordinate 105,183,614 of NC_069380.1, read as the reverse complement.
GATAAATCGCTATCAGCAGAATAAGAACTATTTTATCTAAGATATTTTATGTAAATGCTTGGTAACCACAAAGCAAAAATCTAGAGCAGAGACATTAAGCATAAAAAGGGGGGAGACTGAGCAAACCAGCATGGAAAACCACCAACTTCCAAAGGAAGACATAAAGGGAAGGGAAATGAAACAATGGAAACACAAAATACCCAGAAGGCAAAAGATAAAATGACTGTAGTAAATCTTTGCATATCAATAATCACCCTGAATGTAAACAGATTGTACTGTAAGTCAAAAGGCACAGCGTGGCTGCATAGGTTAAAACAAACAAGACTCAACTATATGCTGCCTATAGGAGACTATTTCAGCTCTAAAGACACACATAGGTTCATAATCAAAGGATGAAAGATGATATTCCAAGCAAATGGAAATGAAAGGGTGGCAGGCATAGCCATATTTATATAACAAAACAGATTTCAAGCCAAATGAGTAATAAGAGAGAAAAGGTCATCATACAGTAAGGGGTCAATACAGCAAGAAGATACGATGATTGTCATTACATGTTCTCCACACCTGAGCATCAAAATGTATTAAGCAACTAATAACAGATCTTAAGGGAGAAATAGACAATATAATAATTGTAGGGGACTTCACATTTGATCTTAACCAAAAGACCAAGAAGCAATTGTAGGGGACTTCAATACCCCACTATCAACAATAGGTAGATCATTCAGTAAGAAAATCAACAGGGAAACACTGGAATTGAACCACATTTTAGAACAAATGGGCCTAATAGATATAAACAGAACATTCCATCCAGCAGCAGCAAAATACATATTCTTCTCAAATGCAATGCAAACATCTCCAGGGTAGATCACAAAACAGATCTTAGCAAATTTAAGAAGAATGAAATCATACCAATTATCTTCTCTGACCAGAATGGTATGAAACTGGAAATCTGCAACAAGGGAAAGTGAGCCTCCATCTACAAATGGTGGAGGCTAAACAATACACTTCTAAACATCCATTGAGTCAAAGAAGAAATCAAAAGGGAAATAAAAAATGTATCTCAAAACCAAAGAAAAGAAAACACAACATAACAAATATGGTGGGATGCAGCAATAGCAGTTCTTAGAAGAAAGTTTATAGCTATAAATACCTACATTAAGTAATTAGAAAGGTCTCAAGTAACCTAACTTTACACCTCAAGGAGCTAGTAAAAGGAAAAATTAAGCCCAAAGTTAGCAGAAGGAAGGAAATAATGAGGATCAGAGAAATACAAACCAAAATAAACAATAAAAAAAAATCGACAAAACTAAAAGCTGGTTCTTTAAAAAGTTCAACAAAATTGGTAGACTAGAGAAGAGAGAAGAATCAAATAAATAAAATTAGAAACAAAAGAGAAGACATTACAACTGACACTATAGAAATAAAAAGGATCATGAGAGACTAATATGAACAATTATATGCCAACAAATTACATAACATAGAAGCAATGGATACATTGCTAGAAGCACACAACGTACCAAGACTCAATCAGGAAGAAATAGGAAATCGTAACAGATCAATAATGAGTAAAAAGACTGAGTATAAAAAAACCAAAAACTCCCCAAAGTGAAATCTCCAGGACCAGCTCCTTCACTGGAGACTTCTACCAAACATTTGAAGAAAATATTGACAAGGAAGCAACACTTCCAAATGCACTGTACAAGATCAGCATTACTTTGATACCAAAACCAGATAAAAATACAAGAAAAAAAAATAGTAACCAATATCCCTGATTAAAACAGATGCAACAATTCTCAATATTAGCAAACTGAATTCTAGAACACATTAAAAGCATGATACACCATGACCAAGTGGGATTTATCCCTGGGATCCAAGGATGGTTCAACATAGGCGAATCAATAAATATAACACACCACATCAATCAGATGAAACCTAAAAATCACACGATCATTTCAAGAGACCTAGAAGAAAAGCATTTGATAATAAACATCCTCTTTTAATAAAAACCTTTAACAGACTGTGTATTGAAGGAATACACCTCAACATAATAAAGGCCATATGTGACAGTCTGACAGTTCAACAGAGAGAAATTGAAAACACTCCTAATAAGATCAAGGACAAGGCAAAGGATGCCCACTATTACAATTCCTATTTAATACATTACTGGAAGTCTTAGCAAGAGCAATTAGGCAAGATACAGAAATAAATGTTCTCCAAATAGGAAAGAAAGAAGTAAAATTGTCATTATTTGCTGATGATATTATCCTATATAGAGAGAAAATCCCAAAGAATTAGGCAAAAGACTATTGGAATTGATCAACAGTTTCAGTGAAGGGTCAGGACACAAAATCAACATACAGAAATCAATTGTGTTCCTTTACACTAATGATGACTCATCTGAAAAAGAAAGAAAACCATCCCATTCACAATAGCATCAAAAACAATAAAATGCATAGGAATAAATATACTCAAGGAAATAAAAGATCTGTACAATGAAAACTATAAAACTTTGCTAGGGGGTGCCTGGGTGGCTCAGTCGGTTAAGTGTCCGACTCTTGATTTCGGCTCAGGTCATGATCTCATGGTTTGTGAGTTCAAGCCCCACATCGGGTCCTGTGCTGACTGTGCAGAGCCTGCTTGGAATTCGTTCTCTCCCCTCTCTCTCTCTGCCCCTACCTCACTTTCTCTCTCTCTCTCTCAAAATAAATAACTTTAAAAAAAAAAAAGAAATTAAAGAAGACACAAATAGAAAGACATCCCATGTTCATGGATCGGAAGAATTAATATTGTAAGACTTGCCAAACTACTTAAAGCCATCTACAGATTCAAAGCAATCACCATTAAAGTACCAAAGGCATTCTTCACAGAAATATAGGAAACAGTCTGAAAATTTGTGTGGAACCACAGAAGACCCCAAATAGCCAATGTAATACTGAGAAAAAAAGAACAAAGACAGAGGTATCATATTTCTGAATTTCAAACTATACTACAAAGCCACAGTAATAAACACAGTAGGCACTGGCACAAAAATAGGCATATCTACTAATGGAACAGAATGGAGAGCCCAGAATTAAACCCTGGCATATATGGTCAACTAATATTTGACCAGGAAGCCAAGAATACCTAGTGGGTAAAAGGTAGTCTCCTCAACAAATGATGCTGGGAATACTAGAAAAACATACGTAGAACAATGAGGGGCACCGAGGTGGCTCAGTCAGTTAAGTGTCAGCCTCTTGATTTCAGTTCAGTTCATGATCTTACAGTTCATGAGATCGAGCCCCACATCAGGCTTAGAATGTTCTCTCTCCCCTCTCTCTGTCCGTCCACATGCTTGCTCTCTCTCTCTCTCTCTCAAAATAAATAAACTTAAAAAGGTGTTAACAACATATAGAACAATGAAATTGGACCTCTATCTCACACCATAAAAAAAATGAACTCACCATGTATCAAAGACTTAAACATAAGACCTAATACAATAAAACTCCTAAAAGAAAATATATGGAAGAAGCTTATTGATATTGCTCTTGGCATTAATTTTTTTAACATGATACCAAAAGCATAAACAATAAAAGAAAATTCAACAAATGCTTCTTTACAGCCAAAAAACAAAAAACAAAAAAACAAAAAAAAAAAACAAAAAAAAACCCAAACAACCAGCCAAATAAAAAGACAACCTATAGAATGGGAGAAAATTTCTGCAAACCATATATCAGATAAGGAGTTAATATTCAAAATATGTAAAGAAGTAAATCAACTCAGTAACAGAAAAAAAAATACAGTTAAAAACTGGGAAGAAAAACTAATAGACAGTTCTCCAAAATGTACATCAAAATGGCCAGATACCTGAAAAGATATGCAACATCACTAATCACCAGGGAAATGCAAATCAAAACCACAGTGAGATATCATCTCACACGTGTTAGAATGGCTACAGCCAAGAAAACAAGAGACAACAGATTCTGGCAAAGATGCAGTAAAAAGGGAACATTTATACATTGCTTGTGGAGTGTAAGTTGGACTCAACATTATGGAAAACAATATGGAGGTTCTTCAAAAAATTAAAGAACAGATTTACCACACAGTCCAATTCTACTTCTGGATATATACCCAAAGGAAATCAAAATGTGATTTCAATCAGATAATCTGCTCTCCCATGTTTATCACAGCATTATTCATAATAGTCAATAGATTAAAAAAGATGTGGTCCATATACACAGTGGGATATTATTCAGTCATTAAAAAGAAAGCTATTCTTCCATTTGAGACAACATGGATAGACTGTGAGCACATTATGCTACGTGAGATAAGTCAGAAAGAGAAAGACAAGTACTGTATAATGTCACTTATATATGGGATCTAAAAATGTTAAGCCTGCAAAAACCAGAGAGTAAAATGTTGCCAAAGGATGGGTGTGTATGTATGGGGGGGGGTGGGGGGGATAAAAGTGATGGTGTTTAAAGGTACAAACTTTTAAGGAATAGTCAATAAGCTGTAGAAATCTAAGGTATAGTACAAGGAATATAACAGTAAAATTGTACTATAATTATGTGATATGCTAAATATCACTATATAGAGATATTATATAAATGTTTCAAAGTAATACATTATATACTTTAAATTTACAATGCTACACATAGAATTTATTTAATAAAAATAAGTTATAAAATAAAATACACTCCCATGTCTGATGTTTGAATTTTATAGCCAAAATCTCCTACTGCCCACTACACGCTTCTCTAGGTATTCTCTGGCCCCATGTAATGCCCTATGGCTGGTACTTTCTCCTGGACCTCCTACTACTGATCATTTTTACCTGTTTTGGCTCAACCTCTTTGAAATGATACTTGATCTTCCAACTGAGATTTGACTCATGGTGCTATTTCTATCTATCTCCCAACATATATCTCACTGAGACAACGAGCACTATGTATTGCATACAAACTAAACTCCAGTTTGCTCTGGTAGGCCTTCTCTGATTTCATCGTATATTTAATGCTTTGTATAGTAACCAAAATTATTTACACGTTGCACAGTCAACTGGGGTACCATCTTACTAATAGTAGGACATCATTCTTTCCTCTGATTCAACACATTCACTGATAAAAAGCCAACATTCTCATGGGGTTTCTGGTCACAGCAGCACATAGAGCTATGAACCAGAGGCTTCAATGACTCCTAGACATTTTACCCAGGTGAACCTTAAGTCCACCCTGTTGCCTCACCTGCTTTGACATATTCTGACAAGCTTTGTGTTCCATGTCTACTAAAATGGAAGATAATTGATCTCATATGCAAAGCTGGCATTGTCTTGCATTTTATCCTAACTAAAATTTACTAATTTTTTTAAAAAAGAAATCTCTCTGGCTCTTCCTGATAGCTTGGCATCTCACACCATAGAAGTTTGTTGTCCTTCTCATGCATGGGGAATCTCTCCAAATTTTCTTGTTAAACCCATTGGGTGAGACTAGCTCCATCTTTGGCTTTTGGTAATTCAACGCCTTTCTCTTCTTCATCCAGAGGATCAAGCATTTATGTGTTGTCTGCTTCCAAGAAGTTCCCACCCATGGTCCTTCAGTCACTATATTCCCTACTTCCCACACTGTTCCTGATTTCATGGCAACCCAGCTTTAAAAGTAGCTTTTTACTAGGGGTTGTGACCAAAAATAAGGATGCTTTATCTAGGTGTTTCCTGTGAGCTTATGTACCTCCTTCAAAGCACACTAGTAAAGTAATTAGCCATGTTTCCCTTCCTAATCTGGTTAGCTTTAAGTGATAATGACCTTGTTAATGTATTATAAGCCATCCAAAGTATTCAGTTAGATTTTTTGATAAGAGACAACAATTATGAACTTGTCCGGGAAATGAAAGCGATCAAAACTTGATGGAGGTTAAAGTTGGAAAGAAGGAAAAAAGAAATAGGAGAATAAAGTTTGTTACAACAGCATTTTAAAGTCCTGCCTTTAAAGAGTTAGAAAGCACATTAACATATTAAAGCCCTTGTGGAGCCCAATGGTGCAGAAACTTTGATATTTTTGTTATGGTGTTTCTCAAACTTATGTGGTCATAAAGTCCCTTTTTGATTTTTATTTCATTTTTTTAAGTTGTGAAGGGATATGCTGTACAACAGACGTGGAGAAAAGATACCTACTATGGTCTCCAAAGTGCTCTCCTAACCTTCTATGAATCCCTAGCATTGGAACTCCTCACATGTCCAGGAGGAGGTCCAGGCATAAAGGTGGGAGGGAAGCTGTGTCCAGTGAGTTGAGGATTAGGAGGATAAAGAAGGGAGAGATGATCCAATTCAGAGGTAGGAATAAATAATTTAAGGAATTCTGGGATAGTTTTGGAAAAATGAAAAAATCCATAGGGTCAAGGAAAAGGAGCGACAAAGGACAGAGAGATTGAGATGGTGTTAGCCACTGGCTTCCAGGCATAGTGTGGCAGGCAGTGACCTCGTTTTCTTCTTCCCCCTCCTTCTTAGGAACAGTCAAACCAATGGCTCCTCTGTCCAGGCTTAAACAGCTTTCCTAGAGATTCCTGAAGCTACCTAACCAAGCCCAGTGAACAATAAGAGAACTAGATGTTGGCAGATAGAACACATACACTCAAGGCAAAAAGAATGGAATTACAGATGAAAACAACCAAATTTTGGAACAGCAGAAGGACAGCTGTGTACACAGCATACCCAAAAAGCTGACACAGGAGATAAACCTTGAGGAAAGCTGATCTGCCCCCACAGAATCCCAAAAAGGCTCAGAAATTTCATTAGCAGGCACCCTATTGAAATGGAAGATAAATATGGAACTATAAACAAGGAGCTTTATAGAATGTCTAAGAAACCATGATGTCAATGTTATAGAAAAGGGAATCTATATAATTCTCAACCTTTGTTCATTAAAATATCACATTATCACTTATGTCAAAGAAACATGAATGCCATCAAAACTGAACTCAATCTTTTTCTCACTTGGAGACAGAATGTGTCTGCTCAGATCCAGGAATATATTATTTTGGTGACCTTGGGCAAACAGAACTTGGCAGTGGTAAGAATGGATAGGAAATGTTTAATACCAGCTGACAGGCTTCCTTATAACCTGCCAAAAGGGCTTATGAGAAGATTCTCTCTCCATCATTCACTTTTTCAAAGCCCACTTTCTTTTTTTTTTAAATATGAAATTTATTGTCAAATTGGTTTCCATACAACACCCAGTGCTCATCCCAACAGGTGCCCTCCTCAATACCCATCACCCACCCACTCTCCCCTCCCTCCCACCCCTCATCAACCCTCAGTTTGTTCTCAGTTTTTAAGAGTCTCTTATGTTTTGGCTACCTCCCTCTCTAACCTTTTTTTTTCCTTCCCCTCCTCCACGGTCTTCTGTTAAGTTTCTCAGGATCCACATAAGAGTGAAAACATATGGTATCTGTCTTTCTCTGTATGACTTATTTCACTTAGCATAACACTCTCCAGTTCCATCCACGTTGCTACAAAAGGCCCTATTTCATTCTTTCTCATTGCCACGTAGTATTCCATTGTGTATATAAACCACAATTTCTTTATCCATTCATCAGCTGATGGACATTTAGGCTCTTTCCATAATTTGTCAAAGCCCACTTTCTATATCACTTCCTAACTTGCATCAACACCTTCTTCATTATCAACATCCTAAGACTTTATTGTGTGAGAATCAAGTGACTTTTATAACATCAAATGGCATACTAATATAAATGATCATATTTATTACCCTTACAGTCACTTAATTCAGCACAAGATTTTGAGTTGCAAAAGCAACATTTTGTATTAGAGAGAGATGCCTTTTATAAAAAAATATTAATTAAATCTTCAAGGAGGCTCCATATGGTTTTGTCAGACTCTTCGATAGCATTATATTATTAAATCGTGATATCTGTGACCAGTTCTGTACATTGCTCTGCTCTGTTCTTTATAAGAGGACCCCACATTGCTTAGACTTTAAGTTAAAAGGGGATGACATTTGTAGGACACTCCCTGTGTAAGATCATTCACAAACCAATTTTAGAAGAATGTCAATAAATGCTTCTTGATATTTGTTTTACAATTCAAAAAATAATACAAAATTATAGCCCTAGATTGCTTCCACTATTCTGGTAGAAATTATGAGATTTACCCTCCGGAAAAGAGAAGCCTCCGGAAACCTCGGGAAGAAGAAATACTGAGCAAATAAGGGGAATAAAAAAAGAAAGTCTGCCTTTGCCTTCAGCTCCCTTTCACATTTGACTCGTTTCACCCTTTGAGAATCCTGTCTGAGGAATCTGAATCGTCCACAAGTAACAAACTGAAAGACACTGACAGTCATGAATTCCCTGACAAAATGTCCTTTACGATGAAACCAAACAGTCCATAAATTCCACTCAGGCACACAGAGACTCTAGTCAGGATTTGTTTTGGGGGGGTTTATGTGTGTTTCTTTGTATGCATTTTCAATATGAAGTGAATATTTAAGGAAATCCTCTAGGATAAAGGACAGAGACCAAAACAAACCAAAAGATAAAAGGATGTTGGCAAAATAGAGACAAGGTAGAGAGGAGAAATTTTCAAAAAATTATTGGTAATATTCTGAGAGATACGGGATAATAAATAATAACACAAAAATAACATGGTGGAAAAAAGAGGCATTTTCAGAGAACAGAGGTTTGGAAGATAAATCTCTCAAAAAGTAGATGAAAAGTAAGAGAAGGAAAATGGGATAAAAAGATTAGAAAATTAATTACTCAGTCCAGGAGGACCAATCTTTAAGAAGTTACAGTTTCAAAGACAAAAGAATAAACAAACAAATATAATAGAAGGAGTACATGGGCAGAAAGAATAGAAATAAAAAAGGAAAGAGAAGGGGACAGAGAACTTTTTTCTCTTTATTTTCCAAGTACCTAGACTTGTAAGACATGAGTTTCCAGACAGAAAAGGCCTATAAATTTCCCAGCAAAATGGATAAGTAAGACCAGGCCCAGTATAAGTCATCACCTCATTCGGGACCACTGAAGACTCACAGGAGATAATAAAAATCCCCCACAAAGAGAAAAACAACACCAGCTTGGATGTAAAGGCAAAGAAATCAGAAAAGAAATGATGTCTCACTATGTATCCTGGAAGTCAGAACATGGAGCCATGTCCTCAAACCCTGGCATATAAATTTTCTTCTAACCTAGAATACTACGTGGCTAAGCAGAAGGGTAGAAAATAAGACATTGCTGGATGTGAGGACATAACCATTCATCTCCTAAATACTCCTTAGCATATAGCTACTGGAAGCGGGGCAGTGAACTGAGGAAACTAATTTAGGATCTAGGAATTGGGGGGTCAGAAAAAAAAACTGAAGGGAATTCCCAGGACAATGGTGACAAATAAACCCAGGATGGTCAGAGAGCAAGGGGTTGAGACTGAAATCATAGGGAGGCTCCAGGCAAAAGGTGGCCAAGAACACATGCTTGACAACATACAGACTATGTTTTCAATATCAAAGGTGAGCATTCTTTTTGACAAAGGGGTGAATATGAGTGATAGGTGTATAGATAACTAAGTAAGCAAGCAAACAAAAACAATAATGTTTAAGTCCAGGTTGGGGGGAAATCTTACACAAAAGGAGATAATAGTGTTTACTAAGTTATGATACTGATACCAATCCAGTCAAAATTAATGATGACACATTAGCAGGATGTTGGGGAAAGAAAGTGTCTGCACCATAGAGAAAGAAATAAATGGAGAGAAAGAGTGGCTGGTGATAGAAGGCAAATCCTCATTTCCATCATGGGAAATCAGTAGATACTTTTCAGTAAGAATCTACTAAATATCCAGTAAGATACCTGTTTTGTTTAGAGAAATGGAGGTGATTCCTAAAAAGAAAGATCTAAAAATACTGAATGCATTTGGTTTGGGGAAGGAGAAATTGAGGCGGCAGGGGGTGGGGGGGGTGGGCATGCCAGGTACTTTTCTCTAAAATTTCTTAAGCTATTAGAATTTTTCATCTCTGTGCTATAACTTTAACACAAATAAGTATCAAATAAAATAAAAATTAGTAGTACTTTTGCTTTCAGCCTGTTGTACAATGCATTAAACAATCTGGTTTCAATCTTGAAAAACAAAAATTGTTACTAGTGGCTTTGGCATGTTCTCTTTGGGCTGGGGGAGTGGTGAAGATTGTTTGGAAGACCAGTCACTTTCTGTTTTTAGCAAGAAAACAGCCATACAGATAGATTGGTTAAGTACCTTCTGTTGGAAGTTTTTAAAACATATCATTTCTGAAATTTTATTGTCTCTTGTAAAGTCCAAAGTCAGACTAAATGTATGCAGACAATTTGATACGCATTAGCATTTTCCAGTTCATTTATCAAAGCTGTTCTAAATGAAGTTAAAAGCACAGCCTACTTTCCAGTGTAAAAGAGATCGTTAGCCTCCAAAGAGTAAATTTAAAAAAGAGAGAGAGAGACAAGCACATACATACACAGAAGAGGAAAGAAAAAGAAAAATGTAAGAAAACTATTTATGCAATAATAGTTTGCTTATATTACTGCCTGTGCCCAGGAAATGAGGAACAGAGTATTTTTAATGTACTTAATTCAAACACCCAATCATCTTCACACTAACTGCAAAAGTGTATTTAGCCTACCATAAAGACCATTCAACTTTTCCTAAGAATCAACTGAGTTTAATATTTTGTTGAATTCTTAGGCAGTTTATTCTTTTTATTTTGGTGTGTTGTTATTTTTACCAAAAAAAAAAAAAAAGGTGTGAATGTTTAGTTACTTGATCCTATTTTCTATCTTCTCCAAAACATGCAGGGCTTCCAAGACTTCCTATTTGTCACGTGTTCCAATGACCCTAAGGAAAAACTGGGAGAGCCTGCTATAGGTGCTTAAATTACAGCTATAGCTGGATTGTGTTTAGGATTTAACATGGTACATGAAAATAGAGAAGACCTTTAAAATAGACTAACGGATTTTTGAATCCAGTAAGATAATTAGAAACTACTTCAGCTAATTTCTTCATTTTATGCATCAGGAATCTTAAGGAACAGAGAAGCTACCAGGTATCTTGCCAAAGAGGCTGGCCAAATTTCACACTCCGAGCAACTGGGTTGGGTCAAACTGTTCAGACATTCCAGAGTCCTTCGTCGAATCAAGTTTGAAGAAAATCTTTCTAAATGAGACAGTGGCCAAGTGAACAGGGTAATTTGCCACGTTGTGGTTAGAGCAATTAACTTTTTCATCCAGGTTTGAGGGTTCTAAGATCTAAGAGCCTCAGGACTTCTTGGATGCATGCTTTTTCAGATGTTTGCTGAGTACCCATGGTGACTACAGTTGCTTTGCAAATATGTTGCTTTCTTTTTAATTCTCAAGATGAAAGGGATCGTACCTGTTGTTCCAGAGGTAAAGATATAAACGTGAGTAGACCTAAGGCTTGAGGCAACATGGTGGCTGCGTGCCACAGGTTTGTCAGATGCCGTCCTCAGTTTTTCTTTGAGTGAAATCACGCCTCGTGGAACAGAATCATTCATTGCCCAAACACTGATACCTTCTGGGATTCTCGGCAGGATTTCTTCTATAGTTCCAAGCAAATCTAAAAACCAAAGGTTTAGGAATAAATAAATAAACCATAAACCTCAAATGATTAACCTGTGTTTTCTTTTCTCTGTTGAAACAGGGATAGAATGTAAATAGAACACGGACTTCCTTTTCATTAGGATAACTATATGATTCTGATTCAACCGGACCAATTGAAAGGGAAATCTGGTTATCACCTGACTTAATACATTCAAATAGGCTAATTCAAATTGAACTTCACAGACACCATTATTCAGATTATGGTTTTTTCCAATATTTAAGTGGAACTCTTTTTATATCCTGCTTTAAATCTACACTCAGGATACTAAACATTTTCCGTGAAATACATCTTAGTGGCTCATTATACCCAAAAAAACCATCTGTCTGTCACTGTTTAATTCTACTATTCTGCAATACATTCAGGAGACTCCCCTGACTCTTCTGGTATCATAAGATCATTATGGTTTAGAGACACTTTTGGAGTCAAAAGTTAAGGAAATTAGAGATGTCCTTTTCTCTGGATCAGGATAATGGAAAGTCGGCTTGGGGTCGCCTGGGTGGCTTAGTCAGTTCAGCATCCGACTTCGGCTCAGGTCGTGACCTCATGGTTCACGAGTTCAAGCGCTGCATCATGGTCACTGCTGTCAGCCTGTCAGTGCCGAGCCTACTCTGGATCCTTTGTTCCCCTTTCTCTCTGCCCCTCTCTTGTTTGCACTCTCCCTCTCAAAAAAATAAATAAAACTTTTTTTTCCTAAAGTGAAAGTCTTTGAAAGCAAAAGGAGGAAATGAATGTCTTCCAGAAAAGGTAGTAAGATCCTCAGTTCCCAGCAAGGTGCAACAATGGCAAGCAAGTAGGAGCAGGTTGATGACAGCAGCACCCTCCATCAGCAGCAATGGAATCCAAGGCTCAGCTAGAACCAAGGTCAGGCGAAAAGGGAGGCAGGGGAGTAGAAAGAAAATCCTGAAACACTGGTGTCTTCAAGCCTGAAGATCTTGAGAGTCTCATAAGACAAAGAATCTGGGTTGCAATAAAGGTTTCAGAAAGGAGAAAGGGACACCTCTCTCAAGAAGCATCTACCGTACAGATCACAACAAAGCAGAGAGAGCCTATGTTACATTAACTTGGGAGACTGAACTAAATCTTCTTAATTTGGTCATTAATGTAGAAGAAAATGTAATCTGCTCATGGGGAGAGGTGGGTAGAGAAAAAGCAAGACAGAAGGTGGGCATGAGTCCCTGAGGAGGAAATACTTATTAAGGTACCCAGCACACTGTAGGATATAAAACAAGGGTGGAGGAGGCATCTTTTTCCTGGAGAGTCTTTGCATAAGCCAGTGAGGAGGCCTTCTTTTTTTTTCCAGGGAAGAGACACAGTTATTTACATATTTTAAACTCTTTTAAAATTTGACACTTCCCTACTTTAATATGGATCTCTAACAGTGAAGTTTGACTTTTACATTCCACAAAGGTGCTCCGATTTTGGTTTGGTATTCCTATAAAGTGTCCTAATTGTCGAAGATATAAGTGATTTCTGAGGGCTACATTATTTATCTTAAAATCTACATTATTGTATTGGAGATATAAAACACTAATACCCCACTAGCCTGTAGAGTTAATACAAGAAATGCCAAAGATTACCAACAACCACCAGAAGCTAGGAAGAGTCAAGGGAAGATTTTTTGCTTAGATCCGTTAGAGGGAACATGGCCCTGCAGACACTTTTATTTTGGACTTCTAGCGCCAGAGATGTGAGGGAATAAATTCCTATTGTTTTAAGCAACCTAGTTTGTGATCTATTACTTCAGCAGCCCCAGGAAATTAATACACCAAGGTCACAAGCTGGTGAACAGAACTGTTATTCTTTTTTTTAAATTAATTAATTAATTAATTAATTAATTTTTAAATTTACATCCAAGTTAGTTAGCATATGGTGCAATGATGATTTCAGGAGTACATTCCTTAGTGCCCCTTACCCATTTAGCCCAACCCCCTCCACAACGTCTCCAGCAACCTTCTGTTTGTTCTCCATATTTAAGTCTCTTATGTTTTGTCCTCCTCCCTGTTTTTATATTATTTTTACTTCCCTTCCTTTATGTTCATCTGTTTTGTACCTTAAATTCCTCATATGAGTGAAGTCATATGATATTTTCTTTCTCTGAGTGACTAATTTCCCTTGTGCGTGTGTGTGTGTGTGTGTGTGTGTGTGTGTGTGTGTGTGTACCACAAATTCTTTATCCATTCATCCGTCCATGGACATTTGGACTCTTTTTATACTTTAGCTATTGTCGATAGCGCCACTATAAACATTGCAGTGCATGTGCCCCTTTGAAACAGCATGCCCGTATCCCTTGGATAAATACCTAGTAGTGCAATTGCTGGGTCATAAGGTAGTTCTATTTTTAATTTTTTGAGGAACCTCCATACTGTTTTCCAGAGAGGCTGCACCAGTTTGCATTCCCACCAACAGTGCAAAAGAGATCCTCTTTCTCATCATCCTCGTCAATATCTGTGTTTGCCTGAGTTGTTAATGTGAGCCATTCTGACAGGTGTGAGGTGGTATCTCATTGTGGTTTTGACTTGTATTTCCCTGATGATGAGTGATGTGGAGCATTTTTTCAAATGTCTGTTAGCCATCTGGATGTCTTCTTTGGAGAAGTGTCTATTCATGTCTTTTTGCTCATTTCTTCACTGAATTATTTGCTTTTTGGGTGTTGAGTTTGCTAAGTTCTTTATAGATTTTGGATACTAACCCTTTACCTAATACATCATTTGCAAATCTCTTCTCCCATTCAGTTGGTGGCCTTTTAGTTTTTCTGATTGTTTCCTTTGCTGTGCAGCATCGTTTTATCTTGATGAGGTCCCAACAGTTCATTTTTGCTTTTGTTTCCCTTGCCTCTGGAGATGTCTTGAGTAAGAAGTTGCTGCAGCCAGGCTCAAAGAGGTTTTTGCCTGCTTTCTCCTCTGTGATTTTGATGGCTTTCTGTCCTTCATTTAGGGCTTTCTGTCTTACATTTAGGTCCATCCATTTTGATTTACTTTTGTGTATGGTGTAAGAAAGGTTCATTTTTCTGCATATGTCCAGTTTTCCCAGCACCATTTGCTGAAGACACTGTCTTTATTCCATTGAATATTCTTTCCTGCTTTGTCAGAGATTAGTTGGCCATATGTTTGTGGGTCCATTTCTGGGTTTCTTATTCTGTTCCATTGATCGGAGCGCCTGTTTTTGTGCCAGTACCATACTGTCTTGGTGATTACAGCTTTGTAACATATCTTCAAGTCCGGAATTGTGATGTCCCCAGCATTGGTTTTCTTTTTCAAGATTGCTTTGGCTATTCAGAGTCTTTTTCAGTTTCATACAAATTTTAGGGTTGTTTGTTCTAGCTCTGTGAAGAATGCTGGTGTTATTTTGATGGGGATTGCACTGAATATGTAGATTGCTTTGGGTAGTATCGACATTTTAACAAAGTTTGTTCTTCCAATCCAGGAGCATGGAATGTTTTTCCATTTCTTTGGGTCTTCAATTTCTTTCATAAGCTTTCTATAGGTTTCAGTGTATAGATTTTTGAACTCTTTGGTTGTGTTTATTCCTAGGTATTTTATATGTTTTTTGGTGCAATTGTAAATGGGATCGATTCCTTGATTTCTCTTTCTTTTGCTTCATTATTGGTGTATAAGAGTGCAACCGATTTCTGTGCATTGATTTTATACCCTGTGACTTTGCTGAATTCATGGATCAGTTCTAGCAGTTTTTGGTGGAATCTTTTGGGTGTTTCATATAGAGTATCATGTCATCTGTGATGAGTGAAAGTTTGACCTCCTCCTGGCTGATTTGGATGCCTTTTATTCCTTTGTGTTGTCTGATTGCTGAGGCTAACACTTCCAATACCATGTTGAGTAACAGTGGTGAGAGGGGACATCCCTGTAGTGTTCCTGACCTTAGGGAGAAAGCTCTCAGCTTTTTCCCAGTGAGGATGATATTGGTTGGTCTTTCATATACAGCTTTTATGATCTTGAGGTATGATCCTTCCATCCATATTTTCTTGAGGGTTTTTATTAAGAAAGGATACTATATTTTGTCAAATGCTTTCTCTGCATCTACTGAGAGGATCATGTGGTTCTTATGCTTTCTTCTCTTGATGTGATGTATCACACTGATTGTTTTGTGGATATTGAAACAGTGCCCTGCATCCCAGATATAAATCCCACTTGGTCGGGGTGAATAATTCTTTTAATGTATTGTTGGATCCAGTTGGCTAGTATCTTGTTGAGGATTTTTGCATCCATGTTCATCAGGGAAATTGGTCTGTAATTCTCCTTTTTAGTGGGGTCTGGTTTTGGAATCAAGGTAATGCTGGCTTCATAGAATGAGTTTGGAAGTTTTCCTTACATTTCTATTTTTTGGAACAGCTTCAATAGAATAGGTGTTAACTCTTCTTTATATGTTTTGTAGAATTCCCCTGGAAAGCCATCCAGCCCTGGACTCTTGTTTTTGGGGAGATTTTTGACTACTAATTAGATTTCTTTGCTGATTATGGGTCTGTTCAAATTTTCTATTTCTTCCTGTTCCAATTTTGGTGGTTTATATGTTTCTAGGAATTTGCCCATTTCTTCCAGATTGCCCTTTTTTATTGGCATATAATTACTCATAATATTCTATTATTGTTTGTATTTCTGCCATGTTGGTTGTGACCTCTCCTCTTTCATTCTTGCTTTTATTGATTTGGGTCCTTTCCTTTCTCTTTTGGATCAAACTGGCTAGGGGTTTAACAATTTTATTAATTCTTTCAAAGAATCAACTCCTGCTTTCATTGATCTGTTCTACTGGTTTTTTGGTTTCGATAACATTGATTTCTGCTCTACTCTTTAGTATTTTCTGTCTTCTGCTGGTTTGGGACTTAATTTGCTCTTCTTTTTCCAGCTCTTTAAGGTGTAATGTTAGGTTGTGTATCTGAGACCTTTCTTCTTTCTTTAGGAAGGCCTGGATTGCTCTTACGACTGCCTTTGCTGCATCCCAGAGGTTTGGGCTGTGGTGTTATCATTTTCATTGGCTTCCATGTACTTTTTCATTTCCTCTTTAACTTCTTGGTTAGCCCATTCATTCTTTAGTAGGATGTTCTTTAGTCTCCAAGTATTTGTTACCCTTCCAAATTTTTTTCTTGTGGTTGATTTCGAGTTTCATAACATTGTGGTCTGAAAATATGCACAGTATGATCTCAATTCTTTTGTATTTGTTGAGGGCTGATATGTGTCCCAGTATTTGATCTATTTTGGAGAACGTACCATGCACACTGGAGAAGACTGTATATTCTGCTGCTTTAGGATGGCATGTTCTGAATATATCTGTTAAGTCCATCTGGTCCAGTGTGTCATTCAAACCCATTGTTTCCTTGTTGATTTTCTGTTTAGATGATCTGTCCTTTGTTGCTAGTGGGGTGTTGAATTCCTGTACTATTATGGTATTATCATCAATGAGTTTCTTTATGATTGTGATTAACTGATTTATATATTTGGGTGCTATCATGTTTGGAGCATAAATGTTCACAATTGTTAGGTCTTCTTGGTGGATAGACCCCTTAATTATGATAGAATGCCCTTCTTCATCTCTTGTTACAGTCTTTATTTTAAAATCTAGATTGTCTAAGTTTGGCTACTCTGGCTTTCTTTTGGCGACAATTAGCATGATAGATGGTTCTCCACCCCTTTACTTTCAATATGAAGGTGTCTTTAGGTCTAAAATGGGTCTCTTGTAAAAAGCATAAAGATGGATCTTGTTTTCTTATCTGTTACCCTATGTCTTTTGATTGGAGCATTTAGTCCACTGACCTCTAGAGTGGGTACTGAAGATATGAATTTATTGCCATTATGTTGCCTTTAGAGTTGGAGTTACTGGTGGTGTTCTCTGGTCCTTTCTAGCCCTTGTTGCTTTTGGTCTTGTTTTGTTCTTTTTCTTTTTTCTTTTCTCCCCTCAGAGAGTCCCCCTTAAAATTTCTTGGAGGGCTGGTTTTGTATCATGAACTCCTTTAAGTTTTGTTTGTCTGGGAAGCTTTTTATCTCTCCTTATATTTTGAATGGCAGCCTTGCTGTATAAAGAATTCTTGGCTGCATATTTTTCTGATTCAGTTCATTGAATATATCCTGCCACTCCTTTCTGGCCTGCAAAGTTTCTGTGGATTGGTCCGCTTCAAAGTCTTATGGACTTTTTTTTTCCCTTCCTGCTTTCAAGATTCTTTCCTTGCCTTAGTGTTTTGTGAATTTGACTATAATATGCCTGTTGATGGTCAGTTTTTGTTGAATCTAATGGGTGTTCTCTGTGCTTCCTGGATTTTGATGTCTGTGTCTTCCCCCAGGTTAGGAAAGTTTTCTGCTATGATTTGCTCACATAAATGTTCTACCCCTTTTTCTCTCTCTTCATCTTCTGGGACCCCTATGATTCTGATGTTATTCCTTTTTAATGAGTGACTCAGTTCTTCAATTCTTATATCATGCTCTTTTGCCTTAGTCTCCATCTTTTTTTCTGCTTCATTATTCTCAATAAGTTTGTCCTCTATATCACTGATTTGATGCTCTGCTTCCTCCATCCTTGCCACTGTGGCATCCATTAGAGATTGCTGCTCAGTTACAGAATTTTTTATTTCATCCTGACTAGCTTTTACTTCTTTCATTTCTGCAGAAAGGGATTCTAATCTATTTTCAACCACAGCGAGTATTCTTATTATCATGATTCTAAATTCTGGTTCAGACATCTTGCTTGTATCTGTGTTAAGTCCCTGGCTTTCATTGCTTCCTGTTCTTTCTTTTTGGGTTTAATTCCTTCATTTCATCATTTTAAAGGAAGAAAATAAATTAATAAAGTAAAAAAAAATTAAAAAATTAAAAACAACATGGGAGTGCAAGCTGGTGCAGTCACTGTGGAAAACAGTATGAAGCTTACTCAAAAAACTAAAAATAGAACTACCCTATGACCCAGAAATTGCACTACTAGGTATTTATCCAAGGGATACAGGTGTGCTGTTTTGAAGGGACACAGGCACCCCCACGTTTATAGCAGCACTATCAACAATAGCCAAAGTATGGAAAGAGCCCAAATGTCCATTGATGGATGAATGGATAAAGAAGTTACAGTGTGTGTGTATACACACACACACACACACACACACACACACACACATACATACAATGGAGTATTTCTTGGCAATCAAAAAGAATGAAATCTTGCCATTTACAACTATGTGAATGGAGGAACTGGAGGGTATTATGCTAAGTGAAATTTGTCAGTCAGAGAAAGACAAATATCATATGACTTCACTCATATGAGGATTTTAAGAGACGAAAGAGATGAACGTAAGGGTAGGGAAGTAAAAATAATATAAAAACAGGTTGGAGGACAAAACATAAGAAACTCATAAATATAGAGAACAAACAGAGGGTTACAGGACAGACTGTAGAGGGGGCAGTGGGCTAAATGGGTAAGGGGCATTAAGGAATCTACTCCTGAAATCAGTGTTGCACTATATGCTAACTAATTTGGATGTAAATTTAAAAAGATAAATAAATAAAATTAAAAATTAAAAAAAATTGAAAAAATTTAAATAAATGCCTATAAAAAAATTTAAAACATAAAAAAATCAAATAAGGGTTGCTAGATCCTAGGTGTGTTTTGGTCTGGTTGTTGAAAGAAGGTTGACAGATTAGAGAAAAAAGGAAAAGATAAGAAAAGAAAAAAAAGGAAAATATTTTTAAATTAGAAAAAATAAATACAATAAAGTAGAATAAAATGAAATGATGAAAGTCTAAAGAGAATTTTAAAAATTTACAAAAAAGTAAAAAATACAGTAGAAAAAATTAAAGAAAAATATTTTTAATAAAAATGGAAAATAAAAATAAAAATTTTCCCTTTCTGTATTCAAGAATAAGAAAAGAAAAAAAAATTGGATAGATGGATCAGGGAACAGAATGAAATACGATTGAAATTACATCTGGTCTCCCCTAGAAGTCAAACTATGAAGCACCTTATAGTCCGTAAACTAAGCAGGCAGAGAGACTTGTGGTGTTCCTCAAGAGCATGGTTAGCCCATTTGGGAGGGGCTTAGTGTCATGGTTCCATTCTCCACTAGATGGCACTGCTTAGCTTACCGGGGTGGATTGTTGTGGTGCTTGTAGGCATGTATGCACATGCTCAGGTGAAATTGGCATACCCAGCTACCCAGTCTCTAGTTTTAGAACTCTGTGCTCTTTCCTACTGGCAATCTACACCCCTCCTTGTCTCTGGCTTCTGTCCACTCCCTGCTTCTCCACTTTCTGTGACCAACCCATCAGGCTGACAGGTGGCACTTCCTTTCTGAGTTTTATCTCAGATGGGGCTGTGTTTCCCACACCCCTCACTTCTGAGGGACTGTGGCTTTGACCCACTCAGACCCTCTGGGGAGGGTCTCACTGACCAATGGCTGGGTGCTGGCCCGCCCCCAGGAACATCAGCAGGACCATGCTGCTGCCAATGACCAGAGACTGCTGCTCGGTGCCAGGCTGCCCCCAAAAAGTTTGTGCGATCATGTAGCAGCAGCATGTCAAGGATTATGGTTAAATCACAACACACATCTGGCACCAGGCCTCACCCTTAATGTCCTTGTTTCAACACCAGTGAATGTTGTGTTCTCTGGGTTCTCCTTTGCCTGTGGAGAGGCCACACAGCCTCTACCAAATATCCTCGCAGCAAAGGAACCGCCACTCCCCATGTGACCTGAGGGCCTCCTGGACCTTGCTGTCTGCTCCTGGGGATTTGCCTTTCCCACCAGAGCACTGCCAGGCATTGATCTGCGGAGTTTTCAGACTCTGCACATCCCCTGTTTATAGAGTCTTAATGGAATTTAAACCCTCTCCTTTCTCCTTTTTCCCTTTTTTGTTCCGTCCCTTGTGGCTGTTTGCACTCTTCCACTTTCTCTTCCGCTACTTTGGGAGGGGGGTGCTCTTCCCATATTCTCCCTGCCATCTTCATCCTCTCTCTGCAAGCAAAAACAGCTCCCTGCCCTCTGTGGTTTCTCTCTCCCCCATTGCACCTCTCTGTGCTGTGTACCTGCTGAGTTCTATGGTTCAGGTGGTGCAGACTATTGTGTTAATACTCAAATCAGTTTTCTAGGTGTGCAGGATGGTTATTGTTGATCTGGCTGTATTTCATGGATAAGACACAAAAAAAACTTCTATGCTGTTCCACCATCCTGGCCCCTCCTCCAGAATTGTTATTCTAACCTGTGTTTGATGATCTCTTCAAACCTGTGTTTGATGATACACTACCTCATAAAAAAATCAATTATAAAAAATAATATTAGGGGCACTGTGTGGCTCAGTAGGTTGAACGTCTAACACTTGACTACAGCTCAGATCATGATCTCACAGTTTATGAGATTCGGCCCCACTTTGGGCTTTGCACTGAGCATGGAACCTGCTTGGGATTCACCCTCTCTTGCTCTCTCTGCCCCTCTCACCCCCAAATAAATAAACATTAAAAAACATTAAATATTAAATATACCCTGGTCAGAATGTTCAAGTACATATAGATATGAACATTTCCATCCAAACAACTATATTTTTTTCTAAACTTTTAACAAAATTTTAAAAATAATTACAAGATATATTTGAAGCTGAATATATTTAAAGCAGAGTGCTGCATTAAACACCTTTTTTGAAATGTAAATCAGAATCTGATTACCTCAAAAAGCCATCTGTCAGCCACTACTTAATTCTACTATAATTCAATACATTTGGGAAAAAACTCATGAGTTAGTTCCTCAAAATCTATCATTCAGATTGATCGCAAAGAAACAGCAAGAGAAATATGTCAAATGGGACCAGGTTTTTCACAAGTAAAACCTGCAATAAAACTAGGGAAACACAGAAAATCATAAGGAGTTCATATGTAGAACGTAGGGAGGAAAACTGGGACTTGAACTTTTCTGAATTAATTTCTATTCCTATAGCGAATCCAAAGAAAATAAACTGTAAGAGTCCAGAGTTCCACTGAGCATATACAGCATGCTGCAGGTTGCTTTGGTAAGAAGAAATGAAAAATCACAAGGAATGCTGGCTGGTGCGGGGGGGGGGGGGGGGGGGGGGGGACAAGCCATAAATAAGTGAAAAAAATAGGACAAACAAATCATCTAGACTTTCTATTTTCTTTTACTTTTATTTTAATGACTCTTTCTCACATTTTGAACATATAAGTACAAGTCTCTTAAGTGACTCATTTCATTATCTTAATTTCAAATCGCTCACAGGGAATTGTAAATTAACAGCATAAACTTTTATATGTTCATAATGGTTTGTATGTCTAAATAGGAAAAATAAGTACAAAGAAAGTTAGAGGATGATACATTCTGGCCCCAAATCTTTGTTGGAATTGTAGAGGCTAAAGAAACACTCAGGGGCATCTGACTGGCTCAGCTGGCTAAATGATCGACTCTTGATTTCAGCTCAGGTCATGATCTCACGGTTCATGGGTTCCAGCCCAGACTCAGGCTTCATGCTGCCAGTGCAGAGCCTGCTTAGGGTTCTCTCTCTTCTTCTTTCTCTGCCCCTCCCCTGCTCGCTCTCTCTCAAAATAAATAAGTAGACTTTAAATACATATATATGTATTTTAATATAGATTAATATTTACTAATATTAATATATATACTTATTTAATATATTTTTAAAATATATGTATATAAATATATATTATAAAATATATATATAATAAAAAACACTCAATGTTGTCAAAGAGTCATGATTTTTACAAGAAAAAGGAAGTGAGTAGATTCCTAAGAATTAGAGGAAATACAATTTCATTTCCTTCATATGTTAACATTAAACTGACTTAGCTGAAACATTTAGAATTCCACAGAACTTTCATCACACAAATTATTTCTTCAGTATTAGTAGGAAATGTGGGTGAGGATAGTGAAAACTGAAATAAAAATTTAAAACGTCTTGCAGAAGATAAAATATTATTTTATTTATCACGGCCAATTTATGTTAACAAAATGAAAAGTTTCAGTGTAATTTTGAAAGTAAATTCTAAACATTAAGTCCTGACAGAAAAGAGCATTTGTTCAAATGCCTCAAGGAAATTTGCCTGTGTTTTTCATGAAGATTTACTCTTTAGTGAAGTGTGCTACCACTGAAACCCAGAGAACTGTAAACATCTCAAGGTAATGATGTGGACCCTAATCCATACTTGAGCGGACTGTGCCTGGCACACACACGGGAGTTACTGGACAGAGATGTGCTTACGGAACTGAGCTCTGCCCATGGGATCCACTGTGGATGCAGGGTTTGACGGAAAACTACCATAAGTGAGACAGCTGAACATTCTGTGACCTTTAATTAAGTCAACATTATAGGACAAGGCTGAAATGGAGAAGACTTTCAAAGCAATAGGTTCTTTTAAGAAACACTTATTATTGGAGCACATGGGTGGCTCGGTTGGTTAAGCATCTGACTCTTGACTCTTTCAGCTCAGGTCATGATCTCATGATTCATGAGTTCAAATCCTGGTTGTGATTTCACAGTTCAAGCCCCTGTCATGACCTCACGGCTCGTGAGTTTCAGCCCCATGTCAGGACCTGAGCTGACAGCTTGGAGTCTGCTTGGGATTTTCTCTCTCTCCCTGTCTCTCTGCCTTTCCCCTGCTTGTATGCATGCATTCTCTCTCTCTCTCTCTCAAGAGAAAAAAATAAACTTAAAAAAACACACATTATGTCTCAAGCACGCAAGGCATTTCATTAGGTGGTGTTGCAAGCATAAAAACAGGTAAGTTGTGATCTCTGCTTATGATCATGTAGCACTTTTTGCACCAATGAAGTTGTTTCTCCATCAAGTCTCTTATTCCTATTTCTGATAGTACAAATGCAATTAGTAAAACTTAATATATCACTCTACTATGCCATTAACACGAATTAGGTTATTAAAAGGCTTGCAAAGGAAGAGCTTGTGGCTCTTAATATACTTGAATTCTTAGGTAAGAAGAAAACTTACATGAAATTCAACTACAAACGTTTAGACTGAGCTTTTCACACTCCAAAGCAATAATCACACAGAATCCAAAGTGGAATTATAGACCTCACTTCATGCTTTAACTACCATCCTACTACTTAGGGCAGCTTTTCAGCAGCTTAGAACAGGTTTTTCATAGAAAACATGGGCAGACTCTGGTTTCTAAGAAAGTTGACATTTAGTTGATATCCTAATGAATATTAGTTTATTAATTATCATAATAACCCTAGGAAGGGCACAGAAGCACAAGACTTTCAATTGTGATAACATATTCTTCCCTGAAACGATTTTATTAGCTGCCCTGAATATATGCACATGAGTTTGTAAGGGGGTTTATGTGTTTTCACTCTTGGCCATCCCCACCCATTTTGAGGAAGAGACATCATATTCCTTATGGGCAAAATTGTGCAAAAAAAGAAAAAGTAGAACACTTCATTTGACTTTGTTTCTAGCACATCTCCTATTGCCAATGAAAAATTATTACTCAAGTGGGACCACAACGCCACAATATATTTGGCTTACTATTTTTCAATGACAAAGTAGTATAAACCAGTAAATGCATAGAAAAGCTCTCTAGACACAGACTAAACAGTAGGTAGAGGATAAAGTGGTAAAAGGCAATTACAAGGTGGTATTTCTACAAGTTTCGGACCCCATCAGAGTTCTTTTCCACATTCCTCTTTGGTTATAAATGGAAGTATCCTCTTTTTCTCAGCCACAGAAGAGCTAACCCATTTGGCTGCTAATTTGTGCCTGACACTCTTCCAGCCCCAGCTGCTGATGACGGGGAAGTGGACATGTTTGCAATGCTACTGGGGAGGACACAATAGATACTTAAAACCAGTTCACATGGGCCGTGTGCCATGTGCCTGGAACTCCCTCCTGTCAGCCCTCTCCCCAACAACGACAGAGACTCCTACTTCGTATACATGTCTCTGCTCCTCTGCAATTAAAATTAATTATAGCAACCATTTAATGGAGAGATACTATGGTCCAGTGACTCTGTTGCGTTCTTTCCATTTAATTCACACAAGACCCAGTGATACTCATTGATCATCTGCTATGTGTTGGCAGTCAGTTAATGGCAGAGCTAGGATCCAAGCCCAAGTTTTCCTGGCTCCAAGATGTATACTTCTCCCATTTTACCCTGCCACTTCGCTAAGCAGTCATGATGTCCTTTTAAGTAGTTTTTGCTCCTGCCAGTATTCAAACATCATCCCCTTACAGTAAACACGTGTTCAGCAGACAGTGTAAATAAGAACCCCATTGAGTGTCCCCATGATTAGAAAAGAAAGAGAACTACAAATGTATCAGGACTTAGAACACTGTCTTTTTTAGTTAATGAATCATGAAGCCACTGAACCTTCCTATTGAAGTGAGCAATTTTCTTTTGGAATGGAGGTAATCTTTGACGGAGCCGAGTCTAAAATGGAAAAGAAAAATGCAGAACAGCCAGTCATTCCACTAAACATTAGCAAAAATATTAAAATGCCCCCCAAATTAAAACCAATATATGTGAAGATAATTATGGCACATGGATTAAATGATAAAAGTGTACATGAGCCATGTATCTTATCTGAATATGCATTCCTTTCTATACAACTTAAAAGGACTTTGTTTTTCTCCTAACTCTTCCTCTTGGTCTTTAAAAAGCAGTTATCTTTATGGCTGATACTCATTGGGAGAATTACAAAGGCTTGATGACTGGAACAGTCTGAATGAGATGGTTCATGAAAACTAATGAGGCAAACCTGCATGTTACTTTAAGTTTATAGTACTGTTTCTTGGGAACAGGAACACAAAACCCTTCCAAACATGTTGAAACACAAAATACTATTGAATCTAAAGTAAGAGTTCAGCGTAATATTAATATGTATTTTTTAGCTATCCACTGATAATAATTTGTGTATATTCAGAAGGCAGAGAGTACAAAACACACACATGCAAGTAAATCTGAAAACTTGGGGATGCCTAGTGCGTCTAAAAGACTTCGTACTTTTGGGAAGTCATGATCCTAACACTTAGCAACATTAATATAAAATAAAACAACAAAGAAATTCCACGGATATATCTACTGTCAAAATCAGTTACCAGATGAACAGCAGAGGGACAGTTTATTAGCAAAACTATGCAAGTAAACAAAAAGGTATTGAGTGTATATATGTACTTTGGAGTTTTTCATTAGTTCATTCATTCATTCATTCATCCATCCATCTAGACAATAAATATTTGTTGAGCATCTCCTTTGTGCTAAGTTCAGGGAATTTAGTGGTGAACCAAACCAACTTCCTTGGCTCAAAGAGCTTACATCCCCATTCTGTCTAGTCCCCAGAGAGACACAAATAGCAACTAGAACTTTACCACTCCATTGGGTGGCTGTGAATAGCCAGAGTATATGAGAGGCAGGACGGTTTAGTGGAAAAGGTACTGAAAGAAAGTAAGTGGATAGATGAAAGGTGAGAGAGAAGGAAGGGAAAGGGGGAAGGGTGGGGTGGGGGGTGGGGGATGGAGAACAGAAAAGAAAGGAAAAGATGGAGATGAGGGAATGAACAGGAGCACGAGGACAAGGACAAAGGTGTACCCAGCAGGCTTTTGCATCAGAAAATGCAGGCTCTAGGCATATGCTTCTTCTACATATGTGAGCTTCAGGGAACAGCTTGCCCTCTCTAACCTATGCTTTCCTGATCTTTAGAACAAGACTACTATGGCTGTGGTGAGAATCACATAAGATATACATATAAAAACAATTTGTAATTTATTAAGTACTTTAGAAAAGGAAGAGATTATTTATTATTATTATTAGTAGTAGTAGTAAATAGGTCAAAGAATATAATTACACAGACTTTTTAAAGTGATATACAAGCATCCCAACATTTTCCTATTTATTCTAAGCAAAGAGAAAAGCATATAGACATAGACAATCATCTTGGCAACAGCCACTATTACTAATATCAAAGTTGAGATATTGTGAGGAAAGGACTAGGTTTAATCTAAGCCTATTTTTCAGTAAGCACTGACATTTTCCAGGGAAATCTGAAATGCCATTTGACACTTCTTCAAAACTACAGAGTACACACAGGAAACTTCCTAGTAAGTATTTTTGAAACTTTATACTGTGAGAGAATGAAATACAAGTTTTAAAACCATTTAAATTGCTTCTAGCTATCTGTGTATGAACTACCTGGTGTTTTACTATTGGCAACTTTTATTTTACTATTTTTATATAACTGGAATGCGTATTTTTTCCTAGTAGTATCACCAGGGGACTGACAGCCTCAGAAACAATTAGGCTCTACAGTCCAGCACTGTCTTATATAGGAGACCAGGTTGGGAACATCTGCTCTTAAACCTGAGTTGTGTCAACCTGGACACCCTCAATCAATTTCTTCCCTTCGATTTCCAATATATAACTCTGTACCTGCCTCTCGGAGTCACTGGGAATATCTTTTACATAGTCAGCCTTGAGTAAAAGGCAACTGTTAACATTTTTGTTACTGCCACTAACAATTTGCCTGGTAGATTAGTTGCTATCTTCTCCCTTTGACTTGTTCAGGGACACAGAATTATAAGACATTATCTGGCCTACCTGTAAAACCTGTTTGAAATCGATTCTAGATAACTTCTGGAAAATAAAATGTTGTTAAAACATACCAAAGTAAGGTGTTTGGGGTCCTATGCCAAACCGCGTACTAGCCTTTCTTATAGCTAACACCTGATTAGATGGTAGCAGCAAAATCCAAACAAGTTTCCTTATTAAAGGCCTCAGATGACTTAATAATGATAATAGTAACAATTATTTCAATTCACTAAGGCTTCAGTTGGCACATACCAGGCATTCAGCTAGCCACTTTACATAAGGTCTATCATTTAATCTCAGAATTACACTGTGAAATAGATGGTATTGTCACCATTTGCAAGTAAGTAAAACGAGAGGGAGCACAGCAGATCATCTTATCCTTAATGTCTGGCTTATCTCCATCTCAACCATCTGATTGTTCTTTCCACCTCAATACAGTTTCCCTGGGGATATAATGGTTTAATGGTACATCTCCATCAGAAACATTCCATGAGATTCTAAGAGCTCTAACATTTAAGGCTCTAAAAACCGTATGTATATGTTTAACTCAAGATGCCAAGAATACCGAATTTCTTGTATTTCAGGCTAAGAGCTTCAAATATAGAAAGGTGCTTGTGATATAAGCCACATCTTAACAACAACAAAAAAAATCTAGTAATTAAATGAAACGGAACTGTCCCATAGCCGAAAAACTTATGTACTTTATATATTTTAAAGATATGCTGAAAAGAACTGTTAAAAAGATTTAAGGTTGATTTCCCCACCTATCTACTCCTAAGCAAATTGACTGCTGTCGGCTTAAAAGTCCAGCATCTCAAATAGGCTTTTATATACCAAAACTTACTGTTGGTGTTAAAAACAAGGAAACAATGCAATTAAGTTACTGGCAAGGAAAGCAAAACTCTGGCACAAGTAACACTGCAAAATTAATTGGTCCTAATTAGGCAGTCACTCAGCAAAGAGCAAAGTTGGAATGTCTATGTTGAAAGGTAACAAGCCCTATACATTTTGAGAGGAATCCCTCAGGAGACTGGCTGTAGGATGTTTCTCAGGTTGGCTTTAAAAATATGGCTACAGAAACCTTTTCAGGGACACTCTGGCCCTCTTCCTTTGCTCTTGTCAAAGGAATTTATGGCTTTATCAAATTTCAGCACAATTTAATTTTGATTTGTTCTAGAAACTGTGACCTAAATTGGATTTAGTGATCTAATTGGATTGAGCAATAATAGGGGCAATGGAATAAAATGTTAAAATATATCTAAAGAAGAACTATGATATTTTTTTTTCTGCTTCATTCACATTCATTCACACTTGCCCCATTCACCATGATATCAAAATTCTGTATGACTTATTTATCCTGCTTATGGTCACAGTTCAGAGAAAGTTCATCACGCTAGTTAAACTTGAACAAATGAGCAACAAATGAACAAAAAATATACAGGAGAGACTATGCAGCTTCTCCACTCCTTTAGATTAAACAAGACAAAATCAATGCTTGAGAGTAAACATTTTGCTACTTTATCAGGTCCTAAGTTGAGCTGGAAGGACAATGGGAGGAAGGAGAAATCAAAGTCTTGAGTAACCTTTGTACTATATATCGCCTAACCCATTATTGTGTGATGTGCAATAATGATACAAGAAAGGTTACTAGTGAAGTTCTACACCTTCAAGATCACTTACATATCAATGTAGATAATTTTTCCAGACTGCTCTGTGAATCTAAAAACTCTGCATGAGTTGTCAGTATGTATCTATTCATCTAAAATACTTAAATACTTTAGCTAAGCTCCTTGCCATGGAGCCTCTTCATCCTCTACTTCCCTGGCTTCATGCAAGAAGAATATACATAAACCCGTTACATTATACCAAGTAAGTATCACTTGTCATACTTCAATTCCACTTGGTGGTGCAACTCAACTTCCCAGGTTGTTAATGAGGTATTCAACCAAAAACTTTTCTTTGCAGTTCTGTGTCAGTATGTGTATCCAAAGCCTAACCCAAGGGAGGAGGGAGACAAGACTAGAACATAATGGAAGCGAAGAAAAAAAATGCAGAGATGGGGGAGAGCAAGAAGCCTAGACTCCTCCAAGAGCCCGCCCACTGGCTGGCAGATGGGAGCCTAACCTTGCTATGCAAGTCCCAGCTTGCAGGGATGGCAAAATAAGAGCAGACATGAAGATAAGAATTCATGCAACTCACATTAATGTGCTCTTCAAATGTAGTCAACCTTCATATTGTTACTGTTAGAGGTAGGTAGGTATTCCACAATGAAATGAAAGTAACTTTCCTACTCATCAAATAATCTTGTCAGATCTGACAAAACTAGACCTTACCGAATTCTATCTCTCTGTGTTCTTGCATTCATGGAAGATACCAATAACCGTAAAACTGCCCCTCTTTCAAAATAGTAAGAAGCAGAGATTTCAGAAAAGTTTTCTGAACCTTTCCTGGTGGTTACTAACCTAGAAAAGGGTAAGTGATTGAAAGAGAACAGGGGATATTAAACCAGCAGTCACAGAACTGTAAAACTATTTTGTAGCCATACTATGCACACTTCATCACACACCCGAAGTATTAGTTGTGAAGTGTTGTAACCAACAGGGGCCAGGGAGCGATGACAGGCAGGGTTGCCTTTTGCCCATGGAGACCTCACCCGGACGGGCTTTTTACCTGCACCCACCACGAGGGCCCTGGGCTCACAGCTGCGGATGCAATGCAGAAGGGAGTTGGAGACAATGTTGGAATTGAGGAAGGCCACCACGCAGCCCAGCTTGGCCAGGCCGAACCACACATGGACGAAGTCAGGCTCGTTGCTCATCAGCAGAGCCACGGTGTCCCCCCTTTTCAGCGTGGAATGGTTCAGGAACACGTGAGCCACTCTGCTACTCCTTTTGTCCACATCCTGGTAAGTGTAGATGTCTCCCTCATAGATGATGAAAGGTTTCTGGGGCTGCTTCTTGGCAAGACTCAGGAATTTATCCAGGACAGTGAACAGCTCCCCTTTCAGCACGTACATCTCCAGCCGAATTCCATAGCGTACCACCTTCAGCAGGTACCAGAAGTCATCCCAGAAATAAGGGAACACCAGTTTCTGCACGAAATGCAGGAAGCCTATTCCAGCCGCTAGTCCTGTTAACCATGGCAGGAGCATGGGGGCAACCGGAACAGAGAGCAGCTTGTGATCCCAGCCCTTTTCAAATGCAGCTTTCCGCAGAGACCACGGCTACTCAGAGCTGAGGGCTGGCACCTGCAGCTTGAGTCAGCCTTTCTGGGAGGAAGAGGGTGATCTTGAGAAACAGAACCAGAAGTGTGCACGGAAGAAATCGCCCCGAGGGATGCCGGGGATAAGGCTTAGGTCATCACCTATCAGGGGCCTCTCAATCTAGGAGTCCAATTCGCAAGCCCCGACGGCTGTCCGCGCCCTGCGGGGTTCTCTGGCCCTCTCAGCCCTCTCGCTGCAGGCTGGCTCAACCCCTGACGGCTTTGCGGCCCTGAGCCAACCCCACCACCCTCAGGAGAACTATGTCCAGGAGCAGACGTTCTTCTGCTGGGTGTGGGCTTTCGGGCGGCTGCAACTTGGACGCTGAATTCGAGCCTGGAGAAGCTGGAGTTGGCGAGGGCTGACAAGCGCAGCCGCTGCGGGTCTTAACCCGCCAGAAACCTCGCAGGGTCTCAGGGCCACGCCTCTGCCGGGGATGCCCCCAAGTCAGGTGGGATCCAGGCCCGAGCCCCGCCCCTGCTCCGCCCCGCGCCCCCACCCCGCGTCCAGGAGCTCCCCCCTCCCCTCTGGGGGTACGGACACACTGGGTCCCCGCGAACTGCTCCGGGTGGCCACCATCTCCCCTCCTGGTGCTCTTGGGCTGGTGTATCTCTGCTCGGAACCGCGGCCGTGTCGTCCGCCTGCAGCCGGTCTCCAGGCTCCCGGCCAACCCCTGCTCGGGGCGCCGCCGCTGGGACGGCTCGGGCTCCGTCGCCGCCTCCTCTCTGGGCGCGCGTCCCGCCGCCCCGGAGAGTGTGCCGCTCGACCTGGGCCCGGGCCTCTGGCCGGGAAAGGACGGTCCCCGAATGCAGGGAAAGCCGGGGATCCTGGAAGTCGTGGCTAGAGTCAAGGGCAACCAGGCTGCTGGAATTGGGTCGAGAGAGTTCATTCACTAAACAGTAAGACCTAAAATCGCTGGAGAGGCGATTGGAAGAATTAAAAAAAAACAAAAAGTCCCGACAGAAAGAGCGAAAACGACAAAAAAAAAAAAAAAATTATGAATTGGTCAGATCAAGGAATATTTGAACTCTTTCTTCAGAAAACACAAAATTGGGTTGTTCTACAAAAAGTACTTTTGAAAACTTAAAGTTTGGTATTGACATGTATGTTGAAATTCTATCCTTACAGTGCCTAGTCATTGCTCTTTACAAAATGTTCCAAAATTACTGATTGATGTGGAAACTTAAGTCCATATCTACATCCATATTTCTTTTTAGGTGAAAAATACTATTCTCTGTCCTTAACAATAACTGTTTTTTAAATCCCCCATTTAGATCGGGAACTTGAACTAAGAATTCCCAAAATGGGAGAGGAGATGGTGAAGAAACAAGTAATTGCAAAGAATTATAAAATTTTCTGCAATGATGAAATTTTAACTGAAGGTAAAAAACTGAGGGGCATTTAGTTACACTTTTTTTTTTTCTTGCAGACACCATCATCCCAGGCCCCTGCTTTTAAGGAGTGTGAAATAAATGGTTAATTGTACATAATGAAACCATTAAGCATTGCCTCACATTTCCCTCCTTCTTCTCTTATGTTCTGCAGCTGGGTTCTAGCTAACCTCAGATTTCCTAATAAAGAAAAACCTGGTAACTCCAAGGCCGACTCTGGTTTATCAATCTGAAAATGATTACTTTGAAATCACAGCGAAGAGCCCAGGAGAAAGACAGGCTCTTTGATCTGTTTTGCGCAGATGAAGAAATGCTTTCTCAGTTTATTAAGAAGGGATGGTCTTTTCAATTCAAAAACATCTTTTCAGTTAAAAAAAAAGTGTTAGTATCAAGCAGTTTACAACTTGAAAAGTCAGTTTATGACTTGAAAAGTCAGTTTATGACTTGAAAAGCACCTTTGAAATTGGATCCTTTTCTCTCCTAGCTGTAATCTGATTCAGTCACCTGGAAAAACAACTTTCAAAGCAGATCCAGGAAGACTATGGGAAAGCAGACCATGCAGACCATGAGCAGTGGGTTTCAGCTTTTGGATTTCCACTAGAAGTAAAATCTGTCCTCCTCTAGTGGGAACAGAACAACTAAGGAGACACAGGTTTGCCATCCTTTAATTTGTTAAATTAAAAACATTAAGCACACGTTAAAACAATTACCTGCTACTGTCACCATTGTTTTATAAAGGGAAGGATTTATTTCAACATTAAAAGCCAAGAAAGGAATACTATTATAATAAAGGACAGTCTTTTAAAATAAATAAAATTAACTTCATGAAAAACTCATTGGGTTACACTTATTTTTCTCATCATTTTTTTGAATGTTCACTTATTTTGAGAGAGAGTGAGCGAATGGGGGAGGGACAGAGAGAGAGGGAGACAGAGAATCCCTAGCTGTCTCCTCAGGGTCAGCACAGAGTGCGACCCAGAGATCATGACCTGAGCTGAAATCAAGAGTTGGATGCTTAACCGATTGAGCCACCCAGGTGCCCCTTTGTTTTGTTTTGTTTTTAAAGTAGGCTCCACACCCAGCCTGGGGCTTGACCTCAAGACCTGAGATCAAGACCTGAGCTGAGATCAAGAGTCAGACACTTACTTAATCAACTGAACTACCCAGGTGCCCCTCACATCATGTTTAACATCACCCCAAGGCATGGAGATAGATTTTTATCAACTACAGATATAAGTGAGTCACGAAAATATTTGGCACCATGAATATGAGACACTTTGATTTATTAGGAGAGCTACAAGCTACATTGCCAAAATTTATATGGGCCAAGAACAATTCCTCACCTGAAATCTCACCATAAAAGAGTCAATGAAAATATTGGGACAGCTAACCAGTATTGTATGTACTCTTAAATCAGCCCATGTGTCTGTTCCTGGTTTTTTTTTTTTTTTCCATAAATTTGGTATTCACTTTCAGAAAGAACCAAAGACAGCTCAGTAAAATATATATAATTATTTATTACAGTTGCTAATTATTGCAAAATGGGGGTAAGACACTAAGAATAACTGCAAGGGAGTAAATTTATTGTTAAATTAAAATAAAAACAAACACATGGGAAGAGTCTAGATGTTTCTGTTACTATTACTTTTGATTAGGGACAATGCAGTATTTCTCAGGTTCCCTTTTATGGAATATAGAAATTTAATTGCTTTTAATGTTATCTGAAAATAAATATTGTGACTAAATGCAAGTCAATGCAAATAAATCCCCTTCCTTTATTTTCAGTGTATATATGATCTCCTCTCCCCCATTCCCATTTCTGGTTTGATTTTCCCCTCTAACCTGCTCCCAGTCCCCTCTGTTGCAGATTGTTTAGGCAGCAGATAGAAGTAAAACTGAACAAAAAGCATCATATAGTAGACACAGAGTCATCTTATGCCCATAGGATTTTACCACTGTAACTTAAGAATTCTGACTTTGTGTAGACAAATTACTTGTGTCTGTAAGTATTCTGACAAAATTCTACAGCAGTCATATTTTGGATTATAGGAGGTTTGGGGAAGGCAGAGGTTTAGAAAGTCAAAAATCTGCAAAAGGTGTTTGCAATGGGCCAGGAAGCTGAGTTCCTTGACTGTAGCAGAGCTTGAGGAGGTGGGTGGGAGTGGGGTGGAATGTGTGAAGGAGACGGATTGGTAAAACGAGGTAGGGAAGGGTGAATGTAAGACTTCCACTTAACACTTCCATACAGGAAGGGGGTCTCGCTCAGGTTTTAATCACTGTCTTCGTCTCTCATCATAGCTTGATTTTAATGGGAAGCCTCAGTCTTCCTACTGTCAGTTGCTTTGTTTGTGTTAATGAGCCATCATTGCCCACAAGATTATTCCCCACAAGAACTCATGAAGCCAATTCAACATTAAAGATGAGAAGTGGGTTAGAAGGTTGGGTGGTATTAACATTACCATATGTCTTAGACACATCAAACACTTCTTGAAATGTAAAATTTTTACAGCACCAAATAAGTGATCCTATAATAACAGTCTGGGCAGCAATTCTCAAGCAAATTAAATGTTTAACTATCATTTTTGCCACAGACTACAAACCATGCCTAGAAACTTCTGCCAATCACCATCCTGCCAAGAAGATATTTTACACATGTATTTTATTCATGCATTTTAGAAACAGTTTTCTTATATCTAAGTACGTCTGTTTACGGCAACCTTCCCTTCCTCAGTGTTGGTGAAATATACCATTTGGGAAGGACATTTATGCAAAGTTTTGTATGTTTATTATGAATCCTCAGGGTAGCTTCATTTCTATTTAATAAGCCACCTACATGGAGGCAGGTCATTTGGTCATTAGTGACATAAATCAAAGAAATTCTTTGGCAACTTTTATTAGGAATTAACAATGTTCCAAATATCACAGTGAGTTCTTCCATGGGCCCCACTTTTGCAAATCCCATAGGGTCTAAGATTTAGTCTCAAAGCTCTGGGAGGGGACAGTGGGAATTCTGAGATTCAGCATGAATATTTCATTTCTTGGCACATCCTGGAAATTTACAACACTCAAAATTAAATATTTTTCCAATGGCTTAATTATAACAATTATTTCTCCCTGGGTAGACAGGTGGTCCAGTGCTGGTGGGCGGGTGCTCCAGACCTGGCACTACTCTGCCAACTTCAACTCATGCCTTCTATTTAGGGGGGTCAAGGCAGCTGCTCCAGCTCTTGCCTGCTCCCAGTCTCCAAGAGGGGGAAGGGATAGGGACTGAAGGAGTCACCTCATTTAGTGTCTTGTTGTTTTATTTTATTTTTTAGCTTTTTATCAAATAAAATTTGCAAACACGCATAAAAGTAGAAATAATATAATAATAATAGCCCCTACCATATAGTCATCACCTAGAGTTCGTGATGGTTAACAGTCTGGCCAGTTTGTTTAAACTATTTTTTTCTGAAGCATTTTAATCACAGACAACATAGTATTTCTATCCTAAATATCTAGGGACATCTCTGAAAGAAGGACATTTCCCTACCTCATCACCATGTCATGATCACATGTGATAAGATTAACAATAATTCTTTAATACCATCTCATACTTAGTCCATATTTAATTGCTTCCAAAATGTCTTTGGGAATTGGTTGGTCTAAAACCAGAATCAATTCAAGCTCTGAAGTCTAAATTCTCTTTTAATCTAGAAGAGTCCTTATCACAACCTCTTTATCTTTTCCCCAGAAGTTTCCTTTTAAAAGACAATAGACCAGTGGTTGTGGAGAGTGTCCCACCTTCTGCTTTGATCTGATTGTTCCCCCATGTCCCCTTTAAAATGTTCCTCTGTCCCCCATATTTCAAGTAAACTGAGAATTAGACCTATAGACTTAGACTCCGGTCAAGCACTTTTGGCAAGAATACTTCATAGGAGAATCTATGTATTTTATGCTGTATTACATCAAGATAAACATGATATCTAGTTGTTGTGAATCAGACTGCTCATCACGGTTGATGATGAAATGTACCTTACTGTATACACTGATGTCCATCTTGCTTTTTCCACCTAATGTACTCTGGTGACGCCAATCTATCATTATGCAGACATTCTCCTCACTTCCTTTTATGGTTGTATATACTCCATAATGTGATGATATCATAACTTATTCAACTTGCTCTCCACTGATGGGCTTGTTTTTAATCTTTTGCCAT
The DNA here is from genome assembly GCF_027475565.1 of Acinonyx jubatus. NCBI lineage: Eukaryota > Metazoa > Chordata > Mammalia > Carnivora > Felidae > Acinonyx > Acinonyx jubatus. The sequence goes on along the minus strand of NC_069380.1, from coordinate 105,147,591 downwards.
TATGAACAGTGTTATAAGTAATGAATCTATGCACATGGTATATATTTTTCCCAATGTAATTTTGGGATAGCTTCCTAGAAATGGGATTTATTGCTGAGTCCAAGAGAAAACATATGTATTATTTTTCTGGATACTGTCATTTTGCCCTCCACTGGTTCAGGTTTCACAGAGAAGAAAAAGCAGATCCAGAGAAGCTGCTTAGGCATAGCCTCGCAGGGCATTCATCATCTGAAATAATTTGTTAAATTAACTTATGACTCTTCTGGAATCAGAATTTACTTCATTTTTATTTTTGTTTCTAAATATACTTAGATTTTGAGCTTGTCATTCCTAAACAAAGTAGCATTCAGAAATTTATGATAAAAGGAATAAGATATTAAAATCTTCACATATTTCTGTGATAACCCTCACATGATTTTTTTTAATCAATTGGATCAAAAACTGAAACTATTTGCTCTTTAAAAACTTTAAGTATTTTCCTTCTCATTCTTGATTACATGAATATTTGTGAAGATACCTTATCTATCAGATTCTGGAAGTTAACATTAGCATTTAGTTTATGAGGAAGAATCATTCTTTCCAACACGTTAATACTTTATTGGAGGGGCTCCAGATTGACTCAGACGGTTAAGTGTCCGACTTCAGCTCAGGTCATGACCTCACAGTTAGTGAGTTCGAGCCCCATGTCGAGCCTGGAGCCTGCTTTGGATTCTCTGTCTCCCTCTCTCTCTCTCTGCCCCTCCTACACTGGTGCTCTCTCTCACTCTCTCTCTCTCTCTCTCTTTCCCTCTCTCCCTCTTTCTCTCTCTCAAAAAGAAATAAACAAACATTAAAAAATTAAAAATTAAAAAGTTGAGAAAAATACTTCATTGGATGAAGTAGATGATGCCCTCAAAGGTCCTGCCCCTTCACACCTCAGACCTAAAACAAGTTCAGGCAACTCAGCCTTAATATTATTCAAGCCTGAAACCATAGGTGACACCTTTTAATCATATATTCATACGATTCAAAATTCCTATTGCACAATAATTCATGTGAACACTATCTGTGCCCTACATCTCTATCTCATTATCACGATGCAGATAAAGAAGAGTTCTAAGAAAAAAAATTTCTAAGAACTATTTTTTAATAAAAATTCATGAGATCAAACCCAGTAAATATCACCTTTCCAGACGTTTTGAACATTAAAGTTGATATTTTGATACTAAAACAATATTCATTAATTGTATCTATATGGTCACTACCTATACTAAATTAGCCAACATTTAAATGAAATTATTTGTTACATCTTTCAGGGTTTTTTTTGTTGTTGTTAATTTATTATTATTTCCTGTTTATTTCACTAGTTTGCAAGTGCTTATTGCTACAAGAACATATTTCTGTTTACTTGGCTTAGCAGCAGGCAAGGAATCATCACATTCACACAGTGAATTAGTCCAGTATGGGTTTGGTAGGCTGGTGACACTTGGGTTGGAAGTTAAAATTTCCAACATATCTGTACTTACTGGATTTACACACAAAGTACTTTGTCTGAAATATCTTGTGTAATGAGGTTGATATGTCAAAACATTAATGTCCTAAAAAGAAAGGCAGCAATGGAATTGAGTGAGTGTTTGCTCCAACAAACCTGTATCTTTGGACTTGGGTACTCCTTACTCCAATCCGATTTACTAGAAACTACAGAAGTTGAGGTACCACCTTGATGACTCAAACTAGAGAATTTAAACTGGCCATCTAACCAGTATAGCCCTTGATTTCCTTGACTGGGAAGAATTAAATTGGATCTAACAGTTTGCTGACAGCAAGCAAACAATCAAGAAAGAAAGAAAAAAAGAAAGAGGGAGGGAGGGAGGAAGGTAAGAAGGATGGAAGGAAGGAAGGATGGGAGGGAGGGAGGGAGGGAGGAAGGGAAAGAAGGAAGGAAGAAGGGAAGGAAGGGAAGAAGGATGGAAGGAAGGAAGGAAGGGAAGGAGGAAGGGAGGGAAAGAAGGAAGGAAGATGGGAAGGAGGGGAAGGGCGAAGGAAAGATTGAATCAGATATTTATATTGCAGTGACTGTTCGTGGGTGGTACATGTATTGCAGTTTCATCTATAGCATGAGTATACTCATGTATACCCTGGACTGGCCCTCTGGAATGTGAAAAGCTATCCCAGAGAAGGACCATAATAGTTTACTTTTATTCCTCAGGCCTGCACCTTCCCTTCCCTTCCATTGCCTATGACTGCCTTCCCTATTCTCCACACACAATCTACAACCCACACTCTGAGTTTTTCATAGTGAGAAGAGAAATAACAAGGAAGCTAATTGAGAAAGGAAAGTGGAAAACCTCCAAGGTGGGTCCTCCCCTTATGTACTGTCTCACCAGCAAGATGCACTGTCAGTCTCCCAATGAAGCTTTCACCTGTCAGAGTTCCCCATCCTTCTCTTCACTGGACTTCTAATGCAGATTTTGCAAGGAACTGCCAAGATAGTCATCTTTTGCATAAAGCAGAGTGAAAATCCCTAATGTTTAACTAAACCTTAGGGAAACTGATTGCAACTGCTAGCAAATGAGAGAAACCAACTAACGCCATGCAGATTTAAACAGAAAAGGAAGGAGGGAGTTTGGGAAGATGGCGGTGCAGGAGGACGCTGGGCTCACCCCGTCCTGCTGATCACTTAGTTTCCACCCACACGTGCTTAAATAACCCAGAAAACCTCCAGAAGACTAGCAGAATGGATTCTCTGGAGCCAAGCGCAGAGAGAGGCCCATGGAAGAGGGTAGGAAGGGCGGCGAGGCGGTGCACGCTCCACGGACTGGCGGGAGGGAGCCCGGGCGGAGGGGCAGCCCGCCGGCAAAGCAAAGCCCCCGAGTCTGGCTTGCAAAAGCAGAGGGGCCGGATGGAGTGTGTTCTGACAGCAAGCGGGACTTCACATCTGGAAGGTTATAAGTTAACAGCTCTGCTCGGAGAGCGGGAGGGCTGGAGGACAACGGGAGGGAGAGTTGGAGAGTTTTTGAGCCCCGGACAACAGAGCTCAGCTTGGTGGGGAACAAAGGCGCTCGCCAGCATCATCTCCCTCGCCCATCCCCCAGCCAAAATCCCAAAGGGAACCAGTTCCTGCCAGGGAGCTTGCCTGCACTGCGCGCAGACACCCAACGCTGTGCTTCTGCGGATCCATCCCTCCGGCAGCGGGTCTGACTCCCTTCTGGTACCGCAGAGCCCCTCCCGAAGCGGATCACCGAAGGATAAGCAAGCTGAGCCTGCCCCTCCCGCCCCTCCCGCCCCTGTGCACCTTGCCGAGCCACCCCAGCTAATATGCCAGATTCCCAGCACCACAAGCCTGGCAGTGTGCAAGTAGCCCAGACGGGCCACACCACCCCACAGTGAATCCCGCCCCTAGGAGAGGGGAAGAGAATGTACACACCAGTCTGACTGTGGCCCCAGCGGTGGGCTGGGGGCAGACATCAAGTCTGACTCTGGCCCCGCCCACCAACACAAGTTATTCAAGACAGCACAGGGGAAGTGCCCGCAGTCCCGCACCACTCCAGGGACTATCCAAAATGACGAAACAGAAGAATTCCCCTCAAAAGAATCTCCATGAAATAACAACACCTAACAAACTGATCAAAAAGGATTTAAACAATATAACAGAAAGTGAATTTAGAATAATAGTCATAAAATTAATCGCTGGGCTTGAAAACAGTATAGAGGACAGCAGAGAATCTCTTGCTACAGAGATCAAGGGACTAAGGAACAGCCAGGAGGAGCTAAAAAATGCTATTAATGAGCTGCAAAATAAAATGGAGATGACCACAGCTCGGATTGAAAAGGCAGAGGAGAGAATAGGTGAACTAGAAGATAAAATTATGGAAAAAGAATAAACTGAGAAAAAGAGAGATAAAAAAATCCAGGAGTATGAGGGGAAAATGAGAGAATAAGTGATGCACTAAAGAGAAATAATCTATGCATAATTGTATTCCAGAGGAGGAAGAGAGAGGGAAAGGTGCTGAAGGTGTACTTGAAGAAATAATAGCTGAGAACTTCCCTGATCTGGGGAAGGAAAAAGGAATTGAAATCCAAGAGGCACAGAGAACTCCCTGCAGATGTAACTTGAATCGATCTTCTGCCCGACATATCATAGTGAAACTGGCAAAATACAAGGATAAAAAGAGAATTCTGAAAGCAGCTAGGGATAAACGTGCTCTAACATATAAAGGGAGACCGATAAGACTCGTGACGGATCTCTCTACTGAAACTTGGCAGGCCAGAAAGGAATGGCAGGAAATCTTCAATGTGATGAACAGAAAAAATATGCAGCCAAGAATCGTTTACCAGCAAGTCTGTCATTTAGAATAGAAGGAGAGATAAAGGTCTTCCCAAACAAACAAAAACTGAAGGAATTCATCAGCACTAAACCAGCCCTACAAGATATCCTAAGGGGGATCCTGTGAGACAAAGTACCAGAGACATCGCTACAAGCATGAAACCTATGCACATCACAATGACTCTAAACCCATATCTTTCTATAATAACACTGAATGTAAATGGACTCAATGCGCCAACCAAAAGACATAGGGTAACAGAATGGATTAAAAAACAAGACCCATCTATTTGCTGTCTACAAGAGACTCATTGTAGACCTGAGGACACCTTCAGATTGAAAGTGAGGGGATGGAGAACTATTTATCATGCTACTGGAAGTCAAAAGAAAGCTGGAGTAGCCATACTTATATCAGACAAACTAGACTTTAAATTAAAGGCTGTCACAAGAGATGAAGAAGGGCATTATATAATAATTACAGGGTCTATCCATCAGGAAGAGCTAACAATTATAAATGTCTCTGTGCCGAATATGGGAGCCCCCAAATATATAAAACAATTACAAACATAAGCAACCTTATTGATAAGAATGTGGTAATTGCAGGGGACTTTAATACCCTGCTTACAGAAATGGATAGATCATCTAGACACACGGTCAATAAAGAAACAAGGGCCCTGAATGATACATTGGATCAGATGGACTTGACAGATACATTTAGAACTCTGCAACCCAAAACAACAGAATACACTTTCTTCTCGAGTGCACATGGAACATTCTCCAAGATAGATCACATACTGGGTCACAAAACAGCCCTCAACCAGAATTGAGATCATACCGTGCATACTTTCAGACCACAATGCTATGAAGCTTGAAATCAACCACAGGAAAAAGTCTGGAAAACCTCCAAAAGCGTGGAGGTTAAAGAACACCCTACTAAAGAATGAATGGGTCAACCAGGCAATTAGAGAAGAAATTAAAAAATATATGGAAACAAACGAAAATGAAACTACAACAATCCAAACGCTTTGGGATGCAGCGAAGGCAGTCCTGAGAGGAAAATACATTGCAATCCAGGCCTATCTCCAGAAACAAGAAAAATCCCAAATACAAAATCTAACAGCACACCTAAAGGAAATAGAAGCAGAACAACAAAGACACCCTAAACCCAGTAGAAGAAGAAAAATAATAAAGATCAGAGCAGAAATAAACAATATAGAATCTAAAAAAACTGTAGAGCAGATCAATGAAACCAAGAGCTGGTTTTTTGAAAAAATAAACACAATTAATAAACCTCTAGCCAGGCTTCTCAAAAAGAAAACGCAGATGACCCAAATAGATAAAATCATGAATGAAAATGGAATTATTACAACCAATCCCTCAGAAATACAAGCAATTATCATGGAATACTATGAAAAATTATATGCCAACAAACTGGACAACCTGGAAGAAATGGACAAATTCCTAAACACCCACACACTTCCAAAACTCAATCAGGAGGAAATAGAAAGCTTGAACAGACCCATAACCAGTGAAGAAATTCAATCAGTTATCAAGAATCTCCCAACAAATAAGAGTCCAGGACCAGATGGCTTCCCAGGGGAGTTCTACCAGACGTTTAAAGCAGAGATAATACCTATCCTTCTCAAGCTATTCCAAAAAATAGAAAGCGAAGGAAAACTTCCAGACTCATTCTATGAATCCAGTATTACTTTGATTCCTAAACAAGACAGAGACCCACTAAAAAAAGAACTACAGGCCAATATCCCTGATGAATATGGATGCAGAAATTCTCAATAAGATACTAGCAAATCGAATTCAATAGCATATAAAAAGAATTATTCACCATGATCAAGTGGGATTCATTCCTGGGATGCAGGGCTGGTTCAATATTCACAAATCAATCAACAAGATACATAAAAGAAAAGATAAGAATCATATGATCCTGTCAATTGATGCAGAAAAAGCATTTGACAAAATTCAGCATTCTTTCTTAATAAAAACCCTTGAGAAAGTCGGGATAGAAGGAACATACTTAAAGATCATAAAGGCCATTTATGAAAAGCCCACAGCTAACATCATCCTTAATGGGGAAAATCTGAGACCTTTTTCCCTGAGATCAGGAACACGACAGGGATGTCCACTCTCACCGCTGTTGTTTAACATAGTGTTGGACGTTCTAGCATCAGCAATCAGACAACAAAAGGAAATCAAAGGCATCAAAATTGGCAAAGATGAAGTCAAGCTTTCACTTTTTGCAGATGACATGATACTATACATGGAAAATCCGATAGACTCCACCAAAAGTCTGCTAGAACTGATACATGAATTTAGCAAAGTTGCAGGATACAAAATCAATGTACAAAAATCAGTTACATTCTTATACACTAATAATGAAGCAACAGAAAGACAAATAAAGAAACTTATCCCATTCACAATTGCACCAAGAAGCATAAAATACCTAGGAATAAACCTAACCAAAGATGTAAAAGACCTGTATCCTGAAAACTATAGAAAGCTTATGAAGGAAATTGAAGAAGATATAAAGAAATGGAAAAACATTCCATGTTCATTGGTTGGAAGAATAAATATTGTCAAAATGTCAATACTACCCAAAGCTATCTACACATTCAATGCAATCCCAATCAAAATTGCACCAGCATTCTTCTTGAAGCTAGAACAAGCAATCCTAAAATTCATATGGAACCACAAAAGGCCCCGAATAGCCAAAGTAATTTTGAAGAAGAAGACCAAAGCAGGAGGCATCACAATCCCAGACTTTAGCCTCTACTACAAAGCTGTCATCATCAAGACAGCATGGTATTGGCACAAAAACAGACACATAGGCCAATGGAATAGAATAGAAACCCCAGAACTAGACCCACAAAAGTATGGCCAACTAATCTTTGACAAAGCAGGAAAGAATATCCAATGGAAAAAAGACAGTCTCTTTAACAAATGGTGCTGGGAGAACTGGACAGCAACATGCAGAAGATTGAAACTAGACCACTTTGTCACACATTAACATTGTGTGACCACTTTGTCACACAATAACATTTTGTTATTCACAAAAATAAACTCAAAATGGATAAAGGACCTGAATGTGAGACAGGAAACCATCAAAACCCCAGAGGAGAAAGCAGGAAAAGACCTCTCTGACCTCAGCCGTAGCAATTTCTTACTTGACACATCCCCAAAGGCAAGAGAATTAAAAGCAAAAATGAACTATTGGGACCTCATGAAGATAAAAAACTTCTGTACAGCAAAGGAAACAGTCAACAAAACTAAAAGGCAACCAATGGAATGGGGAAGATATTTGCAAATGACATATCAGATAAAGGGCTAGTATCCAAAATCTATAAAGAGCTCACCAAACTCCACACCCAAAAAACAAATAACCCAGTGAAGAAATGGGCAGAAAACATGAATAGACACTTCTCTAAAGAAGATATCTGGATGGCCAACAGGCACATGAAAAGATGCTCAGAGTCGCTCCTCATCAGGGAAATACAAATCAAAACCACACTCAGATATCATCTCACACCAGTCAGAGTGGCCAAAATGAACAAATCAGGAGACTATAGATGCTGGAGAGGATGTGGAGAAATGGGAACCCTCTTGCACTGTTGGTGGGAATGCAAACTGGTGCAGCCACTCTGGAAAACAGTGTGGAGGTTCCTCAAAACATTAGAAATAGACCTACCCTATGACCCAGCAGTAGCACTGCTAGGAATTTACCCAAGGGATACAGGAGTACTGATGCATAGGGGCACTTGTACCCCAATGTTTATAGCAGCACTCTCAACAATAGCCAAATTATGGAAAGTGCCTAAATGTCCATCAACTGATGAATGGATAAAGACATTGTGGTTTATATACACGATGAAGTACTACGTGGCAATGAGAAAGAATGAAATATGGCCCTTTGTAGCAATGTGGATGGAACTGGAGAGTGTGATGCTAAGTGAAATAAGCCATACAGAGAAAGACAGATACCATATGGTTTCACTCTTAGGTGGATCCTGAGAAACTTAACAGAAACCCATGGGGGAGGGGAAGGAAAAAAAAAGAAAAAAAAAGAGGTTAGAGTGGAAGAGAGCCAAAGCATAAGAGACTCTTAAAAACTGAGAACAAACTGAGGGCTGATGGGGGGTGGGAGGGCGGGGAGGGTGGGTGATGGGTATTGAAGACGGCATCTTTTGGGATGAGCACTGGGTGTTGTATGGAAACCAATTTGACAATAAATTTCATATTTTGAAAAAATAAATAAATAAACAAACAGAAAAGGAATTGCCAGAAAGTCTAGAGAACTGGACAAAGCCAAGGCAAGAGCCAAAGGAGTTTAGACACGATGAGTACAGCTAAAACCACACCTTGACCAAGCACCATGTGGAGGTAGGCGCTGCTCTCTTTCCAACTGTATGTGAGGTATAGTACCAGACACCCAGTTCCATGTGGCACCAGACAGGGTACACTGATGCACCAGCCAAAGGCCTTGTAAGCTGCCAGATGAATTCTTGCTCTAGACCAAGGGCTTGTAGGGTTGTACCCATCCCTCACTTCTAGGGCCTGGAGAAAGAACAGTGTTTGGACAATGGAGACTTCATAGTAGGAGATGGGTCCTGCCTCCCCAAGCATCAAGAGGCGGAGAATTCCCCAAAAGTAGGAAAGAGCTTCAATAACTAAGCAGGCAGAAGTAAAGTAAAAGGCCCAGTAGAGGGACACTTTAGATGACCTGAGTTTTGTGAATTTCCCTATTTGTTAGTTTCAAACTAATGTTTTTAGATTTATTATCAAAATGTTGGGGCACCTGGGTGGCTCAATCGGTTAAACGTCCGACTCTTGATTTCGGCTCACGTCATGATTTCTCAGGTTCGTAGGTTAGAGCCCTGTGTTGGGCAGGCTCTGTGCTGACAGTGCAGAGCCTGCTTGGGATTCTCCCTCTCTCAGTCTCTCTCTTCCTCTCACAAGCGTATGCGCACTCTCTCTCTCTCTCTCTCTCTCTCAAAAATAAATAAATATAACCATTAAAAAAAGAAGTTATAAAATGTTTTTAAAATCTTCAAATAAGGGTTCTTCATACAGTGAGATGTGACCTCTAAATCTGTCATTAAATCAATTTAGTGAGCTGATTTTGTTCAATATGCTAGAAGGAAATACAAATGATCAACGTGCCTATTGCCCAGTGTGATGAGTTTTCTTCCCTAAAACAGTTTCAGTTATGTAAGTATATAGGTACATATTTATTTAATTACAATGTAAAATGCTGTGGGTCATAGTAAATAAAAGCTTGAAAACCATTGCTCCAAAGGACTATACACTTGGATTCAGGCATTTGGAAACTAGAGAATAACTTCAGTTTTTCACGATTGTGACCTGGGAGTGGAGACAGACCGGGGCAGAAGGGACAGATCAGGGCAGCAGAACTGAAAACATGTGGGTCACTGTCAGGGCTCTGTAAGTAATGTAATTTGGAGATGATGCAGAACAAAGGACCTGAGAACTGTCGTTGCCCTCTTCCAACTGTCCTTTACCCAAGCCCCAGATGGCTGCAACTCTTCATCAGGGTCTCAATAGTCATTCCCAGTGATTGGGGAGGCAGTGTTGGAAAGGGTTACAGCAGTGGGATGTGGTTTTTGTCATCTGAAGTTAGAATACATCATGAATTTCCCCTGGGAGAGCTTAGAGCACAATGCTAGTGTCACGTTATGCTATAATGCTGCTCTAATGAGGCGCATTATGAGTCAGGTAGGCTACACGTATTTATTATTTCTCCAATAAATATCTGCAATTTCCAAAGAACTGACAGACTTCCTAATGATTTGGCAATTTCCTCCATACTTCCAAGTGGAAGTGGAGGTTGATGAAAAGTCATGTGCACAAAAGAGGAAGTATCTCTCCGTATAAACACACGGACAGGCAGTAGAGACGTGTCAGGACCGCTTTGTCATTTGTCATTTGCACAAATTGTTATCTAGTAACACCAGACACCTTTAATGCCATTGTACTCTGACCTTACTCATTTGTAGGTCTCCCCCAAACGGAGTTATCACTAACCTGAACACATTGAGAGATAGTCTGTTCTTCCTTTTTGTAGGGGGGATAATCTCATGATATTATCACGTTGATCTTCTTGTGGTCCATGCCAGAACATCTTTTCTTGGCATTGGAGCACGCACTGAACTGCATGGTTCGTCTGCTGAATAAACACTGTTCTATACCTCAGAACTGCATAGTGTGGTGCGGTTCACAGGACACGGAACTACAAAGAGAATCATCCCTGAAATGCAAACACATTTTCTCTCACAGATCACTAGACTGTAAACTTCCAGAGAGTAAGGAATGTGATGTATTTAACTCTGAGTTCCCGGGTTGAGTATAGAGCTTGATATTCAACGAACACTCGACATATCATTCTGGAATGTGATAGCCACATTTCTCTCTGACATTTATTATTACAGGCTTTACTGATCAATCTTTACAAAAAACGTTAGGAAATAGGTTTTATCACCTTTTACACTATGCAAATGAGAAAGCTGGGGAAGGTTAAATAATTGCTCCTGTCATACAGCTCATGGGAGGTCAAGCTGGGGTTTTAACCATGTAGTCTGACTCAACAGTCTGCAACCTTAATCACTGAGCAAAACTGCCTCTCTTGAAGTTGAAGTATTGTTGGAAGGCAAGAGGACCACAAGAAATACTACCAGAGGCTTTAAGAAATTATCAAAATGAGAATAGAGGTAAAATTATACAATCTCCCAATAGAGTGTTACTTCCTTTGCTAAAACAACTTTCCTCTCGGCCTCCCTTTAATGAAACTGTCTACAGCTTATAGTGTTATGATCTTTAGAGACCAGAATATACCTTAACAGTAGGGGTTACATAAATATAAAGTTGACTTTATTCTCATGTAAAACAAATCTGAAGGTAGGAAGTCCGTCTTATTTTTTAATGTTTATTTATTTTTGAGAGACGGTGAAGGGAGGTGCACAGAGAGAGAAGGGGACACTGGACCCAAAGTGCACTCTGCACTGACACCAGAGAACCCACGTGGGGTTCAAGCTCACAAACTGTGAGATCATGACCTGAGCTGAAGTTGGATGCTTAACTGACTGAGCCACCCAGGTGCCCTGGTAAGAAGTCCATCCCATGTTTTCATCAGAAACCCCAACTCCTGTTGTTCTCTTCTACCAGGTTAGCATAAGGTTGCTACATTCACGACACATCGAGACCTAAAATGGTCTGTGTAACTTCAGCCATTATATCTGAGTTGTGGGCCAGAAGACAAAAAGGCAGAACAATAAAAAGAAACTCCTTCCTGCAAGTCAGCTACTCTTTAAACATCCTTCACAGAAATCATACATCACACTTCTGTGGACATCTCACCAGCCAGTGCTTGGTCACATGACTGCACCTCACTTTAAGGGAGGCTGGGAAATGTGGTCTTTCCATGCATCAACAGGCTCAGCTAAAATTCAGGATACTGAACTAAGAAGGAAGGGGGGTTGTGGATATGTAGGTAGACAACTAATAGTTTCTGCCACAGAGTTCCTAAATGACATGCCACCTATCTCATGAAATCTTTCCTTTAATTTCTTTTTATTTATTTTTGAGGGGAGTGAGAGAGACAGAGAGAGAGAGAGATTGAGAATGAGCAGAGGAGAGGCAGAGAGAGGTGTGGGGGGAGACACAGAATCTGAAGCAGGCTCCAGGCTCTGAGCTGTCAGCACAGAGCCTGAAGCGGGCTCCAACTCACAAACCATGAGATCATGACCTGAGCTGAAGTCGGACAGGCACCCCAACTTTCCTTTAACTTGTAATCTGATGTGATGTGTCCTTACTTCAAATTCCATAGCATATTGTGTGTGCATCCAATTACAGTTTTTATTATCTGATTTAAACTGTGCTCTTGTTTTATCCTTACGATTTGATGGCCAGATCCTTGAAGTCAGACACTGCCTCGGTCCTTTATGCATTCCATGCGGCACCAAGAATACAGTCTTGAATCGAATGGAGGAGGTTCAGTGTGAATGCAAATGGCATCTTCTTTGTGCTGCAGGAAAACAAAAGAGTAGTCACACATGATGCTAATGTTAATACACAACAGGTAGGTGATTTCCAATAAAGCAATAAGACTGTACATTTTTCAGCAAATAGAATTATTTGAGGATCTACTTTAACCTAACTACAGAGCTAAATAATAGAGATAATTTTACAGCATTGTGCAGACATGTTGGAATAACACAAAACATGAACGCTGAGCTTATAATCATTGTCATTATTCTTTCATATTATCATCCAATCATCATTGCCTTCGGGGAGCTGCCTTCTACACAAACAAGGAGGTTCACTAGTATATAAATAAATATGTGCCATATGAGCAAATCCCTGGTATTATCTGAAATAGAACAATGACACTTTAAAAAGAGAAAATAGGGGCGCCTGGGTGGCTCAGTCAGTTGAGCATCTGGGTCTTGATTTAGGCTCAGGTCATAATCTCTTAGTTCATGGGATCGAGCCCCGTGCTGGGCTGTGAGCTGACAGTGCAGAGCTTGTTTCGGATTCTCTCTCTCCCACTCTTGCTCTCTGCCCCTCCCCCACTCACGTACTCACAATCTCTCTCTCTCTCTCAAATAAATAATCATTAAAAATAAAATAAAATAAAATAAAAAGATAAAATACCATAAAAATGAAGGAGAAGTTTTTCCTCAGAAAGTGATTTTAGAAAAGGTGAGAATAGTAGATCTCTCTTTTAAAAAAACTTTTTTTTTTTTGAGACATAATTGACATAAAACATTACATCAGTTTTAGGTGTACTACATGATGATTCAATATATGTATCTGTATCAGAATAATCACCTCAATAAGTCTATTTAACATTCATCACCACATAGAGTTATAAAATTTTTTCTTGTGCTGAGAACTTTTAAGATTTACCCTCTTAGCAACTTTACATATACAATATGGTATTATTACCTATGGTCATCATGTTGTACACAATGTACAATGTACATTACTTCATCAGAAATTATTCTTTTTTAAACTGGAAGTTTACGCCTTTTGACCAAATTCGCCCATTTCACCTATCCTCTACATCCCAATATGTTCTCTGTACTTGTGAGCTCAGTTTTTGTTTTTCTTTTAGATTGCACATATAAGACAGACAGATCATACAGTATTTCTCTTTCTCTGACTTACTTCACTTAGCATAATGCCCACATATGTGTGGGTTTATTTCTGTACTGTCTTTTCTGCTCCATTGACCGATGCATCTGGTTTTTCTTTTTTTGAGTTTATTTATTTATTTTGAGAGAGAGAAAGCACAAGCAAAGGAGGGGGCAGAGAAAGTGGGACAGGGAATCCCAAGCAGGCTCCAGGATGTCAGCTGCAGAGCCCAGCATGGGGCTCGATCTCACAAACTGTGAGATCATGAGCTGAGGCAAGATCAAGGGTCACATGCTTAACTGACTGAGCCACCCAGGGGCCCGTTTTTTTTTGGGGGGGGGGTTGTTTTTTGGTTGTTGTTTTTTTAAGCTTATTATTTATTTAAGCAATGTCTACACCCAATGTGGGGCTTGAACTCATGACCCCGAGATCAAGAGTCACATGCTGTTCTGATGGAGCCACCCACACCTACATAACTGTTTTTATGCAAATGCCATATTGGATAGCAGAGGAGTTAGAACTGTGGTATAATATGTATGTACAACTTGTCAAGGACTTTGACGGTCAGTAACTATGTTGAGCATGTATTCAACTATGTTCAATATGTGTATCTTCTTTGAAGAACTATCTATTCGGATCTTTTGTCCTTTGGTTTTGTAGACACAAAAAGAATTATTTCAGCTTATTTATTGTTCCAGTTTTATTAGGGTATAATTGACAAAACCATATACATTTCAAGTGTACAACATGATGATTTGATACGTGTATACATTGTGAAATGATTACCACAATGAAGTTCATTTTATAATGGTATTTTTTAAACTAGGCTTTTATTAACCTTATTTCATGTTTCTCGGATTTTGTTTTGGCTTTTTTCTGTTTACACTTTAAGCATTTGAGTCATGTGGCTGTATTTTATACAAGCTAACTCAACTGATTTTGAGTCAAAGATGAGTGTAAATAAAGAAATAACTAATCCAGGTATGCGCTGACCTAGTTGTTTGCATAGAGCGGAGAACATTTTGACTTTCCTCGTGATAATGATGTCAAAAACCGACCTCTGTGCTCTGGAGTCCAAATACGTAAGGTGAAGACAGTTTGGGTATAAAGAGGAACAAGACTTCATTGCTTTGTGGGGCAAAGGAGACCACAGCAGACTAAGGCCTTCAAAGCTACAAGCCCATGCCGACCAAGGGGCCGTGGGGTTTTATAGGAGGTGGAGAATCTAGCCGGTTTCAGCAGGAATTGTGTTTGTGCAGCCAGCCTCCTTGCTCTTGTTTTCAGAGTGGTACTGGGCTCCTGAAACAAAAGCCTCAGAAGGGAAGAGGGGAGGTTTATGGCACAGAGGGAAAAAGTTACTTAGGTTAAAAATCAAGGGGCGCCTGGGTGGCTCAGTCGGTTAAACATCCAACTTCAGTTCAGGTCATGATCTCGAGACTTGTGAGTTTGAGCCCTGCGTCAGGCTCTGTGCAGACAGCTCAGAGCCTGGAACCTGAGTCTGATTCTGTCTCCCTCTCTCTCTGCTCCTCCCTGTTCACACACATACACACTCTCTCAAAAATGAATAAACATTAAAAAAAAAAAAAAGAGAGAGACTTGATTTTGGCTCAGGTCATGATTTCATGACCATGGAGCTGAGAGTGGAACCTACTTAATATTCTCAGCCCCACTCTCTATCTCTCTCCCCCTTGCCCCCCCCCCCATTCAAGCTCTTCTCCCCACTTGAGCTCTCTTGCTCTCTAAAATAAATAAATAAAAATGTTTCCAAAAATTGAGCCTCATGGAAGCATTAATGCAGCCATTTTGATTTTTGTTCAACTTCATGCTTTTAAGTGGTTTCTATCACATCGCACATTTTCTTTCCCTACCCACATTTAAGTCACATTTACATCTTCATGAAGACAGAGCAATTGTAAATATAATCTGCTCCAATGTGTGTATCTCATATATACTAAACTACCAACTGGCACATCTTAAAAACTTGTTTTTATTTTAATAGTTCACAGCAATAGGCTTAATATCTTTTATTGCTTATATCTGTTAGCCATTTGGTTATAGTAATTTTTAAAACTTTTATGACTTCAGAAATAAAGGTAATAAAATAAAAATAAACATTTGTCTGTGAGAGCAATTACATTATAGAACGACTGGTATTTTTTAATCCTTCTACACAGTGTATATTAAACATCAATTAAGGAAATAGAATTAGCACAAAAGGAGAATATTTCTCTACCTCAAGTACATATTTCACTTCAGTTTGATAATTCTTGATTTTTAAGAACTGAACAAATAACTTCAGACATTCTGTGTTAAACAAGGATAATTGTTAAGCATGAAATGTTTGCCTGAAGTGGTCATTTCTTTTCAAATCCACATGGAATTCACTGACACTATGTAATTAAATACCACACCTCCCATCTCTCTCTCTGCTTCTTATTTTATTCTAATTTAGGAACAACTTGCATGATTAAGAAGTTTCTTCCAGTAAGTTCTGGGATGACTACTAAAAACACAGTGACCATGTTCCTATAGAATGGGGAAGTTCTGCCATTAATTGTGTAACAAACCAAGGGTGAACTTGACAGGCAGGGCTCCTGAACTGGGAACAGGATACGGGGCAATGAACTCTGCTTTTCACAGACATTGGTTGTCAACCAGGGAGAATTTGCCCTGATTTTGCAATATGTTCACAACGTTCTTCATTGTTACAACTAAGGTTTCAGGTGGCCAGGAGGGGTGGAGGTGGGGGGCGGGGGATAGTGGAGGGGCAGATACACTACTAGCATCTAGTGGGCAAAGGTCAGGCATGTTGCTAAACATGCTACAATGTGCAGGACACAAAGAATTATTGGGCTCAAAATGTCAATAGGGTCCCTCCCACTTGAGAAACTCTGACGCAGAGAAGAATGGCTCTATCCGCATGTCCTGCCTCTTCAGCTTCTTACTTATCAGTTGAATGCCAGACAGCACACTAGGGCTTTGACACTGCATCAGTCTCTCTTCCGACCCTATATGTATTACCTTAGCTCACTCTTACGTTATCTAGGCAAGGAAGTATGATGACCATAATACATTTTCACATGTGATTCAAATTCATTACGAACTCAAAGATGCATGATGTCTGAAATATTGCTCAACTAAAATCAAGCAGCCCTGGTCCTTTTTTTTATGGAACATCACCTAAATACTAATGGTAAATTTTTATCTTAAAATATAAGGGTAAGAAAATATACCATTCTTTTCTGCCTCCACTCGTACATTTTCAATTAGCAATAATCGCACCTCGGATAAATCTCTTTGGCTACGATACTGCCACTGTGCAAAGCTTCACTCGTACATTTTCAACTAACTTGAATTTCAAGTGATTCCTTCTCTTCAATCCATCAACATTAGAGAGAAGATTGTTATTAAGCACTTTCAGTTAATCTAAAGATATTTCAGAAGACATCATTCTTATGATTGTCTTCCTTTGCAATAACATGCAAAATTAATATGAATAACAGAACTCTTGGTTTCTGCTCAGGTCATGAACTGATGGTTTGTGAGTTTGAGTCCTGTATCGGGCTCTGTGCTGGCAGCGGGGAGCTTCCTTGGGATCCTCTCTTACCGTCTCTCTCTGACCCTACCCTGCTCTCTTTCTCTCTCAAAATAAAGAAATACACTTTTTTTTTTAATGATGTGCTTCTTAAAAAAAAAAAAAGAGCGTAGGGAATTGAGTAATGCAGAATAAAACAGTTATCATGAAAACAATCAGACATCTTTACTTTTAATTATATTTTCAAGCCATCCTCACTATCACTAGGTCAAGAGCACCTTTCAATTTACTCCATCAAATAGTCTCAGTTTTGCTGTGGGGCAAACAGGAATTTAGCCTAAGATTTAGGAGAAACCTCCTATTTATATTTAATCACTGGCGAGGCAATTATAGTTTTTAAATAAAAAAATATGAACCTGTTCCCGGAAGCACAGATATTTCAAATTTATATTATGAATGACATTTTAGTGCTTTGTGATTGGTGTGTATATTTCTTCCAGGTGCTCATTTGTTCTGATTAGTGGCTATTTTAGTATACTCCAAACTCTTTTAATAATACATATGAGCAAATATACAAAAATCATCTATTTTTTTAAATAATTTTTAATGTTTATTTACTTTTGAGAGAGACAGAGAGAGAGAGAGAGAGAGAGAGAGAGAGAGAGACAGCGTGAGTGGAGGAGGGGAAAATCATCTATTTTGTATCATAATCTGTAGTTTGGATCATGTTCAGTGGGATTTCCCACAAGAATTTTTTGTATGTGAAAACTATAAAGTGGACATTTTTGTTTAAAGAAACTCATATTTTCCTTTATACCATGAACCACAATCTAGTTAACTATGGGGAAACAACTAACCATCACATGCAGGGGAAGAGGTCAAAAGCAAGAGAAGGATAAGCAAAATATAAGAATATTTCTAGTAGTTTGTCAAAAGGAAAGCTCGAGCGGAAAACCACCCTGGAGAAAGAAAGCCTTGAGAAGGAAATGTTCCTCCTCCAGGAACATGGCAGGGATACTGCTACACAACCATCATCGTAAAATTGTACATTATTCTGAATAAACACTTTTACAAAATGGATGCACTGATTATCACAACTACCACCCACGGAGCTTCATACACACCCACTTGCTAATTGTGAAAGAGTAAATTTGGTCAATTATCCACCAGGGGCCAGGGAGTGTTGAAGAATGGCGCCTCTTATTCTGAGGTCATTTGACCTCACCTCTAAGATCTTCATTTCAAAATTTGTGAGTAACTTTTGAGACATACAAAGTGACAGTATTCTGAGACAATCCTCAAATTGTTCCTCGTTGTCACCAAGGGGCAGAGTTCTCTAGAGGAGCATAATGAATAAGAAACAAAGTATTTGGCTTCCAAAGATTGTTGTGCCATACAAAGGTCAAGTAAAAATTCATCTTGAGAAAGAAAGACTTGCATTTTCTGCACCAGAGTCATTGTATATCCAATTTTAAGACCCTGTTAGCCAGTAAAGAAATTCAGCACCGTACTGAGTCTCATATATAATGTAATGATTGAAAGTGTATTTTACAGTTTCTATAAAGTACTCAACACAAGCTGTGCTTCCAGGATTTGGCCTCACTAGTGTTCCTCCTCTCTCTCTCTCTCTCTGTCTCTCTATTCTTTAATTATATCCCACATAAAAATGTTACATATAACATGTTCAGAATAAAAAAGAGATCATCAAGTATTCTGGCATTGGGAAATGGAACAAGGCCTAAGACTTGGAAGGAATTTCTTGAACGGTTTGGTCCAACTAAAAGGCTGGAGGATTACAGACCCACGGAGTGAAATATATTTATCTTCATCTACACAAATGCTACAGGAGCTATGGGACGTCACAGTGTCTTTTCTGAGATAAATGTCAGCATGCTTTTGTGGAGACAGCCTGCCTGGGCCCTTCCTGTGGAGAGCCACAAGGATGATTCAGGTTTCCTTCTGTGTTTGCCAAAATCACCATGATTTTCCCAAATGATATTTTTACTTCACTTACCTTAACATTCCTTCAACTGTCTTGATATTTAAAATGAAAAAGAATGAACTATTTGGAGAGGATCACGGATGGTACGTCAAGGCCAAACGGGGTATAAAATGGCTTTCTTCCCAGTTCATCCTTTCTCTTGCTCTCAGAATGCTTGCAGCTCCATGCTAGATGACCTGTTGAAGCTACACTGCTTAGATTTCACATATTTTCTTTTTTAAAAAAATGTTTGGGGCGCCTGGGTGGCTCAGTGGTTGAGCGTCCAACTTCAGCTCAGGTCATGATCTCTCAGTGTGTGAGTTTGAGCCCCGCGTCGGGCTCTGTGCCCACAGCTCGGAGCCCGGAGCCTGCTTCAGATTCTGTGCCTCCTTCTCTCTCTTCCACTCCCCCACTTGTGCTCTGTCTCTCTCTATCAAAAATAAATATAAAAAAAAATTTTTTTTTAATGTCTAATGTTTATTCATTTTGAGAGAGATAGAGTGAGAGCAGGGGAGGGGCAGAGAGAGAAGGAGACACAGAATCTGAAACAGGCTCCAGGCTCTGAGCTGTCAGCACAGAGCCCGACGCGGGGCTCTAACCCACGAACCACGAGATCACGACCTGAGCAGAAGTTAGATGCTCAACGGGCTGAGCCACTCAGGCACCCCCAGATTTCACATACTTTCTTTTTTTTTTTCAACGTTTATTTATTTATTTTTTTGGGACAGAGAGAGACAGAGCATGAACGGGGGAGGGGCAGAGAGAGAGGGAGACACAGAATCGGAAACAGGCTCCAGGCTCTGAGCCATCAGCCCAGAGCCTGACGCGGGGCTCGAACTCACCGACCGCGAGATCGTGACCTGGCTGAAGTCGGACGCTTAACCGACTGCGCCACCCCGGCGCCCAACACATACTTTCTAAAGGAGATGTTTCCATCAGCCTGAGTGTATCCTCAGGGGAGCATGTGGCTGCACTGAAGCTGTGTAATGTGTAAACCAACTGATTTTTTGTCTACCATGTGCAATTTAAACAAGAGGTATTTACTAACAATAAGCACTGACAATGATTCTTTTGAGAATGAGAGGAATGCATTTCCAAACTGTCTGTACACAGGTGCCTATGTCACAAATGAGTAAGAAGGCAAATATCATTTTTCTTTCCTTTGAACGCTCGGAAGAGGTTGCCTTTTTGTACCCCAAGTGATTCCAAACTACGCCTTCCTAGGCTGTGATAGAAATGAAAAAGCCGTTAAAAGCAAACTCCTAAATGGTGTATTTGTAAACGGGGATCAGAATTTGGGGGTCCTGCTTTTTGTGGCCCAAGAAGGGCTTCTGTACTCAGGAAGCGAGTTGCGGGGTGCACTGGGGAAACATTTTCCGCAAAAGTACACAGGTGAGGCTCAGTCACTGAGGGAATGTTCTGAAATGAGCTTTAGAGGTAATGATGTCATGCTCCTTTCTGAAAATTATATTCAACAGAGGCTAAAAGCCTAAAATTAAAACGTTCTTTTTTTCTAGACCAGAAATCTGAGATCCCAGTGACATGGCTATATCTTGGTTGGGATCATTGTAAAATTAGGTCCTTTCGTACTTTCCTTTCCTTTCCTTTGTGTTCCGTTGCCATCAGGCACTGCTCACACTGTAACCGCACCGTAATGAATACTTTTCTCATACTGAGTTCGTGCGATCTCTTCACAGCTTGAATAAGATGTGTTTCAGAAGGAATGACTGGGAACAGCCAGCTCACTTAATGTGTTTTAAGATACAGTTTCCAAACTGGAATTCAAATATTTTAGGAACTCACTGGGCACTTTTTCAACGAAAGCTATCTTGTACGCTATTTCCTTCTCGGTTCCTAGGCACAATCTTTTCCATTAGTTGATAAACTACACCTTCTGTCTTCCTGCCCCTTGCTGATATTGTTATCTTTTTTTAACCCTTCGGCTTAAATCTTAGATATCTGGATTACAGCTTTACCGGGAATGTAGGTTTTCCTGCTGCTGTTGTTGTTTTCCAAGGACAGTAATGAGGACATTTGCATTAACGCTTGAGCTAAATAAAAATCTCTTTGTGGTTCTATTTGCTCTCACTTTCTGGAATAAAATTTAAAATGCCAGTGTAGAGTATGTGACTATATACGTATAAAATAAACTGGTTTGAAATAAAAGGTTCCAACTTTTTGACAGAAAGGAACTTATTTTCTGTGCACTATATATACTTAATGAGACGAAAAGGAGAATGCAGTTCAGCTATGGAAGCCATTGCCACGCTGGATTTTTTTCAAGAGGCCCCTGTATATGAAGTGAGACTAACAGATACGATGGACCTTTGGTTTTAGAATTCAGTTAATTTTTTTAACCTAAATATAGGGGCGCCTGGGTGTCTCAGTCAGTTAAACGTCTGACTTCGGCTCAGGTCATGATCTCACAGTTCATGGGTTTGAGCCCCGCGTCGGGCTCTGTGCTGACAGCTCTGAGCCTGGAGCCTGCTTCGGATTCTGTGTCTCCCTCTCTTTCTGCCCCTCCCCTGCTCATGCTGTCTCTCTCTCTCTCTCTCTCTCAAAAAAAATGTTTTTTAACCTGAATATAATTTTATCAGAGGGGTTGAAATTCAAAGACCTCTAAAGAGGAAAGTAGTAGTGTAACTAAGAATTAGGATTTCTTGCAAAGTGGACTTAGAACTATTATTTCTTCTTTCCATTTGTAATTTCATGGAGTTATTCCATGTCACGTTTCTGTACTTACTACTCTGACAGAAAATTTGGCAAAGGTGTGAGCATGTTTTTCTCAAAGCGTCAGTGCACTGGCTCAGTGAGTCTGGGCTAACTATGAGATTTAACTTAACACCCTAAGTGTTATGCCCTTAACACACCCTTTAACGCTAATTGTCTTGATTGGGTGTATGGGGTTTTGTTTGTTTTTCAGTTTACCTGGTGGTAATGTAATAAATCATGAAATTTCGATTGCACGACATTTAAAGATGAATTCCATCCCACTGGTAATTTTAAGATGAATTTGAAACCATGTTAATCATCAAGCAACAATGATAATGACTGTCTGTTGATCTTAGTGTCTAAAGAGCAGGTAGGAATGGTGATAGTCACTCTTATCCATCTCAAGAGCCAGAAGGGAAAAGAGTTTATGAGCATGCTGTGCGTTTCCTCCTACGACGAGTTGTGGTAAGAAAAGGGATACCGCTTCCAAAGAACTATACTTGTTTCTGCTAAATGGCTTGCTTCTGACTCCATTCCTCTGAATGGAGCCCAGAAAAACTATAGAAATGAAAGTCGGCCTGGGAAGACTGAGGGCTATCAAGAGCTGGTGTGAAGAATGAGTGAGGCCATGTTGGTATAGATATAACAGTGGCTGGAGGCTGAAGTGAAGGGATAATTTGGAAGAAAGCTGTAAATTCCATTCTTACTTTTCACCACACTGCCTACGGAAAATCATTGCTTATCCTATGACTGAAGAAATTCTCAGCAATTGCTAGGCTGTTGGGATTGGTGGCATGTACCAGGCCATGCCCCACCCCCGCCCCCCAAATTCTCTCAGGTATTTTTGAAGAGACACGCACAAGGATTTCACTACAGCCTCCTGTGAGCGCAGCAAATGCGGCCAGTCTGACCAGGAAACAGTTCCGCGTACTTTGGAAAAATAGCTTTCTCAAACAGGTTAAATTCTCCAAAGAAATGAGGTAAATCAGAGTTGTCAATATAGATTACTAATACCAGTAATTTCAATCTTCTCCTTTTCCCCATATTCTCATATCCATCAGTCCACAGAAGCATGACTGTCAGTCTTTCCTCATGCATAGCAACGGTTTATAAAGTTATCTGTGTGTCATGCAATCCAATACGGTCGTCCTTGAGCCTGTTTGGTTCCACAACTGAACTGGGTAAGTCAGGAGTTTTATAAGGCAAGCACAGAAATCAGGATGTTTTGACATCATAATTAATCTGTTGTTTTCTAAAGACTGATAACTTAGTCCCAACTGTCTTCAGAGAGAGATTCTCCGTCATTCCTGCATTTAATAATGGCAGCCAGGCTCCACACCTGCTTAACCTATGTTAGGTAACTCATTTCTCTAGCTTTGGGTTTGGTAAAGATTATAAAAGAGGGCTGAAAAACCAAACAAACAAATAAAAAAACTTTGCTACATTAGAAAAGCAATATTGAGGCGTGTCTGGGTGGCTCATTCAGTTAAGTGTCCAACTTCGGCTTAGGTCATGATCCCACGGATCGTGGGTTCAAGCCCCACGTCGGACTCTGTGCTGACAGCTCGGAGCCTGGAGCCTGCTTCAGATTCTGTGTCTCCCTCTCTCTCTGCCCCTCCCTCACTCATGCTCTGTCTCTGTCTCTCTCTTTCAAAAATATATAAACATTAAAAAAAAATTTTTTTTAAAGAAAAGCAATATTGAAAGAGATACTACATAATTTTAAATTTTCATTAACTGGAAATTTTAGGATCTCATGAAGGCAACACCAACGTTCAAGGTATTTTAAAGGAACTCTAAAAATAAAAGGATTTAATGCAGGTATCATCACTGGGTCATTCTATTATTTGGAAATCCAACTTTCCTTTAACAAAGGAAACCTACAAGAATATCATTTCTGACCAGGTTAGGATATAATTGTTATCATGCTATTTTTCAAAGCATATGGGAATAATTCTGAGGATCGGAAAACTCACTACGATTTTAAAGGTTTATCTGGCAGTTTTTCTAACCAGCGTTGCTGCATCTATCCTTTTCATTTTTATTTCTTACCAAGAAGTATCATTTTTAATTGACTCATGGCTCTCACGTTATGTAAGTAATCAGGTTTAATGAATACATTTGGTACCAGGAAGTCAGTGAATGGGAAGTCTAAAGGACCTAGGAAGGATTCTTATCAAAAATAAGCTATTAATTTCATGTATGTATATCACTACGGGCTCTTTTTCATAAATTAAGCTAATAAACAGAGCTGAGTCCTTTTTTAATAGTCTAGGTAAATAGTGGACAGAATCAGCTATAGTATAGATGCTAAAAGTCATAGGATGGTCACAATTCACACATTTTTAAAAACTGCCTGTGTAAGTCCAGGAAGCATTTGTGAGCTTTGACTAACGATGAGACAAAGCCTACACACGTACAGTCATAGTTGGACAGGTTCTGTCGGCTGGGTCAGACAAGGTCATCTCTTCCTTGGAATTCTGTTAAAATAATTTCTTGCTGTTCCAATCCATGCCTCGCCCTGCAGCCATGTTGATGTCTTTAACACATCTAGATGATTCTCTCCTTTAAAGAACGCTCAGCTATCTTTCCTATCTGGCAAGATAGCATTCACACGCCCCCTCCTGACTCCTTCCTGCTTACTGATCTGTACTTCTCCCAGGAACTCATTCAGCTATATCTCCCAGGAATCCCTACACCGCTTTCCACCCCAAACCTCCCACTTCCAACTTCAAGCCTTACCCCGTGCTTTTCATGACAATTTTCCCTTCTCAATCTGTCAGCTATATAGCTCAAGCCCAGTTTCTCTGAAAGGATCTCCACCTCTCTAGTGCCAACACAATCTAGTCTCCAAATTCCTGTAGCACATATTTTCTCATTTGCTTATTTTAGCATCTAATTATACACTTCCATATCTTGTTAATTATTATTTCAAAGTTTAATTAGGTTCGCATAATTAGGTATTTAAATAATAATTACTGCTGTGTATGAGATTTTACTGTTTTCCAGCTAGCAGAGTGTTTTGCTCTTATCAGAACCTTTTTACCTGTTGAGAGAGGAAGTTCAAGTAGAGTGATGTAGCAAAATCAAAAGTCATGTGAGGTCTCTTGGTTACATAAGTTCAAAAAATATAAAACAGAGAACAGTGATTAATTTCTTATCTGCGGCAACATCAGGCAATGTATACCAGCAGGAAATGACTTACATATACTGTCAAGGCAAGGCTTCAGTCCTTAATAAGAGTTTGGGAAGACTGTTTTTCAAGTCACGCTTGTTTTCAGTTATGTCTTTCCTCAGTGCTGCAGAGTATCTTCGGAAAATAAGACTGTTTCAAGATGTGTCCCCCACTTTTAAAAAAGTAACAATAGATTTTATACTTCTAAATAGATTTTGTTGTTGTTGTTGTTGTTTATTGTTGCATAGTTTCTTTGAAAGATTATGATTTCCCAGTCATCCTTACTGACCTAGCTTTTAATATTTATCATCAGATCCAGTTTATTAGTCATGTAAAACAGAAGAAGTCTTACATTATCACCAGATTTCATTTTGGCCTCTGAGTAATGCCCACTTTATTCACTAAATTTAGTTCCAAATTTAACTGCCCCTAAAACAAATCTAACTTCAAAGGATGGTTTGACATTATCGATAATATCTTTAAGAAACTGGTTCAAATATTGAAGGCAATTACTAAGGAGGAGTTCCAGGGGGAAAAAAAGAAAGAAAGAAAAAAGAAAGAAAGAAAGAAAGAAAGAAAGAAAGAAAGAAAGAAAGAAAGAAAAGAAAAGAAAAGAAACAGGCAAATGGTGAGAATAGTTTTAGTTTCCAAAGGTGTCTTCTTTGAAGATTAGAAAAATGAAACACTCCCTTATATGTGTAAATTCTGGTGTGTTTGTTTATATCATTGCCACATTCTAGCCATACACTAAGTGAATGTGTGTTTCATACATCCCTTTCAGTTCAAAAAGTTACTGAGTATATCTCATCTTCAAGGCACCTTGCTGGGGATAGAAACAGAAATGCAACAAAATAAAATACCTCGAGACAGCTTCCTCCCAGTGAGGAAGACATACACATATGAAAAATTATAATAAAATGTTATGCGTAAGTGTCGCTGGGCGTATCTAAAGTTTGGCTTATGATTATTCTGGGCAGGTGAGGGAAACAGAAGAATTTCCTCCTTTTTTCATCATCACGAGGGCTGTCTCAAGAAAGCAGAAGTGATGATTCCTTTTTATGGAGCATACGTTCTAGTAGACAAAGGAAAACGTTAAGTAACAAGAACAGCCAAAAACACATTGTGTTGTAGTGACACGAATTACAGCAAAAATGAAGTCGAGAATGGAGCTAGAGGTGTTGGGGTGAACAAAATTTTAAGTAAGGTGATCAGAGAAGGCTTCTGTGAAAATGTAAAACTTGAGCATCACCATCAAGGAGGGGAGGGTCTAGGCAAAGCAGCTATCTGGAGGAAGAGAGCTCCAGGCAGATGCAGAGAGCCAAAGAGAGAGAGAAGCCTGACGTGCTTAAGAAGCATCATGGAGCCCTGTATAGCCTATGTCAAAGGACGAGCACTGGGGGCCGTGGGGTGGGGGAGGCAGAGTTAATCCGAGATGAGATCAGAGCAGTAAGGACTAGGTGCATATGTCACAGGGCATTAAAGCCATTTTAGAGCTTTCACTTTTCTTTCCTTTTTAAAACCAATTAATTAATTATTTAAGCCGATCTCTACACCCACCATGGGGCTTGAACTCACAACCCCCAGATCAAGAGTCTCACTGAGCCGGTCAGGCACCCCGGGCTTTACCTTTTCTCAAGTAGAGATGGAGGCCAATGGCATTTGGGAGCTGAAGACTGCTAGGATCACACTGATTTCTTAACAAGGTCATGCTGGCTGTTGGGTTAACACTAGACTGATAAGACAAGGGCAGCCCCTGAGAGATCAGTCAGGAAGCTATTGCACTCGTCTGCTTTAGGAATGGGAGCTTGCTCCGTGAGTTCCAGCCCCGCATCGGGCTCTGTGCTGACAGCTCAGAACCTGGAGCCTGCTTCCGATTCTGTGTCTCCCTCTCTCTGACCCTCCCCCGTTCATGCTCTGTCTCTCTGTCTCAAAAATAAATAAACGTTAAAAAAAAAAAAAAAGGAATGGGAGCTTGCTCGGCTCTGCAAACAGTAGTGAGCATGGACAAAAGTGTTCAGAGCTGGGAGACATTGAGATACTAGAGCTGGCAATGCAGGCTGATGGAGGGGAAACTAGGATGTGAGAGAAAGGAGGAGGCAACGACAAACCTACGGCGTTTGAATCATCAGAAAGAATTGAGAGCAGTTCCAGCTGGAGCCCTATGAGACCTTCGAACAGAGATATGAGTGGGCCCTGAGATCTACCGTGGAGGGAGGAAGCCCTAACTGGAGATACAAATTTGCAAGTTTCCAACCATGTTGAGATAGCAGTAAAAATGGTGTCTGTTTGTTTGTTTGTTTGTTTAAGTAGTCTTCATGCCCAGCACGGAGCCCAACGTGGGGCTTCAACTCATAGACTGTGAGCTCAAGACCTGAGCTGAGATCAAGACTGAGCCACCCAGGGGACCCCCAAATAGTTTTATTATCCGTATTAACTGAATAGAACCCCAAGACCCACAAAGGTGGGCTACTAACGCAAGGTCCCTCACCAGTGGGACAGAACAGGAGTGAGAACTTAGGCCTGCCTATTCTTAGATTAGCGCTCTTTTGTTTGCCATACTTGTTAAATACATCTTCCACCCTGCTGCAATTACTTGTTGCTGCCTCCGAGCTGATACACTCAGCACAGGTTTGCTGAGCACCCACCATGTGCAGGAACCGTTCTTGGGGCTGGGAATAGAAAAAAGGAACAGAAGTGACAAAATCCTGTCTGTCGAGCCTGCATCTTGTTAGGGAAGGACACAAATAAACAAGGAGATATGTGATAGATTGCTTGATGATAAAATACAGAGTTTAACAGTAAGCCCAGGTAAAGGGGGAAGGCAATACCAAAGGCAGCAGAGGCGTGATTGTGTCGTCGTGTTTCACAGGGTAGGCATGGAAGGGTTCACGGAACTGACCTGAGCACTGACCTGTGGAAATGAGAGACAGCCATGTGGAATCTGGGGGACAGCAATGTGAGATGATTTCCCCCCGAAGTCAGTAAACCAGAAGAGGAGCAAAATAAGATTTATGAGTGAAGAAATGTGTTCTCCCCCTGGCCTAGCAGTAAATGGATTTTTCACCAGGTAGCTTAATTTACAAAACAACAAATTTACATCTGATAGTGTGGGGTGAAAAACAGACATTGCTCTCAAGCTGAAAAACATGAAAAACAATAAAATAAGTAATAATGCAAACTGGCTATATTCCAGAAGGTAGGAATTAGCCTTTGAATCATCCTTTACAGCCCTCCAACCAAAAGATACATGAACTACACAATGATACAATGTTACTCTTAAAAAAAAAAAAAAAAGGCGCCCTTGCAAGTGCTGCCATCTTGTGGCACAACAGAAAACTGTTATTAAGTTACGGCATTAATGGCTACCTTTACGTTACTATTGTTTGTCTTAATTGATCAAATGCGTCTATTAGAAGAGAAAAAGTATGCTTTATAACTGATCTTGAAGGCGAAATACCTTTCAACTAATTTAACATTCAATTAAAGAGCTGGAAAAAAAAGTGAAATTTACAAAAACTGAGACTTTATTAGCTTGCCTAAAAGAATGTTAATTGCACTGTAAAATTACTTCGCCGTACTTAAAATTTCTCCCCAATGCACAGATACATGATTCTAAGGTAAATTTCATTATTCTGTACTCCCCAAATTATCCTTTTCTCTGCACTTTAAGCAGATCTTGTTTTTCAATCCGTGACAAATTGCTTTCTGCAAATACTAGATAACATCATACACAGGGTAATTTTTATTCCCTGTGTCCCTGACTTTTGTGTTTGTTAGCCTTTAAGTGATTTGAACAGACCGGTTGCCTGGGTATTTAGGAGCATTGTGCTTGGAGGACTAGGATTCCTGGGGGTGGGGGAAGGAGGGAGCTGCCTAAGGCCATGATTTACTGTGCTTTGAAAACGAATTCCCTGTCTCTCGGAGAGTTAAAAATCACAGGCCATCACCAGTGGTATGTTATGGTGACCCCATATGTCTTGAGAGCAAAAGTATTGGAGGCATCACTCAAATGCAATTGAGTCACAGGTCTGCCCTACAATTCCATCTCTGGCTGTTTGTCCGCGGCCCTGCTCCTGCCTGATCCCACATTGATCCTTATTGCCTTACAAAGGATCGCTGCCTGCTGGGCCTCACAGACCTATCTCACCTCCCTTACCGGGTATTATTTTTATATTGTCAAAGACATATGGCGTTTACATTTGATTCTGTAGCAGTGACTCCCACACCTCTTGAACCTTGATTCCAGATTTAAACAGAATCAATGTTCATGGCAGAAGCACCTAGCGGTCTTCCTGTGTCCACCCTCCACGTTTTCATGGCCAGTAAGAGAAACCTTGATTATTTTCACCTGCACACTTGGCTGCCCAGAATGAAAAGTGAATTTCCCAGTCTTCCAGAAATGGCTCTCTGACTGTCCTAGCCCACGAGAAAGAAGCAGAAATGCTGAGTGAATCCTTACAGGAACTTAAAAAAAAAAAAAAGACAGCTAATGTCCTACACATTAATTTTTCAAAATCAGTTTCAAGAAGTATCACGTATGTTGGAAGAGGCTAACCATGCTCTATATGGTGAGAAGTAAAGCCTACAAAATTTCAGGGGAACGCCACATCATGGAGATTCCAGGAGTGCAACAGGATGGGGCATGCCCAGACATACCCTCCAAAATAAAAGACACATTATTGCTGCTTGAAGTCTGACCCGCTTGTGGGACACCTCTGAAGGATCGCCCAGGTTCAAAACTCCCTCCACTGGAGGGACTGAGACCTCTCTTGCAACTTCCCTGCCCCATTCTCTTTTCTTCAGTTCCTCAGACATGAAAGGGAAGGAGTGACCAGCTCCGCCTCTCCCTAAACTCCTGCACACATCATTTCATTTCTGAGTGCTTTTCTAGTGAACCCAGCCTAAGACGTCTTTCAGTGTCCACCCCATCTCGACGCAGACCTATCAGGCTTACACATTCTTCTGAACGTCACAGGGTCTGATGCTAAAGGTGTTTAATGCTGACCTCGAACCCCTGTCTATCTATTTACGGACAGTATATAAGGTTATTGACAGTATACAATATAATCTTACACATACTGGCAGGTTTTTAAAACACTGGACAAAAGGCATAGAACGTATCTTGAATTATCTCTAGAGTATAGATAACATTTGTTGTTCTCTTTACTGATACTTTTCCTAGGAAAGAAAAGGTATTATTTTTTATAACAAAAAAATTTTAAGTAGGTTTTTTTAAATGCTTATTTATTTATTTGGGTGGGGGAGCAGGGAGAGAGAGAGAGAGAGAGAGAGAGAGAGAGAATCCCAAGCAGGCTCTGCACTGCCAGTACAGAGCCCAACATGGGGCTTGAACTCACAAACCGTGAGACCATGACCCGAGCTGAGATCAAGAGTCAGATGCTTAACGGACCGAGCCATCCAGGCATCCCAAACAAAAATTTTTAAATAAAGCAAAACCTTTCCTATCTCCTAATACTGCTAACAATAGCTACCAACTGAGAAGACCAAATACACCCAAAAAAGGGAATGGATTTGTAATACAAACCCTATTTGTTGCAACTGACAAGCACATAAATTATCTGTTTCTACGCATTCCAAGAAGAGAAGGGAGATCAACTGTGTGGCTCTGCCTAGGAATATTTCAACACTCAAAAAGGGAAAAACAAAAACAAAAACAAAACAGTGAGCTATTTCTGCAAACTCTGTCAATTGATGTTTCTGCCATAATCTACTTTGAGCCAAGTTGAAGATAAACACGAACAAAAGTGTGGAGTGAGAACCACGTTATAACACAATCACTTAGCATTGTTCAGGTTAATGAGCATGAATGACCTCTAAGAATTTATCAGGACGGGATTCCTGGTGGTGGTATTATTATTAGAAATTACAGAAAGGACTGCGAGTTCACCTTCAGCTAACATAGGAGATCCTGACTTTCAGCCTTCACTCTACTGAGGTGTAATTCATTTGGTGAAGTCTCCCTTCTTTTTCCTTTTAGTTCCATCCTACACTATCCTCCAATTTTTGCTGCATTTCTTAAGGAAAAAAAAATCTCATAATTCCTTACATATTTAAAACTAATGCTTTATTTGGAGACGGTGCATCTCCTTCTCTGGAGCCAATAACTACACAGAATTAGAATTGTTTCTCAGTGCAGATAACACTGGCTATTTCCACCACAGATTACCATGGCTTTTCATTTTTTACTTACAGGGATAATCATAAGCCAGAGTGATAGTGGACACACTTGAAATTTGCTCTGTGTTGGTGTGCCTTTTGGGCTTGTGTCAGAAGATTCTAGGACCTCATGCATTTGGCATACAAGTGACTCTCTCTTAAGATGACAATACGTATGTTCTTTCAGATCTGTAAGTCCACCTGTAATGATGCTACATTTTACAGATCACATCTTCCTCCCTCTAAAGTTATAAAAGGCCTTAACCTTAAGGATACATGAAATGCTTTTCAATAAAAACATTAACTAGTCATAACATTGTGTGGTCAATTACTAAATAATATTATGATAGCTGAATGCCTTGGAATATTAACAAGGAGGGAAATAAAATATTAAATGAACTTGATACTTATGTAATCAATATTAAATTATTTTAATAGTCAGTACTCCTGTGTTCTTAGGCAGGCCTGCACATATTCTTTGAATGGGTACTGGGTGGCTCACCTTCGCTAAGAAAACACATCCCTTTCCTTTAGGTGCTGTTCTGAGCACAAGTATTTTCTCGGTAGATTCCTGGCTCTTTAAGGGTTGGAGTTTCAGGTTCATATTTTCACTCCATAGCCATCAGCATGGTGCCAGGGTCTTGCACCCAGATAGTGCTAATAGTTACACATCTAACTGATTGATAGGCAAGAGGTTAACACTGCGATGAAACCAACTATATACATGAGTGCTGACAGCTTTGAGTACGAACGAACAGTTGATATTTGGTTAACGGCAAGTGAACGAACAGCTATGGACATACATTCTCAGGTTAGCCGGAGCTAACTGCGACTGTATGTGGCTTGTTAAAGATGGCCACGAGTTCCTCGATTATACTTCCTTCTTGGAAACTGTGCCGGATGTGCCTTCCTTTTGAATCCAGGCTAGCCTTTGACTGCCGTGACCAACGGAGCATTCTGTAAATATATTATTCTGGTTCCACATCTGGCCTAAAGAGGACAGACAAGTTCCATCTTCGTTTCTAGGAGCTCTGTGCCACAGTGTAGGAAGTGTGACTACCCGGAGGGACAGAACACCCGTGGGGAGGGCCTGAGATTACAATTCTGAGGGAACAGGAGTGACACTGCATTCTCCCAGCCGTCTCTGTCAAGGCAACAGGCGTGTGGATGAATCCGTCTTAGACCCTCCAAACCAGACCAGTGGCCGGCTGAACACCACCAAGTGACCCCAGTTGATGCCACATGGAGCAGAACAATAACCCAGTTTAACTGCCCGATTTCCCGAATCACAAAATCCGGAGATATAATAAGAGGATTGATTTAAGCCACTACTGTTTGAGGTAGTTTCACGCACAGCAATCAATAACCAGAACATTCTACAGGGTGGTTTGCCCAGGACAGTCCCAATGTCTGCCGGTGGTCCAAGCACCCTGTCATGATTTATATTTGCTCTGGATTTTCAGTTTTCACAAAGGATTATCAAGAATTGTGTTTAAATAAGCCAATATGGGCTTGGTAGTTTCTGTCATGTGCTGATCCAGAAAGAGAGTGAGAATTATGTGAACTGAATAGTTGCAACCTGAAACCTACTTCAAAACTGAGACAACCAATGAAACCTTTTCTCTTCTGAAGCCCCCAGACAGAAACAGACTAACATTTCCCCTTGGAGTTTGGCAATGTAGGGTGCTTGCCAGATGATGTTATGCTCCTGAATCATTAGCTGCCAAAGACAACCATCTCCTTCTGGTCTCAGGCAGTGGTGAAGGGAGAACCATTCTATTTGCTGCTATGGCTGGCCAGACAGTCGTGCCTCGGTCCTGTCTTGTTCTACAAGAGAGACACATTTGCCAGGCCACCAGTCCCGCATTAAACTGTTTATAGTAGATAGGGGTGAGGGGCCTCAGGGAGGAACATGGGAAATTTTAAGTTAGGTGTATGTGACTAATGTGTATGGAAGAGGGCTGCAGGTGTCCTTCTACAGAGTGAATAGAAAATTGTCTGTATCCTTGATGTAGTGGTAATGTCATCTTTGTATTATGTAAATAGATAATATTTATTCCTCGTTTCTCAAATCTTAAAATTTGCAAGAAATGTTCAGAAGCAATGAGCTAAAATTAAAAGTGCACATTTAAGAAAAAGGAAATATTGAATTTTCAGTTCTCAAGAAAGCAGATGACAAAAGAAACCTGCACAAAATGTTCATCAGTGCCCATCCACCATGATATCTGTACTGTATCACTAACCCATAAAATCCAGAAGGCACAAATCTGCTAAAGAAGGATAGGCATTTGCCTCAAAAATTAATTATTTTAAGAAAGCTGTGCCTGAAGAAAACGATTTAGTATGTGTAACTGCAGAAAACGTGTTTACACACGAACCTGCGAAGCCTGACTTCCAATTGTATCGAAAGTCTGTTTTTCGAGATTAAACGCGTTCATTTTCAATTTCAAGATGTCTTGAAGCAGTAGTTGTCAATGCATCCACTACTAGCAAAGAGGAAGAAAAAAGACCTTTGCAAACAGTGAACTAAAGCTGTTTGTTCACCAATATCCTCAAGTGCTTCAAATAGAACATCATTTAAATTCATATCAAAAGTCACTCAAATATTTTTCATCCAATTATTGGAACCAGAGAGAAAGAAGTGTTCAGTTCATTTTGCAAAAGTGAAACAGCTGAGAGCGTGAAAGTTGTTTGAAAGTTCAACACTGAAGGCAGCATGATTCAGTTAGGAGTAAAAATGCAAAGACGGACTTAGAATCAGCGAGTTTTATGATAAAAACAATAGTCTTAAAAAGTAGTTGAGAGAATAATTCACTTGGAATTGATGGTGATGAACATATAATTTATAATTGAGTTCAAACAAGTTTCAAGAATCTACCAATTGAAATAGAGTAAGTTAACTGTCCACATTTACGATTTACAAATATTATTACATATACATACTTGGGGTGACTGGTTTGCATTGTTTGTGATGAAGCGATATTTAATATTTTAAAAATCACTCCAGCACACTTGTAGACACTTCATTAATTGAAAATTAATTCGTGGTTAGATATATTTAAGCCTTTGAAGAACCACCTTGCAGATCAACATACGTGTTCCATGATGACATTGAAAATTTCGGTACAAGAGCTCTTTAAACTTGAGAATAATTTTATATAAAGTAATAGGAAACTTTTAATCAAAGTGTTCCGCAAACCAAGCATTGGAAATCTTTGAAGCGTTTACATTTTGAACTGACCGAAAGCATTGCTTGCGAAATGGAAGACAATGAAAATCATCCTTACAAAAGCTAGAGAACTGAACAAACTGATACGGGCACTCAGTGGATGCACACGATGTAAGTCTGTTGCTTTATCCTTGAAACATGAAATGTCTCAGTTTGCAGAAATAGTCTCTAATGGAGGAGCTCCTGTTTGTAGTTTCTTTTCCATACTGAAATCAAATGGAGAAGGCTTACAGTTTTCTAACATTTAAGCTTGGCAAAACATTAAAAAGAATACACAGAGACAATCTGTCTTAGAGGAATATTTGTCAAAGATGGTTCCTTGAAAGGAGGTTAAAAAAATACCTAAAATATTAAGCCAAAAGTATTTTCAAAGTTTAACAAAAAATTTAAGATTGAGGAAATCTTCCATTTAGCAAGACTTGCTCAGAGTTTGTTAAGCATGTCAGCACCTGGAAGGAGAGCACTTTATCAAGTAAAATTATCAGAATTTACAGATGAGTCCATTTCAAATTCGTGACCAGAAAACGCAACTTTCTAGAAGATGACAATTTAATGAAAAATTTATAATAATAAGATTTTATTGAAAGTATATTCTCCAGAAAATATCAATGACAAAGTATTAAAAGTAGAAACTGCTGTGAAACTGATATGTGACCTTATACAAAAGACAATTATTTTGCTTATTGTAAAATTTCAGTTCATCAATGTTTTTGCTTTAGTGTATATGGGTATATCCTATTTTTGAAAATCAGTTTTAAATAGAATGGTTTTATAGGTCCATCAAAAAATACAACCTATCTGCTTACCTATAAGTATTTCTAAAAGTTATAACATCTTAATGATTTTAGTGCCCATGTTTGCTCTCAAAAATGTCCCATTTTTGATGATAAATGATGTGGTTACTTTACTTATTCCTAATCTGAATTATTACTTCCAGTCATTTCTTCACTTCACTCACATGATAGCCTCATGCTATCATTATCGGATTATTTTTCTTTCTTCATGTTGCAGAAAAATCCATTTCTTCCCACTACTTTTTCCAGTCTGACATTTCTCCATTTTCCTATGAACACTGCTTTCTATTCCCTGAATATGCTTCTCTCCTTCTCTCAAATGTCTAGGACATTGGTAACGCTCTTTTTTGACATCCTGAATTCTTCCTTTCGAAAGCAACTTGTGACAATATTCCCCATTTTTCAAAATCTGGTTCAAATACTGTCTACTCCCACATCGTGTGAACCACAATTAATCTCATCCCCTTTTCTCTTCCTGAAGAATTTTACTCATAAATCTATTGGAGTACATCAAATTGCTTTGCATTGAAGATAACTGCCTGCCCAGTTTTCTTCTCCTAAGTAATTATGTGTCAAATACCATATTTTCTCTTTTTTCAGTTTTGAACTAACTTTTAAAAATTTATTTACTTATTTATTTATATACGTACATACGTATGTACGTATGTATGTATGTATTTTAGGGAGGGGCAGAGAGAGAAAGAGAGAATCCCAAGCAGGATCCATACTCAGTGCAAAGCCCAACCCTGGGTTGCAGGGTGGATAAGCTGACTGGTGCTCAATATACTTTTGGACTAATTGCTATTTTTCTGTAAATATGTTTTACTCGCACATCTCTCTTTACACATGTAATGTGAATCTAAGACCCTGATTAATCAAATGTTTTTAGTTATGACTCATTAAAATAAGAAAATGTGTTTAGCCAAAAAAAAAAAAAAAAAAAAAAAAGAGAGACAGATAGAATTTCTGCTAATACAAACAATGGGAAATTGCTTGAATTTAATTTGTTTATAAAGAGCTTTTATGTTTATAAAGAGCTTTTTAAAAAATTGACATCACAAAATTCAAAAAGCAAATACAACAAATTGTATGATTTAAACTGTTACTCAACTATGTGTTGTAAGAGTATGAAAATGGACATCAGATTTTAAGTATAAAAGAGGAAGACATTACTGGATTTATTTGTAGCTTCTTGTGCATTATTACTTGATGTGCACTATGATTTGTAGTCATACTGTTTTTCTGTTCACTTTGATTTCCCCACAGCTTTGGAAGTTAGGCACATCCCAGTTCTACTTTTCTATTGACTTAAAATTTTAACAAACAAACTTTACTTAAAATCAAATACTACTTATTATCTCTCTCTCTTTTAAAAAATTTTTTTAAATGTTTATTTATTTTTAAGAGAGAGAGAGAGAGACAGAGTGTGAGTGGGGGAGCGAGAGGGCGACACAGGATCAGAAGGCTCCAGGCTCCAAGCTGTCAGTACAGAGCCCAACTCGTGGCTCCACCCCAGGAACCGTGAGATCATGACCTGAACTGAAGTCGGATGTTCAACCGACTGAGCCATCCAAGTGCTCCTAATCTCTCTCTCTCTTATTCCTAAACAATCAGGGACTTCTTGACCATATTAAATTGCAATCACCAACCCTTGTCTGCCTTACATGTTATTATTTTGGTTCTTTTTGTTGTTTCTTTTAACCACAAAAACTAGGCATTGCTATTATTATTTTAAATAATCACTGTTACCTTAAATTTGCCTGTGAGTTTACCAGTTTCCTGGTGCATTTCATCCTATGCCTCAGACATTCATTTCTCCTCAGATATTTCTTCAGATAAGATCTATTGGTAATACAGTATAAGTTTTGGGTTGTCTGAAAAATGTTTGTACTTCAACTTAATTCTTGAACAAAAATGTACCTTGGAATACAATTTTATGTCAGTAGTTGTATTCTTTTTGCATTCCTCAAGATATAATTCCCTACCTTAGTGCTTCATTTGTTGATATCGTTGAAGATTCTCAGTCTTATTTGTAATCTTTTTATTCTCTCTGTTGTGCTCCTGAATCTTCATTTTCTACTAGTTCTATAAAATTATCTCTTCAAACTATCCCTTCAAATATTACCCTTTTCTTATCTGCTTGATTCTCTTCTTTGGAGGCTCCGATTAAAGATACATTAGAAATTTTCATTCACAACTCTGTGTCACTTAACCACTCTTTTGTATTTTTCATCTCCTTATCTTACCATTTTGCAATATGAGTAATTTCTTCAAATCCACCTTCCATTTCACCAATTTTTCTTAACCCTACCTATTCTCTCATATTATTCCAACTTTCCATCTGATATTATTCTCTTTCTCCCTGAAGAATATGCTTCACTATTCTAAAATACCATTTTCATAGTGATTTATTTAGTTGAAAATGCCTTATTTTCTTTATTTCTTGGAATAAAATTTACATGGGGCTATAATCCTGGTCTGGCCATTATTTTCTTTGAGCTCTCTCAATATACCTTTCCCTTACTTTCTGGCTTTTCTTGTTCTCAAGAAATCTGCAGTCAAATAGTTGCTCTTTGGATAGTAATCCTCTACTTTTCCCAGCTGCTTTTGATATTATTCTTTGTATCTTTGATCTTCAACCAGCTTTATTTTAAGTGTAGGTGTGCTTTTGTAACCTTGCTTGGAGTTGGTTTCAACTTCACGAATCTGTGGCTTAAATCGGTTTTAGGTATGGGAAATCCTAAGGCATAACCTCTGTAAATATTGTTTCCCCTCTTTTCTCTCTCTTCTCTATTACTGAGATTTTAGTTAAACTTGTGCTAGAACTTCTACTGTATCTTTTTTTTAAGATTTAAAAAAAATTATTTATTTATTTTGACAGACAGAGAAAGAGAGAGAGCAAGTGGGGAAGGGTCGGAGAGAGGGAGAGAAAGAATTGCAAGCAGCCTCTGCACCGACAGTGCTAAGCCTGATGTGGGGCTCGAACTTCACCACCAGCTGAGATCAAGAGTTGGACGCTTAACCAGCTGAGCCACTCAGGTGCCCTTTTTTATTGTGTCTTTTATGTTTTTATCCTATCTTGCCATTTCCCCAACATATTTCTGTTGTTCAGGCTGGATTTTTTTTTCTGAATTATTTTCCAATGAGCAAATTCCATCTTCAGCGATCTCTAATCTAGTCCTTTCATCATCCATTAGTATTAAATCTTATTCTCTTCAATGATAGAATTTCTATTTTCTCCTTTTTAAAATTTGTTGTGTCATTTTTCTTCTTAAGCTGTGGTGGTTTTTATTTTGAGACATGATATGCATACCATAACATTTATTATGTTATGTTAAAGTGTATGATTTAGTGGTTTTAGTATATTCAAAAGGTTGTACAATCATTACTACTATCTATTTCTAGAACAATTTCATCACCTCAAAAAGCATCCCCATATCATAAGAAATCACTCCCCATTGCTTTTCCACTTGGCTCTGGCCAACGCCTCATCTACATTCTCTTTCTAGGAATTTGCCTATTCACAGTATTTCACATACAATATGCAGCCTTTTGTGTCTGGCTTCTTGCAGTTAGCATAGTGTTTCTAAGATTCATCCATGTTGTGGTATGTATTAGTACTTTATCACATTTCATGGCTGAATAATATTACTTTGCATGGATATGCCACCTTTGGCTTATCCAGTCATCAACGGATTGAAATTTGTTTCAGTGTTTTGCCTATTTGAATAATGCTATCTCTTTGTAGATAGCATACAGCTGGCTGCTGTTTTTATATCCATTTTTCCAATACCTGCCCTTGAACTGAAGAATTCAAATGGACCAAATGTACTTATTAATAAACCAGAATTTTTGTCTGCCTTTTTGGTGTTCATTTTCTATATGTCTGGAATGCTTAGCCACAAAGTTCTCTCCCTCATTTTTTTATGATCTTCTCTCAAACATTAGCTGCTCAGTGAGGTCTTGGCTGGCCATCGTGTTCAAAATTTAAACATTTTCAACACATACATTTCCCAATTCCAATCCCTACTTGATTTTTTTCAATATTTGTCATTATCTATACACCACATATTGAATTTATTCACATCACTTATTGTATATATTGTTTTATCCACAAACACATTTAGCTCATTAAATTGTAAGCTTTGTGGGGGTAGGTTTTTTTTGTTTTGCTTTTTTTTTTTTTTTTTTTACATTTCCAGGACCTAGGAGAGGGTCTTGCCCATAGTAGAAGTCCACCAAATATTTTGTTGAATGATGTTGAATGAATGGTCAAAATACTTGGCCATTTTTTTCTATGAATCTCAGTGGAGGATGGTTGTTTTCTTTTCAGTCAGAGACACCATAAATTTTTTAAATATTTATTTATTTAGAGAGAGTGTACACACACATGTGAGTGGGGGATGGGCAGAGAGAGACAGAAAGAGAGAGAGAAAATCCGTGCTATCAGCACAGAGCCTGACACAGGGCTTGATCTCATGAACCATGAGATCATGACCTGAGCTGAAAGCAAGGGTCGGATGCTTAACTACCTAAGCCATGCTGGCAACCCAATCATAAATTACTTTTCGAATTTAATTTTAAATGCTGCTTTTAGAGTACTTTAAAAACAAAATAGTTTATAATCCTTATTATATGTGGTACATAATAAAGTTTAGGCTTACAGATGTTCAAGTGGGGGACTAGCAAAATAGAATTCAATAGATGCACTAAGTGAAGACTCTGCATGATCAGAAGGCAAACTTGATCGGACTCAGGGGAACTCTAACTTCAGCATACCACTTTCTTCTTACTAACCGAACAAGAGGTGTTCAGTAGCTCCAGCCATCCAAAACACAATGATTGAACTGCAAGTCCAAATAGTTTCCTGCCACTTAGCATTCTCTCTTAGCTATTTCAAGGTCGCCCAAACTCATTATAACTAAAACCAAAATACACTCCTCTTCACACCAGATCCCCTCCCCAAGAATTCCATTTCAACCATCCTATTACACAAGCGTTACTGACACAAGCCTTACTTTTGTTAAGTCTTAATATGAAATCTATCATCAAGTACCCTGCCATCTACCACCTAAATACCTATTAAATTTATCCCTATTTCTCTCTGTGTGTCACTACTGTCCTAATTCAGATTACTATCATCTCTGTTGGGTTTCCTGCAACGGATTCTTAACTGGTTCCTCCCTGCCACTTTCATTCTTCTCCGATCCATTCTATACACTTCAGCCAACATAATTTTTGCAAAAGTAGAACTGCTTCAAATATTTAATCAGCATTTCATTCCTCTTAAGACAAAGAAAATATTCTGGAACTTGACCTAATGCTCTCTGCGGTTTGGTCCCCGCCTATTCCTTCATCTTGAGCCGTTCTCCTTCTCCCCTCTTTATACAACTGCTACAATGACCCTTTCTCATTTCTTGGAATGCACATTTTTTTAACTCCTGCTGTTTTGTTCCTACTTCCTGAGTCGCCCTCATTCCCTCATTCTCTCTCCACATATAGGCCTTTTAGTCTTCCTATTCATCTAAAGAACTATCATTTCACAACCATCAGATTTCAGCTCAATTCTTCCGTTCTCACGGAAGCTTCCCTGACCATCTTCCCCACCCACCACTCCACATACCTGGACTAGGTATCAAAGTCATATTCTCCTATGAACCGTGTTCTTTTTCTCATATTACTTACCTGACTTGCAATTAAATACCACTTATAAGGTTACTTGATTGTTATTAGTATTTTAAGCTTTGCAAATTCAAGACCATGCCTGGTCTTCCTCCGTATGTTTTACCCAAATATAATGCCCAGTACAATAAATATTTATTAAATGAATGTGTTATACAGCTTTGTATAAAATAGACCATAACCTGATGTTATGGTGCCCCTGTGGCTTTCTTTTTGCATTACCTTCACTGACATTGCCCCACCTTCTGCCCACCAGTAACAACTCCACATAGCAGATGTGGTTATCTCAAGCTCTCAGAGCAAACAAAGGCAGTACTGCTCAATCCTGTGGTCAAGGACCCACATAATAGTATAACTGCAGCAGGCAAATACATGGCCCACCACAGACAAAAAGGATGGTTCTTTCAGCACTGCCCATCTCCATAAATTCTTTATTGCTGACATATGAAAAAGCTGTCATGTTTTTAATAAATAAAGAAATACATGTATGTGTATGTATGTATTGGAAGTGCATGAATGCACTGGAAAATCAGTATTGATCCTACACACAGGCATTACTCAACTCCCTCGTCGTCTTTTTAGTACTTGTTGACTCCAAACCCAGCTCCATGAAAACTGAAGTTGGCCAACTTCTTTTTTCAATGAGTTCTTCCATTCTACTTTTCAACCCCTATCGCCTCTACTTTCATTCTTTCTTCATGACGCATCAGGATATCCTGTGGTTCTTGAGATACCCGGTTTCACCTCCTCTCCCTCTCCTGTCTTTAGCCTCCTTTACTTTGTTCCCTGCGGCCATTAACAGTTAAGGATATTACCAGATGATTTTTTTTTAATGTTTTTTAATGTTTTAGTTCTTTTTGAGAGAGCGAGCGAGCACGGGAGTGACAGAGAGGTAGAGGGAGACACAGAATCCGAAGACAGGCTCCAGGCTCTGAGGTAGCTGTCAGCACAGAGCCCGACGCAGGGCTCGAACCCATGAACTGTGAGATCATGACCTGAGCAGAAGTCAGACGCTTAACCAACTGAGCCACCCAGGCACCCCATATTACCAGATGATTTGTAAATAACTCAAATTATGACCCCTTCTGGGAAGACATTCTCTAGTCGTGGAATTCCACTTATATAAAATAAGCTGTTGGATGATAATTGTAGGATCAAAAAATATCATACATGTCTCTGATTCAAACAGTGTAGGGATCCTCTAGCAATCAAAGACAACCCAGATCTTTTGTTTTCCCAGTGGTACTATTCTTAGAGAGTATTAAAAAACAAATCAGTACAGCATGTAAGGAAATGTATCTTTTTAAAACTACTGAAATGTTTTAAAAGCAAAAGCCACACCCCTAAAACTCCACATTATAGTGCTTGCTATAGATTCCTCCCTGCCCTTGGAAACCACCCAATGATTTTCATGTGGTGCTTTAGTAGTTCTCCACCCCCATGATTGATGTGGCTTGAATGCTAACGTTATAGTTCCCTTGTCATCCAAAGTGATTTCCCAAGATGATCTGTTTCCTCTCAAGCTTCAGATAATTTAACCTATACTCTGTCAACAGCCAAGGCAGCTCTTACGAAGATCAAATTAACTTACCATCAAAGATGTATATATATATATATATATATATATATATGTGTGTGTGTATGTATACATACACATATATACGTATATATACACACACACATATATATATAAAGTTTCTGGATCCTAGTCAGTATTCTTAGATGTTCCTGGACATGACTGAAGATCTAAAACATGTTCTAACTACAGACACTACGGAACACAAGTTCTATTTATTTAGAGTTAAAGGAGATTGATTTTAAACATCCATTTTTTTCCCAGGAAAATTATTTAAGCTTCATTTTGAGGACATGCATGAAACAAAAGGAGGATTTAAGGAAATGATCCTCTGGACAACAGAAGAATGTCTCCCGCTATTTTATCTTTGATGATCTTGATAGTTTGGGTAAAGACCCTTGTTTTGGCCTAAATTGGGGAAGGCCTCCATTGTGCATATTCCCTGATCCACTGGGAGGGGTGCCTTTCTAGTAGCAAAAGTGTTTCTGATGTTCTCTTATCAATGTTTTCAATTAAAACTTGGAGATAAGATTTCCAGTCTGTACATAAAAGACCAGGAAAGGGAAAAGAATTCACAAAATCTGTGCTTTATAAAGATCAAACTGAAATTTATAGAACTGTCAGCAATTCTGGCCTCTGCTTCCACTCATCATCCACCTAGACCACCTTGCCAAAGGCACTCCACTGTCTGTGGCACCACCTCAGGAAATTGCTTAAATCAGACACCAGAACATAAATGCTTGAGTCTGATCTTTTCATCTATATCCACAGAAAATACTGTGTTCTGTTGTCTTTACCACAGGTTAGTACTTCTAGAATTCCTCCACGTTTCTTCATTCCTATGGGCTCTACTTTACTTGTGACCACTATCAATGCTCGCTGGATCACGCAGAAGCTTCTGCCTGACTTCTCCAGTCTGATCTCTTATAAAGCTTTCTATATGTTCCTCCTCATACCCTATCCTCCAACAAAGCTGACATATTGGCAGTTCCCAGCATATAGCATGCTCACTCTTATCTCTGGGCTCTGTGCATTCTGCTTCTTTTGTTTTGACTTCTCCCCAGTCTTCCCTAATGACTGCTTGTTTTCTATGTTTCCTTCAAGGATGATCTCAAGTAATTAATGTTCCCAACCTTTCCTCCCACTAGGAATCTGATGGGTGTCCCTCCTGCATGTTTTTTCAGCCAAAAGAAAATTTAAAACAAACTAAATCAAACTTACCTTTTAACTAACAGTATGGTTTTAATGAGAAAAATATGTTTCCAGTAGACTTTAGGAATTAATGAAAAATAATGTGCATTTCTTTTTCTGACCATACATTTGTATTCCAGAAGTCAAGGTCATGAGATTAACTCAAAGGAGAGAAGCTGCTAATGTCACAGCACTTTATTAAGGCAATGTGGTAAATGGAATCTTGTCACCTCCTTCCCACAAGGTCATTCTAGAAGCTCCTTGATTTATAGACCTATTTATAAAAAGTACAGGTCTCCATAATTGGGTGTCTTTTCCTTTTCAATTTTATGGTCCACAAGAGAAGGTG
Organism: Acinonyx jubatus; assembly: GCF_027475565.1. Classification (NCBI taxonomy): domain Eukaryota; kingdom Metazoa; phylum Chordata; class Mammalia; order Carnivora; family Felidae; genus Acinonyx; species Acinonyx jubatus. Next base: position 105,103,725 of record NC_069380.1, on the reverse strand, counting down.
GATGATTTAACTCATTAGAATTTCAGCACTTAGTTCTTTCTATAAATACTCATCTCTACCACTGTTTTCCTCTCAGCCAAAAAGTTTCAGAACTCATCTATGTTCTGTAATTACAATATAGTTTCAATGTATATGGCGCACTACAGAACACTATTTTTCCTTTACTGGTGTTGCTGTCACGAACTCAGATTGTAACCATCCAAAAAACTTGTGGACTAAAGCAGAGAGATTAATGAGTTTAACAAGTATGAGTTCTTGATCAAAAAGGAAAAGTAATTTGCTCTTCTAAATCCTCTTAAGTGTATAAATAAAATCTAAAAGTAGCCAAAGTTAAGTCTCATACCCCCCAGGCACTATCCCAGCTGTACCCTTTTCCAATCTTAGTGTCTGTCAAGTATCTTGTGTCCTTCCAGGCTCTTAGCTTTGCCTTAGGAAATTTGTATTAGCTCTTTCAAATTCATGAAAAAGCCTGATTAGCTTTAAATAGTATCCTGCTTCCATTCATGTCTGGAGGAGGGGCTTAACTACAAGTAATAAGTCTTCAGAGAAGCAAATTTGCGGGAAGAGAGCCTTCAAGACACTTCAAATCTTAATTGTCTAAGCATCAAGCACACACTATCCCAGAGGGATAGGAGGGTTAGTATTAAAACTGTCCTGTTTAGGGGTGCCTGGGTGGCTCAGTCAGTTGAGCATCTGACTTCGGCTCAGGTCATGATCTCAAGGTTGGGTTTGTGAGTTCAAGCCCTGCATTGGCTCTCCATTGATAGTGGAGAGCCTGCTTGGGATTCTCTCTCTCTCCACCTTTCTCTGCCCCTCCCCTGCTCTCTCTCTCTCAAACTAAACTTAAAAATATATACACACATAACTTAATATTAAATCAACATTAATTATTTTTACTATTTCTTTGATTATAAAGGCACTTTAGAGTCTTACAGGACCTTAGGATTTTCATTAATGGGGAATTCTTGCTGATGTGAACTAAATACATTTTTATTATGTAACACAAAAATTGAGAGTTGATTACTTAGTATTTCTACTAAAGATATTAACTACAGTTTGCCTTTGCTACACTCCCTTCTACCAGCTGCTAGAGAGCAGTGGCTTTGTTTTGTACTCATGCAACCCCCACTCGGAACAGATGATTGGAGTTCACTGAGCTCTTGGATGGGATTAAAGTTTTCAGTAAGTGTGAGGACTTTCTAAAATTTATTTATTTTGAGAGAGAAATCAATTGTGTGCATGCACGCAGGAGAGGGTCAGAGAGAGAGAGGAAGAGATAGAATCCCAAGCAGGTTCTGTACTGTCAGCACACAGCCTGACATGGGGCTCGAACTCACGAACTGAGATGGTGACCTGAGCCAAAATCAAGAGTTGGACACTCAACCAACTGAGCCACCCAGGCGGCCTTAAACTTGAGGAATTTTTTATCAATATTTCTTCTGCTATTTTCTGTCTTCTCCTCTTAGTAATCCCATTTTACATATGTTGATGTAATTCTCCTCATTTTTCTTCATTTCTTTTTCTCCCTGTTCTTCAGATTGCATAATGTGTAATGATTTCTGATGAGGTTTTGGAGTGGTGGGGGTCTGGAGCTGATGGCCAAGAAAGAATTTTTGAGACGTCTTTGGTGTAAAAAGGTGATTTTATTAAAGCATGGATGGGGACGGGGGCAGAAAGAGCTGCACCGGAGTCGTGAAGAGTGACTGATTATACACTATGGAGCTGGGGAGGTAAAGTCAAGAGGAAGTTTCCTAAAGAGATTTGCATATGCTAAAGAAGACTTGCAGATTCCTGGAAGCCTAGCTATTGGCAAGCCAAGGCTGCCCTTCCCTCAGCAAAGCATTAACATTCAGACAGTTCCTGGATCCACATTTCCTTCTTGTCTTTGTTCCCCGCAACACCATGGAGGGGAGGATGATGTTGGAGCTATAGGTTTATGGAGATTAAGTTATTGGCTATTGATAGGATTGCCTTTTTCTTGTAATTTACAAAGCTATTTGTAAACTAAGGAGACTCAGGTCTTGCACAACTGTGATCTCTATTAGTTCACCATTTGTTTTCCCCTTTCCTTTGTTCTTGGGCAGCCAGGAGTGCCCGAGGAGTGTCACACATATCCTACCTGGGTCAGGGGGAGTTTGTGGGGTGTCAGCTTGCCTTATGCTCCCTCATCAATTTCCATTCCAGTTTACTATTTATTCTGCTGGTTAAAATCTGCTGAGTCCCTCAAGTGAAATTTTCATTTCTATTATTTTACTTTTCACTAAAAAACCCAGAATTTCCACTCAGTTCTTTTTATAATTTCAGTCCCTTTACTGACATTCTCTCTTTGATAAACACTGTCAACATATCTTCCTGTTTTTCTTTAAGCGTGGTTTCCTTTGGTTCCTTGAACATATTCATAATGGCTACCTTAAGGTCCTTATCTATTCAGTCTGACATCTGGTTGCTCTCACAGGCAATATTTGCGGTCTGTTTTCCTCTCCCATGTATAGGTTTTCCTTTCTTTGTGCCATGACTTTTTATTGGAAACCGGACATGTTAAGTACTATATTACAGCAAGTTTAGGTACTGGTTCCCCAGCCCTCCCCATCAGGATTTGCTATTGTGTTTTGAACGTTTACTTGTTCAGTGATTGGCTGGATTAGTTGAGTGAAATCTACTTGCTCCCAGCAGTGTGAAACCTCTAAAGTTTGTCCTAGAGGGGGCAGCCTTGAGCACACACTGTCACTATGGGATGATGGGGAGCTGGGCTGGGCTCTCTGACCATCTCTTTCCCTAACCACAATCAGCTGTTAAGCCCAACTAGTTGCCAGCTGACTGCTCCATTCTTTTCTTTTTAAAAAAATTTTTTTAATCTTTAAATGTAATCTCTATACCCAAAGTGGGGCTTGAAGTCACAATCCAAGATCAAGAGTCCCAGGCTCCACTGGGTGAGCCAGCTAGGCACCCTGGCTCTATTATTTGCAACAATGTTCTGGGGTCATAAATTGCTCCACAGACTGATCCACCTACATTCAGGATCCTCTATTAGTTTTTGAGATCAGTGCTTCAGATTTTTCCTGACCCTAGGAGGTCATTGTTTTGCTTCTGTAAATTTGAGGGCTTATGGTTATCTTCTATGGTTAAGGAATCTAAAGTCTTTCCATTTCTCTTCACCATAACCTCTGTTGTTTCTGAGAGTGCCCTTAGGCTTGAGTTTCACCACACTCTGTTGCAAATGAAGTCAATTCCTTTAGGAAGTGTTTCTATTGCTGTGTTTTATGACCTTTATCTCTGGCCAACTCCTTTGTTCCCCTCTGAAGTTCAGGGTGGGGAAAGTGACACATCCTTCTCTGAGTAACACTCCTGCTTTAGGGTCTAGCATTTGCCAGGGAGGCCAGGGTTGAGGACAGTAGGCTCAGGTCTCAGCTTGCCACTTAGGACATGGAACGTTTGTCTTAGGAGTGAGTCAAGAGTGACAGGGCTCCAGCATTCACCACCTCCATCCTAGAGCTGCTGTCCCATGAGAAGAGGCTGGATGGAAGAAAGAGTCCCCAAGTCCTGACTGCCTGATCAGAACTTAGCATTTGCAACATGTTGTTGTGGGCAGAATGAGAAATACTGACATCTTGTCCCTCTCGGGAAGACACCATAGCCTCAGACTGGCAGCTGGAGGAAGAGAAAAACCTTGTTCTTGGCTGCACCCATCTGGAGGGCAGTTTCCACCATGCTGAGCTGGGATTGGGGTGATGGAGGGAGCAGACTGTGATTCAAGTGCTACATATTTATGCTATTCTTACCAAGTTTTAGCAGGCTTTCTTGAAGAGATTTTTTTTTGTTTTTTGTGGTTTTTTTTTTTTTTTTTGTTTTTTTTTTTTTTTGTTTTTTGCTGCACAATCTTAGGACCATTTCCAAAATATTTAAATGGCTGGGGTTTTAAACAATAATTTTCACAAGTTTCACTGGGGAGTAGGCCCATGGAACTCCTCACGTTGCCATGGCAGAAGGGGACCTTCCACGTGCTTTCCTAATTAGCAAATGAGTGTATCTAGCCCAGATGACTAGACTCAAAATCATCATCAAATCAGATTCCTCTCACGAATCTGGAATTAGGAAGCCAAGAATGCCAGCAGTTACTAGGAAGGGCAGGTGCCAAAATACCACGTCAAGAATTTTTATAAGATAAAGAGGACCTGATCGATTCAAATGGGTTGTAACAAGAAAAAATGAACAGATATCAAGAGGAGATGAATACAATGGGATAATTATTAGGAAGAATGGAAGAGCCAGAGAGAAGAGAAGCTGTGTGGGAGGGACCCTGTGGATGCACTGACACCAGCTCATTCTGCTTTCCTTCTCATATGTGGAGCCCTGAGATCCCTAGAATCTTGCTACATTTATACAATACAACCAGCCTAGTATAGGAGCCAAGGACAGGCTGCCCCAAGATGTGCCACTTTGGCATGAAGATTATTTTGAGCTGAAGGCAATTGAGACCCTGCAGGCTTACGAAAAACTTTTTTTTTTTTTTTTTTGCCTCTCCCTTAATTACACAGAAGAATCTAAAATTTTTTTTTGTAAACTAGAATAGTGATTATCACCAGGGATAAATTTTATCTGAGTAATCCATCTGTATGTCAAGACAAACATCTAATTACCAAACATCTACTCTTTTTTTCTTATTGCCCTGTGAATTGCACTCCTCCCCTTCAAAGACCCAGACCCCTACTCCTGCTTACTTTAGAATGACACATAGGGGCGCCTGGGTGGCGCAGTCGGTTAAGCGTCCGACTTCAGCCAGGTCACCATCTCGCGGTCCGTGAGTTTGAGCCCCGCGTCGGGCTCTGGGCTGATGGCTCGGAGCCTGGAGCCTGTTTCCGATTCTGTGTCTCCCTCTCTCTCTGCCCCTCCCCCGTTCATGCTCTGTCTCTCTCTGTCCCAAAAATAAATAAAAAACGTTGAAAAAAAATTAAAAAAAAAAAAAGAATGGCACATATATCTCATTTTGCCTGACTGCCTTTGGAATTTGTATGTGTGTGTGGCTTCCCCATAGGTACACTATTGAATTTAATTTTCTTCTGTTAATCTGTCCCATGTCAATTTGATTCTTAGTCCTTGACACTTAGTCTTGCTCCTTGATACTAGCAATCAAATAAGACTAAAGAAAATAAGAATTCTTTATATAATAATCAAGGCTCAGGTTTTATTTTCTTGGCTCTTTTGCTAATTTGTCTCAGCAATATATTACAGCAGAATAAAAGCTTAAGGATCCTAAGGGTAACATTATTAAGGAATACCTATTTGGGACAAGTTGGAGTTCAGATAGCCTGGAAAACTTTCTGATATTAAATTAAAATAAAAAACAAACAAATACCTACAGATTCTGGATAAAATGTGACAAATATACCTGTTTTTTTTATTGCGGTTAACATAAAATTTACTATTTTAATCATTTTTGGAGTATACGGTTCAATGGTGTTAATTATATTCACATTGTTGTGAAAACACCGCTACTATCCATCTCTAGAACTTCTGTATCTTCCAAAACTGAAATTTTCTACCTTGTTTCTCCCTCCCCCCCGACCCCGGGCAACCACTATTCTGCTTTCTATCCCTATGAATGTGACTATTCTAGGTACCTTACACAAGTGGAATCATTCAATATTTGTTCTTGTGTGAATGGATTATCTCACTTAGCATAATGTCTTCAAGGTTTATTCATGTTATGACATATGTCAGAATGTGTTTCCATTTTTAAAAAAAAATGTTATTTATTTATTGAGAGAGAGAGAGAGCACAGAGTGAGAGAGGCAGAGAGAGGGAGAGAGAGAATCCTAAGCAGGTTCTGTGCTATCAGCACAGAGCCCGATGTGGGGCTTGAACTCATGAACTGTGAGATCATGACTTGAGCCAAGATGAAGAGTTGGTCGCTTAGTTGCTGAGCCACCCAGGCAGGTGCCCCTGTCTTTCCTTTTTCAAGGTTGAAAATATTACAGTGCATCCCCATAACACATTTTGTTCATCCAGTCATCCCTCACTGGCCACTTGAGATGCTTCCACCTTTTGGCTATTGTGGATAATGTTGCAGTGAACATTGGTGTACAAATACCTGTTCAAGTCCCTGCTGTCAGTTATGTGAGGTGGGTACCCAGATGTGGAACTGCTGAGTCATATGGCAATATTCTTTGAGGAGCTGCCATATTGCTTCCCATAGTGGCTGCACCATATTATATTCCTATCAGCAATGGGTAGGGGCTCCAATTTCACCACAACCTCACCAACATTTGTTGTTTTCTGTTCTATTTTTATTTTTTCTTTTCATAATGGCCATCCTAATGGGCAAATGTAACAAATATACTTGTACGTCCGTATCTGAGGACTGGGGAAGAAATACAAAGAAAGTGAAAGCCAAGGGGGGCGGAGACTACCGAAGGAGTATAGGTTTTTAACTGTCACCAGGGCAAATGGGACAAATGCTGGGATTGTATAAAGTAAAGCACTGAATGAAGTGTCTAGATAAAGCCAGGGCCATTAAAGAGCATTCCTTCTTTCTTCCACAAAGAATGTTTTAGGGGAAAAATAACCTACCAGTTTATGGAGATGAGGAGAGAAATCCTCCTTTAGCCTGGTGTGGAAAGGACAAAGATTGAGTAGAAAGATCTGTGAGAATTTGCAACCAGAGGTGTGCCCTCAAGCAGATTTTTAATCACATATACACTGCTGTGTGTTCTTGGAATACAGAAGCTAGCATATTAAAATTTTTTTACTGTTTATTTTATTTTTGAGGGAGAGACAGAGACAGAGCATGAGCGGGGGAGGGGTAGAGGGAGAGGGAGACACAGAATCTGAAGCAGGCTCTAGGTGCGAGATGTCAGCACAGAGCCGGACATGGGGCTCAAAACCAAGAAACGTGAGATCATGACCTGAGCCAAAGTCGGACGCTTAAGTGACAGCCACCCAGGTGCCACTGGAAGCTAGCATATTAGCACGAAGCAATCAGGTCATCCTATTAATGCCCGTGGCAGAATAACGTAAATAACTTTAGAGACGCACTGTCAACCCAGTCCTCATAAACCCTTTCTTTAAAAAAAAGCTTCACCACTCCTTTCCAACATAAGCACAAAGTCCAAAGCTATAGCACGTGGGAGAATATCAACTATCATATAGTTGAATATCATAACCAGGTCATTACGCATAACAAACAGCATATTCACACTCCAAAGTAGACTATGGGAGTAAGCATCAGTAAATAATAACATTAAAATGTCACCCTGATTAGAGAAATAAACATGATAAAAAATAAAATAAAGGGACATGGCACTTTAGAAATGTATGACGTTGATTGGATCAAAATTAAATAAAATTTCTACAAAATGAAAACCATAAAGTCACTGAAATGAAAAACAAGCCACCAATGGAGTTGTTCATGTATAAGACCAGACACCAGCAAGGACTGCGTTAGAGAGCTGAACCACAGTTCTAAAGTGATTGCCTGGAATGCAGTGTATATCATAAGTGGAAAACACACAAAAAGAAATTAAGAGATGTGGTGGAAAGAATGAGAAAGGCCAATATGCCTCTTATTAGAGCTTTAAGAAGAAATACAGATAATAAACGGAAGGTAATACTGAAAGACAATGGCTGGGAATTTTCCAGAGTAGTCGGAGACCTGGGTCCTCAGATTCATGACACGCACTAAATCGCAAGCAAAATAAATAAGACCAGATCCACACCTAAACACTATGTAATTAAACCAGAGTATTTTTATAGCTATAATAACAACTAGATAGAAAGGACAGCTGGCCTCGAAAGTCAAAAATAAAAAAAAATTTTTGAAAGCACAGCTAAGGAAAATAATAGCCTGGAAATGCTAAGGTAAATAATTGTCAGTCAAGATTTTTAGAGCTTACCCCAAAACACCAGTTTTCAAGGACCAGGATAAAACTCAAAAGAACAATACTGAGGAAATCTTTCACCAAAAGGCTTTCACTTAGAAACTCCAATTTCCAATTCTTCCCAGAGAGGAAGAACTGAGGCAAAAGAAGTAATGATGAGCAGAGGAATTGGTAAATTTGTGGTTATTTTTACAGAAGCAATAAGTGTATCAGCTGTAAGAAAAATAATAGAGAAATTGCTTCAGGAACGAACTTTTTTTTTTTTTAATTTTTTTTCAACGTTTTTTACTTATTTTTGGGACAGAGAGAGACAGAACATGAACGGGGGAGGGGCAGAGAGAGAGGGAGACACAGAATCGGAAACAGGCTCCAGGCTCGGAGCCATCAGCCCAGAGCCCGACGCCGGGCTCGAACTCACGGACCGCGAGATCGTGACCTGGCTGAAGTCGGACGCTCAACCGACTGCGCCACCCAGGCACCCCAGGAACGAACTTTTAATAGAGAAAATGTTCAGAGTTAAATTATTCTAAGTTATTGTTCAGGCAGAGTAAAAGTAATGCATAACTGTTACATTTTCTAATTATCTACAAGTAAGTTAAACTTTAAGAATGTCTATAAAAAAGAGAAAGAGAATACTATTGCTTCTAAACCAATAAAGGATAGTAAAAGACAAAGGGAATCTTTACCAATTCAAACAAAATTTTACAAGGAAAAATAGTAAGTATAGAAACAGCAGGACATATGGAAAACAAGTATGATATAGCAATAAAAATAAATGTAACTAAGCTAAATTCAATACCTATCCATTCAAGAACTATACTCAAAACATGATGGCACTTAAGGTTAAATGTTGAAAAAAAGCAGGCACATAACAAGTAAACGAAAGCCTGTGTAAGTTTTTCAGTTGATATTAAGGAAAGAGGAAGCTGTATTTGTCATGTCTTTTGACAGGTGGTGGGTCTTTCTAACTTTTTGTTAGGGCTGAAATACTTCCTGATAATAACAAAAAGTGCTGGAGGAAATGGCCCAGGGTTCAGAATTAGGCAATAGTTCACTATCTAGAGGAACCCCACTAGCCAATTAATACAGTGATGATTTGGCCTCTGGGACAGAAAATGTCACTGGGTATTTTCGTATAATAATGTGTGCAGCGTGCTACGAAAACTGTCCATTGTGAGCTATGAATCAGGAACAGAAGAAGCACAAGGGTGTCATTTCGCTAAAGACCTAAGGGACCAAAGCACTGAGCTTGCTTTTGTCTCTCTAGGTAACTCAGATTTTGCCTTATTTGAACAAAGATCAAATTTCCCATCTTGTGGTTAGCTGTTAGGGCAACTGTGGGGAGCCCAGGGAGCCAACGTGGACTTTCTTGGCACCTGAGACAAATCTTGGGCAAGGAAAGCAGGGCCCTACTTTGGCAGGCATTTCTAGTTTTATGTCAACAAAGAGATGACAGAATGCGTACACTCACGTGTATACGCACACACACACACACACACACACACTCACACACACATGCATGTGCGTGCTATTTCCTGTAGATGCTGAGAAATTTCAGGACAAAGAAGGGGCAGCCAAGACAAAGGGGGAAGGTGATGAGGATGAAGAGAGTGCCAGGAAAGTAAGAGTTCCAGCTTTTTCTACTAGAGGGTGAAGGTGGAGGGTGACAGGAGGTGGAGGGGAGGGAAAGTGAGAGAGACAATGAGGGAGAAAAAGCAAAAGGAAAAGGAGGAAGGAAAGAAAGGGAGAGGAGGGGGGAAGGAGAGGAGAGGGTGAGGTAGAGGATGAGCCAAATGTCAGCCCCTTTCAGCAATCCATATAGGGGTGCTGCTACACATCCACAAGTAAGATGAAACTTCAAACAGCTAGACTTTCCAAAGCCCTGCACAGTAACATAATCTGCCAAACCAGGACAAAACCACATAAGCAAACAAGTTAAGTGATGATATTCATGTCTTCTCTAGAGAAATTCCACACATTAACCCCATGTGGATTTTCCCTATATTATAGTAACATATTAATATTATAAACTCAGATTTTATATATACTAATGGAATGTGTATAATAATTGAGTGTACAGATATAAATGAATAAACAAACGAATCAAATTCTCACAGCAGCAACCCTAAGGGGTTAATTGTTCTGTCCCCATTTTACAGATGGGGTAACCAAGGCAGAGAGAGCTTAAATGACTTGACTGAGGCCAAGTAGCTGACAGAAGGCAAAACAGGGTTCTGAACCTGGTTTAAAGCCCATCTCTTAATCTGAGTGAGGACTGCTTCTAGACTTCAGAAAGGTAGGTGGGGCAGCATGCTGTGTCCAGGTAAGCAGGGCTATGGGCTGGGACCTTGAGATCATTCTCCACTCTCTGAGCTGTGTCCGTGTGGATTTTAGGACTCACAAGCACTGAGTGGGGGGGGAGGGGGGGCAGAGATGGTTGCACGCCCTTTCTGCTCCATGCTTTCTCCACCTCAGAGCACACTTGTAACTGAGGCACAGCGATGGGACCGAACCACACCGCTCAATTCAGAGACATACCTGGCTTTACACTTTGGCCCAGCCCTCTGCTCAGTGATTCCAAGGTGGGGGGGGCGGGGGGGGGAAGCAGGACACTGCTAACTTAACAGCTCTCTCCCTGCACAGCTCACTTTACTACTCCTCAGAACCCTGGGCCTTGGTGGTCTCTCTTTGCATTAGCGCTGTAAACTAACTTGGAGAGATGTTTAGTAAATGCGTGGAGTGCCCCTTCTCAGCGGAGCTCTCATTTATTCCCTAAAATGTGTGATTCCAAGTTACACTCAGATTCCAGCCCCTTCACAGAAGCCCCTGTCTTCTTATGGGTCTCAAGCTCCCTGTGTTATACCCCATCCGTTGGCACAGAGAGCCTCTGAGGGGCCCGTTCTCAGATTTCAAGACATTCTTTTTTTTTTTTTTTTAATTTTTTTTTTAACGTTTATTTATTTTTGAGACAGAGAGAGACAGACCATGAACGGGGGAGGGTCAGAGAGAGAGGGAGACACAGAATCCGAAACAGGCTCCAGGCTCCGAGCTGTCAGCACAGAGCCCGATGCGGGGCTCGAACTCACGGACGGCGAGATCATGACCTGAGCCGAAGTCGGATGCTCAACCAAATGAGCCACCCAGGCGACCCTTAAATTTTTTTTTAATGTTTATTTTTGAGAGAGAAAGAGAGAGAGAGAGAGAGAGAGAGAAAGAGCGCACATGAGCATGGGAGGGTCAGAGAGGGAGGGAGACAGAGAATCTGAAACAGGCTCCAGGCTCTGAGCTGTCAGCCCAGAGCCCAACGCGGGACTCGAACTCACGGACCGCGAGATCATGACCTGAGCCGAAGTCGGCTGCTCAACCGACTGAGCCACCCAGGTGCCCCTAAAATAAAATGTTTTAATGTTTATTCATTTTTGAGAGAGAGTGAGACAGAGCGCGAGTGTGGGAGGAGCAGAGAGAGAGGGAGACACAGAATCTGAAACAGGCTCCAGGCTCGGAGCCATCAGCCCAGAGCCTGACGTGGGGCTTGAACTCACGGACCGCGAGATCATGACCTGAGCCAAAGTCGGATGCTCAACCGACTGAGCCACCCAGGCGCCCCATATTTCAAGACATTCTTATCTCACAGTGAGCCCAGCAGCTCCACCTGGGACCCCTGTGGACCGGAGACAGCCCTTTTTACCCCATCACAGAAGGAACAGCGGGCAGCCCTGAACACACACCAAGGCAGTTGACAAAAACGAAGTCTTTTTATTTGACTGCAGAGACTCTCTGGGCAATTTTGCAGGAGTTCTTCTGTCCTGGTTGTTTTTCTTAGATTAAAAATTTCACCAACATTCCAAGGGCATACCCTCACTCACGCTCGGGGGCCCAGTAATGAGCGGAAGCGCCACTTCAGAGTCAAACTCTGCCAAGTCTAATACTAGAAGTAGGTGAATGAGATTTGACTGCCTCTTAAATTGAATGTCTGTGGAATTTCTTGGACCTGAAACAGAGCCCAGAACAAGGTCTGTATAGTAACATTCACTAGGTGTCAGTGTTTGACAAACTGTCTTGCCAGCATCATTAGTGAAATGTTCATGTTGGCACAAATTGTCTATGGAAAATGCAATTAGGAAAAAGTGGTGCAAATAGCAATTAGAAACTGAATAACCCGCCTTATTCCTTTTATTCAGATTACCCTTGGCTAGTAAACTGACATAGAGCTCTGCTGGAAATAGCTCGCGGACTGTCAGAGTAGGCTCCGAAGCACGCTGTCTGCACAGAGAGCCAGAACAGGCAAGGGGTTTCTTCGGTGCTTTTCCGCTTCCTCTTTCTGCCACTTTCTGCCCTTCTTCTGGACACTGTCTTGTCACTGCAATGGTCGTTGAGCACAGGCTTTCTTCCTTGGCCGTGGGCTAGTCCCAACAGAGGGAAGGGAAAATCCCTTCCGAGGAGTGGCATTTTAACAGATTTCAGTCTCGACAAACACTGAGCCGCTCTGAAAAGAGCAGAATGATATCTGCCCTATTTGTGATTGGCAAAGTACCAGAGAAATTCATTTGTTCCTTCCTTCAGCTCATTCAATCATCAACAATGTACCGAACCCTTACAATGAGCCAGACACTGTTCTGGGTGCAACAGACATAACAGTAAACATCCTTGACTTCATGGGTCCTGCTTTTTAGTTTGAGAAGACAAAATAAACAGAACAGTAACGCATATAGTATGCTAAAACGTTTATAGATGCTATGCACAAAAATAAAGAAGGGAAAGGAGAGAGTTCGTTCCTGTGGCGGAAGTCATAATAAATAAGCCCATCTCAGGAATAGTATCCCAGCAGAGGAACTGGCAAATACAAATGCCTTGAGCGATGAATGTTCCCAGTGCATTCAAGAAAGAGTCGAGGTGTGTGTGGCTGGAGTGGAGCAGGAAATGAGATCAGAGGAGTTAAGGAAGAAGTGAACACAGTGCAGAGGGCCTTTAGGCTGTCGTAAGAATGGGCATTTACTCTGGCAACCGCTGGTGTGTTTTGAGTAGAGGAGTGATACGATCTGACATAGGTTTAAAAGCTGAGGCTGTTAAAATAATTCAGGTAAGGCAGTGACAGCAAGGAAATGAAAAATAAGAAGATTCAAGGTACATTTTGAAAGCATAACTTAGAAGGTTTGGTAGTGGATTGTTTCTGAAATATGGGAAAATAGAAGAGTCAAGAATATTTCAAAACATTTTGACTTGAGGTGCCTGGGTGGCTCAAGTCAGTTAAGCATCAGGTTCTTGATTTCGGCTCAGGTCATGATCTCCTGGTTTATGAGTTCGATCCCCACGTCAGGCTCTGTCCTGACAGCTTGGGATTCTGTCTCCCTCTCTCTCTGCCCCTCCCTCACTCGTACTCACACAAGCACACCCCCCTCAAAAATGAATAAACATTAAAAATAAAAAAAATAAAATAAAATAAAATTTTGACCTGACTAGCTGGCCTTGCCATTTCCTGACAATGACCTCGAGGGAGGTGGAGATAGCGGGGTGGGAGAAGACAGCAGTTTAGTTTTGGACCTGCTAATTTTCTTTTTTTTTTTTTTAATGTTTTTATTTATTTTTGAGACAGAGAGAGACAGAGCATGAATGGGGGAGGGTCAGAGAGCGAGGGAGACACAGAATCCAAAGCAGGCTCCAGGCTCTGAGCTGTCAGCACGGAGCCTGACACGGGGCTCGAACTCACAGAGTGTGAGATCATGACCTGAACTGAAGTCGAATGCTTAACTGACTGAGCCACCCAGGCACCCCTGGACTTGCTAATTTTCATATGCCTCTTAGATACCCCAAAGAAGATAATGAGTAGGCAATCTGAGGATACACAGATGTAGAGCTCAGGGAAATTGTCCAGGCTGGGCATACAAATGTGGGAACTGTCAGTATATGGGTGGAATTTCAAGCCCTGAGAGGGGTAAAACAGCAGTGAAGGGAGTGTAGACAGAGAAGAGACAATGTACATGGACTGAGTCCTGAAAGACTTCACCCTTTAGAGATTAGAGTCATGGGAAGGGACCAGTAGAAGAAACTGAGAATGAATGGCTAGAGAGGTAGGAACAACACCTGGGGGATGTGGGGTCCTAGAAACCAAGGGGAAAGAGTGTTCAGGGAGGAGGGAGTGGTCAGTTATACATTAAAAAGAGGAAGTGACCAAGGGTGGGTGGGAGGGGTGAAAAAATCGTGTTTCCAGACTCAATGTTAGGTATCTTCTAGGATAGCCCGTTCATTATGCTTGGAGTCCACATATAGTAGCTATACGAGACACTGCTAATATTTGTAAATAACAATACGTTTATTTTGCTTAATGTTGTTTTCTTCCTGATTAGAAAATTTCAGCTACATTTGCCTCTCATCTTAGCCATACTTAGATGTTTGCACATACATGTGTAGCAAGCAAGCATACGTATGCGCAGGCGCCTGCGCGCGCGCGCGCGCGCGCGCGCACACACACACACACACACACACACACACACACACACACTGAGTTACTTCTGGGAGTCCCCAGGGGTTGGCTCACTAGTGCCTACGAGAAGTCCCAAGTATTATGACAGGGTGCCCTCTTCTGTCTTCCCTGGGGAAATCTGATACTGCATACAGCCCTGTAGATCAAATGTTAATGTGTTAAGAGTCCTCAAGGTATTAGAGATCTACTTAATAAAAGAGGAAGGGGACTATTATTATGATTATGTATCCAATTTCAACTGATAATTAATTCATGACATTGTTACTTCTTCAAAAACATGCTAGGCTAAAATGTTTTGTTTGCTTCTTTGCTGCCTCTTCTTCTTCCTCCTCCTTCTTTAGTATATGACCAAATTTGAAGTAAATATTCTTAAAAAATTATGGTAAAGATGTAAGCAATTTAATTGGGTTAAAAGAAATGTGGTACAGGAGCCACATGAAAGAGCTCTCAATGGCCAAAAATGCAACAATCTGAGCAAGAAAATAAATAACAGTATTGGATTACAGCCCACAAAGTAAAATAAATATCCAGGAGTCCATACTAATATAAATCAACAATGGAATAAATAAGTTAACTCTGGTTTTTGTGTTATATAAGTAGTACTGAGAAATAAATCTTTTTCATTTAACATTTTATTGGATGGTCTAACCAGATCGTTATATATATTTGGCTTACTGTTACTAATGCCTAGTGTTTCACCTGTGTACTTATCCCTTATCTTAGAGATAAAACCTATATTTCCTTTCCTTTCCTACTATGCTATATAAACATCCCTGAACGTGACTATTTCTTTCTCTTTTTTTTAACTTAATTAATTATTAGAGAGAGAGAGAGAGAAAGTAAGAGCATGAGCAGGGGAAAGGCGCAGAGAGAGAGAATCTTAGGCAGGCTCTGTGGTCAGCATCGAGCCCAACATGGGGCTCGATCACATGACCCTGGGATCATGACCTGAGCCAAAATCAAGAGTCCTATACTCAACCTACTGAGCCATCCAGACAGCCCTGAACATGACTATTTTTATGGAACTATACAAAAATATCTCTCTGGGATATGTATCCAGCAGCAGGTTCTCTGGGTCATAGAACAAATGCATATTTCATTTTATTAAGTACCCCTGAATTGCTTTCTAGAATGAGTATACCAGGTTATGCTTTCACATGTAGCATACAAACTTCCCATCCTTTCACATTTTTGCCAATACTTGCCTACCTGTCTGATTTGTGCAATTCTAATGGGTATTTTATTAGTTTCCGTTGTAACAAATCAGCAGAAATTGAATGGTTTAAAACAACTCTGATTTATCTTACAATTCTGAAGATCAGAAATCCACAATAAATCTCTCTGGGCTAAACGAAGGTGTCAGCAGGGCTCCATTCCTTTCTGGAGACTCAAGGGAAGAATCTATTTCCTTGTCTTTCCTGTTTGTGGAGGCTGTTGGCGGTACTTGGATCATGGCCCCTTTTTCATTTTCAAAATCGGCAATATATTGTCTACAAATTTCCCTCTCACTTTGCCCTCCCTGCTTTCTGTTTACAAAAACTCTTGTAATTACATGAGGGCCACCCAGATAACTCAGGATAATCTCCCCATCTCAGGATTCTGAACTAAATCACATCTCTCTGCCTTTTAATCTCTGCCAATATATTCAGACGTTTCAGAAATTCATAACTTGGGGGCTGATTATTCTGTCCACCATAGAAGTAAAGTTTTGTTTTGTTTTGTTTTGTTTTACCACCTTCAAGAGAGTGGTAAAAACGTATAGGGATCATATTCCACATCAAATATCTTGGGGGATTTTTTTTCTTTCACTCCCACTTTGCAATGTCGCGTGATGTTCATTTCCTGATAAGGACATTGGAGAGTATGCAGAAAGAGAACTCATATTAGAATACTTATTTTTCATACTAACACAAGTCAGGTGCTCCATGAATCTGCTTCTGAATAAATCTGCAAGTTTCTAACACCTGACGGATGAAGAGTGAAGCAGAAATGAATATAATTTCATTTAGCTACGAAGATGCAAATTTGAGAATACTCTTATTTGTGGAGCGTTCAAATTCAATGTCATTATGCACAAAGATCGCACAAATATTAGGATAGATTTGTGATTTTTAGCACAAACAAAATCGTTTCTGAGTTTGAATGCAGAACTTCACATTGTTCCCCACTTTGAGGGTGCAGGTCAGAAACTGAGAAGAAATAACCTACAGCATGTTTTCAAAAAATTTTTTTCTTGATATCAGTAGAACCCTTCTTCCAACAAACAGTTACATTGGTCACCAAAGTGTAACAGGCTTAAAGCCAACCTCAGTGGTTGAAATGGGAGGTGGAGACTCAAGGGCCAAGCTCACTCTTCCTCTTTACCCTTACCAGGAGGCCCAGTGACATCTCTGTGGGGTTCTAGGCTTTGAGTATCACAGCCTGACTAATTCTAGTGTAGTCTAGGGGGTAAATACCCCAAACAAAGGAAGAACATATAAAAATTTTTGTGCCTACATTAAGCCTGTTTGGGAAGAAGGTGACCTACTTGTACTTTGTCACCGATAGAAGACCATCCCACCTACAACAAAGAACCTGGAAGAGATATCACATAAAATGTTGACCAGAATATAGACACATTAATTTTCCAGGAAGGGACAGTTATCACTGACTTGTTTGTTGTAAGCCTGTTGCTTGTAGCAACACCTTTATAACTGGCTTACTTGGGCAGAGTGTGTGAATATGGAGGAGAAGCTCCATATTAACTGTTTCGGGAAATAAGTTGTAGCAGGGAGCAATTAGAAGTTTGTATTAGAAATCAAATTTTGTAATCAAAATTAGAAATATAAAGTTCCAATAAATGTTAAAATGCATGGTATAGCCAATCAGATTCCCGTATGTGGAGATGTACAATGCTTCATCATTTTAATCACTTTGCCAGCCACCTGCTGATAAACTCTAAACTCTGATCCCCTGCTCTCTAAATTCTTCCTTCCATTTCATCATTCCCTACAGTTAGTTCATCCAGCACCATTACTTCGCAACAAACCCAAACACGTGCTCTGCAACTCACAGCATCTCTATCATTTGTCCAGAGTCTCATCCAATCTAAGCTCAAAATCATGTTTATGGTCATTTCTCAAGTCTATTTTTAATACCCATGAAGCTACAATATTTATATGGTCTTCTTATTTAATCTGTTCGTTCTCAGCTGGTAAAATGACAAGAAGTTGGCAATATTTGCAATCCCTCGATTGGGTTGATGGATTGTTTTCTATTTAAAGCACTCAATTTAGAAGCATTTCTTAGACAATTTGGCTTTTTTTAGAAAAAAAATCATCAACACACTCTCTGCTCTGTTTTTAGTCATTGCCTTGTTTCCATCTGTCAAAAGGGCTCTGTGCTTTTTTTTTTTTTTTTAACAACCCTTCAAATGTTGAAATTTAACCATAAGCCTCAGTTGTGATTTGATTTTTGGCTTTGGTACCTTTAAAGCTATAAATTGACTTAAACCTTTTGGCTGAAGTGGAGCAATCTACATAATTGGCTGCTGATATGGAAATTAGAAGGTAAATTAGCCAGGTACGGCCAAACTGGATTAGAAAATAAAATGATTGAAAGATTGGCTTGAGACAGTGCAATGCAGCCAAAGTATCATTCACATGGAACAGATTGGATCTGCAATCTGGAACCCCAAGTTGGTGCCTTGGCTGCCAGGACAATCTCACAAGAGGTAAGAAGGCTCATTTAAAATCTCCTTTCACAACCCAGGAAGTTAGTGTTTATGAGGTCTTGAGTAAGAAAGCAGACAACATGATGAACAGAGAGCCTGGATTCTGATTCCATGTGAAAATCTCCAGCTGAACTGAATATGCTGTAGTTATATCTAGAGAAAATCCAAAAACAATCCTTTTGTATAACATTAGGTAGACTCTTAAATATTGTGTTGTGGCCTGGAATGAATAAAAATAAAAGCACAGGTATTAGGCAGGATTCTCCACAGAAACAGAACCAACAGTGCATGCACATGGGTGTGTGAGGGAGACACGCATACACACAAACACACACACACACACACAGATTTATTTGGCTTATGTGATTGCTGAGGGCTTGCAAGTTCAAAATTTGCAAATCAGGCTGGCAGGCCAGACACCCAGGGAAGAGTTGCTCCAATCTTGAGTGGAAGGCAGTCTGGAGGCAGAATACCTTCTTCCTTGGGAGGCCTCATCCTTTTCTCTGAAGACTGTTACCTGATTAATGAGGCTCATTCACATTACACAGGGTAATCTGCTTGACTCAGTCTACTGATTTAAATCTTAATCACCTTGAAAAAATATCTTCCTGGGGCATCTGGGGGGCTAGTCAGTTGAGTGTCAGACTCTTGGTTTTGGCTCATGTCATGATCCTGGGGTCATGGAATCAAGCCCCATTTTGGGCTCCATGTTGAACATGGAGTCTGCTTGGGATTCTCTCTCTCTCTCTCTCTCTCTCTCTCTCTCTCTCCTCTCTCTCCCTCTGCCCCTCCCCCACTCACACATAGGCACATGTATGCTCTCTCTCTCTAAATTAAAAAAATATATCTATTTATGTCTATCTATCTATCTATCTATCTATCTATCTATATCTTGACAGCAACATCCAGACTGGTGTTTGACCAAATATCTGGACACTGCAGGGTAGCCAAGTTTACACTTAAGATGAACTATTACAGCACAGCAACTTTTATTCTAATTCCTTTATTTATTCATTCAAATGTGTTTATTGAGTCCTACTTTATGCTAGGTACTCTCTTAGACACTCAGGATACAGAAGGAAATCAGACTGACTGCGTCCTTGCTTTCATGGAGATCACAGCACAGCCAAGAAAAAACACAAGATATGGAAGGAGGTTTTGCCTACTCATTAGGAATTTTGACCGAAGTCTTGAAAAATATGAGATAATTATCCTATCCTGATATTCCAAAGAGAAGTGCTTGGTTTTTGCACTTATAAGCACATAATATATATGAAATCATTTCCTCCAAAGTTGACTAAGAAACTCAAATGTCTCAGAATAGCCTAAAATTTCAGAATGTTCATACTGCATGGGATTCAAGAAGTGTGATTTTCATCATGATATTTCTATCTGGATAAGGTAAATATTCAAACTGGCTATAAATGTCTAAGCACAGCACTATCTGCTTAGCTAAATTTCTGCCAGTGTTCTGGGCAGCCATAAAATGCTCACAGTGCTTGTCCTATAAATGGACAATGGCCAAAAGACTATCATTCCATTTGGATCTAATGTGTTTTTCTGTGAAGACACAGTGTGGCCTCAGGGCATGACTTGGATAATGGTCTCACACAAAGTGCCTGGGGAGCAATTCTGTGAGGGTCCTCATTCTGTCCACTCTGCTTTCTTTGTGGAAGATGGCTTTGTGGTGTAAGCAGTGGCACTGATCAACTTTCCAAAAGCGGGGCAGACATCTCAAGAATGAAGAAGATTAATTCAAGCTAGTAAGCTTCTAGAGCTTAAGGAAACCAGTTGTGAATTTGGATGGCTCATGTTTAAAATATGACTTATGAGCTATGTGGTCTTAGATAAGCAGCTTTATTTCTCTGTGATTCAGTTTGCTAATTTGTAAACTGGAAACAATATAGTCAATAATATATTAGTCAATATAGACAATAATATGGTCAACACAGACAATAATCTCATTAGATTATTGTGAGTAAATAATGTATGTTCAGAAACTAGAATAATTCTGTCACCCAGTGTTTCATCATGTATATAACATGCATACATACATACTTGCATATGTATTCTACTATGTATACAAAGATGTAGATATATACAGTATATGTATTCATACATACATATTCAAAATGTACATGATTAATACAAGTATATAAAAACAAAAATTTATTATCTTTGTTATAAAATTTATTTAGTGGGGTAATATTTCCCTGGATAATATTTCTCTTTCTGAATAGACCCCATTTTAAAAAAGTGGTTGGTCAGTTTAAGTGCCAAACCAGCTTGAGTTTAGATATTAAGGTATAAAGCTCCAGATGGAGTTATCAAAGCTCTGCATTTGATGTAAAGTCAAATCTTCACGTCTGCCCCAGTTGGGAGTAGCCCTTTCTCTTCACTGAGGATTCTTCCCACTCAGTGTGCTCTCTGTGTTTTTGGACCTTTTCAGCGTCCTTCCTTGGAGGAAGGTTAGGAGGGTTACAGAGGGTTAGGAGAAAAGGGAAATTTTGCAATGTGAGTGCAGTTGGCACCTACGTTATTGGAGCCCACCACCCACAGGGTACCAGCTGTATGACTGTTGTCATTCTTCCCAGATCAGGTATTCATTCTTGGCTTGGAGGCCAAGGCACATCTCCTGAAATAAAATGCACTATTTTTCCAAATGCGGGTATGTATGGGAATATAGGGAGACATGCATCTATAATTTTTATTCAGTTCTACAAAAACAAAGCAAAACGAAACACTGCTTTACATAGAAATCATGTCATTCAGGGAAAGCTGGTCATTTCAGGGAATGCCCCCACTTGCCCCTGTGGTGAAGGGCCATTCAACAGAAGGGGAGATCTTGGGGGGTGGATTGTGTAAATGGAGGTCTTCTTAATAGTAAGCTATGTAAGAAAAATAAGGAGATGTGAATGCATTTTTACACTGAATTTGCAGAGGAGATTATAGAGTTTACAAATACCTGCCTCATGGAGTGGTAATAGAAGCAGAAATGATACAACTAATGAAAATAGTTGTTCACTGAGCATCTCCTTTGTAGCTGGTACTGTGTTTCACGTGTATGTTAAAAGGACCTAGCAAATAGTAGGTACTTCATAAACAGTAATTCCTGCCTCTCTTTTTCTCTCTTACTCTCCCCTATTCCTTCTTGCCATTCTAGGACATTCATTCATCTGATGGATCATCCTCTTTTTCCTAAGATCTTCCTTCTGTTTTTCTCCCCCAGCTTTCTATAAGATTGTGTAGCAGGAATTCATCCATGAGAAAACTCTTTACTTACCTAAATATATTTATAATTATAAATATGGGTTGGAAAGCCCACAAGCTGAATTCATTTACTTCTCAGTATTCAGAAGTAGTTCCTTTCCTTTTGCTTTTCCCCCTTTTTAAAAAACATACTATAAGAATAGGGGTGCTTGGGTGGCTCCGTCGGTAAAGCATTCGACACTTGGTTTCAGCTCAGGTCATGATCTCATGGTATTAAAAATACTTGGAAATCATAGAAATGTTACTTACAATTATTTCTCCCTAACAAAACCGCTTGTGTTCCTTCTGGTAGTTGTCTATAAATGTTCCTCTCATCAAACTACTATAATTAATATATGTGTGCCTATAGTAACCATTTTCCTTGTGCTCTGTAGTTATCATAATTATCTTTATAATGGCTGGCTACTACCTCATGAGATAGATTATCCCTTCCCTTTCCATTGGCTCCTTTGATTCTTTAATCTTTATTCTGTTACAAAAATAACAACATTTTATTCTTTTACTGGATTAATGTCTCTTAGACACAATTCACAGAAATGGTATTACTGGGAATTCTTTTCCTATGGGAATGTTTTTTCTAGGCTGTCATCAGAAACTGCAAGTTGTCCAACATTATGGTCTACTTTCAGCAAACCAGATAAATCTGTGTTTAGTAAGTTCAAGAGTTTAAACCTGTGCCATCAAGAGTCACCCTATGTTAAGACAGAAGACCCACTGAAACGACCAAGGGCCATACTGGCATTAACTACTGAAGTGGCTGTGGAAAGAGGCCACTTCATATTTGGGTGACTCTTAGATATAATGAATAGCCTCTCCCTTAAGCTTCTAAGTGATGCTGTATGAAGGCAGCAAGGAGGACAGAGGACAGATGTAGGTGGACAGCATTGTCTTATCTATCTTTCCTTCCTGGTTCAGTCTCCATCTAAAGTTTTTTGAAGGAATTAAAAGTGAGTGTATCTTAGGGAAACTATCCATAGCATGTTTACAAAAGATCACTCTGGTAAGCTCTTGGCAAGGCTTAAGGATCATAGCTGTCATCTTTGCCTATCCTCCATAGTCTGGAGAAAATGAATGATGATAACGTTACTCATCTACAAGAGTTCAGTTTTCTCCATAAACACAGCTGTGTCGTGAGTTAAGCAAACTCAATATGTGAAAATTCGAATTGACTGAAAAATAAACTAAAGATGATTATTTGCACCATAAAAGAATTCTGTGCTTTATAAATGATTCATTACAGAATTATTTTGAATACTGAGGTCTCTTAATGATCCTGAAATGAAATTCTGTTTACACACATGTGATTTGCATGCAAGTTTTGAAAGCCCATTAATTACATATAGAAAGGTATAACCACACTGATGGTCCTCCTTTCTCTTTTGTAAAGGATTCTGTTTATTTTTCCAAAGGCGGATTAGTTTTAGGGTTTTTTTTTTTTTTGTCATTTAGATGTGAACTCAGATTTAAAATAACTTTCCCCTTAAGTTAGCTCTCTAGGAAAACAACTTGTATTATTTCAATGCTAATTAAAATAATTTTGCCTATGTGACCACCTAATTCTAGAAAATAATACTACAGACATTCCGTTAGTGATGATATAGTTTGTAATCACATCACTTGTGTGTCCAACACAGTGCTGCATCTAGGACTAATTCACACTCTGGCATGGGATGGAGAACAGGCATGAAGAAGGTGGACCGTACCGTCAGAAAGGCTTGAATGATTTCACCACTTTCTAGTATACATGCAGATTCCATTTCTCACAAGTCAGCTAAGGAATATGTGATTACTTGCCAGACTAGAGAGTGAATTTAAACCTGCCACAAGCTGGGAGACAGAAGCAAGTAATGAGCAGCTAAAAGGAATATAGAAACATTCACATTCGTACTTCTGAAGATGAGGGAGCATAAAAAGATACTGTTAAGTGTTGCTGGAACAAAAAGAAAGACCATTTACATCTTTGAAGGGAAAAATAAAAATGCAAGCACTAAAAACATCGCATGTACTTAAAAATTAGGAGAAGAGACAAACAGGGTGTAGCTTTTAAATGAACTAAGCTTTTACCTTCTATAGGAGTGGTCAAAATGTGCTGTTGAAGGTTTTAAAAATCAAGAAAATAGCATAATGGAATAAGCATCATATTTAAACTTGCCAGTGAAGCTACAAGAACTAAAACAGAAGAGGCTATGAGTGATTTCTTTTTGAAGGGGGAATGGAGGAGAAAGGGTGCAGAATATTGCTTTTCAGCGTCAGCCCTTTCCTCTTGGACTTTTTTTTCTTTTTTTGTCTTTACTGTGTACCTGTTTTACTTTGATTTAAAAAAAATTTTTTTAATGTTTATTTATTTTTGAGACAGAGAGAGACAGAGCATGAGCTGGGGAGGGGCAAAGAGAGAAGGAGACACAGAATCTGAAGCAGGCTCCAGGCTCTGAGCTGTCAGCACAGAGCCCAACGCGGGGCTCGAACTTGTCAACTGCAAGATCATGACCCGAGCCGAAGTCAGATACTCAACCAACTGAGCCACCCAGGCACCCTGCTTTGATTTTAACAAATCTTTTGCATGTATACACATAGGCATACAAGTATACCAGAATCTTCAATGGCTAGCATCATCCTGACAAAAAAAAAAAAAAAAAAAAAAAGCAAACTTCTCAGGATGATCACAGGGTCATTCATGACCTAAAACTGCTTACCTTTGGAAACTGTAACCAGTTTCCAATGTCCACCTGCAGCCCAGCCACACTGAGCAATTTACGGCTCTTCGAGACTTGTCTTTTTTCTCCAGCCCTGCAACATCCTGTTCTTCGGCTTGGTATTTGCCCACTGGCTCTCTCATCCATTTCCTGCCTTTTCTCTTCTCTGTTCTGTATCACAGGGAGCTCACCTCGGCAAAGCATATTCTTAGGCTCCCATGCCTGGGCAGTGGGAGCCAGTAATGGGAAACTGGCGTATAGGAGGAAGGTAAAAATCAGGGTATTCCACCCCTCCCTACACGCACACCATTCCACCCCAGCCCCTCCTTTCTGTACAGGCAGATTCCCTGACAGGGCTGTGTGTCCTCCATGGTTCCAGTCCCCAGTAAGCAGACTCTGTGATATTTCTGTCTCCACCTGGCAACCTCAGCTGCCCTGCCCCTGACCGGTACCACCATTTTTCTTTATTGCCCTGGCCCTAGGAGCGAGAGAGTTTCCGTGCAGGTGCTAACCTCTGAATCGCTTCAGCTTTTGCCATTTGTTCTATCAATTCTTCCAGTACCTTTGAAGCTATTCTGTCTGTTCAATTTTTTCCCTTCAGCTACACTGGAATGAGTTTCACTTCTCTGACTCGACTCTGACCAAGCTGGTTAATTCTATTTGTCCACTTAGATTAACGTCAGGGATCACCACCTTCAGGAGGCCTTCTTGGTCTGTGTTAGCAGCTCTTAGAGTCCTCCGTGATCATCTCTCACTTCCATGTGGCATTGTGGTTGTTTCTTTGGTCTGTTTTCCCAGAATGTGAATTTCTCAAGGGCCAAGACCCTGTCACAGATGCCTTATTTCTCTTGTATTGAATAGTGACTAGACCCAGTGAGCACCCAGTAAATATTTGTTGAATCATGGTATTAGAAATGTGGAAAATGTTCTTTTCAGATGGACAGTAGTGTTGACATCCTAAACACACACGTCTAACAGTCCAAGGATGGAGTCCTAAGGTAGTGGTTAGGGATGTCCACTGTTGTATTCTCTCATCTGTATCTTCTGCTGATGGCAGTGCATTTCAGATGTTTCCCAGCATAACCCCCAGTAAAATATATACTTTATAGAGAGTCTCAGTATTTAACAAAGAGTAAGTGTTTTTAATTATGCATTTGTTTTCATGACAGGTACATACATACATGAGATGGGTCCTTTCTATTGTATTCTTCTTAACACATTCTGTTCTATTTAATTAAAAAAATTCCAGTTGCATCCTACCATATTAATTTCATAAAAATCTAAGAGTCACAAAGTTTCCATTGAAAAGCCTACCTTAGGTGATAGAGATGGCTCATACCTAAACAGAGGGTCTTCAAGGTTGGGTAAGATTATTTCTGCTGTCCTCTTTTAAAATCGTTCCCTCGAATATATCACATATGCCTGAAATACCACTGAGGAATCTGAGTTGCCTTATGTTGAAGAGCCAATGTCTCCTCCCCCTTTTAACAATAATGATGATATGGGGTGCCTGGGTGGCTTAGTCGGTTAAGCATTCAACTTCAGCTCTGGTCACAACCTCACAGTTCATGAGTTTGAGGCCCGCGTTGGGCTCTGTTGACAGCTCGCAGCCTAGAGCCTGCTTCGGATTCTGTGTCTCCCTCTCTCTGCCCCTCCCCAACTCGTTCTCTGTCTTTCTCTCTTAAAAAATAAAATAAACATTAAAAATATTAAAAAACAAATAATGACGATAATAATAATCATAATAATTATAATTCTCCTTGGAAGGTGTAACACTAAACTATTATCAAACACATTTGAATATATATAAATGAGTTTCAGATCTTCCTATTGGGGTAAGATTTAATGAATAGAGAAGGTAAAAATGCTGAACACATGAAAGGAAAGGATAAAGCTTTCCTAATCCGGACACATACACACACAAAACAAAACCATTACACCACTTAAAAATGTTACCTAGAGTGTCTGATCAAACAGTTTATATATGTTAAGCCAACATCCTGATCACTAGGAACTCATTAACCTCCATTGAGATACATACTTATGAAGCTGAGTTTTTATTCATTGCATTCTATTTTATAAAAAGTTTGAAAATGTTCATAATCTTGACTTGGATGCTGCATGAAACAGGCTGCAAAAAATCAAAATATTATGGTCTCATTGATCAAATATTTTGGATCAGGCCTACTATTAGAATATCCTCAGTAGATTTGCAGGGCACTAGTCCATCTCTCTTAGTATACAGATATTATTTCTCTTATTAGACATTCATGCACAGACACAAAATAATTTTTTCCAAGGTAAGGAACAAAAGACCGTCACTGAGCCATCTGTGAAAAATTTCACATCTGAAATGTATAACCAAGGTCAGGAACAAAAACACATAATAGATGGCTCAGGGTCAAAGTCTACGTCCTGAACAAAGAGGTAGATGTGATCCAAAGCAAAAGAAATGCTGCATTCTTTTCTTTTGCTTCAGCTTCTAGAGACTATCAACTTAGGATGTGATGGGGGTGGGGTGGGGAGATGAGCATTTTTACATAGGATTTTTTTTACACATATGATCCTTTTTTTTAAATCTATTTTGCATAGTTTTTAATAATGGATGTATCTCTACCAAGCTACTATTAGGTGCTATTAAAAGACTTTTATATGTGATCCACAGCCGAGCAGAAGAAATAAATTGTTTTAAACCAGACGCTCGCTGACACCAAAAAATGCTCTGAAAGCCAGAGTTCGTTCTAGCCTGCAGGTGGGCATTCCTTCTATTTGCTGGGGGTAGTCTATTAAAAGGGAATTGAGGAGAGAGAAAGGAATGGTAACAAGAATGATAGAAAGAAAGGGCAATAAGCAGATGGAGAGGGGGAAGGAGCACATGAGCACTAAGATTCTAGCACTAAGATTCTTTCTTTCTGGAGTTTAGACCTTACCAGAAATATATAGCATTGCATTTCAGACCAGATCCTATTCAGAGTCTGGGTGTCTTGCTGATAACTAATTTGTCCTTAAAGGGAGACTGTTACGGGTTGAATTGTGTCCTCTAAAAATTCATGCATCAAAGTCCTAATCCCCAAAACCTCCGAATGTGACCTTATTTGGAAACAGGGTTATTGCTGGTATAATTGGTTAAGATGAGGTCATGCTGGAGTAGGGTGGGTCCCAACTCCAGTATGACCTATGTCTCATGAGAAGGGGGAAATCTGGACACACAAACAGGCATGAATAGAGGGAAAATACTGTAAGAGATGCAGGGAGAAAATGGCCATCTACAAGTCAAGGAGACATCCTGGAACAGATCCTTCTCTTACATCTTGGTTTTGCACTTCTAGCCTCCAGAACTGACACAACACAATTCTCTTGTTTCAGCCACCCAGTGCTGACAGCTCAGAGCCTGACGCAGGGCTCTATCTCACAAACTGTGAGATCATTACCTGAGCCCAAACCAAAAGTCAGACGCTTAAGCAACTGAGCTACCCAAGTACCCTCAGCCACCAGCTTTTTATACTTTGTTATGGTAGCCCTTGCAAACCAATACAGATACTAAGGCAGATTTCAGTTCACTCGATAAAATTTAAATCGTCTATGAAATATTAAGCATTGCTTTAAGATAAGGGCAGAAGGCTGGTTCTCAGTCTCTGCCCTCAAAGAGCTCATGATCACAGCTGAGTATTCCAAGCAAGCAGAGTGCTCCTTTAACTACCCTAACTGAGGAGAAAGTAGAGGGCGAATATCACTATCCCACTTGTAAAGACAAGGAAGCAAAGAGGAGAGATTAAGTGCCTTCTTAAACTGAACATCACAAGAGTAAACTGAACTTTTCTCACTTAATTTGCCCAGGAACAAATGGTTTCATTTGTAAATTAGGGGTAAGGGGGGTGGGAGCAGAGAGACTCCTCTTTAACTAGGGGTCATTTAGGGGGTTGAGTATGACATGGAGTGTGAAATGTTGAAGTCCAAACATTTGTCTCACTCAGCCGTTTCCTTTCTTCACCCTTCTTTATACATATTTCCCTTTCTTTCTTACACTGGTAGTATGTTTTTCAGACACTATATATGGTGGACCCAACAACAAATAATAGTAATATTCCTCAGAATAATGGAGAGAAAGGGGATAAGAACAAAATTAACTTGTACAAACATGAAGACTCAATTCGGATCACTGTGAAATGTATTTGAAGTACAGGCAATCTGTTGTATTGCTTCTTTACTAGAAATACTTGTTTTAGGCCAGTCAGTTATTGGGTTACTTGCCATTTTTACTCTCAGTTCTGACAAATACTTGGCAGTATTTGAAAGGACATCGTTTGTACAGGGCTGTCTATAACTATGAGGCTGTCTGGTATTTTTACCAAGTTTTACTATATGATTCCCATGAAGTCATCCACAAGACTCATAATCAAAAGATGTTTTTTGCTGTGTACAAGTTGGCTGTGCAAGCTCCTGAATAAAACATTTAGGTTATATTATCAGTCCCCACAAAATCCTACTATGCCTTATTATAATAATCTCCTAAGGTAGATTACATCGTGTTAGATACTAGCATGAGAAAAGCAATTTAATTGTGTCTTTCAGGTATGCTTTTCCCTTTTGTATAATAGATCAAATACGTATTTATCCATTAGAGGGCACTGTTTCACAAATTTTAATCCTGTTGTCACTTGAAAAATGTGGTCAATCCCCTGACAAAATAGTGAAAATTTTTAGAAAATTCTATTTCAATAGCTGTTTAATTTGGAATTTTGAAGACAACATATGTGAAATCTTCATATAGAATGTAAATTCCAAGACTGCATTGGACATGTTTATTCATTCATGTGGCACGAGGACATAGGTAACAACAAAAGTACAAAATATGTGCAGCATGAAACTGATGCTGATAAGGCTGTGTCATAAAACGTTAAAGCTTCAGATTATTTACCAGTTATCAGAAACTCAATCTGGTCTTCACTTTTTTCAGTGGCTCATACAAATAGTCAATTTCTTGTACTTTCTGTAAATTCTGGGTGCAGAGAACAACCAAAGAGTCTTTGTACTCTTACCAAACCAAAGAAAACTAACACACTAAGAATGTTCTAGAAAGAAACACAGGCTAATGCAGTAATTTCCTCCGCACAGGAAATACGCTTGAGGAAAGATGTAGGAAAACTTTCACTATTAGCTTTCTACTTTTGTATACTTTAAATTTGATATAAGAAAAATGATATAATGCATTGTGTATTTTTAATGAAAGGATGGACTGGGGCATCTTCTATTTAAAAAATATTATTACTCTACTTGAAGTTTATAGCTCTCTTTCCATTACAAAGGAATTGTCATAAAGATATTTTAGAGAGCAACATTCTGAATATAATCATTGATACTGGATTAGAGGCACAATACACAGAATAAAGTAAATATTGGTATTTGGGATTTTTATACTATTGGTGTAGATAGTTTCATTGATGTCATAATTTGAAAACAGTGAGTCTGCAATGAGAAGAGATATTCACCATCCTCTCGTTCTACATAAAAATGTTTTGTAACCTAGAATAAATAATTGAGATAGAAACTTATTTAGAATTAAGGAAAAAAGAGTTCATTAGATAAAAATGAAAATAATAATTTCAACGAGCAAACTGACTTGTTTTCACTCTTGGTACTGCTCATGTGCAGATAGTTACTGAGTAGTTATTTTGATTGCCTGTTAAAAAGGAATGTCACCAGGAACAATGATTCATTCTTGCAAACTCCAGAATTCCAAGATATGAAGACAAAACATATATCCTGTCTACTCCATCATTATGACTCTAGCCCCTTCCCAAGTCCTTTCACTTTTTGATTCGTGCCCTGACTTTAGTTTTTTTTTTAAGTTTATTTATTTATTTAAGAGAGAGAGAGAGAGAGAGAGAGCACACGTGCATAGGGGAGAGGCAGAGAGAGAAAGAGAGAGAGAATCCCACACAGGCTGTTCACTGTCAGTGTAGAGCCTGCCATGGGACTCGAACCCATGAACCATGAGATACGACCTTAGCCAAGACCAAGAGTCAGAGGTGTGACCGACTAAGACACCCAGGTGCCCCACCTTCATGAACTTTAAAGCTGGGAGACAACTGTTAATGATTGGAAGTAAGGTGGGTTTTATGCAGCTTATCCCTTTGGAGAACTTCCTTTTCTAGCTGAATTATTTGGTCTTCCAGGATTCTTTGCCTATAACAGGGCTGAAAGAGCAAGTTTCCAAAATTTAAACTATCACTGGTCAAAGACCTCAGCTATTTGGGGCATCTACAAGTGGTAACCTGGATTATTTGAAAGGAATGAATTAGTGGAACAGGATTCTTTTCATATTTGCACAGTCATCCAAGAATATTAACTTCACTCTCTTCTTAGGTCTCAAATCTATATGAGTAATGTGCACTGTGGTGGGACAGAACTGGTGAGTGAAAATAGCCAAAAGGGAAATCTGTGGCCTGGGAACTTCTGTGAGTTTGATGGCTTAATAGCAGTATGAGATAACAAGTCTAGACTATATAAATTGAAATGCCATTATATGCTTTAGAATAATGGGAAGATCTGGAAAATGCATTTACCTAATTCATTTCAGGCCCATGCAAATACCAGAAAACTGATCTGCAGGATAAATGTAGGTTCTAACACTCGAGCATTATTACAATCATTCCTGGATATTTGGATTCTCGATATTAATTCATTTACCCTTTGGCTAGATCTTTCTAACCCCACAAACAACACTCTTCGTTCTCTTCTCGAGGGGCATGTCCAGGGTGAAATGAACTGGGTGAAGAGCATCTCTGCTATTCTTTCTGCTGACCTGAGTTTGATGTCAAACCTGTGCCAGAGCCTGGTGAGCCTCTCAAGGAAAAGAAAGATCCTTCCTTCTGCCAGGCCACAAGGTGGGGCATTAAGAATGCGGTGACAAATTACAATTGGGAAATGTACAACATCTAAGAAATGAGCAAGAAGAGGAAACTGAGGCCATTTCTGTTTGACAGGTCATTGGGCTTTCTCCAGTGTTCCTGTTCCCAGAGATCTTTTTCAAACCGTGACCACTTTCAAGTTCTTCTGGTCTTGCCAGCTCTCACTCAAAGAAAATAGCTTTGCCTATTGCTTCCCTGGGAACAGAGGTTTGCTGGCATGAGCTCCCTCAAGCTCTCTCCTTACCAGCTACAAACTTATCCTCATGCTCACGGTCTTCTCTCTTTTCTCAAAAGGAGAACGACCTCCATCACTTTTCTGCCTTTGAGACTGTGGTCTGCTTCCCATACCATTTTATCCAATTATCCTTTCAGGATTTGCTGTATCAACTAGTATCTTCCTTCCCCTTAATATAAAGTCATACTCAAGCTCTCCACTTAAAAAACAAGCAAAAACGGTCTTTGGTGTCATCAAAACATCAACATCTTGGGGCATCTGGGTGGCTCAGTTGGTTGAACATCTGACTCTTGATTTTGGCTCAGGTCATGATCCCAGGGTCATGGGATCAAGCCCCGCGGAGGGTCCATGCCTTAGCGTGGATCCTGCTTAAGACTGCCTCTCTCTCCCTCTGCTCCTCCCGGCCCCCGACTCATTCTCTCTCTAAAATAATAATAATAATAATAATAATAATAATAATAATAAATCCATTAACATCTTACTTCTTCTGTAAACTGCTTGAGTAAGTAGACTACACTCCCATTCTCCTAGCTTGACTTTGAATTGATGCCTCCACCAGGTATGATCTTCATTTTTTTTAGTGTACTTACTCTCACAAACCTTCTAATATGTAGTTCCTGTGACCTCTACCCAGTCTCCTCATACT
This sequence comes from Acinonyx jubatus, assembly GCF_027475565.1. Lineage (NCBI taxonomy): Eukaryota > Metazoa > Chordata > Mammalia > Carnivora > Felidae > Acinonyx > Acinonyx jubatus. Next base: position 105,071,903 of record NC_069380.1, on the reverse strand, counting down.
TGAAGTTTCTGCTGTATCTGAGACTGACCATGCTTGAAGTTCTCTCCAAGAAAACTTCTGTGCCATCACATCTCTTGCCCTCCTTCCTTCTTCTCTGGCTGTTCACTTGATGGCTCTTCTTTTTCTTCAATATAGTAAATCACTGGCTCTCAGACTTCATTCATCAGTAGCCGTTGAAACATACATTTATCTATTCCACCCACAAGTCTCAGATAAGGCTTGATAATTTGCATTTCTAACAAATGCCAACTCTGATGCTGCTAGTCTGAGGCCCGCAGTGATTGAAATGGGCATGTTTTATCCTTTTAATCTGCTTTCTTCCTATTTTGCACTCTTTTAGTAAGAGAATTAACTTATTTGATGGGTTGCCTGGGTGGCTCAGTTGGTTGAACTTCCAACTCTTGATTTCAGCTCAGGTCGTGATCTCACAGTTCGTGAGTTCCAGCCCCGCATCAGGCTCTGCACTGACCATGCGGAGCCTGCTTGCATTCTCTGTCCCCCTCTTTCTCCTTCTCTGCCCCTCCCTTGCTCTCTCTCTCTTTCTCTCTCTTAAAGCTAATAAACAAACACTTAAAAAAGAGAGATTTAATCTATTCACATGCATCATCTGTTATCTGTGTACAAATGACCCGCTCCCACCTCTGTACCAGAGGTCCTGATCATTCTCCTCTGAACTCTTCATCCAGGTTTGCTACCACCTATATCACCTTTGCTTGCATATTTTATAGGCTCCTCCAAATTAACCTGTCCAGTATGGTACACGTTATGTCCTCCACTCCAAATGGACTTCTCGTTTGTGCTCCCTGGCTGACTTAATAAGCATCAACCTACATGCATAGCAATGAGACTTGGAGTCAACTTTGACCTCCTTTGTTCTCAGGGCTCTTTGCCTCACATGTAATGAATGGTTCTCAAAATCCTGTAAATTCTACCTTCATTATATTCCTCTGGTCTTGTTCTAACCAAATTTTCTGGTCTGCTATATCACAAATACATCCTAATTGAAGCCCCTGTTCTCTGTCCCATCATTAGTTCCAAAGTTCAACTTTCTAAGATTCATATCTAATCATGCCACTTCACCCTTCTTTAAAAACCAAACTTATAATGATTCTGCATTATCTACAATGCAGAGTTACGATGTCTTAGCATGATATTAATAAAGTACTCCACCTAATTTCATCTTGTGATACTTCCCTGTGTTTCTAGATTGACAGTTATACCTGAGCACCTGCCACATCCAGAATCAGACACATAGGTCCCTCATGTGTATACTCAAGCTGGATCACTGCATTTGACTTGTTGCCCCCCATTAACCTACACTCACCCATCTTCTAACTCCCAGAAAAATAAATAGCCCTATCTTGGGCTCCCATGCCATTTTGTTCATATACTCTATATAGACTTTCCACTTGGTACTGTGGGACTTTGTATATATGTCAGACTCCCTTGCTAGGTTGGAAACTGCTTGATGTTCTCATGTTCATATCCCTGGTACCTAACACAGTTTGTAACAGATGGAAGACCTTCAATAAACATTTAGTTTGAACTGAAGCCCTGCAGTCAGACAAACGTCATAAAGTATAGGCAGATACCCATGAGGCTTGGATTCCTAGCCACTGTGGCTGGAATTAGGGATTTCCTTTTCTCTTTCCCCAGCACTACCAGAGTTGGAGTAAACGCTCAGGTGTCATTAACATGACTTAATTTGGATTGCTTCACAATGAACCCAAAGAACAAGCTCTAAATTAGGTTTATATAACATATTTCCTGAAGCTCTTATTCTGCAACTTTCCTTTGTCTGTTGAGATTGAACACCTGCCTCTAATCTTATGGTAGAGTCATGATGTACCTCTTACATTGTCCATAATCCTAAACCAAAGGGCCCATCCTGGCTTTCCATTTACATGTGTCAAATGCCTTAACCTTTCTGGGCCCCAGCCTCCTCATTTCCAAAATGGAAATAGCAACAGTGCCTACCTCATAGTCTTTAATCAGGCCTTTCAAAACGGCTTCTCAACTAGACTTCCTGAATCATTCTCTCCCTCTCCCACTTAAGTATCTGCTTTATTTTTGAAAACTTATTTATTTATTTTGAGAGAGAGGGAGGGAGAGAGAGAGAGAGGGAGAGGGGAGCATGAGTTGGGCAGGGGCAAAGAGAGAGGGAGAGAGAATCCCAAGAGAGAGAGACCGATACGGGTCTCAAACCCACAAACTGTGAGATCATGACCTGAGTCGAGATCAAGAGTCTTAACTGACTGAGCCACTCAGGCGCCCTTCCCACTTAAGCATTTAAATGAACTAGTTTAAATATTAAAGTATACATTAGGTGCTTGATAAATAGTAACCATTTTTAATGTTAGCTATATTCTGAATCTCTTCCATGGACCCCCAGGACAGAATTCCAAAGATTGAAACTTCCAGGGTATTTGCATACGTTAAGATGTCTAAACCTTATATGTAATCACTAAAGATGCAAAACTGTTTTTTAACAGTTGGGCCTGGAATTGCTGAAAATGCCTTTGAGCTCTTTGTGCTTTACTTGCCTCATAAAAACTGACGTGTTATCATACCGAAACATATCCCATTTGTTGGTACATGTCTATTTATGGCAGGAGAGAGCAATGCCCCTGTATCATTTTACAGTTCTTAATAATGCATATGAGGGCAGCAAACGTTAATATGCTGAAAATGGCATTGGATCTACTTTTTCTCCTTATTAATAAAAACTATTTTTCCTTAACCCACAAAGTTATTAAGTGATCCTGTGGGAAAGAAAAATAAATAAATAAAAGTAATTTGGCATCAAAATCTGAAATTGCCAAAACTCCTTTATCCGCCCCACAGCTCTTAGCCAAAATATTTTCCTATTGAAAATTTACCTCTGCATTTAGAAAATATTCATCCATTCTTGTAGCGTTCCTGGGTTTTAAGAGAGATAATTCCAAAATTCTATCCTCACTTCACCCCCTGAAATTCGAGACCTCTAAAAGGAATTGAAGACACCAAGAGGTTAAATGGCTTTCTCAGGACCACACACCACGTTAGGGTCGGAGCTGGGGTTACAGACTGCACATTTCTCCATTTCTTTCTTAAGTGTTTCACGAGGCAGACTTTCCCCTCTATTTATTTAGGTGTAGTAACTGTGCTGGGGTCACCAGTGAGTGGGGTTTCACAATGTGGCAATAAGATATATAAAAGATGACCTTTTAAGAAAGCATTTTGTGCCCTTTGTTTAAAGTAACACAGATACTCTGAAAATAAATCTTTCTCTCCATTTGTCTGGATCTGGAACTCTGTGTGTGTCAACATAGCAGGTAACCAGCTTTGGGACATATGCGTGTCTTGTTTGGTCCTTTAAGAAAATCCCTTTCCCACCGGCATCTTGTTTTACGTTTATGTAAAGAATAAACCATGTCTTTCCAAATTGTACCTTTAAAAATGAGAGGAAAATACTTATTTACAGTTAGGGGATACAACATTTATGATACAATCAACTATCCGACAGCATCTACCAGACAGGGATACAATGTACAGTTGACTAGGTCAGGCAGTGACGGACTGGGGTGAGTCATTCCCATCACAGTCTACACGGATGGTGCCCTCTGGAGTTACACAATGCACAACATGTGTGGCCATACACCGCTGTCTTGTTGATAAAGCTGAAGTTTGTATTCACGTGCGGAATAATTTCCAGCTATGTCCTTTTGCTTAGCCCAAGAAAGATGGAAGGCTGGCACGGCCAACAAAATGTTCAAGAAAATGTCATAATATATAGAAGCAATTAAAATTTGCTCTTGCATGTTTTTGCTTAATTTTTCATTTATCATTTTTTAGAAGTTATTTTCTCTTTTGTTTTCTACTAACCTCATGTCTCCACCTTGCCACTGGAGTTTTATGTTATTATTTACCTTTTATGTTTCTCCTCAAAAAAAAAGTTTAATGTATCTGGATCATATTGCAGTTTTCTTTTTCATGTTTATTTATTTTTGAGAGAGAGAGAGAGAGAGAGAGAGAGAGAGAGAGACCAGGAGTGGGGGAGGGGCAGAGAAGGAGACAGAGGATCCAAAGGTGGCTCTGTGCTTCCGCAGAGAGTCCAATGTGGGGCTTGAACTCACAAATCATGCGATCATGACCAAAGCCAAAGTCGGATGCTAACTGACTGAGCTACCCAGGTGCTTGCACAGCTCTTAATAATGATGAATATAAGAGTAGCCAATGTTCACTGTGTTGAATCTATTATTTCTCCTTATTAATAAAAATTGTGTTCCTCCTTAACCCACAAACATACTAAGTTGTCACTCGGGTGACTTAATTTTTATTTGGATTTGGCTATTATGGCTCTCCTCTGATAACTCCCCTTTACCTTCCCTAATTCCTCTTAATTTACTTTATTGCCAGTTTGTTTTTGGAGTGGGATAAAGCGTAGGACATAGCAAGCCAGGGCAACTTAGTTCCAATGCCAGCAGTTCTGCAAGAGGGGCTCTGTGACTGCGTGTTCAGATATTTGGCTGCCTTGCCTGAAAAATGAAAGGGATGGGCCAATCTCCACTGTCACCCAGAGTTTCAAATTTGTGTCTCAATGAACTCCTATTTTTTTAAAAATACGGTATTGGGTGCATGGCAAATTATATGCAGTTTAAAAATACACTAGTCATATATATTCTGGCTCATAGGCTCCACTTGGACGAATAATCTGAGTTATAGCTGAAAAAACACTTAGGGTCAGCCTTAGAAAATCATGAGAAACTGCCACTGGCCAGAGAGACAGGGTGGTCAGCTGAAAATTAAACTAGAGCCAGTCAGTGGCAATTCCTACCTGCTTCTTTTTCTTCTTATTCCAGTACCATTCTCATCGTTATTATTAATTTTGTTTAATGTTTTTGTTTATTTTTGAAGGAGAGAGAGACAGAGCATGAGCAGGGGAGGAGCAGAGAGAGAGGGAGACACAGAATTCGAAGCAGGCTCTAGGCTCTAAGCTGTCAGCGCAGAGCCCGACGCGGGGCTCGAACCCACAAACTGTGAGATCATGACCCGAGCTGAAGCCGGACACTCAACCAACTGAGCCACCCAGGCACCCCTCCCATCTTTATTAGATACAATATATTATTTAAGCTCATTTGTAAAGTGAAGATGAAATACAACTCTCATGGTTTTTGTAAGACTCAGAGAGATAATGTATGTGACAGCTGAGACAGTGTTTATTCAATAAGTATTAGTATTGCTTCCATCCTTTTGCCAACTCAAAGTAAAAGGAACTATCTAACAGAACAAAATTTTATTTGCGGGGATTAAAGTTCAAAAATATTAGCTTCAGTGGAGGTGTGACTTCCCTCTCCAGAGTCATAAATAATAGCATGAATTAGTTGATACATTAGTAGACATAATCCAAAGACCATACAGAAGCTGGGAACATGCTTTGGTCTGAATGACGTGTGAACTCATGTGGCACGACATGGAGCCCTATCTCACGTCTGCCCAGCATGTGTCAAAACACTGACAAGGTGTCTAAGACTAGACTAGCAGGAATTAAAAATCGGCATAGGGATAGTAAGCATTAATGTAGCCTAAACAAGAATTATATCTATTTTGAAAAATGGTTTCAGATATCACTCTAATGACAGTTGAAGTTCTTCATCAAAATGAATGCTAGCAGTTTTAGACATAAAAAGCAATTTGTTTTCCCTTGTTTCACAAATGCAAAGAACAGCTTGACAAAAGAAACTTCACAGGTTACAAACGAGCATTTGGTTAAGGAATATACTTTCTACTTTACATATTTTTTTTTCTGAAACAAATAACTCACAGGTTAAATCTAAATCTGTTAAGCAAAAAAAAATTTAAAGGGTTTTTAGTTCTCTGATTGACCTTAAGTTAAATAATGGCTCAGCTGTCCTGAAATAACAATGATAAAACACAAGACAAGCATCCTTATTTAAAAACTCAGTGTCACAGTCTGAGAGAACAGGCTTCAGGAACTTTCCACTCTTTAACCTACTATGTGTACATTACTGCCTAATAAAAAGTAAATATGCCTATAGCACTTGACATTCTTTCTGTTCTAATTAACAATCAAGCCAAGCCAACTTGTCTTTAAAAATAAGGGGAATTCTCTGGCCTATCTTACTGAAAAGTCTACAGGTTTCATGTATGACCTGTTGGCTCAATGGCATTACCAAAAACCCTGTTCTTCTCTTCCTGTTTATCACTTCCGATTGGCTCCATACTCAGGCTGGGTCTTCCTTGTAACACAAGGTATCTTCCAGAAGCCCCTGATGTTAAATACTTTCTTGTTCATCTCCAGTGGATAATGAGAAAGTTTACTTCTCAGATACCTCAATCCCAAATCCCGGAATTGCATCTTTTGGCCCTCACTCGTCTGGCTTGTGTTATATGCCTACCCACGAACCATTTATAGTTGGGGATAGGAACTATGAAGATTGGTCTAAGTAAGGACTCAGGAGAGCTAAAGGTATACAAAATCCCTTGCAAACCACATGGCTACGAAATGCAGAGTGAAGTTAGGAAGGGGAAAAGGGAAAAGATGAGAGAGACAACTAATAAAACTTACTACATTGATTCCCTTAAGCTCCTTACAGTCCAATAAGGACAATAACAGAAAAACAAAACAAAACAAAAAAAACCTAGTAATGCCACACCCATTTTCCTTAAACCATCCCAGCTAGAAGGGGCACTTTGTATTTCAAAACCACCCTGGCTAGAAGAGGCACTTTGTATTTCAAAATTGTCATGATTTATGGGGGATTTAAGACAAAGATCCCCTGGATCTCCCTTACTTGCTTTGCATAGCACAGGTTTCTGAGGCCATGGGAAACATAGGTTCTGACTCTGTCCTGCATGACCACAACCCATCCAATCCATCACCCTGCTGGGGGATAGGTAGGTGGAAGAAATCAGTCAAGTTATTCTGAGTTATACAAACATATTACCTGTAAACTCAAGTTCTCACCATATAGATTGTGATCTATATATTTATATTAAAAAAAAAAAGCCAGTGTAACCTATGAAGTTCCTTTCCTCATAACTTTAGGAAAGATCTTTTTCCCTCCTTAAATTGCTTTTTAGAAAACGACTCTGATTATAATTTACTCATTTTAAACATTCTTTCATTAACTCAGTAAACAGATACTCTGAGCACATATGATGTTTCAGGAGTAGAATTATACTGGAGTTTATTGCTGGCAACATTCTGTTCCTCCTACACAAGCCCAAAAGAAAGAATGAGGCACAGAGGCATAGTTGGTGTTTGAAACCATTTACACTGTTCACATCCAGATTTGGGTTCTAAAGTGAAAAAATAAAAAGAATGTTGAAGGGGTGAGGAGGATGCTTTCAATCAGGCTGTGTATCTGACCTCATAGCCAAATACCTTATCAGTTTTTTTCATTGTTTTTGCAAATGCATTACTAAATAAATCAAGTTTTTCATCTTAAAAGATGTTTTATTAGATTCTACATAAGGTTCCCCATTAGTATTTTCGGTTCCCCTCCTCCCATAGCATTTCAGGATTTCAGAGAGGAAAAGGCATCATGTAACAGTGAAATGGCAGTGAATCAATTGCTAGAAGTGAGGAAACCATGTTTTGAGAGTCAGTTTTGGTTTCTTTTCGAAATAATCAGCAAGATACAAGTTCTGATTGACACGATTATCTCTGAGACTGGCCATATTAGTCTGAGAAAATAGCTATTGCCTTCATTTTGTATTTGGCAACATAGTATCACTCAGTCCATCAAACCTGACATCCTGGATGATCCTGGGCTAAGCAGCCCATACAGTTTTTAAAGATGTTAAGGAGACAGACAGCAAGATTCAAAATCAACTACTCCACTAACTACTAGCTGTCTAAACTTGGGCAGGTCACTGCACATTTCTAAACCTTAGTGCTCTGAAATAGCAATGGCGATGACTAGTCCACAGGGGCTTTATGATGAAAGAATGAAATAATGTACACAAGGAGCTCAGCGTGATGCCTGGCACAGAGGGAGAGCCTACTGACCTATTAGCTACTCTTGCGAGGTCCTTTTATCTCTAAAGCATTCTTATAGAGAAGTTCTGTAGTTTCGTTTTGGAGGTAACAAAACCGCTGCATGCCTCAAATCTTGAAAACTTGGAAAGTATTATTCCAGAAAAATATGGAGAATGTAATTATGGTCATTACCATAATTCACAGCAAATTATGCTGTTTCATGTTAATTCTAATGCTCCACTACGCAGAGAGGTCTGAATAGCTATTAAGCGAAGTCGGCACTAGTCTGTGAAGCCTGATAGAATAATTCGTGACAGCTGGTTGTCTCTACTGGTGCAAGGAACTAAGCAACTGCCAAATGTCTGCTTAGCTTTCTGCAGTATAGACAGAGAATCAATGTTTGCACATCCTAGAAATGTGCTGTGTCTAACAGCAGCAAAGCAAGGAATTTTGGGTTAGCTGCTGGAGGGACCGAGCGAATCTTCAAACCCCAGATAGATGATAGAGTTATTTTAGTGTGGAAAATTCTGACTGATATGAATGGACTTTTAATACTCTTTGTTTGTAGAGCAACTAATCTTTTTCCAAACTAATGACATAATTTGGCCGTTAAAGAGGGTTCTTGAAATGCCTTGATATCTTGTTTCCTCACACCCAATTCTATCCATCTTTCACACAAGTTGATGATACTCACAGAGGAAGGGGGGATGAGTAGGGCAAATGGATTTGTGTCTGTGCACCCATTCTTAAAAGGAGAGAGAATTTCAACAGAAACTTAAATTTAAGAATGCTCAGACATAAATAGTTCCCGGACTCTCACTTTGTGATAATCTATAAAAGGCTGGGAATCCCTTGGAAATATGGTTCTTGGTTCTTCCTTCAAACTGAACTAAAGAAAAGAAGATAAAACACTAAGGAAATGAACATAACATTTACTCAAGCTGAACAGCCACTCAGAGTTCACAGCAAATTAAAAGCAATCTGTGGAAGGAGGATAGGAGTATAGTTGCTATTTTTTTAAGAATCTTTTCCCCTTTATCACCTATGAATTAACTTCCTATATAGCACTTGGAATAAGGAAATATAATTGTGTACAAATTATTATTAAAGAATATGCTTGTTTTGGTTTCCAGGCTTAAATACTAGCATCCCTTCTAGAGGCTTCTAATATTAAACCAATTTTGTTTTTTTAATGATAATTTATTGGCAGCCATAGTCTGATGTCATAATGGTGTTAATTAAGAAAATATGATAAAAAGCTGTTGTGGCAGCTGTTTTCAAGGTGTCAAAACTTACAGAATGGTGTCACTTTTCGTTTAAAAGTACACTGATTATTTTTCCTAGCAAATTCTGCCATTATTAAACATCCTTTATAACAATTGATAGAATATTGAATGCTGCTGTTTTTAAACATTGGGACAAACTTCATACCATCAGAGTTGTGAATTGTGGATTTTCCCTTTCTTCTGTTACATATTTCATTTCCCTTGTGATCACTGTGCTATATATTTTCTGCATATTAGTAAACTATTTAACTAGACTGGAGATTTCTAAAACCTTAGATGATCTTTCTTGTTAGGAGGTATATCCTCGTTTCTCACAATAACTTTCCAGTCTTGCCAAGGATGAGGGAGTTGATTGTTCACTTTTAACACTTATGGGGATGATTTGCAGCTTGAGTGATGATTTAATAACCATCTCTCTCTAATGCAGTGCCTCAAGGGGCTCCTTAGCACCTGAAAGAATTTCTGCACCTCTAGCACAGACCAGCTTGCAACTGGCAGACGCCCAGGACCTGTGAAGACTCATGTTAGAATACTGAGGGTCACTGAAATCAGGGAATCCATTTCCTCAGTATGGAGGTCTACCGATTGACCACCACTGCCATGTTAGCTGTGGTCCTTTACTGACCAAGATCATTCCCAAAATAACATTGGAGTATTATTATAATAGCCAACAACATGAATCACATGACATCCCAGATGACTGTATTTGTTACTACAATTTTCCAACATACATCAGTAAAAGGTCTTCTTCTGACATATCACAATACCAAACAATCACCATAATTATATGGCATTATGAAAATTGTCAGATGATGAAATCCAAGTGTTTTAAGGTAGATGAGTCTTCTCTAATTCACATAAAGAAGCCATACAGAGCCACGTAGGTTCAAGGTCTTCCCGCTCCAATCCTCCTTGTACACTCCATTCCAGGACCACAAGTCCCTCCAACACATCAAGCTCAAGCCTATTCTTGTAGATTTGCATTACTGTTCACTGTGCTCGGATCACTGGGATTTTCCAGATTTTTGACTGGTCCATTCTCATTATTCACCACTCAGCTCAAGGTTCACTGCCTGAGAGAGTCATCTCCTGACCAACCCATCGAAAGGAGCCCCTGCTTGTACCATTGGCCCACCAAATATCTGTTTCAGCATTATCACTGTTACTCTCTAAAATAGTTTTCCTCACCTTTTAATTGTCTGTTTCTTATCACTTCACTAGGATTTAAGACCCCTGAAAACAGAGAATTCATCTAGTTTGCTGCATCCCCAGCATCAAGAACAATGGTTGCCACAATGCCAGTGCGTAAGAGTTTCTTTTTGGGGGCGCCTGGGTGGCTCAGTCAGTTAAGCGTCCGACTTTGGCTCAGGTCATGATCTTCAGGTCTGTGAGTTCAAGCCCCATGTCGGGCTCTGTGCTGACAGCTCAGAGCCTGAAGCCTGTTTCAGATTCTGTGTCTCCCTCTTCTCTGACCCTCCCCCATTCATGCTCTGTCTCTCTCTGTCTCAAAAATAAATAAACATTAAAAAAATCTATTAAAAAAAGAATTTCTTTTCTCTGTTAAACAAATGCATGAATGGATATTTATGAAGAGTTTTTCTTAAGGCTAAGCAGTCAGTAAACTGCAATGTAACCTTGGATTCTATGAGATCACCAGTGATCTGTGTTCTTTTATTTTTTTAAGATTTTTAATGTTTGTTTATTTTTGAGAGAGAGAGAGAGAGAGAGAGAGAAAGCACAAGCGGGGGGTGGGGCAGAGAAAGAGGGAGACACAGATCCGAAGCAGGCTCCAGGCTCTGAGCTATCAGCACAGAGCCTGATGCGGGGCTCAAACTCATGAGTGAGATCACTACCTGAGCCCAAGTCAGATGCTCAACGGCTCAACCGACTGAGCCACCCAGGTGCCCATGAATCTGTGTTCTCAGATGATTTCTTAGGATTCCTTTCATGGAACTTTGCTTTGGAGGAACTTCGTGGATCTACTTTAAGGAACACTCTTGCAACCTCCTTGTGGAGTCCATTGCTACCTTCATAACAAGAATGATATTGAAGATACTTTTCTCACCATTAACAGGTTCTTTTTATGAAGACACAGAGGCAAAAATTCTCATGATCCTCTGTACCAGAACAAGAGATAATTTCTCCTGGGCAGCTGGTTTGTTTTTCTTTTTCAGTGTTGAAACTCCCATATGATTAATTCTGTTTCCTTTCTTAGCTTGTGTGCTAGGAAATTCAGAGCTAGATTTGCAGCTCACCTCTAATGAGCATATAGCATGCATTTTGTGTATTATGCTTACTTCTTGCTTTCTGACCTTTATTTTCTGTTCAATTTCCACCGAATTTTCTACTTAATTTCTTCTCTCAGTTCTTATTTATTTGCTTTATCATAATTAAATGATTCTTTGTAATAATATTGTTTGCAACAGAGCATGGTGGAAATACACTTTAAAGTGAGATTATATTCCAAACAGGACTGTGTTATTTTTGGATCTAATATTTTGAGAATGGAGGTAGAGCCGTGAGTGACAAAGAGCCCTTGGGATATAAGCAGGTGTGCTGTAAAGATAAATGGAAGGACTTGCCTTTAGTGACTTGTTTTTTTGGCCTCGGTATTTAAGATGCTCCATATGGTTGGACAAAATCGTCTTCCTAAGAAAAACATGAAAGTCACTTTTTGGACATTCAAAGAGGTGAAAGAAAAATCCAGATTGCTTTGAAGGACGAGCCTGCAGTGCAGAAGGGTATAAACACAACCCCAGATACCAGATGTTTTAGCATAGCAATGTGACGAAATACTCCCCTTTCTTTATTTACACTTTACAGCAAATATTTTGCAAAGACAAGGCAAAGAATGTTGATGTCCCACCAGTTAAGCTTCAAGCATAACAAGGTCCCAAGTTCCAAAATGTAGCATTCCTTGTGGTGTCCTCCAAGCTCTGGGTAGTGATAAACATCTGGCATTCTATTTTCCAGCGTTCAGAAATGATGATTATTAGGACCAAAGAAGGAGGAAGGAACACTTACAACACTGATCAACTTGTAGCTCTTTTCTAGGTTGCAAGGAGCTACAAGAAATGACGTCACTGTTACTTTGTTTAACCAGGGGAAGGATTTGCTAATTTGCACACACACACACACACACACACATACACACACACACACAGAACCACCTTTCCTGCCAGCCCAGTGCTTAACCTTTTTCCAAATGGTATCCTTAGATGGTAGACTCCTCCTCAAATTTGGACATATGCTTGATGCTGGGAAAACACTCTTGGTGGAGGCCTCACTGCTCTGAAAACTAATACATTTAAACAATTCCTTAAAAGTGACCATTTGGATTTTGTTACCAACCTATGCTCCTTATTTCTTACTCTTGTTAGTAAATCAAAGCAAGAAATAGTAAATCATACACTTAATAAAACATCAAAGACAGACACGGCTGGAAGTGACTCCTGGTACAAGTTCCATCCCATCTGTCAGGAGGGTCTGATGCTTGGGTAGTAAATGTGAATAGGCTGGGAGACACTGAGGGGATGGGGCCTTCATAAATCTCACATCACAGCCATTCATTCCTGCGTGCGCTCAGCAAGCAAGGGAAGATGATATGAGCAGGTTCTACACACAACTCATAACAGAGATGGATATATTATTTTGTCCTTGAGAACAGATGATCACACTAAATCACATTTCAGAGACCCGGGAGCCCTCTACTCTTCAAAAATTGCCCCTTTTCCCCCCAGCTCCAAAAAGTAGGGAATTCAGTTCAATAAAAGACCAAAGAGAAAGTAAGGTGCTGGGTTGTTACAGGCCAACTTATCAAAGGGGGACCTTCTAATAAAAGATCAAAGAAATCAAGCCTTAACAGGAGTCTTTAGTCCAGCCAGATTGAAAGATGAGAAGATACTCTAAGTCACACCAAAGTTTTGTCACTGCCCTCCAGGTGAGAAGATAATCTGATCTTATCTCATGAATAATGAAGGCCATAGCAGGAGTCTGGGGGCCTGACCTCTTGAAAAGATTACAGAAATATGAAGCAGACCCAATAGGAGGTCTTATCTGGAGAAGTAAAGCTAATGAAAACAACTGGAACAAAGAGAAAGTTAGAATGGGCTTTTGAGATTATAGGAATATTTACCTTATATTTTTGGAGGGCGTGACTATGATCAGACAGCAAACTGAGATGAAACTTTTTCTGTTTTAGACCTTTCTAATATGCCCCTCAAAGCATTTGTGTTTCTGGATGAACACATCAAGTTCTACCATCTTTTATGCATGAATCTGATATTTTTGAAGTAACCTACCATTGTTCAGGACTGATCCCTCCCCCTACTTTCTTAACTATCACACACCCTCTTAACTTTGACCATAGGCCCCTCCAATATTGTGCATTTGCAAACTGAAAAGCCAAGTCTGATTTAGGTCAACATGTATGAAAGCAGGTAAGAGGCCCACCTGGGAACTAACCCAGTACTTTGACTTTATTCCAGGAGACTCTAAGAGACCCATGAACAGAGTCAGACGAAAGCTGAACAAGTAGCCACATGATTACATTTGCTCCTTGACATTTTTGTTTAGCTTTTGGTGTAGAGAATAGGAAGTTCTTGCTTTACCATCATTAAAACTAGTATGAGATTATACTGGTAACTGATTAGTGGACCTTTAAATAACACAGAAATGATCATTACACCAACTTCACCTGTCATCTGGGTGAATTTTCCCCCTACTGGATTATTCTTACCTTTTTTTATTGTTAAACTGGGCCAAGCTTCTGTTTTCAACAGCAGAGGTGTTTAGGGAGAAATAAGTGAAGATTACTATTCTTTTTATCTGCCTTCTGTCCCTTATAAGAGGAGGGCACAACCCCTGCATCAGTCAGGGATTGATGACTTTGTCTATGATAATGTCTTTAGTCATAAATACTCAGAGTACTTTCTAAGTAACATCAAGCAGGAGAGAAAAAAACATGAATTTTAAATCTGATTCTCATAGTTCCTTCATCTTGTACAATGACTGCTCCCTTTGGGTTGATATGCCAGCACAGTGTCATGCCCTTTAAAGACCTCATTTCCTTTAACTGTCATAATAGCCATGAGGTAGGTACTATTATTCCCATTTTGCAGATGGGGAAAATGAAGCACAGGGATATTTAGTAACTCACCCAAGACCATGCAAACAGAAAGCAGTCTAAATTATTCCCTATGATTCTTACTGGCTTTGATTAATTCATCATACTTCTATTCCCCAAATGCTCCATAATTATATTTAATTCAGTCAAGAGCTTATCAATAGGCAAAATAAATAGATAACTATTAATTATCATTTTGTTCGAGTACTTCAAAAAATCTACATAATCATATAATTTAAATGTGCCCAAATGCATTCTAAATAGCCACTTAATGTTGTGTTAGCACATTCTAGGACATTTATTCTTTTTTGGATTGCTTTGTTCTTGAACTATTTGTTTGATTTTTTTTTGAAACTTCTGTTATTTACTGGGGGGAAACAGACACTATTCAATATTTATTTTTTAATGCTTTCTACATTTTGGAAAATGAATTACTTGTAATACATAATATATTCTTATAAATCAGTATCTATCGTTCTTATTCTCATTTCATCTTCGTGTATATTCAGATGTATTTATATCTCTCCTAGTTAGCTATTTTTTTTTTTTAACTCTCATGGTCAGGAATTTTAGGGAAAGAAAAGTCACCTTCCAACCTCCTCTACTGTCGGGTATTTACCTTTCTTTGCCTCTTTGGCTTGTAAAAACTCCTACCCATGCTCTGTTTTTATTTTGATCAAACTTTTAACATTCACTGTACTCCATTTTCTAAACTGCCAATTACCACAAGTAGACTGATTTACCACTTCTTATACCAAAATTGAATATCTATATTTATTTGGCATATAAGATGCATAATATTCATCTGGTAATATTTCATTTTAGGAGAAGTTGTCATTTTTGTTTAGAATATGCTGGAAATATTGGTTATTTTGTAACTATGTTTTCTTGAGGACAGTCCCATGAATTTATTCCTCAGGAGACTAAATTAATCATTTGATTTCAAGAAGGCATTTCATTATTAATAGAATTGAAATTAAAGATAAGCATCAGGGGCGCCTGGGTGGCTCAGTCGGTTAAGCGTCTGACTTTGGCTCAGGTCATGATCTCGCAGTTCATGAGTTCGGGCCCACCATCAGGCTCTGTGCTGGCAGCTGGGAGCCTGGAGCCTGCTTTGGATTCTGTCTTCCTCTCTCTCTGCCCCTCCCCTGCTCACACTCTGTCTCTCTCTGTCTCAAAAATAAATAAACATTGAAAAAATTAAAAAAAAAGATAAACATCAGCAGAATAAAAACTATTTATATATTATTGTTGGAGTTACGTAAAAAAGCAAGCAGAAACCTATTCATTACCCTAAAGACTAGGAAAAATACACCAATGACAATGGAACCAACTAGTGGTCTCAAGAATAATTTTTTAACTCATACTTTTTATATTTTCTAGATTTTCTTTAATAAACATAACCAATTTTATAAGACATCAATTTCCTGCTGGGAAACACACACTCTTTAAAGAGCAAATTTAGAAATTTGTGTTTCGTTGAATATGTCCCATCCCGTTGGCCTGCTCATGATGCAGACATGCATACTTAGAGGTACTCTATGCAGCTTCTTTTTTGTCTCTAAGACCTTTCATAGCTAACCCCTAGCTCAGCAAACTGAGATTAAATTGTGGCAGAGGCAGATGCTCATAGGCCACCAGTGTTGACATTCTTGGGACCAGTCCAAAGCAGAGAGAATTTTTCCTCTTCATTCAGGGCATCTTTGAAATCTAGACTCTGACCTGGGAGATGCAGACTCTCTGGAACTCAGGGGCGGATTTGGCAGTTGGGGCTGCAAGGAATTTTCTACTTTTTATAGAATTGTTTTAATGCATTAATAGAGAAGAAGCACTCTTGTTTATATTGGTAGAATTTCAAACACTTTTGTTTCATGGCCTCTTTATTGTGTTTGGAAAGCAATAACCCACTCCCTGGGGTCGCTTTTAAGAATGACAGGACTTCAGCCCACTATATGCAGTGACTGTTAGTATTGTCTGCATTTGAGAAGGTTAAGCATTTTCACAAACTCAAATTGCTTCTATGATTAGAATTACAGAATCCAAAAGATTGAAGGGTACTACTGCCTTATTCTGTATTTAAGGTAATAGGAATTGGAAGCAGTTAAAAAGTGATTCATTCAAAATCAAGATGAGGACCAGAAGCAAGTGTCTGTCATGCCCTGCAAGTCAGGCAAACCTGAGTTTTTGCCCCATTTCGTCCCTTCCTGATCATGTGACTTGGCTTCTTATATGGAGCCTCTGCTCTCAGGAGCTTTTGAGAGATAAAAGTGAGATCATGCAGGGGTGCCTGGGTGGCTCAGTCCAGTAAATGTCCAACTTTTGGTATCAGCTCAGGTCATGATCTCATGGTTTGTGAGTTCGAGCCCCACGCCTGGCTTTGCACTGACAATGCAGAGCCTGCTTGGGATGCTCTCTCTCTCCCTCTCTCTGCCCCTCCCCCACTTGCATTTTGTCTCTCAAAATAAATAAATAAACATTAAAAATAAATAAATATATTGAGATCATGCAGGTTAGGTTTCCCATCCCCACCTATGCCCGAGGCCAAGTCTTCTTCTTCTTCTCGAAAACTCTTACTTGTGGTTCCCTCTGTTCCACAAGGGAAAGAAGGCCAAATCCAAAATGAAGGGACTACATACCCACTTACTTCTGATGATGTCAACTCATGCTCCCCCAGCACAATTAAAAGTCTTCAATGTCTCCTTTTTCTAAAACTTGGATAAAATCCAAACTCTTGCATACAGCCCACTAGGAACTCCAGGATTTAGTCTCTGTCTCCTCCTCAAAGATTTTTCCACCTTTTCACTTGCTCCACAAACCTCATCTCCAGTCATGCCCTTGCTGAGCTTCTGGGAGAA
Organism: Acinonyx jubatus; assembly: GCF_027475565.1. Taxonomy (NCBI): domain Eukaryota; kingdom Metazoa; phylum Chordata; class Mammalia; order Carnivora; family Felidae; genus Acinonyx; species Acinonyx jubatus. The sequence continues at coordinate 105,054,653 of NC_069380.1, read as the reverse complement.
ATAACCTCCTTCCACAAAAACTTGTCTTCCTACACCCACCTCATGTCCCCTCCTCTATGAATCCCTCACTGACCTCACTTTCCCTCCCCAAAGATGCAATTTTCATTCATTCATTCACTCATTCATCATTCATTCATTCATTCTGTAGAGCACATATTTATTCCTCTACACCTCACTCCAGTGTAATATTCTGTTCAAATGAAAGCTCACATGAGTTACTCAAGTTGAGGAAAGGGATACAAATGTCCTTCCTCCACAGCCACCACAAGGGTCTTCATGGTTTACCAAACATTACCTTTGATTGTGATGCTTATCCAGTCTGCTTACTAAGTTCACTGTTAACTATTACATTTTCATCTCATGGACAAAAGAAAGTAAGTAAATAAAAGGAGGCTGTGAATTCTTAACTCTACTGAACTGCAGTAAGTTTTAAAGTTACAGAAATTTACAAGGACAACAGGATGAAATGGAAATTGGAAGAGTTAGAGCCAAATATCATATACAATTTAATAAATAATTGATATAATCCTAATAAAAATACAACAAACTCTCAAATTACATATGGTGGGATTCTAGTATCTCCTTTCAATCTGTCCTACTCAGACAAGTTTCAATGAAAAGACTAGAAGACAATCTACTTATTCAAAGTAGGAGTAGTTTCAATGGAAAGAATTCGAGGCTTGTCTGTTCACTGGGAGCGTTGGAGCTGTGAAGGTCAAGGAAGATTCCACTAACATTCATGGAATCAAGAACTACCAGAACTGAAAGAAAACCTTCAGTGACAGTACCAGGTGCCTGCAGCTTTCAAGCAGGCAGTTTCCAGGAGCTCTCTGAGAAACTCCATACTCTTGTGTCTGCCATCTGCCTACCTGTCTGTCTGCAACCATTGCTAAAGAGTATGGTTTCACCTCTTCCCCCTTCTAAATCCTGCATGATGATTGTGTTGTGTATCTTGTTCAGTGCTTTGATAACATTTGTTGACCACTTTACCCAGAAAAACCAACCTGATGTTCTATGCTATTCTTCCTGGATCTGAGAGGAACTGGGATCTGCCTTGTGCTGTAATTGGTGCTGGTGGCAGTGAGGTGAAGGTATATCCCCTACTGACTTTTGTTGGAATTGCTCGATTTGGAACCTATTTCCCTGCCAAGCAGAGATTAGAGACTCAAAGATACTGCCTGTAAGAATTTTTTAAATGAATACTAACCACATGTAATGTCATACATTTAATATGCTTGATACTTAACTCTGAACTTCATAACATCCATAACCATTGTGGGAGCTAGTAGTTTTATCCAGAGCTTTCTTGCTTTCAAGCCCTCTCTCTTTTATTCTACCATACCCCCCAAGGGCATTTACGGAAGATTCTATTTTTTCCTTGGGTGCTTTCTATATGATTTTTCTTATCTGCCAATCACTGATCCAGGTAGGTATTTTTCCATTTTTTAGTTAAGGACTCTGAAGTTCAGAAAAAATAAATTTTTCCCCACTGTTGCCAGAGATGGCATGCATTTTTTTTTTAATGCCGACATTTTGCAGAAGCAGGGACTCTATTTTATTCGCTTCTGTGGCCCAGGACTTGATCCCAGAACCAAAGTGGACAATATTAAATTTGCCTCTAAAATTGAGACACATTACTGTTTAGCAATTAGGAACACAGACTCTAAGCCTAGATTCCTCGAGTGTAAATCCTGGCTCTACTACCTGCCAGTTTCTGTGGCTTTGTAAAAATTAATTAAGCTGCTTGCCCTTTGTTCTCTCATATGTAAAACAGGAATCATCATAATGCCCATGTCATGAGCTGTGTTGGGAGTTAATATATTTGAAATAACTAAAATAAGGCTTGACATATGGTTAGTACGATTATTACTTATCTATTATTATTAATCTATTATTAAGTGTTCTTATTATTATGTAGCTAGTGTAGAATAGAGACGTCTTTTCAACGTAAGTTATTAAACTCTACATAACTACTACAGAGGGAAGGCATTTTAAATAGCACAAGGAAACATAAGCTAATCGAATTATCATAAAAGATTCTATTCCACAAATATTCAGGCTCCCTACTAATGTAAAACACACTAGGTTACGCTCTGGGAGATAGAACCAGGAATAAATCAAGAGCCGAGCCTTGAGGTTCATAAGGCAGTGGGAAAAACAGACACATACACGCAGAATACTGACACTTGTGGAACAAAAGGAAGATCAACCCAATGAGAACAAGTAGAGGCTGTTTATCCAGAGCTGAGTAGACCAAAACAGTCAGCCAATATATCACGTGCATTCGGTAGAGAATTTCGAGGCAGGCAGGCAAAGGAGAGGGGAAGCTTTACAAGAGGAAAAATGGGAGGCTCCATGTGCCCTGACCAGAGGCTGTTGGATGTTGTCATGCTGACTGTAGGTAGGCTAACCAGAAGCTGGCATCGCACGTGATTGATTAGAGTTACCTATTTGGCTTTGTTAGACTGGGTCTCAATCGGAAGCAGGAACAAAATTAGGAAAGCTGTCAGTTGTTAATCAAGTCCTGGACATTTGGGTAGATAATTATCATGATTATTGTTTGGCCTCTGGTACTGGTAACTAGAGAAAGGAGTCAGACTTGCTACAGGTCTGACTTATGCGCTGGCTCCTATGGCTCGATGGTGGGTTGGCTTCCTGAGCTGGTTGCTGCAGGTTTTGTGTGAAAGTTCTATTTTTTTACATTCTGACCATTGTTTGCTTGTATATTCAGTCTCTCACTCTGATTTCAATAGGAATCATTGTGCTGCTGAAGATGTAACTTCAGCCTGAACTCATTATCTCTTGATATTTAAGAGTCCATTTTCCAAGATGTATGCACATTTCTAAGAGCTGGTGTTTCTCTTCATCACTACTGACTCCACTTTCTGGCATTGTCTAAATTCTCCTTCCTCACTTGGCACTGTACTTCACCTCTTTAGCTCACAGCACCCTGACGAGGAGAACAGGCTCTGGTGTCTTGTTTCAAACTGTAGCTCAGCTTTCTAGTAATCATACAAGCTTGGGCAACTTACTGAACCTTTTAGGGTCTCAATTTCCTCATCTGTGAACATGAATGGATAGCCACACCAACCTGGGGTGGAGGCAAGGGCTATTGTGAGGATTTGCTAGGGAAGCTCCTATAAGATTGCAAGTGCTCAGCAAATTTTAACCTTTAGCACTCTTTCTTCTTCATTACAGTAAACGCCCCCCAAGGGATGTGGCCCCTTCTTGAATCCCCCCCCCCCCACTTTCCTCTCCCTTGCCCCTCTCTCCACCACCCAGAAGATTTGGCCATATGCAAAAGAGCTGACACTGACAACACACCTGTTCTTTACAAAAATAACTATAAATATGGGAATCATAGAATAATTAGACAGCTACTCTGCTCACATCTATGCTAATAAATTCAAAGACCTGAATGAATGGATGAATTTCTCAGAAGACACACATTACCCAAACTGAACTCATCCAAAGAGTTAAAAAGTTGAAAATTAGAAATTATCATACTGGAACTAGAAAACATTATTAAAGGAAAATCTCAAGGAGAAAAGTATGCACCAAGTCTAGTTTCAAAGGTAAATATTCCTAGTTGCAAGGAGCGAATAATTTCTAATGCTATTTAAACAATTTAACTGAAGAGAGAGAAATTTCCTCCTTACTAAGCTGGTAAGAAGTAACACAGAAAATAAAACACTATGGAGTAGTCTCCGTTATCAATAGCAACACAAAAACATTCATATTAGTAAATAAAGTCTACCAGAATATTTAAAGTTATTCACTTTGCCTAACTGATTAGCTCAGGAATAAAATGACTGGAAATTATTAATTAAATTCACACTATTAATAGGTCAAATATGAAAAAGTATATGTTCATTCTTGTAGATGACAAAAACCATTCATTCATATGAAATGCTCTTGATTAAACAGGATACATGAAAATGTTCTTACCATAGTAAATATACCTTACTAAAAAGAGCAGTATAATATTTTACATATTGGCATCATTCACATTAAATTTTTAAAAATGGCAGAATGCTAGGGTTTATTTGTTTGTTTTAGAATGCTAGAATTTAAAGTCTATATTTCATAGGAAACTATTGGTCCTAACAGTGATGAATCTCAACACCTAGAACACAGTGGGTGCTCAGTAAATACCTGATGAATGAACGATGCCAACCACTACTGTCATAATTTAAAAATGTTCTAGAAGTACCAATCAAGTCAAGTAACAAGGTGAGGACATGAAGCATGGAAAATAAGAAAGAATGATAACAGCATTAAAAAAAGAGAGTTGACCTGATTTTAGACCCAAAACCTACAATGATCAACCTAAAAAATTTTAAAAGAATAAGAATTTAGTAAGTCAGATGATCACAAATTAATAAGTAAAAAGTATTTTCCTTTATAATAAAAACAACTAGTTACTAATTTGAACCATATGTAATTGCCAAAATTCCTGTTTCTACAAAACAAGTTGATTTCCTGTCATTCTACTCAATGGAAAATAAAATGGAAGAAAAGATCCAACCACAAAGCTACAATACCCAGACATGTCTGGAACATTTAAGGAAACAGAAAAATTTACTGATAGTTTAAAAAACACTTGAGTACACAAAAAAAACTTTTATTCTGTTTTAAATAGGAAATGCAATGCTGTCATGTTATCAATTTTCTGTTGATCTAAAAATATCACGTAACTGCAATTTTTTAAAAAGCATATGTTTATATATGTTTATATATTTCCTTTCATTTTCCCCTTTCAGATAAGTTCATTGTGACATTAGTGTAGGAAAGTAAACATGTACATATAGCAAAAAATGCCTGAAAAACGAGAAACAAGTCTGTAAAAACAACAGAAAGGTAGGAGATTTGCTTGCCTAGGTATGAGAATAAATATAAGGCTGCAGGAAAACATATTCTTTTTCTTAACATTTTTATTCATTTTTTGAGAGAAGACACAGAGCATGAGCAGGGGAGGGGCAGAGAGAGAGGGAAACACAGAATCTAAAGCAGGCTCCAGGCTCTGAACTGTTAGCACAGAGCCCAACACGGGGCTTAAAGGCACAAACCATGAGATCATGATCTGAACTGGCTGGCCACTTAACCAACTGGGCCGCCCAGGCGCCCCGGTAAAGAATGCTTCTAAACAAAAGAATGATTAAACAGGCAGTATAAGAGAAGAGACTAAAAAGTACAGAAATAGATCTAACAACACAAATTTAATGTACTCTATATATTCAAATAGGTGGATAAAAGATAATTTAGTAAATCATGTAGGGATAACTGTCTAATAATATATTTCAATACTCCAATAATACTTCAACCTGATTTTCAAATAAATTCTAAGTGAGTCTAAGTTTTAAACATAAAGAAGAAAATTTCCAAAAATAATAGAAGAATATATGAGTGGTTTTGTTTTTATCATGGGAAAAGTCTTTGCAGGAAAGATACAAATTTGGGTGATCAGAAAATAAAGTTTGATAATTGACTACACACATTATAATTTTACACAAGGCCAAAAAATATCATAAAAAAGAAAGATAAATGAATAATTGGGGGAAAAACATTTACAACACATGTCAGCAATCTATTGTATTACTTAGGGATAAAAGAATAACTTTATTTAGTAAATAAGTGTACTATTTTAGTTAAAAATCAGTAAGGAAAAGCTAACAGCTCAGTAGAAAAATAAGTCAAGTTCATCAGTAGACAGTTAATATGAAAAAATTACTATGGTTTACAACTGTATGAAAAGATACTCATCTTCACACAGCCGGGTATATACAAATTAAAATGCCAATGATGTAGGGGTGCCTGGGTGACTGATTCGGTTAAGCATCTGACTCTTGATTTCGGCTTAGGAAATCAGAAAGGAACCCAATCATGGGTTCGTGAGTTCAAGCCCCGCATGGGACTCCTCGCACTGACAATATAGACCCTGCTTGGGATTCTTCCTCTCTCTCCCTCTTTCTCTGCCCCTTCTGTGCACACACTCCCTCAAAATAAATAAACTTTTAAAAATGCCAATGATGTAACTATTTTTCACTTCAGCTGCAAAGATTAAAACATTTTTACAGCTTTGCTGAGATATAATTCACATGCCATTCAATTCACCTACTTAGACTATATTCACAAAGTTGTGCACCCATCATACAATCAATTTTAAAACACCTTAATCACTCCCAAAAGAAACCCTGTACCCCTTAGCAATCACTTAGTTACTCTCAACCCTATACATCAGTCCTAGGTATTCATGAATCAAATTTCTTCTTGATGGATTTCCTTATTCTAAACATCTCATAAAAATAGGACCATATTCACATAAATGCTCACAAGATGACCCTCTGTGGCCAGCTTATTTCAGTCTTAGGATTCATCCATTTTATAGCACATATCAGTATTTTATTCTGTTTTACTGTCTTATGTTCCATTTTACTTATCTATTCATCAATTGATGGACACTTAGGTTATTTACAATTTTTGGCTATTATGAATAGTGATGCTATGAACATTCTTGCACAGTTTGTGAGTGGACATATATATTATTGTGGCTATTTTTGTGTAATGTCTGTTAAAATCCACTGTCATTGTTTCATGTTTATTTATTTATTTTGAGAGAGAGAGCGAGAGCGAAAGCGAGCGTGTGCCATCAGGGGTAGAATAGAGACAGAGGGAAAGAAAGAATCCCTAGCAGACTCGTTGCTGTTTGACCACACAGGCGCCCTTTCACCACCATTTTTCAATTAGATTGTCTTTTTTTGTGGTTGCTGAGTTCAGAGTTGTTTACATATTCATGATATAGGTCCCCTATCAGATAAACAGTTTGCAAATATTTTCTCCGATTTTGTAAACAGTGTTTCCATTTACTTTATGGTGTTCTTTCAAGCACAAAAGTTATTAATAATGATGGAATCAAGTTTACTTATTTTTGTTATATTACTTGTGCTTTTGCGTCTATGAAGGCTCTGCATAACTCAAGATTACGAAGATTTACTATGTTTTCTCTAAGAGTTTATAGTTTAGCTATGATCTCTTTTGAATTAATTCTTGTATGTGGTATAAGGAAGAAATCAAATTTCTTTGTTTTGCATGGGGTTACTCAGGTACTCCAGTACCATTTTTTGGAGAGATGATCCTTTATCAGTTGAACTGCTTTGGCATCCTTGGTGAAAATCAATTGACCATAAAATATGAGTATATTTCTAGACTCTAAGTTCCATTACATTGATTTATATGTCTGTCCTTATTCCAGTTCCACATTATTGTTATTAACATAGCTTATGGTAGGTTGAAATCAGAAAGTGTGATTTCTAGCCTTTTGATACAAGCTAGAATCCCCAGTGGTAAGAGGGTTTATTCTTGTCTTGTTCTCGATCATAGGGGCAAAATGTTTATTCTTTCACCATCAATATGATATTAGGACTGGGTTTCTATAAATGTCCTTTGTCAGGTTGAGGAACTTTCCTTCTATTCCTCCTTTGCAGAGTGTTTTTATCATGAAAAGGTGTCTATTGAGATGATCACATGGTCTTTCTCCTTTAACTGATACAGTGCATTGCATTAATTGATTTTCAGATCTAAACCAACCTTGTATTCCTGAGATAAATCCCACTTGTTTGTAGTATATAATCCTATTAAAATGGTGCCAGGTGTGCCTGTGTGGCCCTGTCAGTTGACCGTCTAACTCCTGATTTTGGCTCAGGTCAAGATCTCATGGGTTTGTGAGCTTGAGACCTGTGCTGACAGTGTGGAGCCTGCTTGGGATTCTCTCTCTTCCTCTCTCTCTAAGTCTCCCCTCCTCACACTATCTCTAAATAACTAAATTAAACTAAACTAAACTGGTGCTAGATTGGGTTTGCTGGTATTTTGTTAAGCAATTACAATTTTTTTTTTAACTTTATTTATTTATTTTTGAGAGAGAGGGAGAGAGCACACACAGTGGGGAAGGGGCACAGAGACAGAGGGAGGCACAGAATCCAAAGAAGGCTGCAGGCTCTGAGCTGTCAGCTCAGAGCCCAACACAGGGTTTGAACCCACAGACTGCTAGATCATGGCCTAAGCTGAAGTCGGACGCTTAACGGACTGAGCAACCCAGGCGCCCCTTTCGTTAAGGACTTTTACATCTATAATCACAAAAGATATTGATCCATAGATTTTTTTCTTATCTTGTAATGTCTTTGTCTGGTTCGGTATCTGGGTAATACTGATCTTAAACATTGAATTGAGAAGTTTTCCCTTCTCTGCTATATTTTAGAAAGAATTTATAAAGATTTATTATTAATTCCATAAATGTTTAGTAAAATTCACTAGTGAAGCCATCTGGGTCTGAGATTCTCTTTCAAGAAGTTTTTAAATTACTAATTTAATCTCTTTATTTGTTATTGGTCTTTCCTAATTTTCTGTTTCTTCTTGAGTTACTTTTGATAGCTTTTGTCTTTCCAGAAATTTGCCCATTTCACCTAAATCATCTCATTGTTCACCACACAGCTGTTCACAGCATTCTCTTATGGTCCTTTTTATTCCTGTAAGGTTGGAAGTAATGTTCCCACTAAAGATTAAAACATTTTAGGACACAATATTGACGACAATGCAGGGAAGAGTTTGCTTACTCTATGGTGGGGATTGTGAATGGAAACTTGGAGAAATCTTCTTGAGGACACTTTAGCAATCAGATTCAGCAGAACATGGTGGCAAATTAAATGTAGGTGGTAAGGAGGAATTAAAGACAGCCCTGAGTTTTTGAGTGTGACTGAAAGACTACCCTTGCATCGATAAATAGAGGGAAATCAAATTTAAGGGAAAAGTAATGGATATATTTAATTATTAGGTGTGATGGTTACATGGGTTGTAGAAGTTGAAATATAAGTAGCCAGCCAGAAATTCAGAACTAACTCTCGAGAAGAGAATAATTAGGGTGCTTGTGTTGAAACAACAGCTCCTTGAACCTACATGAAATGATGAGGATACATTTAGTTTAGTTTAGTTTAGTTTAGTTTTGGTTTTTGAGAAGTGCATATAAGAGACAGAAGAACAAAAATATATGGCAGAATCTTAAGGCATGCCTACAACTACGGAGTAGAAACAAAGCAGGAAATTAATACCAGAAGTTGAGTGGGAAAACTCACAGAGATTTAAGGAAAATTAGGAATGACATTACAGAAACTAAGTGTAGAGACACTGTAAAGGAAAGAAGAAATAGGAGTGCCAACTGCTCTTTGGGATCAAGTAGGGTGATGACTGGGAAGAGGCTACTGGGTCCAACAAATAGGATGTCAAGTTTGGCTTCCGAAAGAATAGATGGTCTACCAGAAACCCATTAGAATTTTTTTCCCCAAGAGTTACTTATATCAAATTGTATAGGTTCCTAAAATTGACCAAGCAAAAATATTTTCAAGTACTTAAATAGACAATTGAGTTCCCACATATCATTGTTCTTACATCTCATAAATATAATTTCCATTAACTGCATTTCTGTGCAGAAAGAGAATTTCAGTATTTTTTGCAGTAGATCAAGGAAACTGTTTATATGCTTTGCCAAATATTTATATCTCATCTTAAATGTTAGCAAACCCCTACCAGAAAATATAAGAAAACCAAATGGATCCCTAAAACCAAGATAAAATGTTTCCGACTAAAAGGTAACTTTGGGGGCTCAAATTTATCTTGGCATAAATTGTATCCTGTGAGTAGAGACTACTAAACTCAGACTCCTACTCTCTTGTGAAAAATTTAAAAAGGCTACATTATCCCCTAAATAGTAACTGTCTGGATGCCTGACCAGAATGTATTCCATCTGGTCCTTGGTTTAGGCAAGTAGAGATGTAATGTAAGTTGTAGCAAATTAGGAACATTAAGCCACATAAAAATGTCATTTTGAAACTGTTAGGACATTCTCAGAAAACTGTGATTCAGTGAAATATGATGTGGAAAGCACTCACTCTGCCCTGGGGGATAAGGGAGCCATAGCTTCCTGCTCAGGAGGCACACATCCTAACTGCAGTCTTGCAGCCTTTGACTCTTTCTGGGTCAGGATGGGATGATCACCAACCAGGAAGCCATCTGCCTCTCAGCAGACCTGAACACCTAAGGCTGCTAAGGCAAGGGCAGATCCCCATGCAGCCCTTAGCCTGAGCAGAACTTCCCTGTACTACTGAAATTCAATCCTACTGATTATTCTGTAAGGCCAGAGATACAGTTAATGATGCTAGTCCTTGGAGCTGAATGGGACCTTGAAAAGTATCAACTATAAAATAAGCCATGTGGATAAGGAGGGTAACTTTCAAATTCCCCTGAAAGTTTAAACTATGCAACAGAAAAAAAGTTTCTTTTGCTAAAAATTAAAGAACGCTTTGTTGTTTCACGATATCTTCATTGGAGTTAGCTGTGTTTTATGTTTTCCTAAGATTGATTTTTTAGGTAAGTGACAATTGCCATTGGTCGGATTCTAGTCTGACTTGTTTTAAGTTTAGAAATGGAAGTTGTAAGGCTCACAAGCAGAAATAAACTATTTGAATTATACCAAAATAAAAAGCTTAGGAACAGCTAAGGGAACAATCAAAACAATTAAAAGACAATCTACTGAATGGGAAAAGATATTTGCAAATGACATACCTGATAAAGAGTTGGTATCCAAAATATATAAAGAACTTATACAACTCAACTCCCTGAAAACAAATAATCTAATTAAAAATGGGCAGAAAACATAAACAGACATTTCTCCAAAGAAGACATACAGATGGCCAACAGACACGTGAAACAATGCTCAACATCATCATCAGGGAAATGCAAATCAAAACCACAATGAGATATCACTTTACACCTGTCAGAATGGTTAAAACCAAAAACTCAAGAAACAAGTATTGGTGAAGATGTGGAGAAAAAGGAATCCTGTTACACCGTTGGCAGGAATGCTAACTGGTGTAGACACTGTGGAAAACATTATGGAGGTTCCTCAAAAAATTCAAAATAGAACTACCCTACAATCCAGCAATCGTGTGACTGGGTATTTATCTAAAGAATTTGAAAATGCTAATTTTAAGGGATACATGAACCCCTATGGTTTTTGCAGCATTATTTACAACAGCCAAACTATGGAAGCAGCCCATGAGTCCGTCAACTGATGAATGGATAAAGAAGTTGTCACACACACACACACACACACACACACACACACACGGAATATTATTCAGCCATAAAAAAGAATGAAATCTTGCCATTTGCAACAACATAGGTGGATTGAGACAGTATAATACTTAATGAAATAAGCCAGTCTAAGAAAGACAAATACCATATGATTTCATTCATGTGTGGAACTTAAGGGACAAAACTGATGAACAACAACAGCAAAAAGTAACAAACCCCAGACTCTTAACTAGAGAGAACAAACAGAGGGTTACCAGTGGGAAGGTGGGTGGAGGGATGGGGGGAAATGGATGAAGGGGATAAAGAGTACACTTATCTTGATGGGCACTGAGTAATATATGGCATTGTTGAATCACTACATTGTACACCTGAAACTAATAGAACACTGTGTGCGAATAATGCTGGAATTAAAATTAAAATAATATAGGATAAAATAAAATGAATTAAAAATAATAAAATAAAAAAACTAAAATAAACAAAAAAAGACATGAAAGTTGTAAGGCCAAAGTAGTTCTATTATTTTTGTGTGTTTGTTAACCCACCCAGGCAAAGGTTCTTATGATAGAAGTACTTGGAAAAAAATTAGGAATGCACTTAAACCCTCAGGTTAACTCTCTCCATCCAAGTGTTCCCAGAAAAACAAGGTCTAGAGCAAGATGAAAGCTGTGTTTTCTGAGCAAACCACAACACTGGGGTCTGGACAGACCCTTCTGCCTTTTTGCCCTCCACTTCTCCTCTTCTCCACCAAACCATCTTTCTCTATTCCATCAGATGCAGCAACTGGTGACGGGGAGAGGAGGCAAGGAGCTGTGCCGGGCATGGTGTTAATGAAATTTATTAAACCCTGAAACTGGAAAGAAACTTCTAATTTGCTGCTTCTTCTCTAAGCGCTAGGCAAGTAATGTCTCGCCTAGAAGACTTTCTAGAGTAACTGGCAGTCCCAGGAGGACAGACAGCTACAGCCAAATAAGGAGATGCAGGGAAAAGGAAGGAGTGTTATATTTCCACTTGAGAAAGTGGAAAGAGATGATACTAAAGATTTCTCATTTTGTGCAATTATTGATTAGATCTCCTAAATGTATCATCAGTACCTGAGTTTATCATCTCCTTATTAGCAAGTCATTTTTTAAAGTTTCATCAAACCGTTTGTATGAAGTCAGGACAAATCTTTTAAAATAATTTTTAAGCAGTTGATTTATATGAAGATCTGAAATCTTTTCATGTTCAGTGACAGCTCTGATTATTAGCATCATTTGCAGATACTAATGATTAATGGAGGATATTGTTCATAACTCCTTCAAGATCTCTAGTTCTTAACTACTTGAAACCTCAGTTTTGAATCAGAAGAAAGGGACTTCACTACAGAGACACTGGAAATGCAGAAAAAAAAAAGAGAGAGAGAAAGAAAGAAAGAAAGAAAGGTAGAAAGAAAGAAAGGTAGAAAGAAAGAAAGAAAGGTAGAAAGAAAGAAAGAAAGAAAGAAAGAAAGAAAGAAAGAAGAAGAGAGGGAGGGGAGGAGGAAGGAAGGAAGGAAGGAAGGAAGGAAGGAAGGAAGGAAGGAAGGAAGGAAGGAAGGAAAGGTCTTCCACATTTAAAGTATCTGTTACCTCTCTCCAATTCAAAGAGTAAAATATTCTAAAATTTGTTGAACAGCTTTATAGATAAGTACCTTGTTAGGCTTGTGGCTTGGTCCCTATGTTTAGCTGTTACTCTGGTTATTTTACATTTTAGCAACTTTTTAAATGCAGTTTGTGAAACTATATTTTTTAGTTGCATCTGTAGATTCTAGGAAGGACAAAAATTGAAGAATGGTAGAAAATGAGTAAGTAAAGGATAATTGATTTTGTGTGTCTCTTATGTTTAGAAGTGATCTTTTAAAATTCATTTCTAGGGGCACCTGGGTGGCTCAGTCGGTTAAGCGTCCGACTTCGGCTCAGGTCACGATCTCACAGTTCGTGAGTTTGAGCCCCGCGTCGGGCTCTGTGCTGACAGCTCAGAGCCTGAAGCCTGCTTCACATTCTGTGTCTCCCTCTCTCTCTGCCCCTTCCCTGCTCATGCTGTGTCTCTCTCTGTCTCAAAAAATAAAATAAACATTAAAAAAAATTTTAAAAAAATCATTTCTAAATAAATCCAAAGTCTAGCACCATAAATGGACATAATTGGACATATCCAAATGTTAGGTTCCATTAAAGGAAACATAAAAAGGATGAGTGTGGGTGGTCATAAACAGAATCTTAATTTTTTGTCGATCCTTACTATCAGGTACTATATTAGTAAGAATTAGTAGTACCACTAAAAGGGAAGAAAATGTTTCCTTTTCTCTTTCAAAGTATATAGGAATCAATAGAGAAAGGTATGTGCTGTGAATATCTAGCTAAAGAAATAATTTTGTATCTCTTCTAAAGATCTTTTCTATTGGGCTTGCCAACCTACCCTAAGACCAGGAAGCGTAAGAGGTTCTTTTCTTTATCTCTGAAAAAAAAAAATCTCAAAATTGTTCAAGGAGCCCTTTTGAATCCTGAGTTCTAAGACTTAGAATTCGGGACTTTATAGTACATGAGGAAACCATTCCTACAGCTATAAAATGTTCTTTGCTGCAAATTTATATTATTTTCATTTTATGATCCCAGATCAATTTTTTATATAATTTTTAAATGTTTATTTTTTGAGAGAGAGAGAGAGAGACAGAGCATGAGCAAAGGAGAGGCAGAGAGAGCGCGAGACACAGAATCCAAAGCAGGCTCCAGGCTCTGAGCTGTCAGCACAGAGCCTGATGAGAGGCTCTGACCTAAGCCGAAGTCGAGACGCTTAACCAACTGAGCCACCCAAGTGCCCCTCCCAGGTTAATTTTAATGTAATTCTCTTAGCATATTTGAGAAGGGAGAATATATCAATTATAGTTAATATCCCATTTTAAAGAATGCAAGATGGATTCTTTGGGCATTTAAAGGACTCTTCAGTCCCTGATCTTAGAGCAAGAAAAATTCAAAGTGACATTAAGTGTCTCAACCTCTGAAGCACAGCAACGATCTCACAAGTTTAACTGTTTCCTTATAAGACAATTGAAAAAAATGAGTGAATGGGGTGCCTGGGTGGCTCAGTCAGTTAAGCATCCAACTTCAGCTCAGGTCATGAAGGTTCCTGAGTTCCAGCCTGGCGTCAGGCTCTGTGCTGACAGCTCAGAGCCTGCAGCCTGCTTCTAATTCTGCGTCTCCCTCTCTCTCTGTGTCTATCAGGTACTAATATAGTACCTGATAGTAAAAGTAAAAGAAAAAAATGAGCGAAGGACCTGAATACACATTTTCCAAAGATGACACACAAATGGTGAACAGATATAGGAAAAAGTGCTCAACATCACTAATCATCAAGGAAATGCAGATCAAAACCACAATGAGATACCATCTCACACCTGTTAGATTAGCTGTGATCAAAAAGACAAGAGATAGAAAGTGTTGGCAAGGATAAAGAAACCCTTGTTAGCATCACTGGTACAGCAACTATGGTAGAGTATGGGTGTTCCCAAAGAACTTAAAAACAGAACTATTACATGCCCTAACAATCTCATTTCTGGGTATATATCCAAAGGTAAAAAAAAAAAAATAGCTGTATTCCCGTGTGCGTTGCAGCATTATTCACACAACAACTGAAGTAAGGAGACAACCTAAGCATTCACCTAGGAATGAAGAGATAAAGAATATAGATAATGTGTGTGTACACACGCACACACACGCGCGCACACACACACACACACATATATATATACATTATGTAATAATGTATATATATATGAAATGAAATATTATCCAGTCTTTAAAAAAAAGAAATCTTGTCATTTGTGACTACATGGATGAAACTAGAGGGAAGTAAGACTGAAAGAGAAAGACAAATACTGCATGGTTTCACTTATATGTGAATTCTAAAAAAAAAAAAAGTCAAACTCACAGAAACAGAATAGAATGGTGATTGTCATGGGGCTAATGGGTGGGGGAAATAAGGGGAGGTTGGTAAAAAGGTAAATTTTCAGTTATAAGACACATAGGGTCTGAGGATCTAATGTATATGCAATATTGTATGTCTAATTGAAATTTGCTGAGAGAGTAGATCGCAAGCATTTCTGTAAAAAAAGTAATGAGATATCATTGAGTTAGTCACTGATTTATACTATTAAAATTTTATAAATATTAAATATAATTTAATTTAATAATATAATATAATTATATATAAACATATAATATTTAATAATATTTAATAAATATTATAAATATTTATTAATATATAATATTATATATTATATAATATATAAATATTATAATAAATATATTATATATAAATTAAATATATATTAAAGTAAATATAAAAATTATAATAAATATACAATATAAATAATATAAATATAATATAAATATTAATAAATAATAAATATTTAATAAATATGTTTACATAATAAATAAATAATATTTAATAAATAATATAAATATAATTTAATTTAATAATATAATATAAGACTCAAAATTATCCCTGAATCCACCACCATTTACAATGACAACAAACGTACACTATCAGATGTTTTACAACATCTAATCCACATTGCTGTTGAGGTTAAGGATGATCATCTTTTTTTTTTTGTTTTTTAATTTTTTATCCTGGTGTTTTACCCTGATGTGTCCAAATTTTCTGCATTTTAATTGTAACACTGTTATGATTATAACTCACCCACTACTTAGGGTCATTCTGCAATTTAAGCATATAAACCCAATTGACTTCAATTCCTCATTTCTCAACCCTCAGTCTCATCCCCACTTCTGTGATCTCACAGGAGCTTATATCTTCATGGTCTTCTGGGCATCTCTGCTTTTCATCCATATTAAGGCTGACATGAGCACAAAGCCTGCTACTAGATAATTTTATGATCATTACAATCATTCACAATGATGTTTCTAAAAATAACCACACAATAAAAAACAGCTGTTTCAGCCCCAAAGAACAGGATTTCTATAGCACCAGCTATGGAATTTTATACCTGAACAGCTCCAAATATACATGCAATTCCATTGCCAAAACAACTGATGTAATTTATCAAGGATTAGCTAATGCTATGTACCTTAGGAGCCACAAAGTAGCAGAACAAAGCTAAATGCAAGGCCTCCTATTCTTTTGTGATTTGCTTCTTTCAATCAACATTATGATTTTAGGAATGCCTGGGTGGCTTAGTCAGTTAAGGATCCGACTTCAACTCAGGTCATGATCTCACGGTTTTAGGGTTCAAGCCCCAAGCTGGGTTCTGTGCTGACAGCTCAGAGCCTGGAGCCTGCTTTGGATTCTCTGTCTCCCTTGCTCTCTGTCCCTCTCCCACTTGTACTAACTCTCACAAAAATAAATAAGCATTAAAAAAAAAAAACATTACGTTTTTAATATAATATGCTGATACATATGTGTTGCTTATTTACTTCTATTTCTCATTACTATAAAACATTGCTTTTTAAAGATTATACCAAATTTATTTATCCATCTTACTACTGATGAATATTTTGATTGTTCCAATTTTTAGCTATTACAACACAGTGCTGCTACAAGTATCCTGGTCCATGTAAATCATGCTTATGTGTAGTTTTAGGTAAACTCCTAAGGAATTTACCCATTAGTAGAATGGCTGGGTTACAGACTACACATATTTTTGTATCCATAGGTAATGCCAAACTATTTTCTGAGTTGATTATGCCAATTTAAATTTCCACATTTTGGATGTAAAATGTTCTTTGACTTTTTTATTCCAATTATATTTTTTATTTCTAGAAATTTTATTTGGTTATTTTTCAAAGCTGTGTGGTCACTTGTTATATAGAGTTCCTCATATCCTATGCATATTTTTGAATATGGCTTTATGTCTTATAAGAGATCAAATCTATTTTATAAATGGTATCTGATATTTCATTGTCCTAAAAATTTGGAGAGTCTGTTTCTGCCAGTTCTTCCTCATGGTGTCTGTTTAGTTATTTTTGATTATAGGCTTCCCAATTGCCTTCAGGTTTATTATGGAAATCCACTGAGGACTGGCATGGCGATTGGTTCTTATGGAGATCTGCTTTGGCTTCTTCCAGGGAGTCTGTGGCATCCCAATAATTTGGGATCACTCTAAATTAAATTCTCGGCTTGAGTTTTCTGACCACCCAAGTGCTGTGTATTTAGGCTTCAAGTGCATGCATGTTAGTGTTGGTTTGTGGTTATACATTCTCAATAGTTTTGTTCTCCCTCCCATTCAGCACCTATTTGGGAAAGTCGATGTTCCTTGTAGACTCATGACTGGGGATGCAATTTTCCCAGACTACTTTTACATTGAGGCTGTTGCCATTTGGAGTCTCCATTGTATGGGGAGGGCGAGTTTATCTATCTGTCTCCTCATCATGGGTGGAACTTGGACTTTGACTTTTCAGTCATGGGAGACCATGAAAATCAAAGTTCATTTTAATGTAGTTGAACAAATATCCTCAGAGTGAAATCCACCCACAGTGGCCCACATAGTTCTCAGTCCCTAGACTGAGAATTGTTTACTCTTCTGTCAACTCATTGATCCTTTTCAGAGTATTATATCCTACCCAAGAAGTTCAGTTGTTTTTAGCACCAGAAACAAAATTTGCATTGGTTTTCTTTAAAGTCAATTCCACCCTCCCCCTGGTGGGCTTATTTCACATCTGAAGAATTCTATCACCTTATTCATCTCCATGTGATGACGAAGGCAGAGACTGAATCACAGGAACTACAAGCTAAGGGGTGCTGTGGATTTCTGGAAAGCCACCAGAGACTAGGAAGAGGCAGGGAAAGATTCTCTTCTACACACTTCGGAGGGAATACGGCCTTGCTGACACCTTGATCTTAGACTTCTGTTCTTGAGAACTGAGAAACAGTAAATTTCAGTTGTTTTAAGCACCCTCTCCCTCATTTGTGGTACTTCTGTTTACCACAGGCCTAGGAAACTAATACAGCCCCTATTCAAAATGATCCCTTTGTAGCGAAAGGATCTCCAGCATAGGTGATGGTCTTCCAGCCGTGAAAGCTTGCGCCTTGAGAAGAAGGGAAGGAGGAAAACTGTCCTCAGTGTTATTCCTAGTGTTGAGTCTGTCAGGCAGTTAGGAATGTCCTGCGTGATTGCGTTCTGATATTTGTACACACTGATGTTTCACAAACTGATATTTGAAACACTTCCTGACAAAGATTTAGTAGAAGGTTGTTACCTGTGGGTATTCATAAGAATGTGTACCTGTATGCAGTAAAACTGTTTCCTTGTAATGTTTAAGGATAACTATGCAGAGCATTGTTACAACCAAAAAACAGGTGATTCAATGTTGCTTCTTTTCAATTACTAGTTCAAATAAAAATGAGAGAAACTAACAGCCAAAAACAGCAAGTCAGGAACATAGGAAGGCTCTCATGAGAGTATGATTTTTAAATCCTGGATGTCACAAGATGATACAAAATTTCCTAGGGTCCGTGTATACAGTTAAGATAGGGCATTGGCAGTATTTACCAGAGATCTGAATTAGATTAGGCGTCAACAAGGCAAAAATGGAAAAGGAATTAGAGTAAGAAGAACATTCCAGACAGAGGGCGGAGCATACACAAAACCGCTCAGGGGATGGGTAGAGCACAGTGCCCTCAAGGAACTGAAGGAAACCCAGGGTGTATGGAGCGTAGAAAGCAAAGGGCCTGTGGTGCATGATGAGGCTCAAAGTGGTCGGCTGTGGCCAGTCATGTGTGGCTTTGCAGATCACATCAAGGAAAGATTTTAAAGTGTTTTATGTGGATGCAAAGGACAGTGGGACATTGGAGGAACACTGCCAGAGATACAAGTCTGTGATCAATCTGATGTTTGGCAGTTACTGAATCCACGGGCTCAGCCACACAAAGCATAGACTCAGAAGGCGGGAGGTTTGGAGGCCAGGGGAAACTGATGCTCAGAGAATTTCAGTAACTTGACCAATAGTACACTCTTATTACACCTCTTATCACATCCTTTTGAGGTCTCCTCTGTGAGAGGAAGGCTCTGTTTAAAAATGGCCGTGCTGTGTTGACACTAAGCCCTAAGCTTTTCATAGAAGAAAAAGCTGGCTCTTCTAACAAGCCGTTTCTCCCGAGCATAATAAAATGGTATTACAAAGCACAAGGAAGGTCTTTCCTCACAAGAAGAAGAAAGAAATCGACACAGCCTGGGTATGCATGTCCCTAAGAAGACAAGTGGCATTGTCTGCTGCTGATTTTGAGAAGTCAAGGTCAAAGGCTGGAGGGTTCGGAGAAAGCAGTCTGGGACATATTAGGCAGTTCACAAGCACAGTAAGTCCTTTCAGGGTACCCTTGAGGCAAGGGCTTGTAAACTAAACTACTGCCCCCTCGACACCTGAGAGCAGTTTGTATCAGAAACTTGTGAAAAACATCCTGAGCAAAGAAGTTAGGATGATTAAATACCGGTAAGTAGTAGGCGAGTGTAATGAGAAACACAACACAAGTTAATTTATACCCAAATTCACTCTTTTGTATTAGCTTCATATTCAGTAAATATCATGAATATAGGTACGATTATTTTGATGAATGGTGTATCTTTTGATGAAAATTTCCTATCACCTAAATCTTGTGCTGTATCTCATCTAATAAAAATCTTCACAACTGCAACTCACCAATTTCCATAGCTTTTGACAGGCACTGCCATTCTCTGGGAAGCATCTGTTTCCCCATTCTTTCATTTTTTTTCCCCTCCTTTTAAGTAGGCTCCACACCCAGCATGGAGCCCAACGTGGGGCTTGAACTCACGACCCTGAGATCAAGACCTGAGCTGAGATCAAGAGTCAGATGCTTAACCAACTGAGCCACCCAGGCGCCCCATATTTCCCTTCTCTTTCGGAAAGCCTTCCATAAACACCATATTCCCCTAACCCCACAGCTCCGTATCTGCTCTTCCGTATGGTAAAACCGGAGGACTGCAATCTCTTCTGTAACATCCATTCTCCTCTTCATTCCTCATCGTGCTGCACTCAGGCTTTTGCCCCCATTGCTCTATTTAAATAGCATGATTTCAAGAACAACAGGGCCCCAATGACCCCCTTGTTGCTAAATCTAGTAGTCAATTCTCATTCCCATCTCCCTTGACCTGAGTGGCATGTGTCATAGATAATCATACCCTCTGGCCATGCAACACTTCCTCACCTTGACTTCTAGGAACACCACACACCTGTGTGTTTTCTTCTCCTTCCCTCACTGGCCTATTCCCTATCTTAGTCCTTTGTCATCATACTGATCTCTAAAAGTTAGATGCCCAGTCTTTGTCTTTGCATTTCACCCTCTGTCTCCATTCCCTTCCTTGATGATCTTATCTAATCTCATAACCTTAAATTCTACTTATGTGGACAACTCCTAAATATATATATCCACAGCCCAAAGGTTGAGCCAGAATTTTAGACTCATGTGATAAACAGTGTAGTTTATATCTAAAACAAGAAAGTGTTCTTGGCAGTTTAAAAAGTCACAGCAGTATTTTAACATTTAATAGTGGGAAAAAATTTAATAGTGGATTGGAAGATAAAGTGGAACCTACCACCTAGAAAAAAAAGAACCAAAACTCCAAGTAATAAAAATTTCCAAAAAAAAAAAAAAAGCATTAAGAATTTGACAATCTACTCAAGAAAGTCAATATTTTAAAAATATTATAGGAAAATAAATTGAAGATATGGAGAAAGGGAAATTACCAAAAAATGTGTATAATAATTTTCCATAATAAAAAACTTACCTAGATCTGTGTATTAAAAAGGCTCTCTGAATGCATTATAGAATAAATTTAAAAAAATATATACCAATGCACATCACTGTGCAATATTACATCTCTGAGGTGAAAGGAAATCCTAAAAGTTCCAAAAAGAGAACTAGGGTTCCATATCTTTGAAGGAGCAGTCATTAGGAGGGCATGCGGTGCTGAACTTGGCAAAATAGCAACACTGTAAGCTAGAAAATAATTCATTCAACAATGATTTGTTTAGTGCCTACTTTGTACCAGGTACCATGCTCGGTGTTGAAAGGAGAGAGGTGTGGGGGCGCCTGGGTGGCTCAGTCGGTTAAGCGTCTGACCTCGGCCCAGGTCATGATCTCGTGGTCTGTGAGTTCGAGCCCCGCGTCGGGCTCTGTGCTGACAGCTCAGAGCCTGGAGCCTGCTTCGGATTCTGTGTCTTCCTCTCTCTCTGACCCTTCCCCGTTCATGCTCTGTCTCTCTCTGTCTCAAAAAGAAAAAAAAAAGAAAAGAGAGAGGTGTCTTTGAAATTCTGAGAGAAAATTATTTCCACCTAAAATAGGATACTCCAATCAAGCAGATAGAACTACATAAGTATCATCATCAGCAACTGTGCCTCTTATCTGGAGCTATGCAAGAAGTTGCTGGAGCATGTGGACCACTAAAACAGAGTCTGTAAGCCAAGAGGGAGGAACCCAGGATTCAGGGCACTGGGGCTGTACACGAATGGAAAGATTTACCAAGGTGACTAGAAGGGATTTGTCAGGACAAACTGAGTTCAGACTCAAGAAGGGATCTGGGGAGGCGGGGGAGATAGAACTCTCTGATCACCTATTGTGTTTAACTATTTTGGGAAGAGTTTCAGAATTCCATTAATTATAAAAATCGTAACTAAAAGTTATGGAAGTAGCAGCCTCTGGCAATGAGACCTGAGGTGGAGTACTTTTATCATTAGAAGTGGTGCAATGAAAATATTTAAATTATGGTCATTTATTACTTACTAAAAATAATAAGCACACACTTTGAAAAGAATTGAATTAGAACAAAAGTAGCCTAGCTAAGGTAAAAACAAGACAGTGTTTTTTTCTTAAACCTGTTTTAACTCACACACACACACACACACACACACACACACACACACGGGAATATTACTCACCCCTCAAAAGGAATGAAATCTTGCCATTTGCAACAACATGGATGGATCTGGAGGGTGTAATGCTAAGTGAAATACGTCAGAGAAAGACAAATACTATAATATTTCACTCACATATGGAATTTAAGAAGCAAAACAAATAAGCAAAGGAAAAACTATAGAAAGCAAACTGATGGTTAGCAGAGGGGTCATGGGTGGGGAATGGGTGAAATAAGTTATGGGGATTAAGGAGGGCACTTGTGATAAGCAACAGGTGATGTATGAAACTGCTGAATCACTAAATTGTACACCTGAAAGTAATCTAACAATGTATGGAAGGAAAATTTTTAAAAAAATCTTAATGTGCATGCACACACACACACACACACACACACACACGATGGAGTTCTACTCAGCCATAAAAAGGGAAATCTTACCATCTACCAAACATGGACAGATGTAGAGGGTATAACGCTAAGTGAAATAAGTCAGAGAAAGACAAATACCATATGATTTCACTCATATGTGAAATTTAAGAAATAAAGCAAATGGACAACATAAAAGAGAGAAAAAACAAGACTCTTAAATACAGAGAACTGGTGGTTACCAGAAGGGAGGTGGGGGGGAGGGAAATGGGTAAAATAGGTCAAAGGGATTAACAGCACACTTATGATGAGCACTGAGTTAGGTACAGAATTGTTAAATCTCTATATTGTACACCTGAAACCAATACAACAAAGTATGTTAAGTACACTGAAATTCAAAAAGCAAATGAAAAATGAATTTGTTGCTTTGATTTCAAATGAGCCTGATTCTTTGTTTTCCAATACCATTACTATTGACCCTCTTAGGATATTCTGAATAGAAGACCGTCAATTTCCATACAGTAAATGAAGCATATTCTGCAAGGTGAGGACTTAAAAGAAGTTTGTGGTCTCCATAAACAATTGCATCATGCTATGCAGCCTCTATTTGTTCAAAATGAAGATAACGTTTTCTTTATCAAAGCAAGACAAAACAGGCTATAAATTACAAAATGTCGCTCTCCTTGTTCACAGAAAACTACAATCCATCTGGAACCAAGCAGGAATGGAGTTACATAAAAGCTCTCTAAGTCAACGTAAATCACAGACAGAAGAATGTTTCCACTTTGGTGAACCCATCGTTCTGGTCAATTCCTTTCTTATACTTTCATATGCATGGTAGCCAAATGCCTGGCTACCGGCACTTGGAATATTTTTATATTTACTCCCCAGTAAATAAAATTTGGTGGAAATAAGAACCACGGTGAAAATCGGTGACTTTGATCGATTCTGTGAAAATGCTACGGCTGGAGTGCAAATTTCCCAGCACGCATATGCTGAGAATCCAGTGTCTGCAACATTAATGTGATGGTAACAACGTAAAAACTTGGAAGTATTAATGTATTCAGAATGTGAACAACCTTTTCACCCAAAGAAACCTGAATTCAAAGATGGTTAACCACAGAAGTGAAAATATCTTGGGTGGTCTAACTCTAGGCATTTGTTCTTAGTGTATTTGGCCCAAACACAAAACCGCCAAGGAGTCTGGCATGATGGATGGTGTCTTCCTAAAAGATGCTTGGGATTAAGCAGGTTGTTTTAAGTCAGACACGGGTGAAGGAATTGTGGCAAGAAGCTAGTGGAGAGGTTTGTCATTTGCCAGGTCATAACCAGTCCTTTTTCCGTGAGGATGTCATTAATAGAAGCCAGCCTCCTTCAACACTCTACTTTTCCTCTATTCCTCCTACCAAGTAAAAATTAATACCAAGAATTCTGGACATTATACATAAAACCTGCTAGGAAGAATATGAAAAGCAGACACAGGAAAGCAGACCAGCTGGGGACGTGACGGCACACTAACATCAGAGATGCCAGACTGGGAGCCGAAGGAGATGGCTTCTTGCGATCGCTAATGGGAAAAACAACGCCCCAAAAAAGCTTGCTCTCTCCAGACAAAGTACCAGAAACAGGTAGCTTAGCAAGACAGGAGACTGGTAAAAACTGTTCTAGTACTGCCAAACACCACAGGGAAAAAAAAAACACAAGTGTGATTCCATCCTTACCCACACCTATAAAAGCTAAGTGGAGAGCTTCGAATTCCATCCTCACCAAGCGGTAACAAGGCATCCCATTCCAATTCTTCCGCTCCGGTAGGGTCAGGGTGGTGTCAGAGATGGCTGAGTAGGAACCTGGGACTTTTACCCCCGTAGGCCGTAGGCGGCCACCTCCCCACCCTGTGGTGTCTGGAGCAGCCAAGTGGGCAGTGGTAGGAGTGGCCTCACCAGGCACGCCTACTCCTCCTGGCTAGGAAGCTATCAGTGGAGGCCAAGTGGGGAGTTGAATTCCCATTTCTGCCCAGCAGGAAGGAGGCGTACACGATCTCAGTTGTCAACTAAGGTGAATGGGAACCTGGACTTCTACTCCCACCTAGCAGTAAGGAGGCAGTGCCCCCCCTCCCCCCCATTTCCCTTGCTGGAGCTATGTCAGAGAATGCCAGGTACAATAGAAGGTTTACATAAGATCCAGAGGCTCATAACAAAATATTAGAAATATGCAGCTTTCAATCAAAAATCACTCATCACACCAAGAACCAGGAAGATAGCAAACTAAATGAAAAAAAGACAATCCACAGTGGTGTATGCGCCAATCAACAGAGCTAAAAAATTTGAGGCAAAAAGTGACAGAACTAAAAAGTGACGTAGACAAATCTGCAGTTATACTTGGGGGCTTCAACACTATTCCCTCAACGCTGGTAGAACAACTAGGCAGGAGATTAACAAGGATATATAACTCAATAACACCATCATCCAACAGGATCTAGTCAACATTCATAGAGCACTTCATTCAACATCAGAATATTCACTTTCTCGAGTGCTCACAGAACATACACCAAGACCATATCCTGAGCCACAGAACAAACCTCAATAAATTTAAAATAATTTAAATTATATACAGTGTATTCTCCAACCACAATGGGATAAAATTAGAAAAGAACAGGGGCTCCTGAGTGGCTCAGTTAAGCGTCTAACTTCGGCTCAAGTCATGATCTCATAGTTTGTGGGTTTGAGCCCCACATCAGGCTCTGTGTTGACAGCTCGGAGCCTGGAGCCTGCTTCGGGTTCTGTGTCTCTTTCTCTCTATGCCCCGCCTCTGTTCACACTCTGTGTCCCTCTGCCTCAGAAACAAATAAACATTAAAAAGTTACAAAAAAAAAATAGAAAAGAATAATGGCAAGATAACAGGAAGACCTTCAAATGCTTGGATGTTCAATAACACACTTACAACGAATATATAAGTAAAATAGGAAGTCTGAAAAAAATTTAAAACACAATGAACTGTATGAAAACGAAAATGCAACATTTCAAAATCTATGGAACACAGCAAAAGCAGTGCTCAAAGGGAATTTGTAGCACTAAATGCACACATTAGAAAACAGGGAACAATCTCAAATCAGTAATAATGACATAATTGTCTACACAGAAAATCCCAACATAATTCTAAAACACACCCAGAACCAATAAGTGAATTCAGGAAGGTCACAGGATATAAGATAAATGTACAAAAGTCTATTTTATCTTTACATACTAGCAATAAGCCAGTGGTCATCAAAATTAAAAATATAACACCATTTATAATTGAGACAAAGGGAAAGAGTGAGAGAGAGAAAGAGAGAGAGAGGATGGAAGGAAGGAAGGAAGGAAGGAAGGAAGGAAGGAAGGAAGGGAGGAAGGGAGCAAGGGAGGAAGGAAGAAAGGCAGATATAGGTATAGATCCAACAAAACATGTACAGGACTGATAGGCTAAAAACTACCAAATGTCCATAAAACAAAGCAAAGATCTAAATAAATGGACAGACATGTTGTGCTTAGGTACTGGAAGCTCAGCCTAGTAAAGAAGATGTCAATCCCAATCCACCACAAATTGATATATAGGCTCACTGCAGTTGTTGGGGTTTTTTTGTTTGTTTGTTTGTTTTTTGAGAGAGAGAGAGAGAGAGAGAGAATGCACACAAGCATGGGAGGGGCAAAGGGAGAGGGAGAGACAGAATTTTAAGCAGGCTCCACACCCAGCACCGAGTCTGATATGGGCTCCATCTCACAAACATGAGTTCATGACCAGAATCCAAATCAAGACTTGGGCACTTCACCGAATGAGCCCCCCAGGCACCCCTCAAGCAATCCTATGAAAATATCAGCAAGATTTTTGTAGATATGGATAAAATTAACTTAAAATTTATATGAAAACGAGAAGGAACTAGAAGAGCTAAAAGCAGTATTTAAATAAGAAGAATAAAGTGGTAGAAGTCAGTATACCTGATTCCAAGACTTATTAAATAGCCATAGGAATCAAGACTGGTAGTTGGCAGAGAGATAAACACATAAATCAAAAGAACAAAATAGAGAACCAAGAAACAGATCCACACAAATGCCCCAATGGTTTTTGACAAAGGTGCAAGAAAATTACAATGGGAGAAATAGAGCCTTTTCAACAAATGGTTCTGGAACGCTTGGGCATCAATGGGAGAAAAATGAACATTAACTTAAGTCTTCCACCCTCCAACTTAATCATGGACCTGAACTTAAATGTAAGATACTAAACTATAAAACCTTCAGGAAAAAAAAAAAAACCCAAAAACAAAAAACAAAGCCTTCAATGGGGCACCTGGGTGGCTCAGTTGGTTAAGCATATGACTTCAGCTCAGGTCATGATCTCACAGTCCATGAGTTTAAGCCCCACATCAGGCTCTGTGCTGATGGCTCAGATCCTGGACCCTTCTTTGGATTCTGGGTCTCCCTCACTCTCTGCCCTTCTCCCACTCGCACTCTGTCTCTGTCTCTGTCTCTCTCTCTCTCTCTCAAAAAAGAGAATAAAAATTTTTTAAAAATTAAGAAAAAAAGAAGTCTTCACGATCTAAGGATAGGTAAAAAGTTTTAGACTTGACACCAAAAGCATGATCCAAAATGGGAGGGATTGGACTTCATGAAAATTTAATACTTTCTTTTTTGTTTGTTTGTTTCCCCATCCCCCATAATCCTCAAGTTGTCTCACACTCAAGAAATGATTTTAATGTTCCATATATATGTTTAATGGCATGTGCATTAAACAGGCTCCATTTAAATCATCTTCCTCTCCAGCTATTTCTGCCACACCATCCCTCTGTAGCCTGCCTTCTAAGACACCGGGCACTTCAACAGGTTATAAATAATTAGCATATCCCCCATATTCCACTAATCACAACAACTTCAAACCAGTACCTTTATTTTTGTTTAATAACCCAAGTTTTCCACCTGCTTTATTAGCTTTTTCTAACCATAGGGTTTGTTATTTATTTCTCCTGGTTTTAAAGTATCTTTCTCATACTCTGAGCCTTCATTCTCCTTTCTTCAGATTTTTCTAGTTATTTTCAGCATGAAAAAAAATTGTACAAGTAACCCATGAATAATACTTGTGATATGCAACTCAAGAAATACAGCAGTATTCTGAGAAAAATACGGTATTCTCAATTTTCTCATCTTCAATCCCATTCTCCTCCCCAGAAATAACAATGTTAACATTTAGCACACTTTCTTCCCCATCTTGTCCTCTTTCTATGCATTTACATAAATTAAAAAAAATTTTAATGTTTATTTATTATTGAGAGAGAGACAGAGTGAGAGCAGGGGAGGGGAGAGAGAGACACAGAACCTGAAGCAGGTTCCAGGCACTGAGCTGTTAGCACAGAGACTGATGCGGGGCTCGAACTCAGGAATCTCGAGATCATGACCTGAGTGGAAGTTGGATGCTTAACTGACTGAGCCATCCAGGTGCCCCTATGTTGTTTTAATGTTTATTTTTGAGAGAGACAGAGAGAGAGAGAGTGAGCAGGGTAGGTGCAGAGAGAGGGAGACACAGAATCCAAAGCAGACTCAAGGCTCTGAACCGTCAGCACACAGCCCCATACATTTTTATAAATAAACAAATACCATTTATATCCTGTAAATAACATTACACTAAATATAACATTCTGAAATTTCCTTTTCCATTATAATTTTGGGAGTATTTTCATGTCAATGCCCATAAGTCTACAGCTGTCTCCCTCCATTTTACAAGTTTATTTGTTTTGAGAGAGAGAGTGAGAGGGTGAGAGCAGGGGAGGAGTGGAGAGAGAGAGGGAGAGAGAGAATCCCAAGCAGGCTCTATGCTGTCATTGTACAGCCTGACACGGGGCTTGATCTCACAAACAGTTAGATCATGAGTTGAGCCAAAATCAAGAGTAAGGTGTTTCATCAACTGAGCCACCCAGATGCCCCTACAGCTCTCTTTTTTTAAAAACTACATATTATTCCACAGTATGACTTTATCATAATTTACTTAACTACTCCCTCATTGTTAGACTTAAGTGTTTCCCTATTTTTACTATTAACTGTACCCTTGTGGTTTTGTACAATTGAGTAATTATTTCTTTAAGCTACCTTCCCAGAAGTGGAATTGGTGATGTAAGGACATGTGCACTTTTAATTTGGAGAAATACTGATCAACTGCCTCCTCAAAGGCAAATGTAACTAATTTATTTGAATATATGAATATGAAAAAAGATTCAAAATAACTCACAAAGTTCTGATAGAGTAAGAAATACTCTGATTGTCAGTGAAGCGGAGAAGATATTCATACATTTTTGGTACATTTTATAGCTGTTTTTAGATTTTCCTATAATTACATTATGGTTTTGTTGAGCCATAGCTTCCATATAGCTATTCAAGTTTATCTTTATGTATGGTGTGAAGTGTGGGTTAGAATTATTTTTTTTTTCCAAAGAAAGTCAATTTTCTCAGCACATTAAGTAAACTATTCTTCCCTCACTGATTTAAAAAAATTTCTTTATCATAAAGTGAATTACCTTATATAAAGAATCTCTTGGGGCACCTGGGTGGCTCAGGTGGTTGACTGTTTGGCTTTGGCCCATGTCATGATCTTACGGTTCATGGGCTGTGCTGACAGCTCAGAGCTTGGAGCCTGCTTCAGATTCTGTGTCTCCCTCTCTCTCTGCCCCTCTCACTTGTGCTCTGTCTCTCTCTCTCTCTCTCTCTCTCAAAAATAAATAAACATTAACATTTTTTTAAAAAAGAATCTCTTTCTCGACTTCATAATTTTCCATTTTTCCATCTATGCTTGCTTGCTCTAATACCAGACAACATGAAGCACATCTTTATAATATGCTTTGGTATCTACAGTGATTGTTCATCTTCAGAATTGCTTTTGTTATTTTATGCATGTTTTTTCCATTTAAACATAAGAATAAGCTTGTTAATGTATATGAAAATATTGCTGTGATTTTGAGTGCTATACGTTGAATTCAATTATTCAATTTTTCTCAAATATTAGCATCTTCATAACTTGAGATTTTTCATATCAATCATGATATGTCTCTTCTATTTAATTAGGTATATATGGGGAGATCCTTTAGTAGCAGTTTATAATTTAAATCATACAGTTCTATACAGTTCCTATTCCATCTCTGCCTAAGACATTTATGATTTTGTGAATGGGATGTTATTTTAGCATAAATTTTCTAATCGGTTATCACCGATGCATAGGAAAGTTAATGGTTTTCATATGTTGGGTATTTTTTTAATTAAAAAACAATTTTTTTAACGTTTATTTATTTCTGAGACAGAGAGAGACAGAGCATGAGTGGGGGGGGGGGGGGCGGGGCGCAAAGAGAGAGGAAGACGCAGAAGCCGAAGCATGCTCCAGGCTCTGAGCTGTCAGCACAGAGCCCAACGTGGGGCTCGAACTCACAAACCGCGAGATCATAACCTGAGCTGAAGTTGGTTGCTCAACCGACTGAGCCACCCAGGTGCCCCTTTAATTTTTTTTAACATTTATTTATTTTTGACAGAGAGAGAGAGACAGAGCATGAGCGGGGGAGGGGCAGAGAGAGAGGGAGACACCGAATC
The DNA here is from genome assembly GCF_027475565.1 of Acinonyx jubatus. NCBI lineage: Eukaryota > Metazoa > Chordata > Mammalia > Carnivora > Felidae > Acinonyx > Acinonyx jubatus. Next base: position 105,024,653 of record NC_069380.1, on the reverse strand, counting down.
CAAAGCAGGCTCCAGGCTCTGAGCTGTCAGCACAGAGCCCGACACGGGGCTTGAACTCACAGACCACGAGATCATGACCTGAGCCGAAGTCCAACGCTCAACTGACTGAGCCACCCAGGCGGCCCAATATGTTGGGTATTTTATTCAAACACCCTTATGAGTTGTCTTACTAATTCTATTCGTTTTTAAATTATATACTTGCAAATAATTACCAGTTTTATGGTTTTTTTCTATCCAGAAATAGACAGATATTGATATAGATACATATATACATTTCTGAAACATACACATATATGGTATATATACACATTTTTTATGAAATATAATTGTGTTTTTCTTGATTGATTGAATCACTGAAGACCTCCATGCCATATTATATTGTGATGTGATAGTGGACATTCTTAGTTTCCCCAGAGGTACACTTTGTTGGGCTTTACAGAAAAACATACTGGTTTCCCTTACTTACTTACTTACTTAATGCACAGCATGGAGCCCAATGTGGGGCTTGAACCCAGGACCCCGAGATCAAGACCTGAGCTGAGACCAAGGGCTGGATGCTCAACTGCCTGAGTCACCCATGCACCCCTTACCAATTTACTTTTTATACTGTTTATCTGATTAACCTCTACTTTTAATTTTATTAATTTAATCATTTTATTTTCATTGCGCATTTTTATTCTTTTTTAGCTCTTTGCATTTTATACTTAGTTTATTTATTTTACTAGATTTTTTGTTTTCTAAAACAAAATTTATATATTGTTCAGACATCTTTTAAAGAGCTACATGTTAGTGGGTCACCTGGGTGGCTCAGTTGGCTAAGCGTCTGACTTCGGCTCAGGTCACGGTCTCACGGTTTGTGGGTTTGAGTCCCGCTTCGCATCAGGCTCTGTGCTGACAGCTCAGAGCCTGGAGCCTGCTTTGGATTCTATGTCTCCCTCTCTCTGCCCCTCCCCCCACCCGAAGTCTGTCTCTCTCTCTCTCTTTCTCTCTCTCTAAAATAAATAAACATTAAAAAATTAAACAAAGTGCTACGTTAGAGATATTTTTTATTGTGGTACAATTGACATATAACATTATATTAGTTTCAGCTGTATGACATAAATGATTTGATGTCTCTATACATTGCAAAATAGTCGCCACAATACATCTGGTTAACATCTGTCACCACACATATTTACATCTTTTTTTCCTTGTGATAAGGACTTTCAAGATCTTCTTCTAACAACTTTCAAATATGAAATACAGTATTATTCACTACAGTCATTATGCTGTACATGGCATTTATTTTATAACTAGAAGAAATCGCTTATATGTGGTAGGGTTGTTCTACATTGCTCATCTCTACTTAATGGGGTTATGACTCACATCATGTTTGGGAGATAAGGGAAGATGATCGTGGACAAACTGTGTTTCAGGGAACCATAGACCTACACATTATTTTCCATGTTAGTCATGAGTCTAAGTCCATGATGAGCTTCACAAAACCCAGTAGTCCCCATGAAATGAATGGACAGAACTTAGGTTAGGAACTGTTGTCCTTGGCTAAGGGAAAAAAACAAAACAAAACAAACAAAACAAAACAAAAGTCTATTTCCATTTGGGCACTTCATTATGGTTGCCTTATACCCAAAACAGTTGCATTTCTAGGTTTAGCCTCTCATCTTTGTGTTAGTTTAGAAATCAGGAAATTCATTAGGGATCCTAAAAAAAAATTTTTTTTAAATTAATAAACACAAAATAAAAACAGGAGACCAAAGATGAATACCAAATATAAACAAACCAGATTTCCGTCAACTCCTTTTTAGAAAAAATGTAAGCCTAGGGATATTTTGTTGCTGCTATAATTGAAGCAGTCCCCTTAGCAATTCTGAAATGTTGGAAAGGTTGGTCTCAGTGTTACCAAGCATGGAATTTAGGTTCAGATTTGCTCTGGTAATGTCATCATTTTAGAGGATGATTCAAAGGGAATCATAAAGAACGTATCTTCCAGGAATTCATGTGAGGAGATTAGGCAGCTTAAGGTAACATTCTAGAGCCTGTTAGAGAATTCTTTAAAAAAAAAAATTTTTTTTAACGTTTATTTATTTTTGAGACAGAGAGAGACAGAGCATGAACGGGGGAGGGTCAGAGAGAGGGAGACACAGAATCCAAAACAGGCTCCAGGCTCTGAGCTGTCAGCACAGAGTCCAATGCGGGGCTCGAACTCACGGACCGCGAGATCATGACCCGAGCCAAAGTCGGACGCTTAACCGACTGAGCCACCCAGGCGACCCAGAGAATTCTTGATGTAAAATTTCTCACCGGCAATAAATGACTATGCAGTGCTTCTCTCTTCTTTCACCTACCATTATATTTAGCTAGGTTTTACAGATTCTGTAACAAAGTAGGAATTATGTGGCTGGATTTCAGGTGAAGGTAGGGCATTTTACCAGTAAGTATTTCAAAAACCCTACACAATAACACCTAAATGGATATGGGGGACAAATCACAGGAATAGTAGAGTTCTATGTCACTCTCTACTAGACTTCTAAATTTTACTGCAAGGCACCCTATGTATTTAAAAGTGAACCCTGACTGCGAACTGTTTTAGTTTCCATCCTCTTTTGTACCTCAACAATTCTGGGAAGCCTAAACAAAGGTCTGCTGCTAATGAAGACTGGAAGACTGGGAAACTTGGATCTCAGAAGACTAAAGCAGGAAGTCACAGGTAGAGCTTCCATTTGACCGGAAGTACTTTTACTCACAACGTCTAGCCCAGGAACTGAGCTGGACAGTAATGGTCCTCTCCATCGCAATGGTGGCTAAAGACAATGAAATGAAAATGGGTCAGAAGAATTTTTCTACTTATGCCTCGGAATACTTCTTGTTACATGGGCTCAAACTCCGGAAGAGCAGACTTGAGTAAGGCAGGCTCCAACCTGACACTGTTCTTCAGATGCCAGGCCTCTGCTACCTCAGCATTCTCATCTGAGAAACCAGTAACTTCAGGACACACAGCAATGTTTATAAATACCTTTCCCTGTGCCCATGCCTGTTTACATGTAAGATTGTAATGACAAACAGACGGACACATGGACTCTATTTCAAAGCATAACATAACCGTTAAATAATGAGACTCTCCTAATTGCATTATGAGTCTTCTCTGACCATTGACTTACATACAGTAATGCCTCTTGCTATGAAATGCCTATAAATATACAGATCATGAGGAGTCTAGCTTAAAAGTCTGGTAGGAGCCATGACTCCTCTTACTGGTGGAGGCCAGAAAACTGCAAAGACAATAAACCTTGACATCTGCTCCAGGCTAACTTGCTGTGGCCAAGGCGCACTGTTCACATGTCACTTGGGTATCTGCCAGGCTATTAGTCATTATGCATTCTGCCCCAGTGGTGCATTTGAAATAGGGTGGACACTGAATATGCTCGGGGGGTGAGGGGAGAAGAGAAACACTGGTTTATATTCGAATAGCTTAAAATTTTTGGCCCTTCCCTTGCTGGGAAAGTTATACTTAAAATCTGAAATCTTCGTTTGCCAGCCTTCAAAGTCACTTTTCCTATAGCAGTATGCGGTGGTTATTAACAACTGCTCAAGTATGTAGTGGTTATTAACAACGGAACAAGAAAAAAGCCAAAGGAAGTGGAAGAGTTAAGGATGAATATGGCAGATGTTTTTAGAGCAACTAAACCCACCTCCTCAAGTCATCTGCTTACCTTTTTTCCCTCTTATTCATCTCTACCCCTTCAAGACCCTTTCGCATTAGCCTATCTGCCAATTAACACCTTAATATGCTGTCCTGTGTAGTATCTACTGTGTTATTGTCCAGAGAATCTTTGGATTGTATGTTTAAGGACAATATCTTTCTCTAAGTAGTAAACCATAGAGATCAACAGCATTTCCTCCCAGACACAATAACAAAAAACAGCTATTTTTTAAAAACGATTGGTTTGATCTCCAAACAATGGCTTAACTTGCTTAGCAACTGAGTCGATTAAGTTGAACTATCTACAAGGCTAAAACCAGGAACCTGAGTTTATAAACTGTGTTTATACCAATCATTACAATTACTGCTTAATCAGTAAGTAAAACCAACATACAAATAGGAACCTGCGAACGTGGTTTTAGGTAATTTTTGCTACATATGGTAAACAGCAATTTTTTAGCTACAAATGACAAACATATTTTAAACTATGTTTTCATAGAAATAGGAATTTCTTTCGCAAAATTTCAGGGGTTTACTAACTTCAACCATAGCAGGACCAGGGACCCGAACAACGTCTTAGTCCAGTTTGAACATGCAGGTTACTCTCTCTGATGGAAGAGAGCTTTTCGTAAATTGAAAAGACCACACTCTAAAAAAGCTGCCTTAACATTAATAGTGCCAACACTGAGAATACCTGAAATATACAGAATTGGGAATGTACCCAACATTACACTGTAAGTAAATAGTAGAGTTGGAATAAACTTCCTTTTAATGTTTGTTTATTTTTGAGAGAGAGAGATTGAGAGAGCAGAGCGCAAGCAGGGAAAGGGCGGGGGGGGGGGCAGAGAATGCAAAGGGGGGCTCTGTGCTGATGGCAGAGAGCCTGAGGTGGGGGCTGGAACTCATGAACTGTGAGATCATGACCTGAGTCAAAGTTGACATTCAACCGACTGAGTCACCCAGGTGCTCTGAAATAAATTTTTTAATATAGGTATATGTTATTGGTTCAAAAGGTATCTCAAAGCTGATTTAAGTGTGTGATAAGTTGCTCTTTTATCTATATTACTTTGTGTTTATTAAACTTCACATTTTACAGCATTATTAAAACCACTCATAGTTGATACAGACATTTTTGCAACAAAATAGATAAAGTGATGTATATCAATGCCAAAATGGACATATCTCTCCCCTGTGAAAACCATTAAGTGGTTCTCCATCAGTCCTAGAATTAAGACCCAGCTAGTTACTTTGATATGCTGGGCTTTCCATAATCAGGTCGTAACCAACTCAACTTCCTGCTCAGGCAGAATAATCACAAAATAATAAAATAAAATAAAATAAAATAAAATAAAATAAAATAAGATGGCAATATACATTTCTTGCTTATGTCATTCTTTTTTTTTTTAATTTTTTTTAACATTTATTTATTTTTGAGACAGGGAGAGACAGAGCATGAACAGGGGAGGGTCAGAGAGAAGGAGACACAGAATATGAAGCAGGCTCCAGGCTCTGAGCTGTCAGCACAGAGCCTGACGCAGGGCTAGAACTCACGGACTGCAAGATCATGACCTGAGCCAAAGTCGGCCGCCTAACCGACTGAGCCACCCAGGTGCCCCTTATGTCATTCTTAAAAGTTTCAATGCCACAGAAAAAAGGGCATGCTTTGATCTCTAGCATCCACATAACACATCTTTGGGAGGAATCTTTTTTTTTTTAATTGTTTTATTTTTGAGACAGAGACAGAGCATGAGTGGGGGAAGGGCAGAGAGACAGAGGGAGACACAGAATCATCCGAAGCAGGCTCCAAGCTCTGAGCTGTTAGCACAGAGCCTGGCCCAGGATTGGAACCCATGAACCATGAGCTAATGACCTGAGCCTAAGTTGGACACTTAACCGACTGAGCCACCCAGGTGCCCCTGGGAGGAATCTTAATGTCTGCTTTGAGTCACATTCTCCTCTTTAATTCCCTTAAACATAGGAATGGCCCTGTTCGTTAGTCCAGTCTGGACCTTGCTTGCCCCTTTGTTTGGGTGGGAGGAGACCTTAGAGTACTTGCTGACCTGCCTCAGCCGACCAAGACTAATAACTGCCAAAACAAAGGCCTATTTTAGTCATGCTATATATATACTGTCACTACTCTAATTTTAGACAGTCCAGCTCAGACCACAGATACTCTCATTCTTGCAGAACCAAGGAGGTTAACCATGGTCCCATGTTAAAGGTAGTGGGACAGGGGCGCCTGGGTGGCGCAGTCGGTTAAGCGTCCGACTTCAGCCAGGTCATGATCTCACGGTCCGTGAGTTCGAGCCCCACGTCGGGCTCTGGGCTGATGGAACGTAGCCTCATATCAACCACCTCCCCGTCTCACTCCATTACCCCTGCTGAGCTCACTTTTCTGCATCACTTTCCACTTTAAAAATTCATGAATCAAAAAAATTAATGGCTGTATAAATTATTTCATACAGAAAAATACAACAAAAGTCCAAGTAAATATATTTTTGTACTTTTATTTCCTGGCTTCAGAAATTTATCTTCTCATATTCTTGCTTTTTTCATACTATAGAACAAAGCCAGTATGCTTTGTACTTATTTTTAGTGTGACATATCTGGTATATCTGGGTAAGTATATCTGGATGAGAAGAGTAATAAGTAAACAAACATCGTGAATATGTAAGAATTGTGTATAATCAACTTCATTCCATTTTAAGTGGGTGGAGACAGACTATCTGAAGCTACTGAGACTGATTTTTATGACAGTGGAGAAAAAAATGTTTAGAAAGTATGTTCCAGAATAAAATATAGCAGATAGAGAAAAAGCTGTAAAAAGGAAAGAATGTGTCCTGAAGCTAACTGTGCCCAAAGAACTACAGAAACAAATTTGCAAAATGAAAAGAGATACACCCTATACTCTTTTCAGTCTTCATAGAATCTTTACTGACTACTGCCATTTCTTTTAGGTCGGGCTTCATTTTTTTCAAGCCTGGAGTAGATGCGTTAAAACCAATTTCCTGAGTTGTATCTGAGTCCTGTCAATCCATTTCTTTCTCATTTTGTATGTCTGCCTATTTGTCGGGAGCATTTATACCTGCAAACTAGGAACTGAATTCACCAAAAATTTCCTGGGATATGAAAACAATTCCCACACACAGGTAAATACACTGACTCAGAAAGAGAGACAAAACCATAGAGCTAAATGATGAGAATCTGAATTTATAAATTTAGGTGTCTCAAAGTATCTTAAATGTTTCCAACTTTATGTACCATAAACAAGCAAAAGGATAAATCTACAGTTTAATGATTATACACGTAGGTTATGACATGCAGAAGGGTGTAATTCCTCAATAAGCTTTATTCAGGCTTTCCATTTTCTTATAAAGAAAATATTTTCTTTTGTGTTTTGGGGAAGGGGAACCCAATGAATTGAAATCAGCACTCAGGGATCTCTTATTAACTCCGGACCATGTGTTCAGCTCCTGCCCTCTGCTAGCCTCTACCAGAGCATTAGTGGCTCTCAGGGAAGTTTATTCAACTGCTTCTCATCACATCCACCCACACAGATTTACATGCAAAGAGCTCAGGATGTCCAGAATGTGGACTTTGAAAGTAGAAAGGAAAAGAGAAAGACTTGGGGTGGGGGAGAGTGAAAAAATCATTTTGAAATGTGTGCCTTCCAACCCATTTGTAATAACTGCAGCCTTTTACACAGGCCATTTTATAAAATTATTAGCTGTTAGAAAGAAGTTGTGTCGTCATCATCGGAGTATGCTGAGCTCACCAGGATGCCTCATGCTTTTCAAAGCAAAAGAGAGAGGCAGGAAATAGCTGCTATTCCTTTTTTTTTTGTTGTTAATTTCCTGAAATGTGATGATAAATTAAGGTGACTGTAGGTACAAAAGGGTCCCCAGTGAGATCCGTCTCTTAGAACATGCCTCACAGTAGCATTTCTGTGTCACCCACCCTGGAGGCAACTCTTGGCATCCCCACTCACATCTCAGCCTCATCTTAAATCAACTATTCTATTTCAGTCTTTTGAAGTGAGGGGAAAAAACTTAAAATTTAAGGGAAAATGCGTAAGATTAAAAGATCCCAGAGCAGAATTTTTTCTCCTCCTGGAGTCCACCTTGCCTATAGATTTCTTCTGAGATAAACTGTCATTTCCCCAGCCCCTTCCTTTATAAAGGAAGCACTTTAGAGGTGCCTGGATAGCTCAGTAGGTTTAGCATCCGACTCTTGATTTCAGCTCAGGTCACGATCACAGGGTTGTGGGATGGAGCCCCATGTTGGGCTTTGTGCTGAGCCTGGAACCCACCTAAGATTCTGTCTCTACCTCTCTGTCTCTGTCTCTCTCTCTCTTCCTCTGCTCCTCTCTCTCTCTCCGTGCCCCCACCCCGGGCTCCTTTCTCCCACTGGCTCTCTTTCTCTCTCTCTCTTAAAAAAATTTACAAAGGAAACAGTTTATAAAATTTCATTTTTAAAAGTGGTAGTGTTCTCACTACATACACAGACCCTCTGGTAGGAATCACTGTGTCATTGATGGCATATGACAGGGAAAAAAAACCATCTATAGACAGACAAGCATGAGAACTTCACTCCACAGCTTTCACTATGAACCTCTGTCAGGAATCAAGAGACGGGAACTCACGAACTCAAGAGTTACATAGGAAATTGAAGAGAAAAGATATACCGGGAAAGGAGAGATGGAAAGAAGAGCTTAATTCTTATTAACTGCTAAAGACGGTAATAATAATACTATTGAAAAAGCAGCACTGGACCTCTGAATGACCTTTCATTTATTAAAATGTTTTCTGGATGCCAGTCTTCCTCTGAGCATGAGTAGGCTTACTTATCATGGCTGAGAAATCTATTTTTCTCTGAAAATCCTTATAATTAAGTTCCCTGACTTGAATTACTTTGAGTGGTTTCTGTTATTTGCAACTAAACAATCTAACCAACACCAGGGGTCAGTAAAGATATTGTAGTTTGGATGAGTGAGACTTTGTAATTTATGTAAAGTGAAAGAGATGATTAGGAATGTTGCCCATAAAACAGTGTAACAATATACTCATGTATCTAAATCGTCAGTTTTCCCTTTTACTTTGGAGGATTCATCTGACTGCTCTTTACTAGAAATCTAAGTGTCATCCTCGATTTCTTTTCCTCTCATTTTCCAAGCACTAAAACTTGACGATTCTACCTTCAATTTCTATCCTAAAACCTTCTACCATACCTGAAATCCTCCAGCCTGACATTAGTGGTGCTGACTTCAAGTGTGAAAACTGCCTTCTAATTGATCGCCATGATGTTTCTTACCTAAATTGTTTTCAATCTGCAATACATTCATTCCAGTCAGTCATGTGCTGAGAACTTTGCAAAGGCATTTCGCTTTTAGGATAAGGGCAAAATCCCCTAGCATAATTATCCAGACTCAAACCGAGGGCTCCCAGGGCTACCACGCCAGCCTTTGACTCCAAAGTGCCTTATTTCTATTCCCCAATTATAAACTCTTCTCTTTCCAACATGAAGGTCTTTGGACCCATTCTCTCCCATTAGCTGAAATATTTCCTGCCACCCAACTACTTTCACTGCCACCCCACTCATCCAGCCTGATTCTTAATTGCAATGGCAGCTTTAGAGTCTTTGTTCAAAATTCACTTTTTCAGAGGAACTTTTCCTGACATTGCATTATAGATCAGGTTCTTCTGTTGTGTGATTTGAAGACATCCCATATTACCCATCGGTAGCATTTGCTACATTTGTGACCATGCAGTCATTTAGGACTTCAAATCAGTCTTGTAGGCTCACCCTTCCTTTAATATCTGTAAAAGGAATTTAGTTCCTGACTTTAAACACTATGTGAAAATTTTTAGATATATTCTCTATCAAATCTCAAATAGATTTGAGACAGTTGAGTGTAAAATATAGGCTATGTAATATCAAAACTGGCTTTGTGGAGCTTCTTTAATACTTTAACAATGCAACTTTATAGACTTTGCAAAATTTATAAGAGCTGTAAAATTTATAATCTTTGAATTTTATGATAATATCATGCACAGAAGAACTGGGCAGGAAAGAGCTAGGAAGCTGGCAGGTTGATGGCAGGGGTAGATTTAAAATGGTCATAAATTTTGGAAGTATTTGATATTAATTTTACTTTTCCTGTAAATATATAGTAAATATTGTATATGTAGACTACGCCACAATGATCACAGATAAATCTTACTTCCCTGTTAATAAGACCATAAATAAGAATTTTGAGACAGACTAAAAGATCACTGGAAAGGGATAACCATTTGATGGTAAGGAAGGAAAGACAGGTTCACCCAGGGCAAACAAACAAAAGCATCACCTAATTTAAAAGCACAAAGGCATATACTTCTGAAAGGCAAAGTTGAAGTACCCAAAGAGAAGGTACCATCCTCCAGCATACTCAAGTACAAATGAAAGTGAAGTCCATACAAGCGCCAGCTTGGAGAGACATACCTTTTTAAATGCAGTTGACCTAAGTCTAGCACAATGATAACTGACTATGGATTTGGAAGACTGATGTCATATGCTTTAAAGCAGAAAAAAAGTTCAAATGTGTAACCAAAAATGATCATCCAAAGATAATCGACATCAGTAGGTGTCTGAAGATTGTTACTACAATTGAGCCCTTATCTGGAAAAGTGAGCCTCATGTTTCAAAGGTAAGACCCTTTTCCATTATTCTGTATACTGTGCTCTAGGATTTTTTTTTTTAATGTTTATTTATTTTTGAGAGAGAGACAGAGACGGGGGTTGGGGTGGGGGGGGGAGAGAAAGAAGGAGATACAGAAACCAAAGCAGCCTCCAGGCTCTGAGCTGTCAGCACACAGCCCGATACAGGGCTCAAACTCACAAACTGCGAGATCATGACCTGAGCCGAAGTCGGATGCTTAACTGACTGAGCTGCCCACGTGTCCCTGTGCTCTAGAATTTCTGACTAGCCAATTTTCTTCCTGAGTATTTCTCAGCGTCTCGCCATGTTGTTGGATATCTCTCTCTCTCACTCTGTCTCCTTTTCTCTCTTGAGTCCCTAAATCGCTGTACTCCAGTCAGCCTCAGAAAATTCAAGCTTTTTCCAACCTTAATAAATCAAGCAATGTGTTTCTAACTTTGGATATACCTAGTTTATCCCAGCTAATGTCCTACTGACACACTACTGACAGCTAGAAAAGCTATCAAGACACTTTCCTAAGAATAGTTATCTCCTACAGAGTAACAAGCTTTCCATCAACATTTTTTGTTGCTATATTTGTAAGATTCTTTGTTGTTGTTATTTTTAGTTGTCTTTATCCACTGGCTATAAGCTCTGTGAGGGTAGGTGTCATGTCTGTTTTCTTCTTTTCTGAATCTCTAACTCTTAGCAAAGCAAGAATAAAATAAGAGCTCAATGTATATTTCTTTGATGAATAAATTAATATATGTTGGTACATACATCTTCTTAGCACAGATTGAAAGGTATTGGTGACAACATCCTGGAGAAGTGCCCCTCCTCCCCAAAACATATTTTAGCATGTGAATACTAGTATGCAATGATAATGCTCCTTTTGACCCTAGAGAATATGAGATGATGTTTAGGAGTCACCCACTGCCTAGACCCTGGGGCAGAGTCAGAGGTAGCCAAATGAGCATAGGCAAGCTAGATAAGCTGAAATGCTCACAGTGAGGGGTGCCTGGGTGGCTCAGTCAGTTAAATATCTGACTTTGGCTCAGGTCATGATCTCATAGTTCGTGGGTTCGAGGCCCGCGTCAGGCTCTGTGCTGACAGCTGGGAGCCTGGAGCCTGCCTCATATTCTGTCTCCCTCTCTCTCTCTCTGCACCTCCTCCACCCATATTCTCTCTCTCCCAAAAATAAACATAAGAAAGAAAGAAAGAAAGAAAGAAAGAAAGAAAGAAAGAAAGAAAGAAAGAAAGAAAAGCTCACAGTGAAGTGGATAAGGCCCACAGTGGTGTAACAAACACTCCCAAATGATGATACACACAGTTGTCCCTGCCGTGTAACGACACGTCAGGATTGGTAGATCTCACAGTACTCCCTCAATGGCCAGCTTGTACACTAACAAAACCAACCACCGTAAATGTGAAAGTGCGATAGTATCAACTCCATTTCACATGTGAAGAAACATGGTGTGGGAGTTAAGAAAGTTACCACAGATCTAGCTGACAAAGGTGGGAACTAGAATCTGACCCTAGTGAGTCTGACCCTTTTCCTTCCACTTCATGCTCTGGACCATGTTTCCACCATGGTCAGAAATATGGGGGAGGAACAAATCCGTGCATATAAATGAAGATGCTTATTTTTTTTAACAACATCTGTTTGTTTGTGTTTTTATTTCTTTTAATGATTATTTAATTTTGAGAGAGAGAGACAGGGCTTGAGCAGGGGAGGAACAGAGAGGGAGACACAGAACCTGAAGCCGGCTCCAGGCTCTGAGCTGTCAGCACAGAGTCCAATGCGGAGCTCAAACTCATGAGCGACGAGATCATGATCTGAGCCGAAGTTGGATGCGTCACCGACTGAGGACCGATGGTCCTCCGCCCCCACCCCCAGTCACCCATTTTGTTCTTTGGAACTAAGGATGTTTCTTAAAAGTAAACCTTCTTAATAAACATGCTTTCAAAACAGATCAAGTGATTAAAGTGGAAAAAGCTTTGTGGTCCTATGTTATTGTATCTGTTTGCATCCAGACTGTCACAGATGTTTTCCCCATATTATAAGTGATCTCTCAGGTGTATTGTTGTGGTTTGTTTTTAATTCCGTGCAAGTTTTCTAAACGTGTTATTTACCTTGTTTCAAATGTCACTGGTATAATGGCAGAAAATGTTCAATATTGGCAATTATAGGTTAGGTTCAAATATGAATAACACATGACTTCCAAGAAGCCAAAGCCTTGAATTTCATTTCACGTGGGCAGTGTTTCCTCTCTTCTGTTTTCACTGGACACTTGCCTGCTTTCACAGTACCCTACACCACACATCCTGTTTATTAGTTTAAAGGAGTTTAACAAGGGGATTTATTTTATGTTTTTCTCTGTCCACCAAAGTGCAATTGACTACTCTTATAAAAAGTGGTTTCCCCAGTGTATTCACATTGGACCTCATTAGGACTTCTTCCATAACACTGCATTTGATGTTCACACAGTCACCTTTCTGACCATCACCCATGCTAACTTTCCTTTCATGAATATTACCCAGTAACAATTTACTTTTCAATTTGATTTAGACCTTAAAAAATTGTTCTCACCACTTTTTGAGAATTCAAAGTATTTCTCAATTGCACAGTTTATTTATCATGCTCTTCAAAAGAACCCACTTGTATCCAACACTTTTGCAATGTGTTACTTTGTATCCACTGTAAGAACTTGAACTTTAGATTTAGAACTCTGAGCAAAATGGTGGGAACACATCTTGCTTTAATGTATTTTCAACAGAGTCCCTAGCAGTCCTGTTTGAACAAACTAAATACCATTACACTGATGTTCTATTTACAGAAAAGGTCTTATTATTTAACATTTATGTAAACTGCTTGCCTGGTTCCCTTAGAGACCCACCAATCCAAACTAAAAATATGCCCTATCATTTCCCCTGATGTTACTCTTACTGAACCTCTCTCGAATGGTCCTGACATGCCTTGGTGTAACGAGCACAAAACTGCAAGTGCCAGCCCTTGTGACAGCCACATGGCTAATGCACTTCCCTGGACCTTAGGGATTTTAGTTTTTCTCTCCTGGAGCCAACCACACACTCTGACATAGAGGCAATACTGTTAAATTTTTAATCCAAGCGTCTTCATCGTTTCAGAGGTTTCACAACTATGATTTCTGGCCCAAGACCATGTCCCCAAGAAGCAAATAATCTCTCTTAATCAAAATTAAAAAGTCCTGTCTTCAAACTCTTCAACTTCCCCACTCCATACTAGAAGAATAGCTTCATTTGGCTCGCCACATGGAATGTTGTTTTCCTGGCTCGAAATATCATGAACACTAAATTCAATTACATAATGAACCATATGATGTGGATACTGCTGGAACACTATGTGGGTCAGTGGGACTAAGCACAAATAGAATAATGAAAACCACAGTTAGTGTGCAATGCACTTTTGGGCTTGTTAGGAAGGCAGTCATGGGGGGCTGTGGATGCTATTAGAGTAAATCATGCTGATCTATTCTAATCCTATAAATGAACTCTTGGAGAGTCCAAAGAATGATGCACTCGGTTTATCTTGATGCAAAGGATATATAGGGAAACGGGAAACCTTTAGCAGAGAACTCCCATGCAAACCTCCTTCTAGACCTCTGGCTTCTGGCTCAGGCTTTCATGCCTCATTGAATCAGCTTTTACTGGGAAGGCAGGGTTAAGAGTAATGCTTTATGGTGACTAGAGACAAGAGTTTCCCGTGACTGCTTTCTCAAAAGGGTGCATTGTAACACAGAAGCAGCATGGTGTAGTAGCTGAATAATGGAATCCGTTTGCCTGGGTTCATATCTTACGTTTAGCAGTTACTACCTGTGCAGTTTGGGGCAAAATACTTCATCTGTCTAAACATGAGGCTCCTCTTCTGTATAATGTAAGTAAAATTAATGCTATTTTCCTCAAAGTGTTCTTAGGGAGATATCAATACAAGGCACTTCAATACTTGGTTTTTAGTAAGCACTCAGATCTAAATTGCTGTTGTTCAAGTCTTCATAAATAGTCTATTTCCACATAGGTTTAGAAACCACTTCTCTGGGGCACGTGGGTGGCCCAGTCAGAGTTGGTTAAGCATCTGACTTTGGCTCAGGTCATGATCTCCCGGTTCATGAGTTCAAGCCCCACATAGGGCTGGCTTTCTGCTGTCAGCACTGAACCCGCTTCAGATCCTTCTTCCTCTCTTTGCCACTTCCCTGCTCATGCTTGCTCTCTCAAAAATAAATAAACATTAATAAAAAGAAAGAAACCATCTCCATTAGGGTGACCAATCATCCTGGTTTATCAAGACTGAAAAGTTTCCCAGGCACTGGACTTGGAGGCTGAATCTGGGGATGTCCTGGGCAAACCTGGATGAGTCCATCACTGAACTTAGAAATAAACATGATACTCTGAAAGTTACAGGCCTTGTTGCTTTTTTCCAATTAAAGTACTATCTGTACGACTTGTATTCTTTGCACTACTTAGCAAAGAGGGAGCTGGGAATACAATTACTAACAAATACCACCAGGTGGGAAGAAATGAAAACAAAAGTATTCAAAGAGTAGATTTAAAAGTTCCATGATGGCAGAGCCCTTTTTCAGTGCAGAGAACTTGTTAAGAAAGAGCTAACAACTGGGGTGCCTGGGTGGCTCAGTTGGTTAAGCATCTAACTCTTGATTTCAGCTCAGGTCATGATCTCAAGGTTCTGGAGTTTGAGCTCCAGTAGGCTCTGTGCTGACAGTGTGCGGAGCCTGCTTGGGATTCTCCCCCCACACCCCCTGCCCTTCCCCTGCTTGCACACACACACACACTCTCTCTCTCTCTCTCTCTCTCTCTCTCTCTCTCTCGATAAATAAACATTTAAAAGAGAGAGAGAGAAAGAGAGAGAGAGATAGCAACTGATTTTTTTCTCTACTTACTAGATACTTTTGTTTCATTGTTAACAGAATGGTTGCTAATACAATTCCTCTGATGGAAGCAGAAATATGATACTGATGGGGCTGTTATTTCTCTGCTACTCAACCATATCTGCAGGGAAAGCTATTCATGATTATCTTTCTCTTAAGGGTGGTCACAAAAGTAAAACAAAAAAAAAATTCGCTGCTTTGGAATGGAAGGTGGGAATGAGAGAAGGAAGTGCTGTGAAAGACATTTGTCTAAGGCTGATCTTTGGGGAAATTAGGGGAATTTGTTCTCTGTTTTGTTTTGTTTTTGTTTCTTACCACTATATTTATACTTTATTAAAGCATGTGTTAGGATTGTGACACCTTCAAAAAGGGCCTCAAAATCTCATGAAAAGATTTGGGCATACTATATAAAGAATATACTTTTTCTACGTTTGTCAGAATGAAAGATTTCCTGGTTTCTGTCTCTCCAGTCAGCCCTCAGCCATTGGAAAGGCCCTTGAATCCCCTACACCCATCCCTGATATAGCCTAACATATAAACCACAACAGATACCTCTTAATGGTGTGTGAACAAAACTCACTTAAAGAAGTTGGCAAGACACTGAGTTCTTTCTTGCAGAAGGCCAAAAGCCATTTTACATACCTTAACAATTCTGCCATATCATTATGTCAGACAATGATGTGTTAATGAGGTTGAAAATAACTCTTAAACAAGGAATTCTCTTTCTTAATGGGCATGACATTTGGCATTTTAAAAATACTTAGCACATAACTTAAAAAATAATTATAACTATATGCTGACCATGTTGCAAACGCGTGTATTATCGTGTATTATCTCATTTATTCCTCACCACTATGCAGGAGGTGTTAGAAACTTTTTCAGACACATGAGAAAAGTGGGGCCATGAGGAAAAAGTAATTTGCCCAAGTCTCACTTACAGAAATTAGCAGAATCTGGCTTTGAACTCAAATTTGACTGGTTCTAACACCACAATCTTATCCACACATGACATTTTCCTGCTACTTAAAAGCATCTGTGCTAGATAAAGTCAGAGACACACAACATAAATAACACAGTGTCCTCTATAAGAGTAAATCCTTTTAGTCAGGCAAAACACCATCATTGGAAAAAAGTTGACTTTGGACAAAGAACTTAACGTGACTGAGCCTTAGTATCCTCGCATATATGCTGAGAGTAGTAATTAATATCCAATGCACAAGTTTGTTGTTTGGATATAATGAGGATGTGTGGACATTAAAAGAGAGGTTCAAGGCCTGTGGTGGTGCTGTCTGGTCCCCACTCTCCCATCCTGGGGCAGTTCATGTAGGTATAGAGCTCTTTCCCATCACCTCAGTAGACAGGAGCCCTCCTCTTCAGCTTTTTGGCTGTGCAGAGGAACATCCTGTGGAATTTAATCTTATGGAAAAGCTGGACTATGTCAAAGCAAAGACTCCAGATGCTGAGTGAATGCCTACTCCCAGAAAAAAAAAATAGTAGATAGAGGAGTGGTATATTGGTGAGGATGTTAATCTACAAGGATCTCACTCACATGAAGACAGGGCAGGCACTTGACTGCTGACCACTGTGATCCTGGGCTCTCCACTAGTGCCCTTGTCCTCCATCTTGACCCATTCTCCTCATCCCCTGAGTAAGGATCGTAACTCTAAGCATCCATTCCCAGTGTGTGGCCGTAGGCACACAGACTACCTTCTCTCTAGCTTCTGCCCCCATCTTTCTGGGCTACCTGTCCGATCCCCTTTACTCTCTGTGCTTCTCTCTCATTTCCTTTCATCTAACTGCTCTCAATGCCCATCACAATGGCCTCTGTAACTCCTTAAAATATGGTTTCAACCTGTGACTAGCAGAAAATTAGTTCCTTTTTCCTGACATCCTACCATACGTTTCAAGGCCCTTTCCTTTTACTCTACTCTACTCCATTTATCCTTCAGGTATAATCTAAATTATATAAATATAAACTATATAATCTAAATTATAAACATCACCTGCCTGAGAATTTCCCAAGTCTACCAAAGCTGAAAAAAAATCTCTCGATCCACTAGGATCCACTAGCCGTTTGAGCAAAATTTCTTGACAGCATGTAACACTTTCTATGATAATTATTTGCTTCTATGTCTTGGTCCTTAAGAGAATATAAATGCCTCAAGGAATAAACCATGCCACAGTTAACTCTGTGTCAGGAGTGTCTCTGCCAAGGGAAAAGCTAGGGGCTCTCCTTTACTTCTGCTTCTGATTTCAGCTCAGGTCATGATCTCACAGTTGTGAGATCAAGGTCCACGTCAGACTCTGTGTGGAGCATGGAACCTGCTTGGGATTCTCTCTCTACCTCTCACTCTGCCCCTCCCCTGCTTGCACATGCTTGCTCTCTCTCTCTGTCTCTCTCTCTCTCAAAATAGATAATAATTTTAAAAAATGGGCAGAGGACATGAATAGACATTTTTCCAAAGAAGACATACAGATGGCCAACATATGAAAAGATTCTCAGCATCACTAATCATTAGGGAAATGCAAACGAAAACCACAATGTGATAGCATCTTATACAAGGTAGAATGGCTGAAATAAAATGACAAGAAATAGCAAGGATTGGCAAGGATGTGGAACAAAAGAAACCCTCTTGCACATTGCTGGGAAGACAAACTGGTGCAGTCACTGTAGAAAACAGAACAGAGGTTCCTTGGGGCACCTGGGTGGCTCAGTCAGTTGAGCGTCCAACTTTGGCTCAGGTCATGATCTCGTGGTCCATGGGTTTGAGCCCCGCTTTGGGCCCTGTGCTGACAGCTCAGAGCCTGGAGCCTGCTTCGGACTCTGTGTCTCCCTCTCTCTCTGCCCCTCCCCCGCTTATGCTCTGTCTCTCTTACTCTCAAAAATGAATAAATGTTAAAAAAAATTAAAAAAAAGAATAGAGGTTCCTCAAAAAGTTAAAAATAGAAATACCATATGATCCAATGATACCATTATTGGGTATTTACCCAAAGAACATGAAAACACTAATTCAAAGAGATATACCCACCCCTATACTTATTGAAGCATTACTTACAATAGCCAAGGTATGGATGCAACCTAAGTGTCTAAGAGATGAATGAATAAGGGAAATGTGGTATATGGTACGTATGTATACACACATGCGTGCACGTGCACACTTAACACACATACATATAATAGAACATTATGCAGCCATAAAAAGGATGAGATCGTGCCATTTGAGACAACATGGATGGACATAGAAGGTATTATGCTAAGTAAATAAGTCAGATTGAGAAAGCTAAATACCATATGATTCTGCTGATGTGATTCTGCTTGTAAGCAGAACCTAAAACAAACAAACAAAAAAAGCAAAACAAACGAGCAAAGGGAAAAGAAAAGAGAGACAGACACAATCCCAGAAGCAGACTCTTAACTATATGGAACAATCTGATGGTTACCAGAGGGGAGGTGGGTGGGAGATATGTGATGGAGATTAAGGAATGCACTTGTCTTGATGAGCCCCAGGTGATGTATGCAAGTGTTGAATGACTATATTGTACACCTGAAACTAATATTACACTGTATGTACTAACTAGAATTTAAATAAAAACTTCAGAAAATGAAAAATAAAATGCCCTGAAAGCTTGAAAAAATTTTTAAGTAAAAACATACACAAAAAAATGAATAAACAAAAAAGCAGAATCAGACCTATAAACACAGAGAACAAACTGATGGATGCTGGAGGTGAAAGGGAGAGGGAGATACAAGTTTCCAGTTATGGAATGAATAAGTCACAGGAATAAAAGGACAGCATAAAGACTGCAGGTCAGTATATTGTAATAACAATGTAATGGGACAGGTGGTAGCTACCCTTACAGTGAGCGCAGCATAATATATAAATATGTCAAATCACGAAGCAGTACACCTGAATCTAATGTAACACTGAATGCCAACTATACTCAGATAAAAACACAGAGATTGGTAGATGAAAATTAAAAAAAAAAAAACAGAAACAAAAACATAATCCAACTGTGTATTGTCTACAAAAAGACTCATCTTAGATCCAAAGTCACAAATACATTGAAACTGAAAGGATGGAAAAAGATATTGCATACAAATAATAAACAAAAGAGATTGGGGTGGTCAAACTAACATTATGCAAAATAAACTTTAAACCAAAAAAGCTTAAGAAGAAATACAGAAAGGCATTATATATTTTTTAAGTTTCAATACAGTAAGAAGATATTGCAAATATAAACATTTTCTATAACAGACCATCAAAATATTCTAATAAAAATTGATAATACTTTAGGGAGAAATAGTTCTACCATAAGAGATGGAGATTTCAATATCCCATTCTCAGTAATAGATACAACCAGACAGAGGATAAATATGAAAAAAGAGGACCTGACAACAATAAACCACCTAGATCACATAGAACACTCCATCCAACAACCACAGAACACACAGTCTTCTCAAGTGCCCATGAGACATTTCCCAGGATAGACAATATGCTTGAGAGAGAGAGAGAGAGAGAGAGAGAACAAGTGGGGGAGGGGCAGAGAGAGAGACACACATACAGAATCTGAAGCAGGCTCCAGGCTCTGAGCTGTCAGCACAGAGCCCGACGCAGGGCTTGAACTCACCAACCATGAGATTGTGACCTGAGTCAAAGTCAGATACTCAACCAACTGAGCCACCCAAGTGCCCCTCAATAGCTTTTAAAAGATAGATATCGTACAAAGAAACTTGTCTGACCTCAACATGATGCAGTTAGAAATCAAACAACGACAACAAAAACAACACAGAAAATTTCACAAAATTGTGGAAATTAAACAACATGCTTTTAAACAACCAACAGATCAAAGAAGAAATCACAAGGGAAATCAGAAAATTCTTAGAGCTGAATGAAAACAGAAACACAACACACAGAAACTTACGGAACGTGGCAAAGTGGCACTAAGGGAAATTTATAGCTATAAACGTTTACATTAAAAAACAAACAAACAGAAAGATCTCAAATCAATAACTTAACATCACAACTTAAGGAGTTAGAAAAAGGAAAAAAAAAAAAACTAAACCAAAGCTAACAGAAGGAAAGAAATAAAGATCAGAGCAGAAATAAATGAAGTGGAGGAAAAAAAAAGAGAGAAAATCCATAAAACCAAAAGTTGGTTCTTTGAAAGATCGACAAAATGGATCAACTTTTAGTTGGATAGACTAGGAAGAAAAAAGAAGATTCAAAATATTAAAATCAGAGATGAAAATGGAGACAGCTCTACTGGTTTTGTGGAAACAAAAAGGCTTACACAAGAGTGCTATGAGCAATTACACACCAACAAATTGGATAACTTAGATGAAGGACACATTCCTAGAAACACAAACCCTACCAAGACTAAATCACAAAGAAATTAAAAATGTAAATGTATGTATAACTGATGAGGAGGTTGAAGAAATAATATAAAAAAATCGTACAACAAAGAAAAAACTTGGACTTGATGGCCCCTGTGTGAATTCTACAAAGCATCTAAAGAACCAACACCAGGGGTGCCTGGGTGGCTCAGTCGGTTAAGCATCTGACTTTGGCTCAGGTCATGATCTCGCGGTTCGTGAGTTCAAGCCCCGCGTCAGGCTCTGTGCTGATGGCTCAGAGCCTGGAGCCTGTTTCAGATTCTGTGTCTCCCTCTCTCTCTGACCCTCCCCCATTCATGCTCTGTCTCTCTCTGTTTCAAAAATAAATAAACATTAAAAAAAATTTTTTTAAAAAGAACCAACACCAATTCTTCTCAAACTTTTCCCAAAAAAATGAAGAGGAGGGAACATTCCCAACTCATTCTTTGAGGATGGCATTTCTCTGATACCAAAGGCAAAGATACTACCAGAAACCACACACTATTATCCCTAAAGAACACTGATGCAAAAAATCTCAATACTAGCAAACCAAATTCAGCAGTATATTAAAAGGATTATTCACCACAACAAAGTGGAATTTATACCTGAAATACAAGAATGGTTCAATATACAAAATTCAATTACTACCACATTAACAGAATGAAGAAGTCACACCATTATCTCAATTGACAGGAAATCATTTAGCAAATTTGACACCATTACATACAAATATACTCAACAAACCAGGAATTAAAGGAAACTACTTCAACATAAGAAAAGGCACTCATAAAATATATGAAAATCCTACAGGAAATACCATATTCAATGGTGAAGGACTAAGCTATACTTCTGAGATCAGGAACAAGGCAAGGAAGTTCTACTCAGAGTAATCAGAGAATAAAAAGAAATAAAAGTCATCCAATTTGGAAACAAAGAAGTAAAATTATCTGTTTTCAAATGATATAATAGTATATGTAGAAAATCCTAATAATTCAAGAAAATGTTGGAACAGTAAATGAATTCAGCAAAGTGGCAGGATCCAAAGTGAACACACAAAAATGAGTTGAATTTCTATACACTAAAGAAGAACAATCTGAAAAGGAAATGAACAATTCTATTTACAGTAGCGTCATAAAGAATAAAATACTAAAGAATTAACTAAGGGGCGAAAGCCTTATGCAATGACAACCAGAAAACATTTCTGAAAAAAAATGAAGAAATATAAATAAATAGAAACACATCCCATGTTGAAAAACGGGAAAAGAGTATGGCAGTTCCTCAAGAAGTTAAATGATAACAGCAATTCCCTTCTGAGTATATACCCCCCAAAACTGAAACCAAGGTCTTTAAGAGATATTTGTATACACATGTTCACAGCAGCATTATTCACAAGAGTTGAAGGTGGAAGCAATCCAAGTGTCCATCAATTGATGAAGGCAGGCAAAATAAGGACATATATCCACAAAGGAAGAATATTCAGCCTTAAAAAGGAAGGCAATTCTGACACATGCTGCAACATGGACGAACCTTGAGGATATTATACAATGTGAAATAAGGCAGTCACAAAAAGACAAATACTATAGGATTCTATTTGTATGAAGTACTTAGAGTAGTCAGAATTGATACAGAAAGTGAAATGGTGGTTTCTGGGGCACCTGGGTGGCTTGGTTGGTTAAGGGTCTAAGTCTCGGTTTCACCTCAGGTCATGATCTCATGGTTTCGGGAGTTCAAACTCTGCATGACGCTCTGTGCTGATGGCTCGGAGTTTGCTTTGGATTCTCTCTCTCCCTCTCTCTCTGCCCCTCCCTCACTCGTGCTTTCTCTGTTTCTCCCAAAAATAAATAAATAAAATTTTAAAAATTTGTAAGAAAGAAAGAAAGAAAGAAAGAAAGAAAGAAAGAAAGAAAGAAAGAAAGAAAAGTAAAATGGTGGTTTCCAAGGGCTCAGGGAAGTGGAAAATAGGGAGTGTAATGGGCAGTAGCACTTTTGCAAAATGAAGAGCCCTGGAGAGGGACAGTGGTGATGGTAGCACATCACTAACATATTTAATGCCACTGAACTACACACTTAAAAATGGTTAAGATGGTAAATTTTAGGTTTTTGTATTTTACCAAAACAGAATATAAGAATTGAAAAACTTAGGATCCACCTTTCTCAAACTGTCACAAATAATTGCTCAGACATCCTTCTATACATGTGCAACAAATACAAGTAAATAGTGATAGTTTCCCATTTTATAAGTGAAAGGACTGTGCACATGAATTAAAAAAATCGCATTCTTAACAGTTCTCTCTGTATGTTGGTAATCACATGTGAACCACCAGAAATTAGAATTTAAAACTGTGAATGTCATGCTCATATCAGCTTTGGCCCCAGGAATTTCATACACTTATCCATTTACTCATCAAATAGTTCTGAAGGTAAGAATGGCAGGGAATGACACATAGCACTGCTTTCATAGATCACTTTCCAGTGGGGCAGGAGAGGTATGAAGTCTTTAAAAATAAAAAAAAATGTATATAAAATTAGGTGGTAGTGACTTGAGAAAAATATTGCAAGGTATGGGAATGCAAAGCGGCTGAGAGTGCTATTTGAGACAGAACAGTCGAGGACGACTTCTCTGGTATTTAGAAAGACATATACCTACGTTGTGGGGGGAGGGTGGCATATGACTCAGAAGGACATTTGAAGTGGAAGATACGGCTGTAAAAGCCCCAGGAACAAGAACACGATTGTTATGTTCAAAGAACATCTAGGAGTTGCATGGGATTGCTGCTGAGGGGGGAGTTCCTGAGGGGGATATCAGAGATGATATCAGAAAGGCAGTAGAAGGCCAGTTTGTGGGTTTGAAAGGGACACTGTGATGTCCAGGGGTGTGGACACAAATTTAAAAGAGGCAGACAGCTGGGGCGCCTGGGTGGCTCAGTCGGTTAGGCGTCCGACTTCAGCTCAGGTCACGATCTCACGGTCCGGGAGTTCGAGCCCCACGTCGGGCTCTGGGCTGATGGCGCAGAGCCTGGAGCCTGCTTCTGATTCTGTGTCTCCCTCTCTCTCTCTGCCCCTCCCCTGTTCATGCTCTGTCTCTCTCTGTCTCAAAAATAAATAAACGTTAAAAAAAAATAAAAAAAAAATAAAAGAGGCAGACAGCAAGGATGTCTGTTTTTCTTGAGCCATAGCCCCCAACTCAGGTTCATGAGTTTTTCCCAGCAGAGAAGATGACCCCAGAGAGCAGACGCAAAGGGTGAGGTTACACGCAAAGGGTGCAACGTAAAATTGAGTTAAGGGTAAGATGAGGACATAATGGAGGTGGAAGACAGTAAGGTCAAAGGATTGGAAGTCCTGGTGAGGCTGGAGAACGGCTGGATTTGTTGTTGACCTAGTATACACTGGTTATTGAAATATAGGAGGTATTGTTGAATAACGGGATGCTTAAAGCTGAATTTTAGAGCAGGTATCATTACTTGTAATAGCAACTTCTAGGATATGATTGAGGAAATGCCGGAGCTGGGAGTAAGATGGTAGTTTGATTTGGAGATCTTGAGGGTATTCTCAGGAGGTATGCAAAGAATCGTGGCTTGGGAAAATCAAGGAGAGATTTTATAAGTGAAAAAAAAATTCATAAAATGGTAGTGTAAAGGGTTGAGAGTGCTTGGGTGCCACGGAATCCAGGATCTGGCAGGGTCTCTACAAACTCACTATCAGATGCCCTCGAAGGGAAACCTTCTTCACTATTAGCCCTCTGAACACTAGGCAAAGAGAAAGAGCCAAGATTTGCCATGGCCAGAGGTTGTCTCTGTAAGTAGAGAATCAGATACAGCTTGAAATGGGGATGGCACAAAATAAACCAGAGTACTGGTCACCTGAAAGGAAAGAGAGAAGGTAGCACACTTAGTGTTCTGGAAAGAACTTGAAAACTGTTCTTCTGGCACCATCAGCAATGCCAATGACCTTTCCCACGCTGCAAAGAAGTGCTTCTAGTTGGTACTCCACACATGGTTGTTAAAGGTTGCAGATGAAGGTTGTTGTTGCTGTTTCCCTGTAGCCCCTTTTAGCAGTGGTGATCCAATAGTGATTAATTAGACAACATGATAATAACAATTGTTTACCTGTGTCATGCATCAGGAACCAAACCAAAAACATTCATTACACTGTTTCAGTTTTATGGTAGCCAGAGGAGGTATTGTCCCTTCCCATTGTACAGATGAGAAAACTGAGAATGAGAGAGCTCTGTTTATATAACTATTCAGAGGCAGAACTTGAACATGAAATCCAAAATACTTGATGACAAAACCTGGGCTCTTAACCTCCGTCCTTGACTGCTAAGCCGTCTATAAAATAAGGTAACAGTAACTAAGGATGCAAAAGAATCATGAAGCAAGAATTGAAGTGTTTATTAAGCAACAATTTACACTTCTTTTGTGTTTAATCAGAATAAAGACAAGGTATCAAATAGATAAAATGATTCCTAAAAAATAACAAGGCAATTGGGTCTAAAATAACTCTCCAACATTTAAGTCAGTATTTATAAAAAAAAAATCAAAATGAATATTCTAATAGGATTATCTTATGAGGCCGTTTCGGCTGGTAATGTAAGGTGTTTCTCTTATTTCTCCTCACATAGTGGGAACATGCATGCCTTCATCAATAGCTACACAGGATATATGGCAAAAAGATTTGGATGATTCATTAAATGCAAAGCTTTGGCAGCACATATGGGGAAGTGTTTATAAAGCAGTTTGGGAAACAAGACTGCAACAAATTCAGGTTAATATTCTTCCCAGAACCTGCTGGTCCCCATCCAGAAAGGGTTATAGACAGATACTTTATTTTGGAAATGCTGAAAATGCACAGCCGTTATTTTCAGTTTGGTGCTGAACTTTACTTAAAGCAGTAAGCCTAATTCCTTTTTATCAACGCTAGGTCTTTGGATGGGTAATTCTAGAACATAGCATGTTATCAACAAAACAATAACATGTACTGGGGCATCTGGGCGGCTCAGTCGGTTAAGCATCCGACTTTGGCTCAGGTCATGATCTCGCAGTCCATGAGTTTGAGCCCCGCGTCCAGCTCTGTGCTGACAGCTGAGAGACTGGAGCCTGCTCCGGATTCTGTGTCTCCGTCTCTCTTTGCCCCTCCCCGGCTTGTGCTCTGTCTCTCTCTCTCTCTCTCAAAAATAAATTTTAAAAAAACACAATAACATGTACTTTATTTGAAGTTATGCAATGAATATTTTGAATAGGGAATAAAACGTGCCCACCCTCAGGACATGAAGAAAATTGCCAAGACAGAATTACTGACTAAAGGGGTACAAGGTAGAAGTGTTTTTATAAGGCAAAGTCTGGATTCCTCACTGGTTCTTGACCAATAACTTCTGCCAAAGAAGCGACCTTACTTCGCGTTTTGCCTCCAAATTTTACCTCATGTTATAAGAGAGATTGTTATTTAAATTATACAGCCTACTCCAAATTTGCCAGGAGTTCTTTGTCACTCCCTTTATAGAAGAACTAGCTGAATGTTGGTCAAATTTTAATGGGGAAAAAAGAAAGGGAGAAAAACATTGCTGTCTCTCTAGGTCATTGGGGTAAAGAGAATTTGGGGACGATGGAGAATCACTGGACCTAATACTAGCAGGCAGACTGCTTCCACTTTGTTCCGAACCTCGTTAACTTCTCTTGGTTTGCCCCCTGACCCAGGCTGGCCCAAGTGAGTTCCAGAAAAATCTAAGGAATGTCAGGTGATGTCTCCTTCAGTCAGCAACCAGCGGGAGCATTGGAAGCCAGCCACACCAGCCTACTTTGGCATTGGTGAAGGGTCTGGTCATGGGACTAAACATCGCTCAGAAAGTTCTTGGAAGAAAGAAAAGTTCCTTCTGGCAGCCCAAGGTAGCTGCCATGGGAGGAAGAGGACATTTCTGGGGAAGCCGTTTGGCCCCCTGGCCTTCTAGAATTGGCGGCTACTCTCGTTCCAGTCTCACAGGGATTGTGGTAAGAAACCGCCATCACTGCTGTCAGGTTAGCTATGCATGTGCAGAGGGCTACATATTCCTGCCACTATGCTGTCATGTTCCATCAACTCCCAGCGAGGGAATCTGTCCCTATGTGTCACACCCAATCATGAACCATGAAGAGGAGACGAATTGGAAGGTGACGGAGGCACCACGGGCGTGGGATCTCACAAAGGGAACTTGAAAATCACCACCACAAAATCCAGTTATTGACTTCTTAGCTTGGGCCAAACTTTGTGCTAAGTGCTTCGTACCAATTATTTAACCGAAGCCTCACAATAACCTTAAAAGGCAGGTATCATGAGCCACAGGTGACAGCCCTGTTGGTCACGTGTTACAGTTAGCAGGCCTTTGAAAAACAGCTTGACTCAAATCTGGCTGATGAGATTGCTCCTCTGTTAACCAAAACTCTATTGGCTGGAGTCCTGCGCAGACATTTCAGGATTTCCAGGAGCACAGTCCCTGTGTGAGCCAGCTGGCCCCGGAGGCAGCCAACATTCTTTGGGCTGCACACCCGTGATGGGAAGCTGGAGTCCAGCCCTCTGCACAGCTGGCTTATGAGCAAGCCTCTATTTTCCCCCTGGACTCCTTCTGTCTGCAGGTTTATGATGCTCAGGCCTTTTGTTAAATCAGGCCGGACTGTAAATGAGAATAATACTTTGCACTTTTACCAGGCCTGCTATCTCAAGTTTTAAAGGACTTTACAAATTATGGCAGTAAACCACCACCTCCCCTTAGCATAGACACTTGCACCATTCTAGAAATGAATAATGAGCAATGCCGATTTACTCACTTGTTTGAGCGTTTTCCCAATCACTGAATCAACGAACAAGTGAAACATTGATGGCCTGTGCTGAGGTGATTGATGGCAGCACCATTCATTTCTATACATTATTCAAGCTTTAACAAAGCAATGTTTCCTTTGTCTACCACATCAAAATCTGTGGCTCTTATGTGGTAAGACAGCAGTAGCTGTAACCTGATGCCTACAACCTGAAAAGTTTCCTCACCTTATTTCCTTTCCATGGAAATGACTGTATTAGTTTCATTTTCTGCTTACCTGGGTCGGATACCTCTCTGTGAAAACTTGGTCTTCACCATCAACTCCCAGAATGTTGGGAAACAGATCCTAGAGCTGCACTACCGGGTTTAAATCTCAACTTTATCATTTGTGTCTCAGACAGGTTACTCAACCTCTCTATGCCTCAGTTTCCCCATCCATAAGTAGAGGTAATAAAATGGCTCCTATCTCATACATTTGTTCATGAGGATCAAATGAGTTAATGCACCAAAATGTCTTAGAGAAGTACCTGGCATATAGCAAGCCCTATATAGGCAGTGGCTACTATTGTAATAATGAACGTTAATGTCACAAATCTGTACAAGAAGTAAACCATATTGTAGCTTCAGGACTATTTGTTCCCTTTCCACATGATTCCAAGAAAGCATTTTCTATCCATGTGGATACTCTCATTTACAACTGAACCAGGGATAAAATCACTTACCCAAGTGAGTAGATGTACACTCTTATGTTATTTGTAAAAATTATCCTCTCAAAACCAAGATGTGAATTTACCTTCTGAAGAAAATGTGATTTACCATGGATTCATATCCAGTTTAAATGAGTTTATTAATCTTCATTTCGTTGCCTCTTCCTTAGCTTGATAAATCTATCTATCCTCATTTCCCTTATATCTTTTTTTGATTAAAATACCTTTTCAGTTTTCCAGACATCTCTTTCTAATGTTGGAACAGTTTAGTTTAAGCCAGAATTTCATTTTCTCTGCTTCTCTTCTCAAATCACACCACTTTATGTTACCATCAGCACTGCATTTTCTCCTGACCTATCAGACTACACTAATCTTTCCTTTGGTTCCCATATCTGGGCTCATGACCCTACGTTCTCGCTTTCTTCCTTCTGTGCTCATATTATCTGGCTCCTTTCCACTGGATTTCAGTCCTGCTTTGTTCTTCTACCAGGAAGCTTTTTCCCTGAGAACTCTGATATAAATTCCTAAAACTTTAATTTCTAATAGTGGTCACTGTACACATTCCCCCCATCTCATAAGGCCCCTGGGGTGGGAGGAAGCCTTCATCTTGGCTTCTTTTGGATATGTAACACTCAGAGACCATCTTGGGGAAAAATCAACATTTTAAGGACAATTCAACCAATGGCACAGCTCCTCCAACTATCTTAAATACAGCACTGGGAATACTCCCATTTGGGCTATATAAATCCCAGTCTTAATGAGGAGTTTCCTTATTCATTTCAAATAGACACTGACAAGTACAGTAAATTCCTCAGCATGAAATGTGACTGACAGATAAATAGCACCCAGGAGGATGAACAAAAAAGCCCTATGGCCTCCACATATTCTGGCCAACCCATACAGCATTTTCTGAACAGTTCTAAAGGCATCAATGGGTCAGCACAGTTAGCAGAGCAGGCTGCCAGAGAACCAGATGTTGCTGTTGGAAATACATCAGCAACACCTCGTGCACATAGCCATGGGTCTACAGAGGAGAGACTAGATGGCACATAAACTTTTATCCCTTTATGACAGTCATTCAAATGACAATTGCTAGAAAACACTGTAACTTTGAACTTTTCTTCTCCTTGGAGAATCTGCATCAGACAATGGGGATTAGAAATAAAGAGATGTGAAATTCTTGATAAAATGAGAGAGAAGGAGACCAACTTTCACTATGCAAGGAACACGTTTTTAGTTCCCTCGGAGAATGAAATACACCATGTTCCATATTTGAGCTCAGTAACTATCCGGAGCCAATGCAACTCCAGTCTCCATTGGGAACATTTTCCTTGGCATCAGTCTGCACACTTTGGATTAAACACTGTTCTCTCTGAACTGACAAAGAACTTAGGTAATGTCTTTTTTGTAAGAACTTTACAAATACATTGGCAATGAAGCTAATCACACTTCGAAAGCTCCCTTTTTCTAGTAATTAGAAAACAATCAACATTATACATGACTGGAAAGAATACCTTTGTGTTATGGTTTGCCTTACCCACGGTTAAGGTATACCCATCTGTTGAAACCATTTACTGGTACTTGGAAATACAAACTAGCATTTCAGAACATTTACTGAAGAGAGATGATGTGTCTGACTCATAACACAAGGAGATTTGTCTCAAAGAGGGATGATGCATGAAATTAAGTACTGGGACAGCATAAAAAGCAGTGAATTCCCCTTAGGGAGAGCAGTGGTCTCTTTCCACCTGCTTCACCTGCCACCATGTCAGGTCTCTTCTCTTTGTCATTTAGTAGAAAATGTCTACAGAAAATGGGAAGGGTCACGGGAAAGGAATATTCCCCTCAGCTCCATCTGTACTATTGCCATGATGTTTACTACCATTACCGCTATCTATAGCACCCTCACCACAACTGTCTACCCCATAGTAGAGAGCTACCCTCATGACCGCCCTCACCACCACCACCACCACTATCCTCATAACCCCCTTCACCCGCATCAATACCGTCATCACCTCCATCACCACACGACTATCATTATCACCACCACTACCACTACTGACCCCATGACCATCATCACTGTCATTATCACTATAACCACCCCAACTACCAACACGATCGCTACCTTCATCATCATCACCACCACACCACTGCCATCAGCGTCACCAACCCCATGACTGTCACCACTACCATTATCCCCACCACCACCACCATCACCCCTCATCACCATCAACACTGCCATCATGACGGCTACCTCCACCACCCCTGTATCAACACTGTCACTAGCACCCTCACCATGACAGCATCCACCCTTCCCATCACCATCACCCTCAAATATTTTTCAGGCCTTTTTTTTTCCTCCTTTTTATTTTATTTTGTAGGTATATGATGTGCCTCTCATGCCCAGCTCCAATTCTGTTTTCTATAACAATCCAGATGGCCAGAAATGGCTACGGCTATCCATATTACCTTTAGCTGCTTTCTGTTAATGTAGTGGTAGTATAAGTGCTTGGGTATTTTCTTTTAACATTTTTTTTCTCCCCTCATCCTTTTAGAACTAATGACTTCTTTGCCCATAAGAATGCTAAAATCAATAAAATGGTAAGACATGGAACCATGGCAGGGAAGCAAGGGATATGATTATATAAGCACGAGGACTTGAGCCATTAGTCCTCATAAGCAAGACTTGCTTGTATTTGTTTATATAACTTGTGAATCTTTCCTTATTATTAAATTCTGTGGACCTCTAATTGAAAAAAAAAATCTGAAAAAATGACATTAAGCCTCCAATAAAAACCACTGCTAACAGATGGGACATTAGGAGTAGGTGCAAACTAATAGCAATGAATTCTTGTTTAGGCTTTAGCCACTTGTGCCAGCACGGACTTCCTCAGCATACGGACCAGAATAGAATTACAATTGCTCATGTTTACTCATACAGCATGTATGAGAGGATCCCACAGCAAATTAAAAGAAGATTAGGAAAGTTACAGAGTTGTTTTTCTCAGGGAATCTCTGACTTTATACTTTTTATTTATTTAGTCTGCCTATCTATCTATCTACCTACCTACCTACCTATTTCCATAAAACCTTTCCTTTGCATGCAATTTACATGGAAGGAGCAAGAATTTGATAACTTCTGAAGTCCCTTACTATCCTACCGCAACATAAGAATTTTCCATTATTTGTAGACAGGATGTGTTTTTACAAATCCCTTGAAATATGAATCACCAATTCTAGCTGCAGAAAAAGAAACATTCCTGAACGTACTTCATCTCAGCCATGGCCTCAAGGCTTCCCTTGCAAATTCTGTGAAATCTAATGGGATTACAGGGGCAAGATGGAGAGAGACTGTCAGCATCTCTCACGTGAGATAATAGCAATAATTCTAAAAATGCTTTTGTCTTGTTGCAACAACTGTCATCAGAGAGGCTCACATTTTCCTCACTGCAGCAGCATCTTTACAGACATGAATCACTCCAGAGAGCAGGAGCATAAGGCCGAGAAGAAGGTTTACATGTTGCAGCCCAAATAGCTTAATCACCAAGGACATATAGTTTGATGGTCGCCTGGTTTCAGGGATTAAGGAGGAGGTTATTTGTTCCACTGCCAGCTCTTTCCTAATAAACTTCTCTGACTGGGGTCCATCCTCTCATTATCTGTTCAAACTGTTAAGATTAATTTCTTAGTCGATGCAATCAGAAAAGAAGTCTTGCGATGTGCTTCTTGGTTAATGTTGTGCCAGAAACATCCGGATCTAATGAATGGAGTTCTGGCCCGAAATCCAAACCGATCTGATTCTTTTGCCAAGTCCATCCCTGACTGACTTCATCACTATTCTTGATGAAATGGGCTCAGCAGTGAGTGCCTTAGATCCTCGAATAAGTAATTAAACTGCCCTGACCTGAAATTCCTTATCTCTAAAATGAAAGGATTTCTTATGTTATTGTGAAGCTGTAAGCTCCCCACACACCGATCCCTTCCTGATAAAAAAGGAAGCAACCTGTGAGTTAAATCATCTTACCCATGCCACTAATGGTGAAGGCATAATTACCCTTTTGTCTTGATATACCTTTCATTTATTAACAACTATTGACTGAGTTTCAACACTGTGTTAGGTAGCAGGACACTGTGGTGATCAGTCACAGATATATTTACCTGTCTTGTGAAATCTATAATCTAAGGTAGGAGCCATATATTAATAAAGCTAACACACAAATATTGATTGCAACTGTGATAAACATAAGGA
This sequence comes from Acinonyx jubatus, assembly GCF_027475565.1. Lineage (NCBI taxonomy): Eukaryota > Metazoa > Chordata > Mammalia > Carnivora > Felidae > Acinonyx > Acinonyx jubatus. The sequence goes on along the minus strand of NC_069380.1, from coordinate 104,992,239 downwards.
AGAAAGAAACTGTGATTTCAAGTGGAACTTAGGTACCATTCCTCCCTCACATACACTCGGGCCAAATGTGACAGTGAGGCTGGGTGAGGTGGAAGGGAATGAAAGAAAGTTTGCCATGACTCATAGAAGGTCTATGGTAATCAAGCCACAGTCAATGCTTTGGACACAAAGAGGCACAAAATCTAAACTACACCATCACAGGAACTACTGAATCCATGTTCATGAACAACGACGTGTGAAGCACAGTCTAGTGAACAAATCTTTCAGAAAAGAGGTGGCCACTGTGTCATCATGTACCAAATAGCCTCCAAAAGTTGTCTCTCTGTGTGTCTAACATGCCACTCCGTAGGACTAATGCCCTGAGAATCAAGAACTGAAGGCAGTCTGAGCGAGATCACCAAGGATAGTTGGTATTTGTCCTGTTTTCTGTATGATTTGTGGTCATGAGAATGCATGAGAAATAGCATTGCCTTTCCTAGAATTATCTTTATTTAGAATCTAATTTCTGGTTTTTCTTTGCAGTTTCATACTATCTGAAAATGATAAAACATGATTTTTGTACAAAATTATGGTCTTTCACTTTTATCGATAACTGGGATATGTACAACAAAGAGTCATCGAGCTGACATGCAGAAATCAGTCCATTAAACCATCAGTTTGCTTGCCCCTCGGTCAGCTCGCAGATGTGCACATGCCTGTGGGCATTACCAGAGGCTCCAGACCATGCGTATCCCTGAAAATTGGTCCCCTACATTTCACAGAAGTTTAGTTTGGTTTATAATCTCACACATACTATTTTGCTGGGCTTTACACACCTACTTTCCTGCTCTTTCGCCTCCATCTGCCCTCCAAATGACCACTGACTTGTCCATCAATTCCCAGAGGGACAGAAATGTAAAAAGAGAACACTAAGCACCTTTTCTGCCCTTGTTTCTGAGGGTCTGGAGCAGTATCCTATCAGGAGCAAAATATCTAGCACCCAGTCCTCCACTGCACTGCCTCTTTGTTCTTCCCCCATTTAATGTCTGGCTTGACTTCTATCCACTCCCAACTGTCTTCACTCAGGCTTCAGTGCACCTCTTCCTGGGGAGATTTCTGGCTGCAGCTGTCTAGTCCAGCTCGGCCACCATCGAAAGCTGGCTCTGCTTTGCTGGTGCCCGCCCACAGCTCCCGGCCTCATCGTGTCCGTGCCTTCCCTCTCCCTCTGCCCAGTGCCACGGCTCCAATCCACAGCAGTTCAACTTTTTTACACTGGGCAGAGTCTCAGACGATGTTTCCATTCTCTCCCTTCGTCATTTTTCGGCCTTTTAAAAAAGTTATATTGTTTATGGAAGAAAGATATGATGAAAACATTCAAACAACTGGAAAAGATGCAAAACAGAACTGTAAAAATAGCCCCAAATCATACGACTCAGGATGAAGCAAGGTTTAACCTACTGATGAACATTCTTCAGACATCTCTCTTTCTCTCTTTCTCTCTCTGTGCATAAATGCTCCCATGATTTATGACAACAGTTTTACTTGCATAAGAGCATACAGAACAGGATGATAGGTAATCCGCATCTTCACTGTCCACATGCCAGTAAATCAAGATCAAAAGTCACCTGATGGATGGTTGCATAGACTTCTATTCCCAACTCCCGTGTGTGTGTGTGTGTGTGTGTGTGTGTGTGTGTGTGTGTGTGTATGAGAGAGAGAGAAAGAGAGAGAGAGAGATTATTGAAGGGCATTTGGATTATCTGGAACTCTCCAATGTAGCCATCTAGGAAATTATGGAGGTTTGGGCTACTGCTTGGTGGATCATTTTGGGCTCCCTTTTCTTTAGTAACCCTTCTGTGTTTTAAAGCTGTACACTCACTTCTCTGTCATTCTAGTGGGACAGAACCTTTGGAAGGGAGAGTCATGATCCTATAAGGATGTCCAAGTCCTAATGCCCAAACCCATGCATACATTAACTTATATGGCAAAAGAGACTTCACAGATACGATTAACGTAAGGATCCTGAGATATCCCCATCTCAAGACGTCCCTATCTCATATGCTGGATTATCTGTATGGGCCCAATGTAATCAGAAAATTGCTTATAAGGCAAAGAGGGAGGCAGCGAAGTTAGAGTCAGAGAAGGAGACGTGATGGCAAGAAGCACAGATCAAAGAGAGAGAGAGAGAGAGAGAGAGAGAGAGAGAGATTTGGAGATGCACCTTGCTGGCTTTAAAGGTGGAGGATGGATCATGAACCAAGCAAAGCAGACAGCCTCCAAAAGCTGCAAAAAGCAATGACACAGATTCTACCCTAGAACCCCCAGAAGAAACATTCTGGCCACGCCTTAATTTTAGGACTTATCATCTCCAGAACTATAAGATAGTAACTTAGTGTTGTCTTAAGCGCTTAGGGTCTGGTAATTTGTTACAGGAGCAGTAAGAAACACATAGGGAGCCAGTCTCCATTTTTTTCCCTTAACCCTCTCCCGAGAGATTCAGGGAAACCATGATCACCCATTCTGGGGACTCTGGTCCAAATATAAAGAACTTGATCACGAACTTGAAATTTTCCTTCACAAATAGTCTTCTGCAGTTCTATATATGTAGATCATTAACCTGAGTCACCTTAACTTCAGGAAGATGATCTCTCTCAGAGGCCAGTGAGACAGGAAGAGTACACCAGCATGATCATTATATCGGGCAACGTTACCAGTTCAGCCTATGGCAGATGTAACATCCCAGTGAAGCTCATACGGAGGTGATGTCAGTGGGGCCTCACTTCTGCCTGACTCCTACCTTCCCCATGGATAGCAGGAGAAACAGCCTCCAGACAGTGCCTGTGTTTGCACATTACAGCTCTCCTTAAAATCTTGCTACAAGTGAAAAGCTCTTCAGCACTGGACTGCACAGATGTCTTTTTTTTTTTTTTTTTTTTTTAACAAGGTAAAGTAAGAGTCAAAGGTTCAAACATTAGAAAGAGTGAAAGGAATTAGCAAGCCGGGGTGCATGCTGGAGTATATCAACTACAACTGTTTGGTTATATAATCCGCTCCTTAAATTTAAGAAGATGAGGCAAAATGATCCCTCAGCCTGGGAGGAGAAATGCAGCCCGCTGCACAGACGAGGACCACAATGAACCATTGTATTGTGTCAGCTTCTGGGTTCTCTGGTTGCAAGCAACTGATACAGACGCTGGCTAACTTATGAAAACAGAGATTTTATTGCAAGGGTATGAACCAGATCTTGAAATCCATGGGAAGCTGAAGATCGAGGCTTGGAAAGGTCAGCAAACAGGGCAGGTCTGGACAGCTGAATAGCAGGAACTAACAGACAGACTCATTAGGGCACTGCCATTGGGATGGAAAAGCAAAAATATCTAAAGTCCTGGGGAAGAGTCTCACATCCGGTCCTTAGAAAGTCGGGGAGAGGACACTGATGGACAATCCCTAAAATGCAGCTCCCAAAGGAAATAAGTTAGTTAATAAAAATGATGGTAATACCCAACAGTTCTATAAAGTTTCCCTAGGGTCAGATGCCATCACAAGCACTTTACAGGTTCAAATTCACCTGATGCTCAGAGATCCTAGAAGGTTGGTCGGTTTTGTTACTGCCACTACTTTCCTGAGGAGGAAACTTAGTTACTGAGAACTGAAGTATCGGATCAAAATCTGCCACCCCCGGATTCCAGCACAGGCAGCCTTAATTATAGAGACTCATACTAACTGCCATGCCAAGAGGCCTCTCTGAGCATCTCCCAAGAGAAATGTGGGGTACGGATATCAGGATAATGTGGAAGGGCTGTGGCTGGGAAAAAACCACAGTGGAAGCCAAACTACCATTAGCATTCATTGCACATTAATTGACTATGTGTCATAATGTAAAACACAGGAAGTTAAATATTGGGAGAAGGAGCCCTTACCCTGTAAAGACAAGACTACTTGAATATAAAGCAAGAGACTGAGATATAAACTCCACGAGGACAAGAAATTTCATGTCTTGTTCAACATTATTTCCTGAGTAACTAGAACATGGTCTAAGGTCTGGCACATAGTTTGCTGCTCAATAAATATCTGTTGAATAAAAGAGTACAACAAATACATCTGAAATATATCAAAACATTTTAAAAAAGCGTATTCATATTCAAATACGACAATTATATAGTATATCTGTGAGAGAGATGCCAATATAAGACATAAAGAGACAGAGAAATCATGGGAAACTTCCTGGAGTAGGGGGCGTTGGCCATCAGATATTAGAGTTTGTAATAACTAACAGTACGCAGGTGGTGGGGAGAACAATAAAGTGATCTTCACTACTAGTTCATTTGCAGGGTTTTTTAGTATGAATAAAAGATTATTACTTTCAAAATGTTTTTTAAAGTAAGTTGGAAAGGATCTGGAAATAAATGTTTGATAGTGTTTTGCATGTGGTTATACAATCTGAAGAGATTCCCAAATCTGAGCATTTTGATGAAGGAGAAGATAATGAAAGAGGAGATAGAGGACATAAAAGATACATTTTAAGATATATATATATATATTTTTTTGGCAGTGAAATAGGTTAAGGTAAGGGAAGTGAGTTACAATTTTTCCTTTACAAAACTAGAGATAGAGCTGAATCTTTCAGGGGCACCTGGGTGGCTCGGTCGGTTAAGCGTCCGACTTCGGCTCAGGTCATGATCTCATGGTTGGTGAGTTCAAGCCCTGCATCAAGCCCTGCGCCAACAGCAGAAAGCCTGCTTCAGATTGTCTCCCTCTCTCTCTGCCCCTCCCCCACTCCCAAGCACACATGCACTCTCTCTCAAAAATAAACATTTAAAAAATAAAGTGAGGGGCGCCTGGGTGGCTCAGTCGGTTAAGCGTCCGACTTTGCCTCAGGGCATGATCTCACGGGTCCGTGAGTTCGAGCCCCGCGTCGGGGCTCTGTGCTGACAGCTCAGAGCCTGGAGCCTGTTTCAGATTCTGTGTCTCCCTCTCTCTCTGACCCTCCCCTGTTCATGCTCTGTCTCTCTGTGTCTCAAAAATAAATAAATGTTAAAAAAAAAAAAAAAAGAAAAGATTCTACAAAAAAACCTCCCACAGAAATCATGTCCCTTTTTTTCTTCCTGGGGGCATGTCAGAGACTTGAGGCCATCCCAGCCATCCAAGGCCGGTGTCTGTCTCAAGTGGTAGGTGTCCACACAGCACCAATTGTCAAATATTTTTGAAGAAAGCTCCCTGGTGGGTGTGTTCAGCATACATAAGGGTGTTGGGCTGAAACTACAGTAGAGATGCTTTTCAGGAAGAGGATACTGATTTATGAACAGAAAGCCAAGGATTGAAATAAACAGATGTTTCTTTGGGTGACCACTGTCTTCGAGGGCAAGTACTAAAACTCATTTCATTTAATTTTCATACATGATGGAGAAGAGGCATTTCTTAGCATAATCTCTACAATTATGAAATCTACCTATATTTTATAAGTAGCCAGCCCCAGACTAATGACTTAAGACTAAAGGGAGTCCTCAGAACCTCTATGAACAAAAAGTCAAACAAGAAATATCCTTTATCAGTCACAACCCAGAAAAGGGAACTGAAGCTACTGTGGGAATGCTCTGAGAACACACGCACAAATGCAGACACATACTCTACATAATTTAAGATAGATGAGAGAGGGCAATTGCTCTAGGAAGACGAAAATAGTTGGGATAGGTAAATCCAAAAAAGCAGAACCCGAGAGAGAACATGATGAAAATCTACAAAATCACTTACAGAACTGGTAAAATGGGATTGTTCCCTACAGTGACTAAAAAGCAGCAGCCATTTTTAGCATGGATTAAATAAATATAAAACTAACCTTTAAAGTTTTCCTTTCTACAGCTTTAACTCAAGGGGTCTCTTGAGGTTAAGCATTGGTCTTATTCTTGATGTATTCATTTCCCCTGTGCAACCTAGAAGTAGTAGGTGCTCATTAAATGCTTCTCAGCCAGATAGATAAACGGGTAGATAAAGAACTGTAGAGGTCTTTTATTTACAGTTCCAAGACTCTTTAAAACTGTGTATGTGAGAGACAGATTTCATGGATAAGTTGCTTGAAGATGGTGACAAATAAAAATATCAAATGGCCTCTCATCATGACCTTTTTGCTTCCCAATACAATCCACCTCTTATATTCCCAGACATTCATACTCTTACCTTTGATTTCTAAAATAACTGCCAGCAATGTGATTCACTGAGGCCAAATTTAGCGGCCACTGTTTGTGGATAGAGAATGGTCTTCCCTTACCTCCTCAGTATTCTCATGCTAGAGACCATTGGGCTCCCAAAGCCTAAGGTATTTACTATCTGGCCCTTTCCAGAAAAAGTTTGCCACTTTGTTTGGTAATCACTGAACTCTGCCACAGTAACATGAAAACAGCCATAGACAATACACAACAGATAGGCAAGTGGTGTGCGATCTGCGGGGCACTGTTTGCAGAGTCCTGGTATAGAGGGAAAAGCCCTGACTCTACCGCAGGAGCTCAAGGATATGAACACATACCGCTGCATGAAGTGATATGGGAGGGAGTCTGGAAGAAAGACTGGGAGGTGGCAAAGCTGAGGAGCACAGGGAATGCGTTCCAGCAGAGGCAACAGCACAGACACTGAGGTGAGAGGAGACTGGGCTGGTCGGCGACTTGGAGCCGTGAGGTATGGCCGGACGGTGTGGTTGCGCATAGAGGCTGTTCGCAGACGGCGCTGGAAAGACGACTTCCGTTCAGTCTGGGTGTCTCCACACTGTCGACCTCCTTCTCCGTGTCTGCCACAAAGCCTGTCAGGTAGCAGGGACTCCGGAGATGTCAGTTCACTCGGAATGAAAGACAGGCAGGGTCTAGATCAAAAAGTGACTTGGGCTTTTGTTTTCACGAGGACAAGGGAGAGAGAGAAAGCCAAGAGTCATATGTCACTGAAACATCAGGACACGCACTGGACCTGCCACTGTGGGGAATTCCGTCACCCGCTCTGGGTCTCTACACCTCCATTTTCGTGAACGCCTAACAGCAAGGGTGCTGCTTATGTTCCAGCATTGTTCTGAGTATTAGATACGGTGTGGTTTGAGTAAACTGCCTGGTACGAGGCCTGGCACCTAGAAGCAGCAATTATCGTGAGTCTGTGTTACTGCTGAGTTTGGCAGTGTCTCAATGTTTGATATTATATCTCATCTGGCAGGGAAAAAGCTGAAACGAGCTGAAGACCGTGATGGTGAAAGCAGGGCGCTGAGATTCTGTTCTGGTTTCGGCCAGGATTGTTTGTTCAGTCCTAACAGCTAGCCCGAGTCCTCCTTTGGGACCTTGAGAAATCACCGGCCACACGGTAACCAAAAGGCAGGCAGAAACCTGAGCAGCCAGGAGGGAGGCAGAGGCGGCCTTTGTGGAGAAAACAGTTGTTCCCCTTAAAGAAATAGGATGTTTGAAAAGAAAACATGCAACGCTTTAGACGCAGACTCGAGCACATACGTTTCAGCTACCACTCCCTCCAGATGGGCTAAAAGATCAAGCCAGCTACATGATAGATTCCTTTGCCAGGAACAAAACTCACTGCAGAGAAGGCTGTGTTCTCACACAAAGTAATTTTTGTGTTATATCGGCCTAGAGTTGTGTCCAATTGCCATTTTCCAGAAAGGAGACAAGTCCTCTAGTTCCTTAGATTTCATGATGCACCTAAAAGTCAAGAAGTCCGCACTCAATCTGTGATCCAGGGGGGTTATTTGCTCTGCTTAAAAGAGTGCCCTGGAGTTGTTCCAGGCTTTAGAAATGCAGAAGAACATGAGTCGCATGTACCCCCTTGTGTTTTACACTTCTTAAAGTGGTCTAGACTGGAATTGGTCAAAGTGTCTTGGCATGGGAATAATCCACACCCGAATTTAACCTGACGGGCCTCACTCAGCAGGGAGCCTAGAATCACAAACTCTGAAAAGGAGACGAGGAACGATGTAGGCGAAAGCAAAATCCAAAAAGCAGAGCTCATGAAGTCGCAGGAAACTTCCTGGATCATCCTGTCCACCTTCCTGCAAACATTCTCCTCTGCAAAGGAACTTCTGGAACAACCCAGTCACACTCTGGTGACCGTCTTGCTCCCCTCTCAATGAACATTTCTTTCCCTCATTGCTTGCCTGACTGACACCAGTGACATTTATCCAAAGTAACCAGCTTCTTATGTAAAAAAATCTGATTCCTGCTGAGTCGGCTTTAATGGCACCCGTTATAAGGATTGGGAGATCATACTTAGTGTTCATCTTATTTTTCTTTGTGAGTCGTTTATAAATTTTTAGTCTTTCACTCTAATTCTCCAAATTATTATTTACTTGATATTATTATTTAAGCAAACTTCTTTTGACCAATAATAATATATTTTAGGGACTTAGGGATTTAGGAAATATTTAATATTCTTAAAATATAAACCTGTATGTGCATACACATGTATATACTTACAAAACTGCAGCTTTTAAACATCACAAGATATATGACATTTCCTTTAATTTTTGTATACTCACACGACATTAAGTCTTACACACCATTTGATGTCTATTTTTGCCCCTTTTCCTGAGCATCCTCTCTAGCCCTACATGGACAGCTATGTGCAATTAGATATCTGGAAGAAATTCTGCATCACCAAACAAGAGTTCCCAATGCAATGTCCTAGAACACAGCAGTAAGAGGAAAACAATTATAAGCTAAATATGCTTGGTAATAAATTGGCTATCTGAAAGCCAGAACATCTGCACAAGTTCCTTTCAGAGAATGGTTATGTGTGTGAAGCATGAATGATTCTCTGGCCCACTGCCTTTTCCACAGCCCTTTACTTTTCTTTGTAAGTTATTCTTCCCCAGTTCGGTCTCATTATAAAGATTATTCCCATTTGTGAGGCAGGATAGCAACACAATTTAACATACAGACTCTAGAATCAGACAGGGTTCTAATTCCTGCCCTGTGCCGCACCACTGGGTGTCCACGGGCACATCTTGAATCTCTCTGTGGCACAGCAAACTCCTGGGTACAAAGAGGCAATAGTTGTAATTAACTCACACTTAAACCCTTTAAGATTTCGATGATCCATAAAAAGTGTTAGATAGGATTAACTTTCCCTTCATCTTCTGCTACTTCCTTTTCTATGAAACACTTCATCACCAAATATGTAGTAGCTTATCAATAATCTCAATATTATTACAATCTAGGAATACTATTATGCTATATAGGCCAACACTTATGGAGCCACTGTCCTAATGTTTCATAATGATTTGGAAACTAGCACAATCATAATCACAGGAAACTCCCATTGTTTCCTTGAAGCAATAACTAAAGACAGACCATCATATAATGACATCTACCTTTCATAAAACATTTCATATTGCTCAATTCCCCCTCTCTCTCTCTCTCTCTCTCTCTCACACACACACACACACACACACACACACACACACACACATGCTGAGATAAATTTTTCTACAACTGAAATAATTAATCCTGCAGTCAGTTCACAAACACAGGCTCTAAGAGTGCTTGCAGACTCCTCCCCACATTCCCCAGCATCTTCTAGAATTTTCTCTAAACATGAATAGGCTCAATCCATAAGTCAGGCATTACTAGAGGTCATTGCTTCAGTTGGCACATCTTAGATAAACTTATCTTTTTAAAAGTTGACATGAACACACAATAGTGTTTTGTATGTGAAACACAGCTTTCAGTTCCATCATAAAATCTTTATTTTTTAAAGAATTTTTTATTAAAACAAATTTTTAATGCTTATTTTTGCGAGAGAGAGAGAGAGAGAGAGTGACATAGTGCGAGTGGGGAGGGGCAGAGAGACAGGTAGACACAGAATTGGAAGCAGGCTCCAGGCTCTGAGTTCCAAGCTGTCAGGACAGAGCCTGACACAGGGCTCAAACTCACAAACCCTGAGATCATGATGTGAGATCATGACCTGAGCCAAAGTGGGATGCTTAACTGACTGAGCCACCCAGGCACCCCAAGGATTTTTTTTTAAGTTATCGTTACATCCAATGTGTGCCTTGGACTCACAACCCAGAGATCAAGAGTCACATGCTCTACTGGCTGAGCCAGCCAGGAGACCCACAGCACAAAATTTTTAAATGCTCACAAGATGGGAATATCCCTTGTCTGTGTTTTTCTTTCTGTGTTACCCCCTCAAATGTGTCTTTTTGATTCTTGATGATCTCCTCAAGTTTGAAACAATTCTTTAATGTCTCTGTGTATGTGTCCCTTTCCTTCTTTGATTCTGTGTTCAAATTTTTTTCTCAATTATAATTACCTGTTCATCCATCTCTTTCCATGTGTAGTGCCATCTTGTTCACTTTTTACATTTTTTCCCTAAACAATTACTGTATAAAGTCATAATTTTATACTATTTCTTCTTGATGGGATACTTTATGCTTTTAAAAAATACTTTGATATATTTAATTTGTTTTTTTTAATTAAAATACAATCGACATGTTATATTAGTTTCAGTGTACAATCTCATAATTCGATATTTGTATATATTGCAAGATGATCGCCACAGTAAATCTACTTAGTATTCATCACCACACACAGTCACAATTTTTTTCTTTTGATGAGAACTTTTCAGATCTTAGTTAACTTAGTTTTTGAGACTAAAACTGAATTTTTACTTATACTTATTTTTTAAAAAAATTTTTTTATAAAAAATTCTTTAAAAAATAAGTATAAGTAAAAATACTTATCTTTTTTCCCTTAGTACCACTGGTCATAAGAATTCCTTAGGATACTTTGGTATCCTTGAAAATTTGTATTTTAAGGAGATAGAGTGGTTTAGTCGGTTGAGCATCTACCTCTTGATTTTGGCTCAGGTCATGATCCCAGGGTCATAGAATCAAGCCCCCATCAGGTTCTGTGCAGAGCATGTAGCCTGCTTAAGATTCTCTCTCCCTCTCTCTCTGCCCCACTCCTCTGCTCTCTCTCAAATAAAAATAATAAGAATAAAGTAAAATAAAATTTGTATTTGTAATTAAATAAATAGTGCATGATCATATGTTTGGAAATCTTTATCTCATACCTTTCAATGACTTTTTATTATTCTGAAGTATAAATAAACCGTAAGTATTTCCCCACTGATGAACTTTAGTCCTTTCCATTTTCAAATTTGAGAGCAAAAATCCCTCAATAACTGCCCATATATATACATCCTTTTTCAAGTTTCCATTTAAGATAGATTAAGTAATATTTCTGGCTGAAGGATTTTATGCATTTTTAATACTGACATGAGAAGTGCCTATCTAAGATAGACATGCTTACATAAATATTAAAATTTTTTAAATGAAAAAATACCATCAGGTATTTTTAAAGAAAGGCTTGTCTTCCTATTTAATAAAAGTTTTTATCAGGAATAGGTGTTGGAGGGGCACCTGAGTGGCTCAGTTGGTTAAGCATCTGACTTCAGCTCAGGTCATGATCTCGCAATTCGTGAGGTCAAGCCCCACATCGGGCTCTGGGCTGACAACTAGCTCATAGCCTGTAGACTGTCTTCAGATTCTGTGTCCCCCTCTCTCTCTGCCCCTCCCATGCTTGTGCTGTCTCTCTCTCTCTCTCTCTCTCTCTCTCTCTCTCTCTCTCAAAAATAAATAAAACATTACAAAAAAATTTTTTAAAAGGAATAGGTGTTGGATTTTCTTTTTTTCACTCACCATCTGGGGAAATGATCATTTTTTCCCCTTTAACCTGATTATAATACATTATATCAACTTTGTCCTATTCATTGATGATATATTTTTGCTGGATATTATGTGCCAATATTTTATGTAGGATGTTTGCACAAATATTCATAAAAGAACTGAATCTTCAATTTTCCTTTTTTTTTTTTTTGTATCCCCTTGGTCAGGCTTTACTCTTCATAAAAATAATTTAGACCTCTCTGTGTGTTAGAATAGTTTAAATGAGGCTGGAGTTGTCTACGCCATAGTGCATTCACCTATTAAACAGTTTTGTTCTGATGCTTTGGGGAAAGGACTGTTCTCTAAAAATATTGTCAACTTCTTCTACGTAACTTTAATCATTAAATATTTCTGCCTTTTAGGGGGTTGGTCCTGGTTTCTTAGAAAATAAACCATTTTATTCAAGTTTTCAAATTTATTTGCATAGAGTTAAAGAATTTTCCAAACCTTAATATTATTTCTCTATTTCCTCATTTTATTTTTAAATTTCATATATGTACCTTCTTTTTCTTCTTGATTAGATTCATTTTTGTCATGTGTATTGTTTCATCTTTATTTCTAATTTTGACTCTTGTATTTTTGTCAAACTTCATAAATTTAATGTTTTATTAATGTGTTTACAAATTTTTTCTTCACCACTGATTTTTTTTTTTAGCTCTGTAAGTTTTCCTCTGAGCACTATACTAGGTAGTGTCTTATTTTTGTTATTTTAAAGATACTGTGAAATTTCCCTCTTGATTTAATGAAGCTCAATGTATTTCAAGGCAGAATTTTTACATTTACAACTGGTAAGGCTTTTGGTATTTTGTTATTTATTTCAGGTTTTATTCTTTTAAGGGAAGAGAGTATATGTGAATATTATATTCTATACCTCTTTTACTATTTTTTTTCAGTTTTGTTACTTTTATTTTTTTCATTTTATTTTTTTGATTATTTATTTATTTATTTTTTAATGAAATTTATTGTCAAATTGGTTTCCATACAACACCCAGTGCTCATCCCAACAGGTGCCCTCCTCAATACCCATCACCCTCTTTTACTATTTTAGACTACATTGGTTATCTTTTAAAGTTTAATATAAAAGATGTATACATATTTCATGAATACCGCCACAGATGATGTGTGTGTGTGTCTGTGTGTGTACACGCACACATGTTTGAAAAAAAGAGAGAGATCTACCATATTAATTATTCAGTTCTTGAGGTATTCTTAATTATTTTGTCTTTCTAATCTCCTTAGAGATTTGTATTAAAGTCCACAATACTAATGTGTTTTATCAATCTCTCCTTGAGGAAAGAGTCCCTCATTTTTACTTTGTAATAATGTAGCTGACCTCATACCTTGCAACATATCTTATAAAAATGTCTGTGTATCTCAGAGCAGAATTATTAGACCATAGGGTAAGCATATACTCAGCTCTTAGTGGTAGGTAAACCAAAGTATTTCAATACAGTTGTACGAAGTGGCAATCTCTCCTGCAGTATATGAGAATTCCAGTTTGCCAAATCTTACCAACTGTTTAAATTTCTGCCTTTTAATTTTGTTTACTCTTCTGTGTTAATTGCACTTCTCTGGTGACTAAAAAAGTTGAGCATCTTTTCATGTTTTTTGTTTTTGTTTTTGTTTCTTTGTTTGTTTCTTAGCAATTTGGATATCTTCTTTGATGAAGTGCTAGATAAAGTCATTGGGCTCATTTGTCTATTGGGTTGCTTTTCCTCTGCGTCTTATTATTTATAGCAGTTCTTTATTTACACTGTGGTTCAAAATAATTACTATTATTTTTTTAGTTTTATAATTTTCTTGGTATTTCTAGAAACTTAAAACTCCTTAACTCTGTTTTTCCCTTTGCATTATTGTGACAGAATTTTCACTGCAGATATTTTAGACCCCACTAATTGCTATCATTGTTTTTGTATGACCATTAGGGAATCAATATATGTTTCTCTATACACTTACTCATTCTTTCAATTTTTCTTTATTCTCTTTGCATTTTTTAAATTTTTTTTAACGTTTTTATTTATTTTTGAGACAGGGAGAGACAGAGCATGAATAGGGGAGGGTCAGAGAGAGGGAGACACAGAATCTGAAACAGGCTCCAGGCTCTGAGCTGTCAGCACAGAGCCCGACGCGGGGCTCGAACTCACGGACCGCGAGATCGTGACCTGAGCCAAAGTCGGCTGCTTAACCGACTGAGCCACCCAGGCGCCCCTCTCTTTTGCATTTTTGAATTGCCCTCTGTGATTATTTTCCTTCTTTCTGAAGAACTCCCTATAATTTATGTGTTCTAGAAACAAATTCTCTTCTTTTCCTGGAGAATATCTTTGCCCATCTTCATTTTTGAAAGATACTTTTGCTGGGTATATACATAGCAGCTGGAAGCTACTTTCTTCTAGTATTTTAAGAATGTTATTTGGTTGCAGTCAGGCTCCCATAATTTCTGTTGCAAACTCAGCGGGAACTCTTACTGTTCTTCTTCCTTACTCCTAGATGTCTTTTACGAGAAGAGCCAATTCTTCCCCCAAAACCCATAGCCTCTTGAACCCTGATGCTGTGTCACTCTTAGAATCCAATTCTTATCAAACCTCTCTGGAAAAGGCAAATCTCTCTCAAAAGGGAATGCCCTAGTAGCTGCCTAGAAGACTGATTTTTCCTCCCATATCACTGTACATGTTTCACCTCCTTTGAAATTAATCATTTTTCAGTCTCCCTTCACACAGTTGAGGCATACTCCTTTACCGTGAATAGTATTTTGGAGTTGGTTAATTCTTTTTTTTTTAATATGAAATTTATTGTCAACTTGGTTTCCATACAACACCCAGTGCTCATCCCAACAGGTGCCCTCCTCAATACCCATCACCCACCCTCCCCTCCCTCCCACCTCCACCTCCCTCCCACCTCCCATCAACCCTCAGTTTTGTTCTCAGTTTTTAAGAGTCTCTTATGTTTTCACTCCCTCCCTCTCTAACCTTTTTTTTCTTTTTTTTCTTCCCCTCCCCCATGGGGTTAATTCTTATTTTATGTAGGACAAGGTAAGATAAGTATTTTCATTTCCCAGTGTCATTGATTTTTATCTATTTAAGAACACTTTAACTACATTATTAAATATTGATTCTGTTCTATTTTATATTCTTTAATATGAAACATTATTTTGTCTTTAATATGTGACCTCTAACATCTCATATGTCTGGGCATCTGGGTAGCTCAGTCCGTTGAGCATCCAACCCTTAGTTTCAGCTCAGGTCATGACCTCACGGTTTTGTGGGTTTGAGCCCTATGTCAGGCTCTGTGCTAACAGTGAAGAACCTGCTTAGGAGTCTCTCTCTCCCTCTCTCTCTGCCCCTCCCCTGTTCATGCTGTCTCTCAAAAAAACAAAAAACAAATAAAATAAACTCTCATATGTCATAACTTCTCCAACATTCTGTCTCTAATGTCTAATTTGAATTTTTCATTATCATAATTTAATCTTTTTTGTCCTTTTTAATAGCTATATTTACATTCCTTCTCCAAATGGTCAACAATTCTTACCTAAAAACTTACTATGTAGGAGCGCCTGGGTGGCTCAGTGGGTTAAGAGTCTGACTTTGGCTCAGGTCATGATCTCATGGTCCGTGGGTACAGGCCCCGCATCGGGCTCTGTGCTGACAGCTCGGAGGCTGGAGCCTGCTTCGGATTCTGTGTCTCCCTCTCTCTCTGCCCCTCCCCTTCTTTGTCTCTTTCTGTCTCTCAAAAATAAATAGAAGTTGAAAAGAAATTAAAAAAAAACTTATTATGTGTAGTCTATTATAGTCTGGTTTATTATTTCCGAAATATTCTTTATGCTCTACAACTTTCTCAAGAGATTGATACAACTTAATGTGTGTATAGTTTTCTTCACACTTTCTTATGTTTCCTTGTAATTTGCTAAACATTACAGACCTAGTCTCATGAGAGCCAATTTTTTTTTTAATTGTGGTATAAATATACATTGCAAACTTCACAGTTTAGACAAATGTATACATTCATGTAACCAACACCCAGTTGAGAGACAAAAGACTGTCATGCCTAGAGAAAGTTCCCTTGTGTCCCCTTTTCAGTTAATGTCTTCCCTACCAGAAGCAACCACTATTGGGATTTCTTTTCTCATAGATTCATTTCTGCATGTTTTTGAACTTGATATAAATGGAATCACATTGTATGTACATTTTAGCGTTTGTCTTCTTTCATTCAAAATGTTTTTGAGAGCAACTAATGTTGTCCTTGTTTATCAGTAGTTCATTCCTCTTTGTTGCTAAGTACGATTCAACTGGGATATGAGTATATCACAATTCATCTTTCCAGTTTCTTACTGATGGACATTTGGGTTGCTTTGGGGTTCAAGTGAGATTTTACTGCTCTTTTGTAATGTTTTTCCATCACTTTGGAGGGAAGTGAGATATGTAAAAACATATACTAAACTTTGGAATGTTTTTTAATCTTGCTATTTGATTAAGAAAGGTTCATGGGCTTTCTTGTTTTGTTCTTTTGATAATCCCATTAAAATTTAATTTTAAAAAGTGATAGAGAATCTCCAGAAAATTCCTCTATTATCATCTTATCTGATCCATTGTGGTCTTATGAATCAAGAGCTTATATATCTATAAGCCCTAAGGGCTTTAGAACTTAGAACTTTTAAATGTAGTTTAAATGTGTTAGCTAAGCATAACTGAAATAAAATTGCAGAATTAACCACATACAGGGATTATTTGGGCTATTTTTCAGTTTTATTGAGATATAAAATAGATTCAATAAAACTCACTGATCTGAGTACACAGTTTAGTGC
This sequence comes from Acinonyx jubatus, assembly GCF_027475565.1. Taxonomy (NCBI): domain Eukaryota; kingdom Metazoa; phylum Chordata; class Mammalia; order Carnivora; family Felidae; genus Acinonyx; species Acinonyx jubatus. The sequence continues at coordinate 104,975,758 of NC_069380.1, read as the reverse complement.
ATTTTGGGAAGTATATAGAGGTATATAATTATTGCTCAAATCATAATATAAAATAGGGGCACCTAGGTAGCTCAGTTGGTTAAGCATCTGACTTCAGCTCAGGTCATGATCTCACAGTTCATGAGTTCAAGTCCTGTGTCAGGCTCTGTGCTGACAGCTCAGAGCCTGGAGCCTGCTTCAGATTCTGTGTCTCCCCCCCTCTCTGGCTCTCCCCTGCTTGCATTCTCTCTCTGTCTGTCTCTCTCTCTCTCAAAAATAAATAAATAATTAAAAAATTTTAAAATAGATCCCTCACCCTAAAAAGCTTCCCTTTAATCCTCTGTAGTTAGTCTCATTCCTTGACCTCCAGCCCCAAGTATCCACTGATACACGTTCTGTAACTGTAGTTCAGCTTTTTTTAGAACAGCATATAAATGGAATCATGTAGCATACATGGATATGTGTGTGCATATAACTTTATATGTATATAGTCATATTGTATTTGTTATCATTAATTCAGCATAAAGTTTTCAAAAACTTTATAGTGGCATGCACATCATAAAATTCACTTAAAGTGTACAATTCAATGATTTTTAAAGTATTTACCAAGTTGTGCAGCCATCACCATAAATCAGTTGTCAAATATTTTCATCACTCCAATGAGACCCTTCACGCCCATTCACTGCTCCTCCAATCCCCACCCTCTGCCCCCAAGCAACCACTAATCCACTTGCTATCTCCACACATTTGTCTTTCATGGACATTTCATATAAATGAAATCATATAGTGTGTGGTTTCATGTGTCTAACTCCTTTCATTTTGTAGACTATTTTTGAGATTCATCCATATTTTATTCCTTTCTCCCCATTCATTTTATCAAAATGCATAGTATTACTTAATTTGCTTATCCATTCAAATTTTGATAGGCATTTACAATGTTGAGGTCACTATGAATAATGTTATCATAAGCACTTTCAACCCTGTGTGTGAAATATGCTTTCATGTTCTGGGATAAAGACACAGGTGTGAGATCGCTGGGTCCTACGGAAAGCATAACTTCATAATACATGGTTCTATGGGTTTCAAAGTGGCTGTGCGATTTTACACTCCTCAAGCAATGGCTACAGCTGCCCCACATCTTTACCAACACTTAGTACTATGAGTCTTTAACATTTTGGTGATTTCACTGAGTGTGCACTGAGATGTCTATAGCTATAGACATATATGTCTAAATGTCAATACAACCTCAATCAAAATCCTGGATGGCCTTGTAAAGAAATTAATAAACTGTTTATGAAATTTATATAAAAAGGCAATGCAACTATAAAACCCAAAACAATCTTGGAAAAGAAGGACAAAGTTGAAGGACTTACAATATCTGATTTCAACACTTACTCCACAGATTTACCACAAGACAGTGTGCTATTGGCTTAAGGATACACATAGATCAATGAAGCCAAACAAAGAGCCACAAAATAGACCAACACTTATGTGGCCATTGATTTTCAACATTAAAAGTATTTGAATATTCATTCATTCAATAAACACTGGGCAGCTCCTATATATATACTATATGCACTATAATAGGCCGCGGGGGGTTGACCATTAACAAAGCGCTCCAAAATCTCTATTTTCATGTTGCTTCTATTTTGGTAGGGGCAGAAAAAGTAAACAACATATATTTTTTAAAATGAATAAAATAATAAGCAGTTAGACGTCTTTGGGGGAAAATAAAGCAGGGAGGAGGAACAGGGAGTGATGGGGATATGTTTTAAATGTCGCAGCCGGGGTAGAAAGCTACCTACATAACCTTCTAGGGAGAGAATGCAGCACGTGCAGATGCCTCAACATGACATTTTAAGGAGACAGAGCAGCTCATGGGAATTCCCTGAGGCAGACTCCGCACAGTCAGAGTCAGCGGCCTCGGCGGCTCGGCTCAGGGACAGACGAGGCCCCGGCCCACAAGGAGATTAGTTCTGACTGCCTGAGACAGGAAGCCACTGAGGGTTTGCAGTGGACAGGTGGCATCATATGATGCAATGTTTTCACAGAACAACTACGGTGGATACTGTGAGGATGGAAGTCCAAGACACAAGAAGGGAGGACAAGGGGAAGTGAGAGGTGCAATCTGTAATGCCCGAAGTTCCGAAACCTCCCACAAAAGTCCACCAGAGTCGTAAGTCAAAGCCAAGCGGCAAGGGTCGTTTATTGCAGGTTCGAACCTGGTCCTCTGCGCACTCGTCGCCGGTGACGCAAGAGGCCTCGATCAGGGTTGGTACAGCGTTTTTATAGACAGAGACAAATAGCACAGGGGAGGTTTCAAATTATGAGGGGCCTGATTAGTTGATTTTAAAGTAAGGACATTTGTTGTTCTCTGATTGGGCGTCCTTTGTCTGTCCTTTGGCGGGAAGGCTTTGTCCGTTACTTGTGGCGGGGGAAGGGGGAAAGGGGAAGGGGAGGAATGTGTTAAGCAAGCAGGTTTACAGAAGCGAGAAATGCCGGTTAGTTTATGTACAATCACTCATTCCATTACATATCAGACTACATTTAGGAAGGTTTACAACCCATTCTACTACACAGCGGGTTACATTCAGGAAAGGCCTCACAATGCTCGTAGCAAACAGCAAGCAAAACAGACTTCTCAGCAATTGTATGTCTTATCAAAGATCCATAATAAGCAGAAAAGAGAATCTAGCTTTAAACTAAGGCAGGGCTGTCATTTGGATTGTTCCTTTCACAATCTAATCAAAGAATAATCCGACAGTCACAGGACAGACCACAGAGAGACTGCAGAGTGAGTGTTAGAAAAAAAGAAGATGAAAGATATAGATCAGGGCGCCTGGGTGGCTCAGTTGGTTAAGTGTCCAACTCTTGGTGTTGGCTCAGGTCGTGATCTCACGGTTTGTGCACTTGAGTCCCTAGTAGGGCTCTGTACTGACAATGCAGAGCCTGCTTGGGATTCTCTCTCTCCCTCTCTCTCTGCCCCTCCCCTGCTCACGCTCTCTCTCTCCCTTTCTCACAAAATAAATAAATAAATTTAAAAATTTTTTACAAAAAGATACAGATCACCAGGTGCTAAGAAGGGAGGAAGTAAACTGACCAAAGTGTAAAAAGAAAGAAAGAAATCAAAAGAGGCTAAGAGAGGATCAATTTTCAAAAGGCGGAGTGGGATAGTGTCAAAGGCTCCAGAGAGGACAAGCAGTACAAAGAAGTATGAATATTAAGCAGAGAGGGTTAGTTGATGAATTTCCAATAGCATAGTCTCAGTACCATGGTGGGACTTCAGCAGCTTGGAACAAAACGAGCCAGGGGTACAAACCACTTGCTTAAGAAATTTGCCAGATGAAAGAGGGACAAAAGCACAAGCTAGAAGACAGTGAGGAGAAATGAATGCTGGTTTCAGAGTAGGCTAGACCACAAGGGTGTGTAGGCTGAGAAGCAAGACCCTGTGAGTGGGGGAGTTAATTGAGGATGATAGAGAGAAAGCAGAAGATAAGAAGAGTGGTAGAAGGGGTAGAGAGTGGGATAATTGCTAGGGACAAAACTTTCTAGAATCTCCCAGCCCAAATAAGAAATTGCCTTGAAGGTACCGTCTCTCTTTTATATTTTTCAGTGTTTGCTGTGTCCTCCTGAAGTACTGCATTAAACAATGTACCATTCCCCCTCAAATGTCTCTCAGGGCACATAAGTCACCTCAACTATGTTATCCCCGTCTGCTTTACTCTTTTTTTTTTTTTTACATAAATTTACTTTTTAGTGTTTATTAATTTGAGAAAGAGAGTGTGAGAGCATGAGCGGGAAAGAGGCAGTGCGAAAGAGAATCCTAAGCAGACTCCACACTGTCAGGGCAGATCTCGATGTGGGGCTCCATCTCAGGAACCATGAGATCACAACCTGAGTTGAAATCAAGAGTCAGATGCTCAACCGACTGAGCCACCAAGGTGCCCTACGACCTGCTTTACTCTTCCTTTTTTTAATTTTTTAATGTTTATTTATTTTTGAGAGAGAGAGAGATAGAGAGAGAGAGAGACAGATAGACAGACAGACAAGCGCAAACAGGGGAGGGACAGAGACAGAGGGAGATGCAGAATCTGAAGCAGTCTCCAGGCTCTGACCTGTCAGCACAGAGCCTGATGAAGGGCTGAACCCACCAACTAGGAGATCATGACCTGAGCCGAAGTCGGACGCTTAAACGACTGTGCCACCCATACCGCCCTAATTTGCTTTACTCTTAATGGAGCTCTCATTCTGCTTGGAAATCTAAACAGCATGCAAAACATTCCAGGAAGATGCAAGTCAGTCTTGTGGAACAGGCCTGCTAGAGGCTGCCTGGCTGAGATTTGCTCTGTACTGGGTGCTGTACCTTAGCGCTGTGAACAGCCTTGACCTGGCTCTGTTTGAACACCTCATCTGTGAGCCTTCAGAGGTCCTGTTTTGCTCCTTGATACACAACATCTGGGCCTTGCCTCACAAGGAAGCCTGGTTTCTAAGTAGGAGGTAGGCAGGAACAGCTGAAAAAGACTTAGGGCTTTCACCCCCCACATACACATCCTTCTTTAATTTTTCCTTAAAAGGCTCACACCCAGTTTCATTTTCACACACAAAGAGGTCCTTTGTATTTCATTACGACCAAGTCACAAAAGTAAATGTTTTCCTTTGAAAAGAAAGTGGGTGTGGATGATGGTCGCTTGGGTGGAATGTGAATAAGGACTTTCCCCCACCGAGCAGCACTCCAAAGGAAAATGTAATATTGAGCTCCCAATTTGGTGACAACGCTTTCATTTTAATTTTCTGTTTGTTGCTTTGTTTCTTCCTGATCTGTGAGGAATTTTGGAAATATTTTAAATCTAACCATGTTGGGTAGAAAGAATTCTTAAGGCTCTGAAGTGAGTTACTCTGCTGAACAGAGGCAAAGTCTTCTCCGTTCTCCTTTGTTTCAGAAGTTCATGCTCAAGTGAAATGTTCGAATGTGTTTGAATATCACTGTAATATGTGGAACTCATTTTTTGCATGGAAACTAAAAATGAGTGACCAAAAAATAAAAACATTTAAAAAATAAAAAATAAAATCAAGTGGCGTAACCAGACACAGTTCAATGGGACCGAAGCAGATCAGTTCCTGTAACTAAAATACATGCTTTGGTTTCCCTTCCACCACTACCCTTTTCTGGCTGACCACATGAAGCATTAGGACCCTGCTTTTGCAGATCGTGAAGTAGACAAATATTTGGAGTGAGCTAATTCAACATGTGCTTTCTACATTCAACACTGCTGACACTAAACCCCCATTACATTGTTTCTGTCTTCCCTGAAGGTTGTATGCTCTCCCCTCAATCTTTCCTTCCATCTAAACCTCCTTTTGAGAAAAGATCTTAAGAATATTAACTTATACACAATCAGTAAGTCCTTAAGCGTTACATGTCACAGGAACGTTCATACTGAAAATGGAAACACGACAGTAAGGGAGGCAAAGGAACAAAGATTTAAGCAATTTCGTGTGGAACCAACACAAGCTTTGTTTTCTTGAGGACATAGACTCTCTAGTATCTTTTAAAAAATTTTTTAAGTTTATTTATTTATTTTGTGAGAGAGACAGAGGGAGTGAGCAGGAGAGGGGCAGAGAGAGAGGGGCAGAGAGAGAGGGAGAGAGAATCCGAAGCAGGTTCTGTGCCCTCAGCATGGAGCCCCATGCGGGACTCGAACTCACAAACTATGAGATCATGACCTGAGCCGAAACCAAGAGCTGGATGCTCAACCTGCTGAGCCACCCAGGTCCCCCTCTAGTACTTTTGAAAAGACACATCAGCATGTTCCTGATCTGAACAGGGAAGACTTGTAGACAGGCATTTCCACTTGAAAAATACAAGTCATTAATTCAACAAATGTTTTTTGAACATACTTTGGTGTGGCTTTTACTTTTTTTCCCTGAGGCTCACATTTTATATCATGATCTAGCACATACAACTTCTAACTTTGGAAACGATATTTGCATTAAAAAGTACCTTACCTCATCCTGTGCAGCGCACTCTGATGTTTTCTATTCTTTTGCATTTACTGAATGCTCATCACATCTCACAACACAGATACTATGACCTAGTTTTAGAAAGCACTGTTAGACGCTTTGGCCACCGTTTTAGGCACTGAGGATACATGCCTCCTTTCAATCTTCAGTGTGGTTGCAGTACAGAGTGGGAGATAATTCCAGAAGTAAATAATTATAATTTGTGATATATACTCTGGAAGTAACCAACATGGAACGCTGATAAAATTAGGAAATAGAACTTGGAAAAGAGTGTTCAGAGAAGACCTCTTTGAAGAAGAAAGGAATGGAGCCTAAAGTAAGAAGAACAGACAGACATACCAAGGGCAGGGGGGAACAGCATTCCAAGGAGAGGAGACCACATTCCATGAGGCTGGAAGGAGCCTTTTGAAGAACTGGCGAGAGGCCAGTATGTCTCCCTGTAGCGAGAGAGGAGAGGGGGGTAGGAAATGAGGTTGGAAAGAGGCAGGGGCACCATAGCACACAAGGATTTGGAGGCAAAAGTGAAGAGTTTGGATTTAATTCACAGTATGGTGGGCAGCTCCTAAAACATTTTTGAATTGAACCAGATTGCGTAGCTAATGTTATTATAACTCATTCTGTGTTTTGACCTCCATTGTTGAAAACTCCATACTGCATTTTCAGAAACCTGCCTGGTTGCAGAAGAACTCATTGGCTCTCCAATGATTTTGGAGGCAGCACGTATGAGTTGAGCTCATGTAGCCAATGAATAAATGGAAGAACTCCCTTTGGGAATGGATATGTCAGTAATGGGAAAATATATATTGTCTCCACTCAAATTCAAGTGCACTTGAGACATTCCCATTTGAAGGCACAGCTTTTTTTTTTAATAGCTGCATAAAATTGTTAATATTGAATCTTTCCAATGTGGCACACAGTTTGCTACTCACAAATTTCCATCTCCCCAACCTGTATACGGACAGCTGTGCCTAAAAAAATAGGTGAAAGATTACATTTGCCAGTTCTCTTGGTATTCCCATTTTATGGCTTTTGTGGGAATGCAGTTCAAGCTTGCCTGCTATTTTATTTAATACGCCTCCTTGTAAATTCCAGCTCTTGACCATGTAATTAATCCCTGTATGGAAAAAAATATTGGCATTTGTTCCTGCAATACCTGAGCTTCATCCCAACAGAATTACATTCATCATAGCCCTTGCCATTACTCTGCAGTCATTCCTCAGAACCATTTTATGCACCACACAATTAATATACACCAGGACTCTGCTCCCAAATTCTACATAGTTACTCAACCATGACTTTCATTTATTCTTCTTGGTCTCTAGTCACTGAGATTTCGGATTTTAAACAACAAGCATCTTTTATGTAACTCCTAAAAATGGTTGCTTCTTAACTTATTAAAAAGTAGTCATTAGAATAAAGACGATGGTTAGATTTTGATAACTATCACTGATATGAGAGATAGTCTTTGACATTGACCCTTGGCCACAGGACTCTCTTGCTAAGCTCTTTGTAGCTTTCGATGCTGTACCTTGTTTAGTCATTCAGTCTTAGATGCATGAAAACTTGTTTGCCTTTATTACGCTGAAATAAAAATGGCTGAGAATTTCAAGCAGCATCTTCAAAGGAGCGTTTGTCTTTTTGCAAAGAGAAAAGTTTTAAGATAAAAAGAAAATCCACCTACTTTTTGTCCAGAACATGACAGGACAAAGCTCTATAAAGTCTGCCTGTCCGTGACATGTCCTCTTGTAATTAGATCTTGACTACATGTATACCAAGCCAACTCTGTTCATTATAACATGAAATCTGGAATAAGGATAAGACCTACATTATTGGTATTGATTTGATAGCAAAATAAGTCATCCAAAATTTTCAAAAATTCACATTTCTATAAGGAAATTGATGAAAGATCATCAGCTTTGCAATAATGTCTGGAAATCAGTTTTTAAAATAAAAGTCCAAAGAAGAAAGGACTTTTTTTAAAAATTATTACTATCTGGAAATTTACCCTAGGATCTGGCAAATACATACACTAATGAAGAACAGCTGGATTTGGGGCAAAATTATGAAAGTAAATCACACATTTGACTGGTTATGTTTTCTTTAGGATAGAGATCAAGAAGATACATTGCCAACCCAAATGTGGATGGATTTTAATATGTTTTTGTAATATATAAAGTTAAAGGCTGCTTTGTAAAAGCTACCAATTATTTATCAAATTAAATCTATTTGTCAAATGGGAAAGAATTTAGAGTGAATATATTTTCTTGATTGAAAGAAAGAGTAGAAAATTCTATGAAGTCCACCTGAGTGCAAAATTTTAAGAAGAAAACTGGTGATGAAAATTTCCTAAGGATTTTCTAGTTTGTCATTTCCTCTAGGATATTTTAAGGTCTAGAGAATGGCTCTGTTAGCCACAACACAAACACACAAAAGGAAGCAGGTATCAGTGTAAGGATACATTTATTTCTTCAACTAATATTACTTGATAATTTACTATATTTAAAGTCATGGAAGGTATAAAGTAAATTTGACATGGAATGGGTCTTAAAAGAGTCTGTTTTTGTAGGGAAGAAAACATAAATATGAATAACAATAAAAGATGATGAGTTCATTCAATCTATATGTTATAGTGCATTTATTATGGATAAAAGAATATTATTATCATCATCAAAAGATTCCTTTTTTAGTTTTAGAGAATAATCAGAAATATACATGTCAAAGTGGATACATGTTAAAAACTATTTTTCCGGAAACAACATCTCTATGTTTGTATTGTGAATTGTTTTACATTTTTCAGGTTGGAATAGGTAGGACTAAATTTTTATAAGTGTTTTCAAAATAAAAGAATATAAAATTATAGTCATTTTAATGTATTTTAAACCCTGAAAACAAGTTAGTGCAGGTTTAAAAATTGGACATCTGGAGGACAGCTTTAGAACAAAGACTACCCCAAATGTTATCTCATCTATATAGAAACCCATCAACATTCTTGCCATAGTGAAGGTAGGGCCCATGGGGCAGACAGCCAGCTTAAGAAAGCCTTTGGAGTATAAGGTTTTCTAGTTTATCCAACCAAGATGTATGTGCATGCATATGTAAAACTATCAATGTTAAGTATGCTCACTGCACAGTGTTGCTGATTCAATAAAGGCTCCTATTCTTCCTATATCTCTGAGAGAATTACTGTTCCATGAATCTGCATTCTCTCCTTCTGTGAACAAACAGTAGGAAGAGAATCTACTCTTGCAGGCTGACTCTTACCCCACGATACTCATTTCACAGCATCTGGGTTGAGAGTTACTTCACAGAAATTTATCTTATCTTTATGTAATGCAGAAAAAAATAATCTTCTCTTATATATGAAAAAAAAAACCCTAGAGAATTATTTTCCTCACTGCAGATTAACAAATTAGTGGTGTCAGGGGTTGTCTGTCTCACTCTGGACACTCACCTTCTTACTCGGCCAGTTCAGTCCTTTGCCGGCCCACTCACAAACAACAGCTCCAGGACTAAGGCTCCAGAGAATTGGGCAGAAGGAAGAAATGAGCATCTGGGTAACCTGAAGAACACTACCATCTACTTACCACCAGTCATCCCTCTCTTTGTCGGTAAGCAATCTGCCAGGAATGGGTAGATATATTCCTCTTCTTCCAAATTAGAATGCTTTGCCATGAAAAGAATGTTACACTGGGTGGTTGGTGGAAGTTGAAACCCTTCAGAGAAAAGTGGAACTATAATTACATATGTTAAATTACATTATGGTTTGTGGTAAAATGCTTTCTGAATAACAAACAGCTAATTCACAATGGAATTTCTGGAATACAATTCAAAATCATAGCCATGAAAATGCTTTTCTTCACCCACCAAAGAGCTTGTGTTAGATTGCTTCTGATCTGATTATCCTTAAGTGAGATGACAGCTGCAGTGTCTTGTAGTTTGCTCTTTAACTGCCATGGCAATCACCAAGAACACAACACCTTCCCAGTGAGGTGCACCAAGGGCAACTGGTCACCTGCTTCCCCAAACCCAACATGCACCTCACTCTTCTGGGAAGTGGGTGTTGCACATGTACTCCATTTAACTACTTTATACCCTTCCTTTTACTTCAATCCACTCCTCTAAGACCAATTGCACTGTGAAGTGCAAAAATCTTCGAATTTTATATTGTTAGAAGTGGGTTGGGCATGAAGCAATTATGTACTGATGAAAAATCTTAGTCATCACCCATATATGTACATGCTATCTATCTGCACTCAATTCTCTGCTGTTAAGAAAATGGCGAAGTAATGGTAATATTTTCATCTTCCTAAAAGTAAAGCAGGTACACACTTCTTCTGCTTTCTCTGCAGTGGAATTTTCATCTGATGAAACCATAAAAGCCAAAAACTTGTGGAGACAATACGGCATAATGATGTTCTGACTTTAATATCATTATTTTCTTGATTCTATGTCCACCTCCAGAAATTGCTGCTGGAGCTTTGTGACTCACATGCATTTTCTTTGTTGTAGCTGAATCTACATCATTCCAGCCTCATAGCTCTTTGACCATCTGCTAAGAGACATTTCTTAATAAACTTTAAAATTCTTTCATGTATGATTGAGCTCTTGGGCCCCAAAATATAGTAAAACAATAATCTTCCCAAAATAAGAAAGACTTAATGAAATCAGTTGAATACAAATACTCAAAAGAAAAGGTTCACAAGTGGAAAGAGAAATAATAACATGAAACATAGGATATGAATACAGAGTTTGGACAATACATTTTTAGAAGACGGTTGTTCAAAAGGTGTGCATATGCAGCTTTGGTAAGGGAAAACAAAAGGCAAAGGGAGCAGGATTCTGTCTCACTTGGGAATTCTGAAGAAGCAACAGGAAAAGCATTAGAAATTCTGGAAATCTGGAGGCATTCTTGACTTATACAGTCGAGGGATGAGATTGAGGGACAGAGAACTGAGAAGTGAGAGTCCTCAGGGATTTGGGCTTTCTAGTCTTGCTAGGTTCTCATCTGGAATACATTATTCCAAGATCCTTCCACACTGAGTCCAGAATCCCCTTTCTGAGCTTTAAACTATATATGCCTTATACCAAGAAAACTACTGTAGGGGCACCTGGGTGGCTCACTTAGTTAAGTGTCTACCTTCGGCTCAGGTCATGATCTCACCATTCGTGGGTTCGAGCCCCCTGTCTGGCTCTGTGCTGACAGTTCAGAGCCTGGGGCCTGCTTCGGATTGTGTCTCCCTTTGTCTCTGCCTCTTCCCCGCTCATGCTCTGTCTCTCTCCCAAAACTAAATAAACATGAAGAAAATTAAAAAAAAAAAAAAAAAGAAAACTATAGTAAAAGTTTTCCATTAATTTTAAAGAACTGTAGTTTTATGTTACTTGGAGAAACTGTTTTTTATTGAAGACAGACTAGTAGAAAGTCTAGAATACACCTAAAATACACATATGCAGAAATAATGTACGAACACTGAAAGGAAAGTGAACAAATTGATGGGATCCGATGCCAAGATTTGGGAAGACATTTTCAGATCTATTAGAGCTATTCCACAGATTTTAGGCAATAAATCAAAATTTTAAAAACAAACTCTCTAACATATTATTTCCATGCCACTATTGGTTGCTTGGTTAATTCAAGTCTTTAAATATATCTTCTTAATCTGTCTTTTTTTTCCACAGGCTACCCGGGGTTTAGCCATGATCCTTGCTCACCCTAATTCCTTTCAATTCTTGTCCACACTTGAACCAGAATGAATTTTTCAAAACAAAACAAAACAACAACAACAAAAATGTTATCCTGTTGTGAGTGATATCCTACTGATCTTAAAATGGAACACAGTTCTTCACAAGGCCTCATATTATCCCATTCTGGCCTCATCTCCCGCACCTCATTTCACTGCTGTAACCACTGCGGCCAACTCATTTGCTCTTCCTTCCTCCCTGCTCAGACCTCTGCACAGTGGGAGAAACAATTTTCACCAGTGCCTCTTTTCATCACATTCTCACCCATTTGTCAGATCTCGATTCAAATATCACCTTCCCTTAGGGAAACAGTTTCTCAGCACCACTCAAACTAGATCAGAAACCCTTGTAGTACCTCATCCCTCCCTCTGTTTCTCCTTCATATTAATCCCAGTTTATTCTTGTGAGTGAAATAAGAAGGTGTGTTCTGACACTGCTTGTGCCTCAGAGACAGAGGAGACTCTTTAACACCTTCTCCAACTCTGTCTGTTTTAACTGCCTTATCCTTACCTTGACTCTAGGTATTCTTTAAGGATTCTTTTTATAGTTTCATTGAAAGAAATAAAAGTATTTTAAAACACTAAAATTGTCTTTTCTAATAAACAAAGAAAATGCAGAATGAAAACGCAAAGTATTTATGGAATTATAAATCACAAATTAGGAAAATCTAAAATCATCATTTAAATAAGCAAACTATCTTCTCCCTGTACCCATTTCACCTTCTATAGTTATCATCTCCATTAATCACTTCATCCTACCAATTATCTAAGCAAGAGACAGCGAAAGAATTTTACTTCATCTTAACCATATGCACTCCATCAACATGTAGTATTTAGCTTATACTCTCTATATTTTTTTGCTGATTGCCTTCTCTCTACCATATTACCTACCATAGATCTGGTCAGATTGCTTACCAAAATTTCTTCTCACAGTGATTCATCTGACCACCACATCCCACTTCTCCAAACTCCCCACTACTCTTGGTTCTCCTAATGCTTTGAACATATCTCTATATTATATCTGACTTTCCCAAGTCCCTCACAGTTTTCATCTATAAAATGGAGGTTATAAAAGGATTTCAGTCATTGGGTTATTATAAATATTAAATGAGAGTGCTTAAAAAGTCATCATCACTTTGTTTTTTTAATTATGTCTTACATGCTCAAGTCCCCCCAAAACTTTGGCTTTTATTTTGTTAATGGTTACATGACCTTCATCTTGGCATCCTGAGTGCCTGCTTCCTTGCCTAACACAGCAGAAACTCTCAACAAAGGTGCTGAGTAAATGAATTAAGAATAATGGTGTGGAATCTGATCATACATATAAGTATTAAAAGTTCCATAAACCTCTTTCAGATAAACATAATTAGACATTGGACACTTTTTAGAATTTCTGCAATTTTCCTTTCCTTTAAAAAAAATACAAGAAAGAAACCAGCATTCACTATAACTACACAGAATACCACAGATGTCAGGAAATGTAGAAATTAGAATTGTTCTAATAAACTCAAATTCACCTACATGGCACATAATGTCTCTTAAGGTACCCTATTTAATAGTGTAGCTAGTAATCACAAAAATTATATATATGCAATGTGGGTGAAGTATAGTTATTATGAGACCTTTACCTTATGTATTTTTGGACTTTTTTTTCCTTTTTGGATGGCACTGTTTCTGCACATTAATAAAATATTTTATACATTTTCAAGGAATTTCTCTAAGAAAATGCAATTTAAATTTCAGGATGGAGTCTTTTGTAGAGAGACAAATATAACCTTCCACCTCTATTCACAGGTGTAGATCACTTGGGAATATTCAAACCAGTCACTGAGGACCCCTTGGCTGAAGAGCTCAAAGTCTGTTCAATGTGCAAAACCTCAGGACTATTGTTAAAATTCCAGGCAAACTAGAAATCATGTGAGCCAGAAGTTACACAATTGTATACAGACCTCCAAACCAGTGGTCTTCCCCAGAGCACTTTTAATCATTTTAGGAGAAAATAGTTTTATTATAGAAAGCTTAGAACTTGGAAGTGTACAGAGTGTTGGGGCAAAAGGTAGACAAAGTGATCTTACAAAGCGAACCCCTCCCGTACAAGTGATCACCACGGGCAAAACTTCCAGAAAGCTTTTAAGTCTATACATTTAAAAGTCTGGTATCATCAGTACCAGAAATATGCAGGGACTTCAGTAAAGATCAGTTTTATATAATTATGATTTTTGGATTTGAACCAGAAAAGTGCTGTTTTTTGAGAGGTTAGGAACTTGAAGAGCTGAGATGGGAACACTCATTGTAACCATCTTGGTTCAAATATCTTATCGTAAAAAAGTTCAGGAAAACAACAAAAATGCTGAAAGAATTTTTTTTTCTGGGACATGAAATGAAATTTTTATTCTAAAGTTTACATGGAAAAATAATAATATCCAGGAAAACTCTGAAAAAAGAACAATGATAGGGGAGTAGCCCAACTAGGTGCTAAGACATAAAATATCAATAAACAAAATGGTATTGTATTGGGGCACCCAGGTGGCTCAGTTGGTTAAACATCTGACTCCTCATTTTGGCTCAGGTAGTGATCTCATGGTGTGTGGAATCTTTCCTTGCATCGTGCTCTGTGCTGGCAATATGGAGCCTGCTTGGGAATCTCTCTCTGCTCATTCCCTGCTCATGCATGTGCAGGCTCTTTCACTCTCTCTCTCTCAAAATAAGTAAGTAAACTATTAAAAAAATAAAGAAAATAGTATTCCTTAAGTAGGAACAACCACGTAGACCAATGGAACAGAACAGAAATTCTAGAAACAGACAAAAACACATATGGGAAATAAGAATATGATAAATCAGGCTGCTCATATCTATAGACCACTGATGAACTATTTAGTAACTGGCATTGATTGGAACAATGGATAAACAGTTGGAAAAAGATAAGCTTGAATGGATACCTCACTACATACTCCAGGAAAAGCTCCAAAAAAGAATGAAGATACAAATTTTTGAAAGAAAACCACATAAAATATGACACGAAAATGAGTGAATTTCCTTATTACTTGCAACTAGGGAAGGCTTTCCTAAATGCAAAATCCAAACAAAGAGAAAAGACTGACATATGAGAACACATAAAATCAAACTTCTATATGTCAAGAGTGTGTGGAAAAACATCAGAAGAACATTGTAAGACAATAACCTGAGAAGAATTTGCAACAACAACTATCACAAACACAGGTAAATGTTCGTAATGTGAAGAACCACCAGAAATTCAGAAAAGAGGAAAAATCCTGATATACCTATGAGGAAAAAATATGAGAGTTCATGAGGGAAATAAATGCCCCTTTAACACAAGAAATGATACTCTATCTCACTCATGTTAGATGTAAAATAAAACTATACACCAAGGTACCATTTCTTACTTATCAACTTGGAAAAAAATCCAAAAGTTCATATTGCTGATGGGGGAAACAAATGACCCCACTCCTATGCAGGATAATTTGGCCATCTCTAACAAAATTTCAGACATATCTGTGACCCAGAGTCCCATTTCCCAGAATTTATCCTACTGATACATCCACACAAGTATGTAATCACATGTGCACAAGGCATTCATTGCAACATTGTTAGTAAAGCAAAAGACTAGAGAAAATCCAAGTGTCCAGCAAAAAATAATTAGTTGCATGAAATATAATACAGCTACCCAATGAAATAGAATGCAGTTTTGTTTTGTTTTTAATTTTTAATCTTTTTTTTATTTTAGAGATTGAGACAGAGAGCATGAGTGGGGAGAGGGGCAGAGGGAGAGAAAGAGAGAGAATCCCAAACAGGCTCCACACTCAACATGGAGCCCAACATGGGGCTTTGGCCCTATGGGGGTCAACACGGAGCCCAACATGGGGATTATGACCTGAGCTGAAATCAAGAGTCAGATCCTCGACTGACTGAACACCCAGGTGTCCCAACAGTATGCAGTTTTTAAAAAGGAGACCTCTATGAACCCATGTGGAAAGAATGTCTACACACACTTTTAAGCAAATATATCGAAGTGCAGAGGAGTGTCGATCCTATGTCATATTTTGTGTAAGGAAGAGGAAAAATGTGTACATATGTGTGCTTGCAAAATGAAACAATGAAAGTGTTACGGAACCAGGCTGGAACACTGGTGGAAAAACCAGGAAGCACTCTGAGATCTTGGTGGATCGGAGATTTATTTAACACCGGCGGCCCCAGAGGAGATCGTTTCTGAGTACTGAGCACTGAACGAAGGGGGCAAGGGTAATTTATAGTTGTCAGCTTCCGTAACTGTGGAGGGGTTTCGCCCGTGAGGCAAACAGGGCAAGAAGAAACCGGAAGAGGTGTCTCTAAGCCAGAGACCAGAGCTTGTTTTAGTCCCTCCAGCCATCTTATGGTGTAAAATTTTATTCGTTTTCCCAACATTCCCCCCTTTGATGCCTTTTTAAAAATCTTTTATTAGGCATCGCTTTTTAGCTCTAGGGATTTGTACCCTCAGAGGGCTAAGATAAGTACTGCAGTTTGGCGAACAACAGTGTTTTCAATAAAATGTACCAGGGTATTTAGTATACAGGGGCCGATGGTCACAAGTAAAATTATGGAAAGGAGGGGACCTGCCAGGGCAGGGAGCCAGGATGCCCAGTCTGTGAGATCTCATCCTCTCCACTGACTGATATTTTTTTGTTGTCTACGTTGAAGTCTTTCCTTGAGTTCCTTAACCTTAGTCCTGACTATTCCTGACTGGTTTACAAAATAGCAACATTCCTCCCCCAGAAAGATACACATCCTTCCTTTTTCTGAAGTGAGGAGGTCAAGGGCTCACCTATTTCAGAGGGATGCTGCCACCAGGGAGTTTATCTGGCTTTGTAAGATTACCAGGGATTCTGCCATCTGTCCCATGTCCAGCTTGTTGGTGCAGTCTCTATTAGCCCAACAGCAAGAAGCAAGATCAGGGCTATGACACCAGTAAGGGAAAAAGGCTGGTAGAGTTGCATCCGAACCCCTGGGCTCAGTCCACACATTGATTCCTCAAGCTTCTGCCGTGTGCAGACCAGCCAGCTTCCGGGGTGTGGCTGGAGCAGGGCTAGAGATCTCAGGGGCCAGTGTCTTTTTGAGGGTCAGTTTAAGCGGGTTGACTGGATCTGGATCACTTCACCAGGATGAGGGTTCCTCTGAGTTGGCCTCCTTAACTCTAGAGCGATGGATCCATGGGGTGATACCTGAAACGGAATCCTCTATTTGGTTGTATATCTGTAAAGTCTACCTCAAAGTCTTCGAAAGGGGGGGTTTCTGGTAACTGTCAAGTCAGGTTTAGGGAAGACATGGTTTGCATATTTAGAGATCCATCCTGTTTTACAGTTGTTTAAATAATCATATGCCCATGGGGTTTAATTATTATCCCCACAGAATAACAAGCACAGAAGTCTGCCTATACATGAAATACTGTGACAATTTTCTGAAGTTTACCTCAAGTTGTCTAGTTTAGGCAAACAACAAACATTTAAAGACAGTCATAACCAGAATTTAACATCCATAACGGTGCATTGCTGAAACACAGTTTTTCTCTCTAAAAACCCCCCTTTCCAGAGATAGCCAAATTGAGACCAATGCATTTGTAAAACAGGTCCAGTCTTAACAAACCTGGCCTAATTATTTACATAAGCTCAGCAAGAATAGCGATTGATCATGAGGATCTTTTAAAGTTTGCTTTGCTGGAACCTTTTATAAGGAATCTCCAGGTTGAACTTTTAGTAGTCTCTCCAGGCCAGAAGCCAAGCCAAATACTTGCCATCAGACAGGCCTGCAATACCTGTAGAATTGGGGAAATTCTTCTTCATGAGATTCCCCAAGATACCCTGAGGTTCCTGCACGTGCCAGGAAGTGACCTTCTTTACTCACCTGGTGAGGCTGCTGGGAACTCTGTAAGCAAGGTATCAGACCAACATTTCCAAGAGGCTTAATGGCTCCATGTTTTATAAAGCCAACCTTAGTTCCTTAAAGCTGTCTGGTCATGTCTGAGTCTATAAATGTCACTCTCAAATATGACAGTCCAGTCAAAGCCTTGGTAAAATAACCAGTATGTCCAATGGTGACCTGTTACAAGATGAACAGATTTTCATTGAACTTACGCAAACAATTGTAATTGCCGTGAAAGAAAGAATACTCACTGAGAGTTTTTGAATTTCAGGGGAGTTATGTAGAGAGAAAAGATAAATGCTTCAGTTTATAAATGAATACTTTATGACATTTCTGTATATCATAGATATCTTAAGAGAAAGTTTCCTTAATCTGGAAGAACAAACATTAGAGAATCAGCAATATTTTCAACAAGAATCACAAAACTATAATCTTCCTCAGTTCATTTGATCCCAAGTTCCTAATTCTTGTTCAATTTGAATGCAGCTTTTTAGTTCTGGAAATTCTTACCCATTTTAGTATTAATCTTAAAGATGTTGAATACCTATATTTGTCCCCAAAGTCCTTTTTATAAATCTCCTTGAAGAATAAACACGTTTTGTGAGAGAATAAGAACAATTATAAATGACAAAAATCTCAGAAATAGATATTGTTAAAGATCTGAATAGAGTTCATTATGATGCAATTGACAAATTCAGTTATTTCTGTGACACATAACACTTCAAGTAGTCAGAATATTAAGTGATGATCTTATACCAAAACATTAAAACTTTAGGAATTACATATATATCTGGGCAGTTACAACATTTACCTGTGCAATGCAACCTAAGGTTGACCATTGTACGACAGGGCTTTTCCAAGTAACTCAGCATCCCAAATAAAAGGGCCTAACTGTTCAGAAAGACTTCATTTACCATTTAAATCCTGAGAAGTTTGTTAAAACCCCAGAAGTCATAAGTGCATCCTAAATAGGATTACAGATTATTACAAATCTTACAATTTTATTTATTCAACCAAAGTGGCAATAAAAGATCCCAAAGGTGAATGGTATAGCATTATACAGTTGTTATCAAAACCTAGCTCCTTTAACACTGAGAAGTTTTAACTAAGTAATCAAAGACCTGATAAAGATGAAACCTAAAACTTTGGTTTTCCTGGAAGACAAACCTTTGTTTGCATTGTCTTATCAACAGCAGATCAACAGTCCAAGAAAACTTTGTCATTTGAGCAGAGAGAAAAGTGGAATTTCAACCTTATACCAGTGTAATTTTAAAATTCCATTCATCTCAACCTTAGTCTATCCTGAGCACACATAAAATTCCTTTCCAAAGATTTCCCTTCATGAACCTTCTACAACTTTCCTTTTCCTTCAAACTTTGTCCCAAAGCCATTTCTCTCCAAATAACCAGTCTCATTTAGAACAAAATTACTTTCTTCTACCCTCAACAAAAATGTATTTCCATTCCTTGTATCTTTCTTACACACATCCTACTTTCCTACATACAGGGTTGCTTTCCTTATTTCCATCAGTCTTAAGCACACTTAGCAGAATTTTAACTCTTCGGAAACCTTAGTCTCCAAATGAGGACTTAGTAACCAACTGAGAGGTGTTTACACCAGAATTTTTTTAGATAGTAAATTCATGAACCAATTAAGTACAAAGCATGGTTTCCAATAGGTCCAAATAGCCTTAATTTCTCTGCACTAAGAAGTTAAAAACATAAACCTATGTTCAGTAATCAAAGCTTTAGCAATTCATTCTATTTGGAAAAGATCTAGATGTCCAAGGAGGTGCACTTTACTCCTTGAACTTGAGGATGGGAGGAGGAACCAATGGTGCCTGAGGCACCGAGGAGGGTATAGGAACCAGTTATGTAGACCACACCCAAGTTGGTGCAGAAACAGCAGGGGGAGGGGAAGGCAGAAAAGCCAAGGTGTCAGTAGAAGGCAGAGAAGGAAAACATAATTCAAAACCTTAACTCAGACAGAGAAGCAGACGTCATGTTTTTTTTCCACCAAAGTGGAAATATGGAGTCCACATCAGGCCAGAGAAGATGGGGAAACAAATGGAATTTCAGCAACTGCTTGGGAACATTCGTTAAAGTCCCCATCCTGAGGTAAACTAACCACAGTTGGCTCCAATTATAGGTGTTACCCTGGGAAATGAGGGAGAACCCCTCACATCTATTAGGCAGAGGAACAGGGAGAGTCAGTGTCCCCTTCAGTCTGATTTTACCTTGGCCAGACCAATAAGGTCCCCTTCTCGAGGTTCCTCCTGGTATTGGCTGGGTTTCTGGGACTTTCCCTGGTTGGGACATTTATTCTCTTAATGTCCTTTCTCCTTGCAGTAGGCTCACTGACTCCTTGCTAAGGAGGTTCTGGGCCTCCACCCTTTTGGCGGCTAGACCTTCCCCATCCTTTTGTTATTGCTCTCTTGCGCCTCTGGAACAAACAGGGTGTAAGCCTCGCATTGCCTCTTGTAATAATCCCCGGGGGGAATCCCCTTGCTGCTGGGCATATTCACAGGCTTCTCAGCCCCTGCTCTGATCTCCCGGAGGAGAGCCTCTTGATACAGGCAGATGTGGACTGGCATCTGGAGAGTACCTGCACCTGGTCAAGGGCACAATCTGGCCTCTGGTCCTTGGCAGGGGAGGGGGGGTGTTCTCCAGGTCCAGGAGGGGAGGAGAGATGGCAGGAGCAGAGGGAGGCAGTGGAGGAGGAGAGACAGGGGAGGAGTCTGAAGCTCAGGGGCAGGGAGGAGGGAGCCTGGTGAGTCATAAGGTGACAGAAAGATGGGATCTTTCTCCGGGTCTCCTGCAAGCACTAGGGGAGCAGTGGGTTGCTTCTTTGGCTCCCTGGGTGAGTCTCCGTATAAAGCGGCTAAAACCTTCACCTGGCTCTGCTTGCTATGGATGAACTGCACCCAAGGCAGAGGATTTCGGGCAATTTCAAGTCAGGAGTCGATGTATGGAAATTGATCAGGGTGACCTGGGTCTCTGGAGACAACATGCCACATGCAGAGGACCATTAGAACATCCAAGGTTCCCTCAGAGGGCCCTCCTACACCAAACACACAAACAAACAGGGCAAGAAGAACCCAGAAGAGGGGTCTCCAAGCTAGAGACCAGAGCTTGTTTTAGTCCTGTCGGCTATCTTATGGTGTAAAACTTTATTCATTTTCCCAACAGAAGGATAAAAAACAAACTAATAAAATATTATATGGGATAGTTACAAAATAATATAGAAAAGGGATAAGTATGACATAGAGAAACTAATCAATATCTGTAGTTTATCTATAGAGGGCAGGAAAATAGGGTGGAGGGAGCAGAAATGGAAGCATGTGTATATATTTGTATATAATTTTAACTTGTGAATCATGAAAATGCACTATTACCCAAACGATTATAAACTAATTATAAAATAATTTTCTAAAATTGAAATTAATTATCTACTGATAGCCAAAATGCAATGTCAGCTCAGTAGCAATGAGTACCCATAGCATCCAGATTTAAATCTCTATTTTCATCCTGTAAAAGACCAGGATCTTTGGAAAGATATTAATTTCAAAGCTGGGATAAAGAAATAATGTGAGCCTGGGACACATTTTTGTGTCAGTAACAAAGAAGCTTTCCAAAATCAGTGGAGATACCAAAGCACACAGGGGCCAGTTTGAAGGTGTCACACGAGGCAAAATTGTGGATAAAATGAGAAATAAAATAATGCTTTGATGAATTGGTAGGAGACTGACTATGGAAAGCCCCACCAAAAAAGTTAACTTTTGAGTTAAGAACTGCAAGAGGGTCCTAGCACATGCATATCCAGGGAAGAGCATTCTAAACCCAGACCGATAATAGCAAATGCAAATGCTCTAACTCTGGGAGAATATCTGGGGCATGAGAGGCACAAGGTGGCCACAGTGGCTGGAGTATGATCAGTTATGGGGGATGTAGTGAAAGATGATGTCAGAGCCAGAATGGGTCCAGATCACAGTAGAAACATGGCATCTGTTTAATGGCCAAGCAACAATGATGTATGTTGCACAACAGAAAGATATAGACCCTCACGATGCAGGGACAAAACATCTGAATAACTTACATCTTCTAGTACTTGTAAACCAATCAACTACCTCTGAACCTTTGGCTCTGGGTGAGAAGGTCAGAAAAATGTTAGAAGTATGTGTTGACTTTGAGTAGTCGTGTGTAGCGGTATTTCATAAGGAAGAAATAATCTTAGACAAGAACTGGCTGTTTAGAAGCAGTAACAAAAGGGAATAAAGATTTGAGGCCTCAAACTGCTTGCAAAGCTCACTGCTACCAACTCCAAACACAAGAACTAAAAGGAAAAACCCCTAAACCATAAAGCCCCATTAAAACCCAGCCCTGTGGCAATGATCAGATTAAGGTGTGGCCTTCCCTCTAAAACTAACAGCTTCACAGTTGGTGCTATTCTGTTGAGAGAGAGGGGGGCCTGGAGGCAAGGAAGCAAAGACACCAGCCTTATGCATTCTGTCCTGGGGAGGATGTGGGTGTGTTTATGGACACATAAAACTAATGAAAGCAAATCAATGCAAAGCCTACTAAATTTTCAAGGGAATTGTATTGACAAAGAAACAACAAGCCTCAACTGAAAAAGGCTTTAAATGTCTGGGCCACGAAACAATCCCTTGGGTCCCAAATTTGTGCCAGAATGGAGTGGGCTACAAAACCTTTATAGCCCCAGAAGTCATACTCCCCTAAATCCACTTCAGTTGTGGCCATGGAAGATAATAGGCAAGGACAAACCTCCCAGAAAGTGGAAGTAGAGGTCACAAAGCACTAGGAACAAAAGCGTTCTTTCCACAGAGCAGAAGTAGGTCTCATCAAGAAAGTCCATTCACCCGGGTCAGAAGGCTTTGACAATGCTTACCCCTCAGGCTTTTATCATTGTTACGAATTTCCCTTTTCAAAGTGGAAATGGGAATTGTAATGATCTAGTCTCTGCTCCACCATTGTGGGGTGTGTGTGTGTGTGTGTGTGTGTGTGTGTGTGTGTGTGTGTGTTGGGGGATGGATTGGAAGGGTTAGGTATCATAAATCTGTCTTTCTTTTATAGGTCTCAGGAGCCATGTGTAAACCTGATGAATAGTGCTCTGCACAACAGTACCTAGAGATCCCGACCTTTGTAAGGATACAGTAAATGAATGGGACTTGGGGTTACCTCCTTTCAGGAGCATCAGTGTGGGGGAAGAACAAAACCAGAAGAAGAGACTAGTTACCTATTCACTAACTCACTTCTTTCTTCCTGGGCATTCTCAACCAGACTACCTTTCTGCCCCCTCCCCTTGTCTGCCTCAGAAAAACTTTTTCCATGATTTTATTTGTAAACGCTGCTTTTAGGCAAATGGCCTTGAGTGATGGAATACAGACAGGCCCATCAGGCAACCCACCTCAAATACCCATAAGCCCTAACTGACCAATGAGCTACTTACCTAGTTAGGCAGAGTTACCAAAAAAGGGAAGATTCCATATGTCACCATACCTCTTCATCTTTCCCCTTTAAAAACAGCCCCAACTCACTACCTTATTGCAGACAGCCTCTCTTTGGCTGTCCTGCCTGCCGCTCCCTTGCAGTGTATTCAATAAACTTCCATCTCCTTTGTTCTGCCTCATGTTAAATAGTTCATGCCCCACGCCCGGCTCTGCCAGCTTCCACCTGATCATTGCCCCACATTTGCGGGCCTCATCTGATCAGACAAATACCCCATTTAGACCTCACACTATTCTTTCTCTTTTCCACCAGCCACTAAGATTTTGACCATGAACATAACCTTGGAAGTCAGGTGGTGGCAGAGCCACCATCAGCCTGAATACTTCCATGCTCACATGGAGCAGGGTCTCCTTCTTCTCCACCATCTTCCAATTAACTATGAATCAAAAATAAGCCACTGAGATTTTCTTTACATTTATAGGAACTGTAGACAGTGAGCCAGGAGCTAAAATTCTCCAGGAATGAACAGATATGTCCTTACAAAAGGAACAGTAGACAACTGCACTTGGTTCAAGTAGTAAACAATTTAAAGTGATGGCCTGTGATTCAAAAATACAGGGGGTTTGCAGATGAGGAAGAAAGAATGGTCTGGAAGTATCAGTGATGATCTAAGAAGCTACCTACCGACCTCCAGGTTCAGTGATAATAGAGAGCATGGAAATGAAATTTTTGTCCATCCTTGAAAATGACTGAAGACATCCAGATGGCCAACAGGCACATGAAAAGATGCTCAACGTCGCTCCTCATCAGGAAAATACAAATCAAAACCACACTCAGATACCACCTTATGCCGGTCAGAGTGGCTAAAACGAACAAAACAGGAGACTATAGATGCTGGAGAGGATGTGAAGAAACGGGAACCCTCTTGCCCTGTTGGTGGGAATGCAAACTGGTGCAGCCGCTCTGGAAAACGGTGTGGAGGTTCCTCAAAAAATTAAAAATAGACCTACCCTATGACCCAGCAGTAGCACTGCTAGGAATTTACCCAAGGGATACGGGAGTGCTGATGCCTAGGGGCACTTGTACCCCAATGCTTATAGCAGCACTCTCAACAATAGCTAAATTATGGAAAGAGCCTAAATGTCCACCCACTGACAAATGGATAAAGAAATTGTGGTTTATATACACAATGGAATACTACGTGGCAACGAGAAAGAATGAAATATGGCCTTTTACGGCAACATGGATGGAACTGGAGAGTGTTATGCTAAGTGAAATAAGTCATACAGAGAAGGACAGATTCCATGTTTTAACTCCTCTGTGGATCCTGAGAAACTTAACAGAAGACCATGGGGGAGGGGAAGAAAAAAAATGGTTAGAGAGGGAGGGAGCCAAAACATAAGAGACTCCTAAAAACTGAGAATAAACTGAGGGTTTATGGGGGGTGGGAGGGCAAGGTGGGAGGGTGATGGGTATTGAGGAGGGCACCTGTTGGGATGAGCACTGGGTGTTGTATGGAAACCAAGTTGACAATAAATTTCATAATAAAAAATTTTAAAAATTAAAAAAATACATAAATTCTCCATCAGAAAAAAAAAAGAAAAAAAAAGAAGATGATTGAAGAAAATGCAAGATCACCAAAGGATATCCAGGTTTTAATTACAGCCAGAATGTGAGGGGAAAGTTCGTAGAAGAGGGGGAAGGCTACAGAAAACAAGAAGTAATCAGAAAAGGAAATCTACAAAGTCGTATGGGAATCAGAATCTGGTGGATGGGGATGGCCTTTGAATTCTTGCTTTTTGTGGTGACTGACATGAACAGAGCTGAAACTTTAGGTCCAATGATCCTAAAGCAGACAGGCTGTGATACAGATGCTGCAAGTGTTGAGGGTCCAGAGGCGGTCAGTTCTTGCTGGCGACTCATGCTTGCGGAGGCACAGAGTCCTCCCAGGCGATGTCACTCAAAAGTGCAAGCAGTGTCTGGCCCCTTACAACAATGGCTTCTAGAGGGATGGTCTGTTTTCGGGTCTTGCAGAGGGTTGATTTTACCACAAGCAATCAGGTACTCTCTTGTCTCTTCCTATTTCCCATTTTCTACACACTGAAGAGTGTTCTCTCGGTTGCCTGAGAAATTTTACCTTGCATCTTTAACCTGCATACTTACCTTTTCATATTGGAACATAAGGCAATGTTTTACCCTCCTGTCAAAGAGTAAAAGGATTTCAAAATGCTTTAACTTCTAGCACGTCATTTGTAATTATACACCATTGCTATCCAGAATTTTATCCCACAATGATTAAGAAATTGTTTTCATATCCTTAAACAGCCCATATTTTTTCAGATTTACTCTTTTGTGTACCATTTGCTTTGTTCAGCCTTGTTTCCTACATCTCAGACCTTTCTTCTGGGATCCCTTTTTTCTTCCTTGAAGTTCCTTAGAAGAACTTTTAGCAAAGAGTCATTGGACTGTGAGAGTTATTTGTTTATTCTTTATTTTGTTAAAAATGCCTTTATCTGGCACATTTCTAAAAATATTTTTCTGGGTGTGCCATTCTAGGTGGATGGCTATTTTCTTTTATAATTTTGAACGCATTATTCTGTTATATGCCTTTGCTGCTATTAAGAAGTCACCTTATTGTTATTGTGTTGTATTTTTAAATTTTAAATTTCACTTATCACTTAAACAACATTCATCTAACATTTGCCACATGCTGAATCCTGCTCTAAGCACTTAACAAGTATTAACTTATTTAAACTTATAACAACCAAATGAGGATAAGGTAGGTATTAAAATTGTGATTCCTATTTTACAAATTAGCTATTTAAAGCACAGAGAGGGGTGCCTGGGTGGTTCAGTCGGTTAAGCGCCCGACTTCAGCTCAGGTCATGATCTCACACTCCGTGAGTTTGAGCCCCGCGTCAGGCTCTGTGCTGACACCTCAGAGCCTGGAGCCTGCTTCAGATTCTGTGTTTCCCCTTCTCTCTGCCCCTCCCCTGCTCATATTGTGTCTCTCTCTGCCTCAAAAATAAATAAAAACACTAAAAAAATTTTTTTAAAGCATAGAGAGTTTACCCTTTTGTCTAATGTCACCCAGTTAGAAAGAGTCTGACCCAGTATTTAAATACCAGCTGTGGGGCTCCAGACTGACTGCTTTTAGGTGTTACTCAAATGATGCCTTTCTCCCTTTTCTTTCCACCTCTTTGTCACATTTAACGAGACTTGTAATACAGATGTTTCTAACAAGCTGAAAAATAATAATAATAAAATAAGAAATAACATTTTTGAGAAAAAAATCTCTTTGTCCTTGCTATTCTATTCTTTGACAACAGTAAGTATACATTTTTCCTTGCTTTAATCATTTTTATTTAAGACTTGTTGGGCTTCTGGAATCTGTGGGTTGGTAGCTTTCATCAATTCTGTTAGGTTTTTTTAGCTATTTTTAAAGAAACAGGTCTCTCAGTCATTTTTTCTAATTGTTCCTTCAAGAACTGTGATTACATGTATGTTAAATTTTCTTGCTTTGTCCATCATGTCTCTCAGCAACTCTTTCATACAATTTCTTTAGTTTCCCTTTCTGTCCTATATCCTGGATACTTTCATCAAGTGAATCTTCCTGTCAATTATATATCTTTAGCTGTGCCAAAACTGCTGTTTAGCCATTCCAATGAGTTTCTGATTTAAATTATTTCATTTTCACTTTTAGAAATTTTATGTTGCATCTTTAAAATATGACTACCTAAATTTTATATTCTTTTGTTCCTTAATTACATTTAAAATTTTTTACTTATTTTAAAGTTTATTTATTTTGAGAGAAAAGGAGAGAGAGAGAGAGAGAGAGAGCAAGTGGGGAGGGGAAGGGAGAGAAGGAGAGAGAGAGAATCCCAAGCAGGCTCCGCACTGTCAGTGCTGAGCCCAATATGGGGCTTGAACTCAGGAACCGGTATTATGACCTGAGCTAAAACCAAGAGTCAGATGCTTACACAACTGAGCCACCCAAGATCCCCATTTTATATGTATTTATATTTATATTTATTATATTTTTAATTTCTTCCTTTATTCATTTAAACATAGTGAGCACACTTTATATCCTGTAGACATCACTAATGCGTTAATTCTTACAAATCTAATTCTGTGCTCTGTTTCCATGACTCTCACTCTTTTTTTTATATTAAATATAATTTATTGTCAAATTGGTTTTCATACAACACCCAGTGCTCATCCCAACAGGTGCCCTCCTCAATGCCCATGACCCACTTTCCCCTCTCCCCCACCCCGCATCAACCTTCGGTTTGTTCTCAGTATTTAAAGAATCTCTTATGGTTTGCCTCTCTCCCTCTCTGTAACTCTTTTTTTTTTCCCCTTCCCCTCCCATCGTCTTCTGTTAAGTTTCTCAGGATCCACATATGAGTGAAAACATATGGAACCTGTCTTTCTCTGCCTGACTTATTTCACTTGGCATAATACCCTCCAGTTCCATCCACATTGCTACAAATGGCCAGATTTCATTCTTTCTCATTGCCACGTAGTATTCCATTGTGTATATAAACCACATCTTCTTTATCCATTTGTCAGTTGATGGACATTTAGGTCTTTACATAATTTGGCTATTGTTGAAAGTGGTATCAACATTGGGGTACAAGTGCCCCTATGCATCAGCACTCCTGTATCCCTTGGGTAAATTCCTAGCAGTCCTATTGCTGGGTCATAGGGTAGATCTAGTTTCAATTTTTTGAGGAACCTCCTCACTATTTTCCAGAGTGGCTGCACCAGTTTGCATTCCCACCAACTGTGCAAGAGGGTTCCATTTCTCCATGTCCTCTCCAGCATCTATAGTCTCCTGATTTGTTCATTTTAGCCACTCTGACTGGAGTGAGGTGATATCTGAGTGTGGTTTTGATTTGTATTTCCCTGATGAGGAGTGACGTTCAGCATCTTTTCATGTGCCTGTTGGCCATCTGGATGTCTTCTTTGGAGAAGTGTCTATTCGTGTCTCCTGCCCATTTCTTCACTGGATTATTTGTTTTTGGGCATGGAGTTTGGTGAGTTCTTTATAGATTTTAGATACTAGCCCTTTATCTGATATGTCATTTGCAAATATCTTTTCTCATTCTGTCGGCTGCCTTTTAGTTTTGTTGACTGTTTCCTTTGCAGTGCAGAAGCTTTTTATCTTCATTAGGTCCCAATAGTTCATTTTTGTTTTTAATTCCCTTGCCTTAGAGATGTGCTGAGTAAGAAATTGCCGCGGCTAAGGTCAGAGAGGTTTTTTTCCTGCTTTCTCCTCTAGGGTTTTGATGGTTTCCTGTCTCACATTCAGGTCCTTTATCCGTTTTGAGTTTATTTTTGTGAATGGTGTAAGAAAGTGGTCTAGTTTCATTCTTCTGCATGTTGCTGTCCAGTTCTCCCAGCACCATTTTTAAAGAGACTGTCTTTCTTCCATTGGATACTCTTTCCTGCTCTGTCAAAGATCAGTTGGCCATACATTTGTGGGTCCAATTCTGGGGTCTCTATCCTATTCTACTGCCATGACTCTCACTCTTAACAATTTGTTTCTAGTGAATTAGTGACTTTTTAAATGGTGAGATAATGTACTTTTGAACTATAATCTGGGAGAATTCTTTGAAGCCTTTGAAATTTATTTTCTCCAAAGAGTAGTCAGTATTTGTTTCTGGCAGACAGTATTTGCTTCTGGGAGTATTGTCAATCTAGGATTACTTTAAATAATGTTTTCAAGTTATGGTTTTTTGGTTTTGGGTTTTGTTTAGTTTACTTTTGTTTCTTGAGAATCACATTGGCAGCATGGATTCTGACCAGCCCAAATGAGTAAAAGAACTGGGGTTATGAATTCTCAGGGGAGTTATTTCCCTCATTCTGCTCTATGCAGAGCTAAGGTGTATGTCACTACTTTCTGCTTCTGGGGACCTAGGTTGGTTGGTTGGTTTCTTTGTTATGAGGCAGGCAAATTAATCGGTGAATATGGTGTCCTTTGAAATATTTAGCTTTTGTAGGAATTTCTTATTTAAACCTCCAGTCTTGTTTTGATCTTAGGCTTTGTCTTGTGCCTATTTCTCACTTATAACTCAGATTCTGGGCTTTAAAAGATAGGCATATCATCTGAGGAGAAACCTCCTTATAGATGCCCTTAATTTTCTTCTAGCTCAGTCATCCATTAAAGGTTTTTTTTTAATAAGCAACCAGCATTCTTATTTGTGTTATGCATAAGAGTCTCAATTAATATTCATCATTGTTTGATATTATCTGAATATCAGCATTGACCAACATTCATCAACAATGAGAATTCAATGCATTCTTATTATACACTAGACACTTTGCTAGACATTGGGGAATATCGAAATAAACGAAGACAAACCAGAACAAAACAGCATCTGACCTAACGGAGCCTGTAGTATTGCTAGTAAAAATGCCATTTAAAAAAAAAGGTAATTAAACAAAATGTGATCAGTGTGGTGAGTTATGACATTTGCATTTTGACTGACCTTAAATAGCTAGTCCATATCACTGATCTAAAAGCCTTTATAGTAAGTAAATATGTACATTGAAGTACCCTAGAAGCTATCTGAAACCATATGCTGATGGTGAGTCTGGCAAATATCAGTGAACCTAGAATGGTTGACCACATACCATGTAAGAAATCCTGATACATAACTTTTATTTTTTAATGCTTATTTTTAAACAAGAGAGCAGGAGAGGGACACAGAGAGAGGGAGATACAGAATCTGAAGCAGGCTCCGGGCTCTGAGCTGTCACCACAGAGCCCGACATGGGGCTAGAGCACACAAACCATGAGATCATGACATGAGCTGAAGCCAGGCACTTAACCAACTGAGCCACCCAGGTGGCCGATACATAACTTTTAAAAAATGCTTCATTTAAGAGGCAGAATGCTAAGAAATCTTAATGTATAACTTAAAAAGAAAAACAACAAAAAAGGTTGCATTTAAGGGGAAGTTAATCAATTAAGAAGACAAAGGCAAAATGTTTTCTTTATTGGAGGTGAGATGGTTCAGTGAGACAACTGCAAAGTCGGAGAAGAGGGACCACTCCAAAGCGCATCAGAAAAGGGGAAGACAAGCAGAGGCCCCACGCCAGATGACTGTCATTATCATTGTAGAACATATATCACCTGGTTAGTGCCAGCAAAGAAAGAAGTAAGACCACAAGGGGCCTATAAAGGAATCCTGTGGAATTGTAGTTGAAAGTCCCCGCTTCCAGCCAAGAGCTGGAGTCACCAGATGTCCACCTTCTAAAAGGAGAAATCTGTGTGAGTGGGGCCCCAGGGATTCGCACCAATGATATTTGAACTTAGTTGACAGAATTCTCTCCAAAGACTCTCAGATATCCAGGGCACCTCCATTTTCTCTTTCTTTCCCCTAATTATTCTTAACATGCAAAATCAAAATCTTAACAAGCACCTAAATATATGACAGAGTTTTTTTTAAAGTGTAGTTTGTTGCAAAAAGAAACCTAAAGGGCTTTTATTCCTTTTTTTTAAGTCCTGTTTTGTGGTGATTCTGCTGTTTTTCAAATTATTTTGGAGACTTAAAAGTGAAAGGAGATGTGCAAATTTCATAAACTGAAACAAAATTCTGTATGGCTGAACGGAGGACAGATATGGTGTGACACAAGAGGTACTTGTATTTTAAAAATTGTTACTAAAAATTTCTTGAATTCCAAAAGCATTCCAAGTACAATGTACACTTTCTGATAAGACAGTTTACAATATGATGAAAAGACAAAAAATGGCAAATCTGTGAAGGTCAGTAATACATGAGTTGCTTAGGGCAAGTTTCAGTAACTCTGTAGCTGCAATGAGATCATTATTTGAAAAAAAATTATTTCTATCGAGTGCATAATACTAAAAGATAACATCTTCCAGAATAAAGATAATTCAGTTGGGACGAATTCTTGAATCATGCACTGTATTTAAAAGTTCTCAATTTAAAAGTTTCAGAATTGGAAACCATCTGAGAAACGATCTATTTTTCTTCTATTCCCTTCTTTTTATCAATGAAAACAGTCTCATTAAGTGACTTTATAGAGGTTGCAATGAAATTCTATGAAAAAATAAGTTTTAAATATACAAGCAACTCACTCAAACACGCAGTCGCTAAAATTGGGGGGTATTTGGCCGCTCAATAGAAAATAAAAAGCTCTCTTCTTGAGCAGGAGTTTTGTATTGACACTGAGACATGCACTAGAACAGGTATTGTTTGGGGAATTTAAAGTAACTAAAAGAATGTAAGCGCCAAAAAGGAACTCAAAATGCAAGTACTTGAGGCTACAGAGACTGAATTCCAACTGGATATGTAGTTAGGTATAATACAAAGAAAAAAAAAACTGATCTCAGAAAGAAAGAAGGAAAAAAAGAGGACACACTTATAGACTTCACAGATGTGGGCTTTTCTTGCCAAGAACGTGCCTTTCAACAATAGGGTAAGGCTTGTGATGCTTGGTTTCATGGCAATCACTTGAAATTAACTTATCAGCTGAGCCAACAAGAGGAATCAGATCAAACAAATTTTGATTCAGTGTTCATCAGATAGCTAAATTGCATTCAAAATGACACTATTATCTTTGTTTGCCAAACTAGTGTTGAAAAAATGAAAGATTAAGAACATGTATTTCGTAATCATTTTCTTAATGAAAGATATAACAACACTAAAAATACTATGTCTGAGATCCATGGTGGGAATTTAAATTGTGGGTCCTATCAAAAACCTAGGAAAAAAAAAATCTTTCCAATTCCTATCACCGATCCCTATCTTTATCAGGCCACCTGAAAGGAATAACTTGTATTTTAAAAAGTTCTAACTTTCTTCTTCTTTCCGTTTATCTATGACATGTGGATTCCCCTGCTGAAAAAGCTGAGATCGCTATTATTTAAAAACCAGTAAGATATGAAAGACATGGTTCATGCTTGAAAATAAAGATTTTGATTTGTGATTGATTGCTGGATAAAATTTCCTGAGATTTTAAGAAAAATTACAAAGAAACAAATCTGAAATAGTCATTGTGGAGTCCATCATTTGAATCTTGAATGATTTACCAAAATGTTTTCTTTTTTCTTTATCACCTAAAGAAAATACCTGTTACATTAACAGGAAAAGTATTTACTTGAGGATTTATGCTTCATTATTCTTAATAATAGGGAAGGGAGCCCATCACAAATAAACAAAATCAAAAGCTCATGTTTGGTCATTCATTTCTAAAATCTTCCTCTGCAATTATGCCAAAATCTAAAATCATTCTGTTGACCTCCTTTTGCCCTCCGACTAGCCATTCCTAGAAGTCATGAGATACCAAGCCATGTTAGAGTGGTGCTGGGAACAGCGTGTTGTATGACTCAGGACATCACAGGCTCAATATTAGTGAAGAGGAATAATAGCCCAAAGGGTGCTTTGGAGTCCAATGAGTGCACAGGTGGTTTCCAACATGGAAAAGCAATGTTAGGAGCTTTTCTTGCAGAGCCACTGAGGTGCTCCTATGTCACACCAGCTCCTACACCAAATCTTAAGGCAGTAAGATACACCCGCATAACCTGAGGGCCTGGCTGCCTTTGCCCCAAGCAAATCTTACAGAATAGTCTCAGACTCTTCCCTAGATAGTGTTTGGGTGACCCAACACTGTGTGCTGTGTATCAGTTTGTTTCCTCTATGTCCTTTGCTCCTGCCTCAAGCCTTACTCCACCAGGTAGCCCAGTTTCCCTCCATTTTTGCTTTTGTCCAGAGGTTGATCCTGAACTCAATTAATCGTGGAAACACTTGCTACAAGGCTTACATTGTGTTTTTTTTAGATGTGCATTACTTGTCAATTTTTGAAATCAGATGCTTTTGCACAGTGTCAAGGTATTGTGTCCCTCTATGCCCCTCCCCTAGCAATTACTATTAATTACAAAGCAAAAACAAAATAAAATAAAACAAAACAAACAAAACCTTTATAGTGGAAAAATCTAGGAAATGGCACCTGATCCAGGTAATTGAGATTGACCATTACTAGTAAAAAGACCTATCAACATAATGTCAGAGATTAAATTCTAGAAGCTAGTTGAGGGCCAATCCTCAAGATAGGCCTTTCTTTGGAATGTGCAAGTTTTGAGCAGCTCATGCCTGGGGAGTCAATGCTTTCTTGCAAAGTGGAAAAACTAAACAAATCTGCTAAACAAATCTGTAGCTTATAGTATAGGACCCAGGTTAATTTTCAAGAGATAATTATATCATGGTTGTAAAAACAGTTAAAATCAGAGGAATGTGGGTGTAATGAGTTGAATAGTGACCTTCAAAAAAGATAGGTCCAAGTTCTAACTCTCAATACTTATAAATGTGACCCGGTTTGTGAAATAAGGTCTTTGCATAGAATTGGCCCCACTTCTCTCCAAGGACAGGACAAGTTCCAGAAAATATCTAAGCAACCCCCACCCCCAGTGTCTCTAGTGTCTGTCCTCCAGGTGGGAGGTCACATTACTAGGTCCCTCTCCTACCTCTTGCTGTGTTGCCTTGAGTTTCTGAGATTTGAGTGACATGCCTCAAACATGAGACTTGGAATATGTCAGTTGCACCTGCCCACCTCAAATATCCTACCCATGGAAGACGCTGAGCATCACAGAGCTGAAGCAGCATCTTTGTTTATATACTGGAGGAAGGTCGGTTTCTGTAAACAATTCACTAAGAAACAAAAAGATCTCCCCACATAGATTTTTTCATACTTCACTTAAACTTTTAAAAGTGTATGTCTTTTAAGAAATTAAACACGTACTTTTTATTTTAACCATGATTTCGTCACATGTATTAATGTACTAGAGATCTGCATTTGTTAAAATAATCTTGCAAAATTCTGTAAGAAATGGAATTATAAGAATAGAAGAAGTATTCTCAGCCACAGTAGGATATAAATATCTCCCCTAAATATAGGCTTTTCAAAAAGGCCTTTCCTGAGTATTTGTAGATTTTGTACTTTCAGAAATTTCAATAGGAGTTAACAAAATTTAAACCATTGCTGCTTGCTAAAAGAAAGAAACACCTTTCCAGGAAAACCTATGAACGTGTGTTTGAGGAATAAGCTGAATGGGGAAGGAGATGCAGAGAGATGTGTAAGAATTAAATATGTAGGCCATCACTTTCAGTAAATATGTATCTGGATGGCTTTGTTTTGATCCCAGTTACTGAGTCATCTCAAAGGGAGAAAAAGGGCATTTTTTCCATTTTTCTTCCTTCTAGGTGGTCCCTTTCATCATCTGTCTTTGGTCCCAGGTACAATTGAGATGCTTTTGGAGAATGTAGCTTGATGCAAGTTGAATATTTGCTCAAAAAACCCATAGGTAAAAAAAAAAAATCCCATAGGTAGATAGATATAACTCCTCATGGACATTTGTATCAATAAGAATAATTCACCCATCTATTAAAGAAATATTTATTGAGTTCTACCATATACAAGGCACTGTTCTAACAGTTAATACCACCATCAAAGGCCCTTGCTTGCTAATTACAGAGAATACTTGAAATAAATAAAGAGGAGAGGGCTGTGGGAAAATGAGCAAAATAGGTGAAGGGGAGTGATACATAAAAGCTTCTAGTTACTGAATGAATAAATCACAGGAATAAAAGATACAGCATAGGGATTATAGTCACTGATATTGTAATAGTGTTGTATGGTGACAGACAGTAGCTATGCTTGTGGTAAGCACAGCATAGCATATAGACTTGCTGAATGATTATACTGTACACCTGAAACCAATGTAACAGTGTGTGTAAACTATACTTAAAAAATATGAAGGAAGGAAGGAAGGAAGGAAGGAAGGAAGGAAGGAAGGAAGGAAGGAGAAAAGAAAGAAGGAAAGAAAGAGAAGGAAAGAACAAGCTGGATTGAAGATAGAGAATGGGGAAGGAGCTTACTATTTACCATATTTAATCATGGAAGTTTCACTAAGGAGAAAACATTTAAGCAAAGCCCTGAAGGATGGGGAGAAATTAACCATTTTATTTATTTATTTATTTATGAATATGAAATTTATTGTCAAATTGGTTTCCATACAACACCCAAGTGCTCATCCCAACAGGTGCCCTCCTCAATGCCCAGAAATTAACCCTTTAAAAACAAAAATAATAAAACAAACAGAATACAGAAGATATAAGAAAGAATTTAGCAAGGAATAGGTAATATTAATAATGATAACAAGAATAGCTAATATTTAGTAAATACTGAGCACTCTTGAATGGTCATTACATATATCATCTCTTTTAATCTTCCAAATAATTCTGTAGGAGAATTATCCCAGTTATAAGTAAATTTATGCCAGTTAAGTAAATCCTCTAAGATCGCAGAGAACATAATTAGCAGGGTTGGACTTTGTTCTTTTTTTTTTTTTATGAATATAATTCATTGTCAAATTGGCTTACATACAATACCCAGGGCTCATCCCAACAAGTGCTCTCCTCAATGCCTGTCACCAATTTTCCCTCTCCCCTACCTCCCCGCCCAAACAACCTTAGCTTGTTTTCTGCATTTAATAGTCTCTTGTGGTTTGCCTCCCTCCCTCTCTGTTAGTATCTACTGGCAGGGTTGCAGTTTGAACGCAGATCTGTCCACTTGCAAACACTGCCCAGAATCTACCTGACTCCAATTTGTAATAAAATCTCACTGACCAGTGAGAACCCTGTACACATTTCCACCTCCTGGAAATATCTCCTCCTCTTCCATATTTATCTAATCCTACCCACCCTCTAAACTCAACTCAGGTACAACCTTCTCTATGCTTTAATAATAATAATAATAATAATAATAATAATAATAATAATATAATATCCCATTTCCAGACCTCATAATTATATAACATTTAGTCTTTATAATACCACATAACCAGGATCCTTAGACAAAGGTTACATAGTGGTTCCCAAACTCTGATGTGTACAAGTATCCCCTGAAGGGTGTGTTAAGAGAAAAATTGCTGTTCCCATCCCCCCAGTTTCTGACTCGGTGGGCAAAGAGGAGGACCTGAGAATTTGCCTTTCCAACGAGTTCAAAGAGATGCCGATGCTGCTAGTCTGCTGATTCTTTGAGAATCACTGTGTTAAGTAACTTGGCCAAAGTGACTCAGCCAACAAAATGGCAGAATCAGCTGGGATTTGTATTCAGGTACATGAGAGTCCAAAACGTGTGTTCTTAACTAGTATACTACTACTAATATGCTCTGCTCCAATAGGGTTTTTGGTGAGCATCAAGTATTTGGCACATAGTGAACTTCATACTGTTTGTTGGCTTATTTTCCATCCCTCGAATCAGAGCTCATTATAAGCTCCCTTGGTAGCCCAGCTTACAGCACTGTTCTACATAACCACGATGCTGTGTAAAGGTTGGCTGGCTGTCGTCATCTCCCTTTCTGCTTGATTTAGGTTACTTTGACTATAAGTATTCACAACTTGCTCAGGCTAGCTTCTGCCATGGAGGTTTGTTCTAAGGATATGTGTGACGATAAGAGGGAATTCGGGCAGGAATCTAAGCCTGGAATCACTGATACTGGATCTAGTGGTGTTCTGGACTCCAGGCAGCTTTGGGTATGTCAGCCACATTATCATTTCAAAGCTATTCTGAATAAGTCTGTTTCCTTTTGCATCAATCGACTTTCATTCCTATTGCTGCCTAGTGGATTCTTTTCATTTTCTCAGGTCAATTCCTGAGAGAAAAGCAACTGATAGGTCAAGATGATTACTACTGTTCCCATCTGGATAGTGCCTTTCGTGCTTGACAAAGTAATGGGCTTATTAAGCACCACCTACAGATGGGCAGCTGTTGGGTCAGGTGCCCATCCGTGGTCCGGTCAGTCGTGGTCACCTGGGAAGGGCCTCAGGGCCAGAACGTGGCTAGCCGTGGCTGCACTTAGCAA
This sequence comes from Acinonyx jubatus, assembly GCF_027475565.1. NCBI lineage: Eukaryota > Metazoa > Chordata > Mammalia > Carnivora > Felidae > Acinonyx > Acinonyx jubatus. The sequence goes on along the minus strand of NC_069380.1, from coordinate 104,938,748 downwards.
GAGCTGTGGGCACAGTCCATATGATTGGCATGTGTGGTACAAAAATTACTTTCTACCACGTCTCCTCCTTGTATTATTTCTAATCATATAAAGTATTCAAGTAAATGACATGAAGACTTTATAAATATATTCTGCGGTTCACAGAGTTTTCTTTTCTTACATCTTTTTGTTCATTAATTCTTTGATGCGATTTCTCCTGTAGTTTTACATGTAATATTATATTCTCAATGGAGCATTGTAATAGAGCTATAAAGAATGAGAAATAACAGTGGAGAACTATGAACCCCTTATCCCAGAATGTGAGAATAGCATCTTAATCCCATATCTCAGAGGGTGAGAAAAGATATGGGAGGGAAATTCTGTTTTAGGTAAAACGACACTGACAGTCTCATAAATTCAACTGTCTGCTTGTGTTTGCTCTCTTGGCAGAGCCAGAGTGTAATAATTGAAACCTTTTATTCTTCAAACAAAACCTATATTTTCCAAAAAACTTGGACAGAGATTTTGTTTTACCTTGGATAGTTTATACATTCTTTTAATTTTTTTCTTTTTTTCCTTCAAATAGAATACCATATATTAAGTTTCCAGAGTCAGTTAGGCAAACATATAAGATTTAAACCAACCTTACATTTCTAAAATATTTGTATCTTAAGAATTGCTACCATTATTAACCCACTAAAAAAATCCAGACATTTTTTTTTTAAAGCAAGGGTCCCAGCTGTGATTTTATTTGCTGGTTGCTGCCCTGAAATTCATGAAGACCTAGCTCAAATTTCAGAATTTCATTCATCCATAAAACAGGGGCTCAGAATGACTTGTCTCCTGAAATCAGTTACTAAACTAATATACTTTATTGACTTTCCTGTTCAAATTCCTCATCCAACATAGGAGTGTCCTGCTTTGGGGATTATCTCTATCCTACCCTCTTTATTTTCAGGAACTCCTTAGAGCTTACTCATTCTTCTTTTATTTATTGGCCTTGAAGTTTTTTTTTTTCTTTATTGGGCTCAAATTTCTACAGGTTAGAGCCTGGCTACTTTACCTTGGAAATGATGATAAGAATTCCATTTTTAAAACTTCTGTGCATGTGTGTGTATGTTTGTATGTGTCACTTTATAGATAAGGGGCGAGATGCACTTGTTCATTCAGTTATTTCCAAGCAGGGGTCGGGTCATACAAGGAATTAGTTCACGATGCAGGAGGATTGTTAAATGTATGTGGGTTTAGTGAATGCTCTTATTCATTGCCACAAACATACTTCATAAATGAATTTTTTAAAAACATGTTTTAAAGTTTGGAAAACTTAAGGAGAGAGTAGCCTCTTCCAACTGTGGGACATAATTTTCTGAAAGTAGTCAAGAAAAAAAATTTCCATAGCATTAAATTCAGTCACAACCAAACAAAACTGCATCCTTCCAATTCTTGTCTGACCCTGGGGACTGTCCTGGGCTCTACCTTCCTCTAAAAGGCCAGCAGAACAGAACAATGTGTCTGTGTGACTAGCCAGAGGCACAAAAGGTATACCTTGAAAAGAAATTAATAGTCTCAAATACACGTCATTCTATTAAGAATGACTGGGTGGCTCAGTCGTTTGAGCATCCAACTCTTGATTTCGGCTCAGGTCATGGTCCTAGGGTCATAGGATTGAGCCCCACATCAGCTCCATGCTGAATATGGAGTCTCCTTGGGATTCTCTCTCTCTGCCCCCTCTACCCCTTCCCCCTGCTCGCTCCCTCTCTCTAAAATAAAATTTAAAAATTTGTAAAAATGACATCATACTGAGCAAATGCCTCTATGAGAACATACAGAATCCAGTCAGCACTAAAAGATATGTTTTTCATGTGCTACTTAAAACAAAATGTAGAAACTTAATTTTATGATACCTGTAAAAGTTTCCTCTCTTTTAGGAGGCATATTATGACCAGCAACAAATTCCATGAAACTCTTTATAGGAGGTGGGGGCCAGTGTGAACATCTGGATTCCCTCTGTATCATCAAAAGGCCCTGGGCTCAGCCTCTTAGGAACTTATTTATTCATTTTTCCAGTCAACCATGAGATGAGAGAGAGAGAGAGAGAGGTGGAAAAGGGTGAGAAAAATGACTTTTATATGATTAAAATTTCTTTCTATAAGAATGAATGATTATGATCAAGTAAAAATAAAGAAGAGAATAAGGAAGCAGAATTGGAATGTTGTGGAAAGACAACAAGATCTATTTCTTCAATTATACAATGAAATTGCTTCTTGGTCTTTATTTCTTCGGGTACATACGTGAGTCAGAACAGAGTATAAAAATCATTCTGTTTACAAAGAGTTGGATCTTTAGTGGATTCCACCCCACACCCCCAATCTGTTCCTAGCTCTTCCTCATTGGGCTTGAAAGAAGAACTCAAAGAAAGATGACCTGTTTTAAATTGCAGAGAATTAATGATCTCATGTCACCTTACTTATGACCCAGCTGAACTTTAATTACTCAGTTCTGCAATTCTCAAAGCTGGCATGTAGAAGAATACATTATAGAGAGCGGGGAACATTTCATAGGAGTCTCTGCGTCTAACTTTGCACTGTGTAATTTAGCTTCAATTAACTTCAGGGGGCTAACGGAACGGAAGAGGCAAGCTCTATAATTTCCAACACAGTTTCAAAATACAGATCACATTCAGAAAACCTCTTTGTCTAATAGTTTTGTCCCCTCCTAAGACTGCCAAGCTAGTACTGGTCATTTTTTGCTGTTTTCTCCCTAACAATATTAAGAATATCTGAGGCTTGCTTTTCCTGCTGCTGACCTGACAGAGACAAGTAAATAGGAGTAACTTGGGTGACAGTATCTGAGAATTATCAGTGAATTCTGGGTGAAAGTGAGTGAAAACCATTTATTCTACAGAGGAGTATGCATTAAACCGGTGCCATTTTACGTATAGCAGAAATATGTTATTACCTTTCTGTCAAAGCCTCTTTAGACATATAAATCAGACCTGAATACTAGAAAAACCTAACAGTACTAGTTATCACTTATGGAGGATGTCCTCTGTGCTGCAAGATTGTATTAGGCACTTTACAAAATTCTCACCACTCTACAACCCTATGCCCTATTGCTCTTTCCAGATGAGGACGTTGAGGCTGAGAAATGAAGGAAGTTTCTCGTGATTGCCAAGCTTGTAACAGCACTGAGGCCCATGTCTGCTTCACTACAAAGCTGAACTGGTTGTCTGTTCTTGCTTCAAGAAACATTAGCATATGACATCAATAACCAAATAAGAGTAATTTACATTGGTGGTTAAGCCAATCTTGATGGAGCTGGGGGTAGAATTTCCATTCACTTTCAAACCAGGGGGAATAATACAACCTTTATTTTCTTAATATAGTCCTTGCAGGAGATTAGATTATATCCTCATTACTAGAGGTTAAACCTGCTTTTAGGAAAGATGCAGTTCACTCTTGAAAAACTCTAAAGCGTACAGAGAAACTTAAGCTTTGCTTTCAAAGACCCATTCAACTATGCATACACAATTTAGGTTCCAATATTTGACATCCTTCTTTTTCCAATCTATCCTCAAAACTTTCTTTTACCCTAATTCCTTACCCCACCTCACCATATTTTCGAAACAGCTTAGGCTTTTAGGCAAATTAAATTCCCTTTAGACTATGCAAAGCTTTCATTATTTTGCCTAGACCATTTTCTGTCCATAACAAGAATAAAACAGCAGGAATTTAATTCCTGTTCAGTTTGGCCCACGTCCAGGTTGGTGATATTCCACCCCCGCCCCTGCCCTTTCCATTGTTGTTAAACGCAATAGACTCTTACAGAACCAGACCTTGGCGGGACAGCACCACTTCCAATCTGAAACAGCTGCAGCAGTGTTAGCAAAATTCTATTTCTAATGATTAATAGCAAGTTTCTGAAAGGATAAAAGATTAGCCAACAAATCCCTAGGATTTCTTTGGATCCCCCAAATTCAACATTATCCAAATTCTGTATTTTCTCCTAATACTCTTCTAGGCATATGTATTACAAATAAAACATAACAACAAATTACGTTCTCCTTCAACCTATGTTAAATATTTATTTTATTTATTTAAAAAAATTTTTAGTGTTTATTTATTTTTGAGAGAGAGAGAGAGAGAGAGAGAGAGAGAGAGAGAGGAAGAGCATGAGCAGGGGAGGAGCAGAGAGAGAGAGGGAGACACAGAATCTGAAACAGGCCCCAGTCTCTGAGCTGTCAGCACAGAGAGCTGGACGTGGGGCTCAAACTCACAAACCACGAGATCATGACCTGAGCTGAAGCTGGATGCTCAACCGACTAAGCCACCCTGGTGCCACATCCTGTGTTAAATCTTTAATGACTTACTTACGAATTATAAATCTAGAGATGATAGGAATTGCACTTTTACTGGTGAAAAAACATTCAAAATTATTCTGTAGAAGTTCTTAATGGCTACGGAGCTTAATGATCTATCATCCTTGAAATGAGACATTTGTTTCAGTCTGTCAAACTGTCTTTTCCATCCTACATGCAGTAGTAAACCCCTTATGTTGAACATAACATAAGGAATCAAAAGAATCAAAAGGAATCTAGTGGTAGTAACTCTTCAAGAAAGAAGAGAATACACTCTATTTCCATGTTAATTCACCAAGTCTACAGAGAAATCTTTTCAGTGACATGACTGTATCTTGACTGCCAATATATAAGAATATTATGTAAAACAATTCATATTTAGAGACATTGTAATACTGTGTAAGAGATCACTAAAATATACCAAGATCTTTTAAACTCTATTCATTAAAGGAATTTTATGAGCAGAGATCGTGCAAGAACCTTGTGCCTCTAAATTAACACAGAGCTACTAAGTAATGGACTCAGGATTTGAACCCAATTCTGTCTGACTCCAAATCTTATGCTTTTAATGTTGAGTGAAGGCATGCATATAACTCACTATGAAAGGAGGCAGAAAATAAAAATTATGAAAGAGGCATACAAATCAGAGAACAAAATGGTCACATTAAATTGGAAGATATGATGGACATAGGAAGTGGTGAGCTGGACCATGTAGGATGGAAAAGACTAGAAGTTATGAGAAGAGTCTGTGTAAGGGGTACTCCAAAGTAATGGTCCAAAAAAAAAAAAAAAACATGAAAAGAAAGTGAATACTAGAAGGATGTGGCTTTGAAAGAAAGAGTTCTTGCTACCTGTTATGCTCTGGTGATAGAGGGTGCTAGAGAGAAACTGTGTGGCTGCAAGAGGGTGAAGGAATGTTTTCCTTCCTGTTTACTGTGTTTGTCAGGGTAACCCCAACAATGCTACTTCAGTTGCTGGCAACCATTAGCTCCTGGAGGAACAGCAAAATGATTTCAGTTTCTACCTCCTTACACTCTTCCAGAAACACTAACACTACAGCCAGCCAGAATCTACTCTGCACATGTGTGGAACCAAGCTCTCTATGGAGCCCCATCTCTGTACTTCTGAGCTCAATAATTCCAACCTTTTGTTTTTGCTTCTTCCTGCAGTTATTTCTTGCGTGATACCTAAATTTTCCATTTTTGACTTTCCAGTTCTTCAATATCTGGTTAATCACTATATTGAAGCTCTCTGTTAAAATATGGTTGCTGCCTCCTGAACATACGTTGGTTAATGCACATCCTTCATGTGCTAATGCCCAAAACAACCAATGGTGAGAAAAACAGAATGACCATAATATTCTTATTATTGATAGACATTTAATTTTGCAAATGGAGAAGTGCTCATGAAGTACATATGTGATCAATATCTGAAAAAAATTATGGGGTAGTATTCTGTTAGCAAAGAAGATGATAAAGGCTCTTAGGGAGACAAGTAACAGGGACAGACACAGAAGATAAGTAAAGAAGTGAAGAAAGAGAGAAGAACATTCTAGAAAGAAAAGAAGTTGCACGTGGGAGGGACCCAAGTTGGGAGAGACCAAGATTTATTCAGGAAACTAAGGGAAGTCCCATATAGCTAGAGTGGAAAAAAGGATAGAGAAGGGAAAATCAGATGAAGCTGAAGAGGTCAGATCCAGGAAGGAAAGGATTTAGATGGCCTGAGATTAGAGTTCAGAGTTTAGGAAAACTGGTTGTGAAATTTATGGAAACAGGAATGTTAGGAAAAGAGAAGAAAAGTAAGATTCATGTTATGTTCAAAATAAGGGGTTTACTACTGCAGGACCACGTAATTTTAAACTCGTTATGGGAAGTCTTGACCCAAGTCATCAACTTCAAGGCAATGAGGAAGCCATTAGAACAGAAAATAGAGAAAAGAGGAAAACTAAGGGCAAACTTTGGAGAATATCTATGTTTTAATGGTGTGAGAAAGGGGATTGTAGTCAAAGAGTGGAAATGGAGAAGAGGCTGAATACTTCCTAAGAATGAGTAGGTCAAAAACAAATATTATCAGTGAATGAATATGGAGAAGTGGAGAGACAGAATTAGGGAGGTTAGATAACCATGAAGGTGGCATGTCAAAGGGGCAAGAATTTGACATTGAAGTCACTGGTGAAAACAACAGGGGAGGAGATAGAGAGGAGATTTACAAACTACAGTCACTGAGTGAGGAGAGTTTTCCTGAAGGTGGCAGATGGCTAAGATGAGAATGTGATGCACAGTATGAGGTCTGATGCATAGTCATGGGATGGTGACTGATCACTGGTAGGGAGGATCAAGGGTTATGTAGTTTACTCTTCACCCAAAATACCTATTGTTAACTGACAAGTAGTTTAAAAGACCCCAGAGTTCACAGTGACTCTTAAGCCTAAGGAGTAGAGATCATGTGGGAAAAAGAAACGATGGATATTTATTTAGGTAAACACTGCAGCTGGTGATCTTACTGAGTCTTAATACTTAATTCAATAGCACTTCCTTCAGTGTTTCTTCTTTCAGTGTTTTTAACAGTGTTCTTGATATCTATTGCTAGGTAAAAAAAAACTACCCCAAAACTTAGTGGCCACAACAACCACCTTATTCTATCTCATGATTATGTGTGATAGAAATCCAAGCAAGACGCGACTGTTGACTCTTTCGCTCCATTTGGCATCAACTAAGGGCAGGACAGATCTGGAGAATCTCAGATGTCATTCTAGTATGGGTGGCTGGATGGCTGGCCTCAGCTGGGCACTTCTCCATCATTATTCAGTCTCAGGATCTCTTTGCATGTTTTCTTCAAAGAAGTTGATTTCTTATATGGTGACTCAAGGCTCCAAGAGTGCATGTTTCAGAGGCCAGGCAAATGCTGCAACCTTGTCCTGGAATGGGCCTTCCACTTCATCTACTGCTTGAGTAAGTCACAAAGGTCAGTGGAAACAAAGGTAGTGGAAAAATACATTCCACCTTCTCATAGGAAGAAGAGTAAATTGGTGGCCAACTTTTATCTACCACACCAAGTTAAGTTTTCAGTGCCTTGTTCCTTTATCCATACTTCACTGGACAAGAAGTTATTCTCAGGGTTGTGTCAGTTATTCAAAGAGAAAGCAGCATGAGATGGAACTGATATCAAGGGACAAAGTGGTATTTCTGGCTCTGTTATGAGCTGGGTTGCTTTAAGCAAAGCACTAAACTTTTCTGCACCTTTTTGCTTATTTCTCAAATAACTTTAATATATCAACTTCTTAGGATTCTTATAAGGATGATATGACCATTGATATAAAAGGTATTGACAATAATGAGCTCACATTATGCAAAGCGTAAGCATTATTTGCTGGTGTCATTGAGATCATAATGAATCCTGATAGTTCAGTTGTGAGAAGCACCTATTTCCTAAATCTGAACTAGAATGAATCCTGAGGGGCAAGTGAAGGGCTGTCATCAGGGGTTCTAGATATCTGAATATTTCATAAACACTTGAAAAGAGCCTCTTTGGGTCTTCTGACAAAAGCTGCATGCATGACCACTGCTTCTCTAAGACAGTCCCTCCAAATGGAAGAATTACATGATGAGAATTAACTGCAAGTTGGCTTTTCTTAAGAGAGGCCTAATGTGTCTCTCCACGTGGACAATAATTTCTGAGATTAATGTCATAAAGACTCAGGCCCAAATTCCAGGTCAACAAGAACTTCTAACAGTGGAAGGTATTAAATTGATGAGTAGCTCCCCTTTTGACAGAGAAACTGGTTTAAACCTGAACCATTTTAACAATATCAAATATACTATTTAACATGCTCATTATTAAATAAAAATAATGGCACAGCATATAACCTTACTCTTGAAGCTGTTTTTCACCATGGCTTAGTATTTGTCCTAGACTGTTCTTTTTCTGACAATCCAAAGAGCCTTATTTTAAATATGAGGGATCCTACTATGAGGTAGTTTCCCAGAACAGTGTAGGTTCTGGGATATCACCTAGGATCCTTGTTAAAGTGCCATACTTACAGGCTGCAGCTCTTGAGAGTCTGAATCAGTAGGTCTGAGGAGAAACCCAGACATCAAAATGTTTTTTTGTTTGTTTGTTTTTTGTTTTGTTTTGTTTTTACTACAGCACAAGGTGATAATGATGCAGGGGCTTTACATGGGAGAAACATTGCCTGAAGTTAGGGTGAATGGGTAAAAGGAAGATATAAAAAGTATAAAGAGATAATGTCACAATGAGCCCTTAAATTCCCACAAATATTAATTTGAGGCAAAGGGGGTATTACTGTGCTTTCTGAGACTCCTCCTTTAATCGTATGGAGTATTATTGGTTACTGCTAGGGGCCTCTGAGTTCGTTTAGTGCAAAGCCTTCATTTTAAAGAGGAAACATCCTCCCAACTCATGTTCTTCCTGTGTTTCCAAAGCAACTCATACTCTCCTTTGTCACAGCACCTTCCATCCTGAGGAGTAACTAACTGGCTACTAACAACTGTCTCTCCCACTAGACTATAATCACCTCAATAGATGGAAACTTTCTCCTTCATTATGCATTTAAGATCTGTCACTGTTCCAGGCATTTAGTGTTAAACAGATGGACGTATAGATGAAAATGATTAAGACCAGAGAACTTAACTGTCCTGTCTGTGGTTTCCAGGGATGAAAGAGACAGATCCAGTCTCAGCCTGCAACCCAATGTTCTTACAACTACATGTTGTTGTTCAAGGGCTTTTTCACATAATGCATAAAATGCCTGGCACATTATAAGTGCCCACTGGCAAATAGTCTGTCTTATTTTATTTTTATGTGAAGTAAAAGAAAATAGTGTACAGAACAGTAATTAAGATCCTGGAGCTTTAAATCAGAAAAGCTGGTTTTCATGTATGGAATAGAGAATACCAAGTCCTTTAGTAACTAGTTACGACACTTCAAGAAAGTTATTCAACCTCTCAACAAGACTTTCTTCTCATATAGAAATAGAAATAAATCTTTATCATAGAATTGTTTATCTAATAAATGAATCAAATACATAAAGCATTTATGGCAGTGCCTGTTATACAGTAAGTGTGCAATAAGTTATTATTTCAGATGAAAAGAACGTTATAAGCCGCCACGACTCAGTGCTATGCTTTGTTTACACAACTGAAAAGACATACTGAAATATTCTAAACTGGTTATATGCTTTGATCCATCCTAGGAGGGAGGAAAATCACCTCGGCTGATGTTAAAGATTTGAAAATAATTTCCCAAATACCAGACTTTGGTCAAAGAAATCCTTTTTTATACACTGATTTTTCAGAGTCATGATATCACCAATGATAAGTAGGTATGAACAGAAAAAGGTGAAAGTGGAGTAAAGGAAATATATGGAAGGATGCTGTCTTCCTCAGGAGCCATCTGTGGATAACTCTGAATCCCACATTGCCTAAAACACTGGAATAAGGCTGGAATCACCTCCATATAAAAGAACACTATGGAGGTGATTCCAGCCTTATTCAGCTGTCCAAAAAGTAGTTATTGAGTCCCTATTATGTGCCAGCCACAGTTTTAGGTACTGTGGACACATAAATGAAGAAAACAGGCAAAATCATGATTTCATGGTATTTAGATTCTAATACAGAGCAACAGATGAACAAATAAAGAGATTATATTTTCTTGCAGATTTGTCATAATAAATCAGAGAAAAGGATTAATAGCAGACTGAGTGAGATTTAACAAAGCTTAAGATTTGGCTAGGCCTATATGACAAAGACTGGGAAGAGCAAGGGAAAGAGGGCACATACAATGGAGTGACTATAACTATGTTCCATGAACTCTAAAATGAGTGGGAACAGAAATCAGAACATGAGGGAATGCAGTGAAGACCAGAGAAAAAACAGCAGGATCAGTGGAATGCAGGTCCCAAAGGGAGCTAAAGAACTATTGATGTTGTTATATATCTTAGACTGGGTTCTCGCCAGCAGAGACCTTGAGACAAGAAAATACACGCAGGTGGTGTATTTGTGAGATAGTTCCAGGAAGCACCAAGTGAGGAAATGAGGAAGTGGGATAGTAACAAAAAATAAAAAAATAAAAAAAGCAAAAGCAAGTAAATCCAGGTAAGCTGGGAAATTGGAGTTCAGTCTCATAGAAGACAACCTGAAAACCATGTAGGATATGCCTCAGAATTGTCCTATCAAAGACAGGGAAACTGGGACATTATTTACTGACTATGCCCATTGGTTGAGGGTTTCCCATGGGAATGTTATACACCATCTCCCTAAACTTCTGAAATGTGCTTGCATTTATAGGAGGGGGATTCCCATGACAAGTTCCTTTTTCTGACAAAGTCCTCAGAAAAGAAGAGAGAAGATGAAAGTCACAAGTGATTGACACACCGACTTCTTCTACCAGAATGTTGGGAACCATAACTTCAGGTGAAAAAGTTGAGCCAAGGGAATATAGATGGAACATAAACAATCTTTGCTTTAGGAATCTGGAGAAAATAAAGGAGAAACGAGGAGGTAGTTATGGGTGAGTAAGATGCTTAAGAATGATACTATGGAAGGATGGCAGTTATTACCAATAACAAGGTTAAGGGTATGACCATGAGACTAACAGACAAGGTATAGTAGGTGACAAGACCAAAGGAGGAGAGAGATGAAGAAACTTATAGTGCAGAATTTTGGAAAGATAATCTATGAGAATATTTAATTCACCAAAAATTATAACAAATGGTGTTGGAGAAAGTGGCAGCGAGTCAAAAACTGAAAACTTTTGAAAGCTATGAAATAGTGAGCAAGGGAACTATAGATGAAAACAACAAAGAGGGAAAACATCTGATAGAGTTTAATGATATGAAAATAAAAGAGATGTTAGGAAGCAAGGTGAGTAGAACAGTCATGAACATCAATGAGGTTGCAAAGAGGCCCTTATATCCATTCCAGGCCCAGCTATGGGGGGTTTGGAAGAGAGAACAGCCTCCACTGAGATAAGAGCCAGGTTTCAGCAATAACATGAGGGTAAGGGGAATCTTCATTAAATAGGTTTAAGCATGTAAAGAATTTTACTGATAACTAACCTTGATATTCAGGGGGCCCATATGGAAGATTTCAGGAATCAGAGATAGGCAGTAAAGAAAGTCAGAAAAGCAGATGTGTGGAGCCAATGGAGATATAATCAGAGAATTTACAGTCCTGGGTTTCATGGGGTTTGAGCTTTACATGTTGAAAATTGTAATGTACATAAGGAGCCAAAGTAAGGTAAGTTCATTTCTCCAATTCACCGACTTAATTCTTCTCCAATTCAATTAACTGTGTTAAGTGATTATCTATTTACAAAACTGAAAGTACACTGTCAAGCAAAATATTAGGACATGATGTTTGAAAACATGTAATATTGTTTGAAATTAAGATATATCTCAATAATAAACAGATTGAGGAAATAATTATAAAATGAATTATAAAAGGTTTTTTATCAGTAAATAGTGAAAATATAATATATCAAAGTTTTTATGATGAATCTAAAGCAGTTTTTAGGAGATAATATATGGCCAAAGATGTCAATATCAAAATTAAAAATAATTTAAATTAATGAGATAAGTATAACTCATGTATGAAAAAATATTATCACATCAAAGAAGGTAAAAAAAAAAGAAAAGAAAAAGTAAAGAGAAGCCCAAAATTAATGAAAAGGAGGACAAATATATAGAGAACAATAAAAAGTTTGTTCTTTGAAAAGAAAAATTGACAATTATAAGGACCAATTATAAGGAGATTTTAAGGCCAATAAAAGGAGAATAAATATTCAAAAACAACATTTTTTTTCACATTTTTTTACTGTTTATTTATTTTTAAGAGAGAGAGAGCAGGAGATAGAGCATGAGCAGAGGAGGGACAGAGAGAGAGGGAGGCACAGAATCTGAAGCAGGCTCCAGGGTCTGAGCTGTCAGCACAGAGCCTGATGCAGGGCTCGAAGTCACAAGCTGTGAGATCATGACCTGAGCCGAAGTTGGACGCTTAACCGATTGAGCCACCCAGGTGCCCCCAAAACAACATTTTTAAAAGATACACTAGAGTAAGTATTCAGGCATAAAAAAGATAACAAAGAATTTATGAACAACTCTAACCATAAATTTAAAAACATAGATGAAATGGGAAAATTCCTAGAAAAATATAACTTGAAAAAACAAATTCAAAAAGAAATACTGTAGAAAGCCTAGTTTTATAATTGAATAATAGTTTATAGTTTTCCCACAAAGATGACTTCAAGCTCAAATGGCTTTCTCAGCAAATTTTACCAAAAATCTAAGGAACAAATTCAATTCTTACACAAACCTTTTCAGAGACTAGAAAAGAGAAAGCTTTAAGAATATAACGTAAAAGAACACCTTAATGATTATAGGGTAGGGAAAGCATCTCAAGTGAGGAAAAAAAGCATTATTTTCAAAGTAAAAAATTGACAAATATGACCACATAAAAATTAAGAATTTTGTTCATCAATGGACACCACAAAAAGAGTAGAAAAAGACAAGCCACTGATTTTGTTTGTTTCTTTTGCACTACTTATAAATGATAAGGACAAGTATCACAAATATATAAAGAACTCCTATCAATCAAAATGGAAAAGAAAAAGATGCTTCCCCAAATAGATGAAACACTTAAACATCTAAATACTTTTAAACATCTAAAACAGGAAATTCAGAGAACATGAATACTGTCCAAACTTTTCTGTATGGAAATGAAGTTTAACCCACAATGGGATACCATGATTTCCTCACTATTTCTTCATAAGGCAAATCTTAAAATGTCTGGCAAAATCAAATGCTGGCAAGGACAGACCACAGTGGGAACTCTTATAATGCTACAACATATGCCCATTGGTTTAACTCCTTTGGATAAAAGTTGAAGTCACCTAACAAAATTAAAAGTATGCATATCCTGGGGCACCTGGGTGGCTCAGTCGGTCGAGTGTCCAACTCTCAGTTTCATGACCTCTCAGGTCACGATCTCACATTTCATGACTTTGAGCCCCACATCGGGCCCTAAGCTGACAGCACAGAGCCTGCTTGGGTTTCTCTCTCCCTCTCTCTCTGCCCCTCCCCCACTTGTGCTGTCTCCATCTCTCTCAAAATAATAAATTTTTTAAAAAAGTATGCATATCCTCTCACTTAGCAATTTCTCTTCAGGTATATTCCCTAGAGTAACATGCACATATGATCTAAAATATATAGAAGGCTTTTGAAGGAAGTGCTTACAATGGCCAAAAAATTAAAAAACCAAACCAAATGTCCAATAATAGTTGAATGGCAAAAGATACACTGTGGTATATTCAAACAGCGAAATACTATGCACAATTAAGAATTTTTCCTCCAGATACTCCCCAGAACATGGATGAATTTCATAAAGATTCCCCAAATGAGGAATCAAAGGAATGCATGCATTATGATTCCATTTATATAAATATCAAAAAGAGGGAAGACTAAATTATATTGTTTTTAGAAGAGCAAATCTATAAAGGAAAACAAAAGTTGAAAAGATGCCGTGATCAGGTGGAGCACACATGGTACTTTTTGGGCACTAAACGTGTTCTACTGTATGACTTGGGAGGAATTTCATGAGTGGACTTCATAAATATTTGTTATATTGTACATTTATATTTTCTACATTTTCCTGTGTGTACTCCTCACAATTTTTAAATATTAAAGATGGAGATTTATGGAAAATTATCTGCATGTTCACAAGGTAATTTTTTTCCTAAAAGCCAAAATATCTATTGATCAATAATCTACTGCACTTATCTTTGCAAAACTGTACACCTGAGAATTATCATATGAGCTCACTGAGCATTTACCAATTTTTAAATTGAAGCAAATTTCTCATCTGTCTTCCACTAAATTTAATTACTTCTACAGGTGCTTTACTAAACTTACCACAGTTTCTAAGAAATTGAAATTCCCAGAAACATCTGGAAGTTAAAAAATTTTTAATTAACAGTAACATTTTCATCATTTTTCAGAGTCTTGTCTGTAATCCTTTCTTTCTTGACAATCCAAGAAAAAGTCTAGTAGTTTCTCTTTGGGGATTTTTTTTTAATCTATCCCCTACAATATTTGCATTTGGTAAGAATTAGGTTTCTTGAGATAAATAGCCACCACAGCTGATCTCCATTTGTCATTTCCAATGCCTTTTAATGATGGCAACTGAGTTAGAAGCTTACTCTTATATGATAATATTATTTTCATCCATTTTTAGGACATTCTTACCTTTGCACTTTCTCACACTGACAGATTTTCATTGGAGTTTTCCACTAATTCTCCCTCCTCTGGCTGAGCAGACCTTGCAATTACCAGTAAGCCAAAGTACTTAGGTTCATAAAAATAAAGTTGTGAGTTCTGCTCACATTTATTTTTATTTGCTTTGTAGATCCTACTAAGTGGTAATAACAAAGAAAATTTCTCTCATATCACCACTTTTAATTCATTTTGATCACACTGAAGGTTAATTTCTCTACATTATAACCATAGGTTGATTACCTCTTGATAAATTACAAAACATTTTCTTTTGGGGAAGTTCAGTGGCTATCAGAAGAATTTAATGTCCAGGTGAATCATTTGATTTATGACCCTGATGACAAATACCAAAAACAACAACAACAACAACAACAAATAATAATAATAACATTTTTATACTTTAAATGGGCTCCCACTCAATCTGGTTTTATCTCATCAAGCAAACTATTGAGTGCTTCAAGAGTTATGGCTAAAATGAACAAATACAACTGTTTTTAATGTTTTGAATGACCCAATCATTCAGAGTATTTTTTCCTACAAAGTAATTTATTTCGTTCAGTCTCTGGGAAAAAAAAAGTAACTTAGTCCTGAAGGTTCTTTTTGGTTTTTAATACATACTTGTCTTAGATGATGTGCTTGTGTTTTAAGCTTTATTTATTGTAAGTGCTTAGTAACCCAAAGCCACAAAATTGTGAAGACCTTATTCTTTTCCTTTCTCAATTTCTCTTTCCTCTCTTAGTGGTGCCAACAACAAAAGGACATGTAACTTTATCCTTTCTGGTTGCTAATATTTTACCTTGTAGACTCTGGAACAACAAATTCTATAATTGCTACAATTTTTCACCATTCTGTTTCTTTTTGCATTATGAAGTAGCTAGTATGTGCTTCCAAATTATATTTTTAAATAAAGTTCCTTTAAGTGGACAAAGGTTAAAGAAATACCCAAGCCCAAGTGTTTTGGGCTTTGGTTTTTTAAACAGGATTTGGTTTTGCAGTTCCAGAAATGGGTTACTTCAAGCTTTCCAGGTTTTCCTTTCTATAATCCTTGTATTAAAAATAAATCCTTTTGTCTTTTGAAAAGTATTTTTCATTATTACTTGGTATAAATTTAACAGAAGTTAACTAACATTTCATTTAACATATACTGAGTGTATGCAGACAACCTTCAGATTAACAGTGGAATAATAGAGGGGGGAAAAGGCCAAGTGGAAATTACGGTTACTGTGGGGCAGGGGGTAAGGCAGAAATCACAGATCCCTATTATTCAATGAGTTCTTACAATTCAATATTAAAGTTAAAATTTTTTTTTCAACGTTTTTTATTTATTTTTGGGACAGAGAGAGACAGAGCATGAACAGGGGAGGGGCAGAGAGAGAGGGAGACACAGAATCAGAAACAGGCTCCAGGCTCCGAGCCATCAGCCCAGAGCCTGACGCGGGGCTCGAACTCACGGACCGCGAGATCATGACCTGGCTGAAGTCGGACGCTTAACCGACTGCGCCACCCAGGCGCCCCTAAAGTTAAAATTTTGATTTCTCTACTGTTTATTGCTATACAGTGGATCCATGAATTTTTTTCTGACTTCATTTTTGGGAAAGCGAAAATTCCCTAATTCATCAGAGCTGTCCTCCCTTACTTCACATTAGTCCATGATGGAGAAACAGAAAGACACTGTCCTACTAGAAATGATCACTGTCACCAGCATGTACTAAATTCCAGAAAATCTGCAGGATTCTGCAACAAATGACAGCTCCTATACAACAGAAAGTTAAGAAGATGGCAATTCCAAATTTCACCTCCAAAAAATTTTCCTGATATAAACAATAAAGTCTTTTCACTATTTCAGACTCTCTCCTTGGACACAGCGTAGTTTATCTGTGTTCCAATTAAAATGGGACATCATGTCTTCAATGTACCATACTAGATGGTTTGACCAGCACAGAGTAGAGCAGGTCTTCCGTCATGCTTGCTATGCAGGTAGTACTTCTACCATAAATCTTTCTCACACATGGCTCTTAAGCCATGTGTAATTCATCTTAAGTATGCACACTGAGATTGGAGTGCTAAATCACTCCCATTAGCTATAAGGCTGACAGTATAGAATGCCAGCCAATTAATTCTGAACTGTGATTCCATCGTCTGATATATGAGATCGCCCTGCTATTTCAAATCATCTGCAACTTTATCAAGATCATAATTGAAAATACTGAACAGACAGGGTAAAGGATAACGTAAGTTAATTTTAATCACTGACATTTGCACGTGGTTCTCCAAGGTACAAATTCGCCTACCTGCACTACTTTCCAGCTCAAATGACTCCATCTAGTACCTTGACAGTCTTTTAAGTGCTTTACTGAAATTAGGAAGCACTATGGCCATACCATGCCCTTAACCCACAGTCCAAAAAGGGAATGAGTCCAAAACTGGTCATGCTTTTTTCATAAATCCAGTGATTACCACTTATTTTTGGAACTCCTAAAGCCAATCTTTTAATAATCTGCTCTGGAATCTTTCTCAAGGCCAGTTAGCAGTTTGCAGAATTTACTTTCTTGGGAATTTCAAAAAAAGATCTCATGTTCAGACATTTGATAAGTCTCTTCATCACACTTTGTAGACTGTCAAGCAGAGGTTCAACAATACCAAGTACACACTCTCAGTGTTGTATTCTGTAATTTCCCCCAAACTAGGAGACTCAAATCATTCAGTAGTTCAGAGCAACCTGGGAAAAAAGAGAGAGGTTCTATATTTACCCAATGCTTGAATGTAGCTAAAATGAGTTTGCTTAAGGGAGATGAAAAAGTAAAAACAGTTTTATTTTAAAATTCCACTAACACATATTTCCTTTTATGAAGCTCATTTCTTCTCCTCTTACCTAAACAACAAAACCTGCTTTGAGTCATGATCTGATAGAAGCAGGTATTTTAGTGTGACTTTAAGTCAATATGTTCTCTTTCAAAGAGAGTATTTGTGTTTTAATCCCCACTTCTCTTATCTTTAAGCGTGGAATTTAAATCTAGGTTCTTTATTGAGGAAATTGCAAGAGAACTGATGGGGGGAAATTCCGGGTAAGCTGGGAGAGGAAGAAGGGCTCCTAGTTATCCCTGAGATCACACCACTTGAATGCCACCTCTGTCTCCCACTTGCAACTGAAAACCACCTGGACCAAAAACAAAACAAAACAACAGGTCCCACCAAAAATTCAGGAAAGATAGTATATCTGCCTTAAGCGTCACATGACTTCTGACCCTTTTGTATCCAAAATATGAGTTAGAAAACACAAGCCTGAGTTTATCTCCAGTAACATGGATATTAAATTTCTGTCAAAAATTCAGCACTCACTGCTTAAACATTGCAAGACAGACCCTGAAGAGGACAGCTGAAAGTCACTCCAGGCTCAGCTCAGAGAACATTCCAGAGGCTGAAATCTGGTCCTGATACTCTCTCCTCCTCAAAGTGGTTACTTTCAACGGTGCCAGTTTGGAAGCTTAAAAAATTTCAGGCACAATTTTACCGTAATTCATATATAATGATAAATATTATCATCATATTCCGAATTAAAGTGGACTTTTCATCTTTCAAATAACCATCCCTGTAGCATACCTCCTAGAACTTGTATGTGTTTAAGAGCCTAGAGTAACTTTTCCTAAGTCAATCCTATTTTTACATGAAAGCATTTTGTGCTAATGTCATCTCATCAATAAAACGTTATCATGTCATATATTTATTAACTCCTAGATCAATGCCATTTGTGTTTTAGGTCAGATAAGAATGGGGGGTGGAGTGGAGAACCCTACCCCAGAAAATTACTCAATGCCCTAAGCAATGAAATATTCTGAGAGAATCATAAAAAAAGAAAAGATAAGGTTGAGTAGCAATGATTTGGCATGTATCCAAAATTCACTTCTCATATTTTGGTGATTGCATTTGCAATTCCAAGAATTTCACTTATTGTAAATCTTTTTCCTTTTGTTCCAGCAGATATTTCTGAAATTGGAAATGCCTCTGAGAAATGACATAGAAAAATGATGATACCTCAATATACCCTTGGCAAGTAAAGCAACAGATTTGAATAAGTATTACATATTCCAATTGTGAATTTATTGTAAATATTCTGATGTAATTTCTTTTAGGTTAAAAATAAAGGATAATCAAGTTGACTAAATATATTGGAATGTTGCCTTAATCTGTTAGAACATAGAGTAAGAGATATGTAGGCAGAGTCACAATCTTCTAAATATGTCACTATCTTTGTATTTGAAGATAAGATAATAAAATAGAAAATCATTATATCAGATAGCTATGTAACACAATATGAATAAGAAATCAGTTTTTGCTTTTGGCTTTTGCTATGACAGCTTCAAGGTAAACACAAGAACAACATTTGAAAGGTTTATCTAATGAGGCTCAGTTTTGACTTGATAACCTAGCTTCTTAGTAAAATATATATATATATATATATATATATATATATATATATATATCCAGTTCAATTATTCTCTTAAAATACTGTCAGACATATCTTTGACCAAAACTACAGTAGGGATGGGAAGAAACTATTTTAGGTTGGGGTAGAAAAGAAGTATTTTGGTAACTACTTTACATTATAGCTATGTCAGTACATTTTTTAAAATAACATAATCCTGGCAGAAATAATTATTTCCATTTTATAGATAAGAAAATTAAAGTTCACAGATGTTAAATAGCCTGCCCAATATTGCTCAACCAGCATGCAGATCAATTATGTTAATTCCAAAATCTATAGACCTGCAATGCCAAATAAACGTCTAATAATGAGGAAAAGATTAAGATAAATTGCAAATTACCAACTTGTGATGTAATTTTATAGCATTAAAATTATACTTATGAAATTTAACACCATGGGAAATATTTATGACAACTGCTCCACGAACAAGAATTCCAGATGGTAGCCATCCTGTGTGTGACTATTATTATGTAAAAATGAAAAAAAACACTATTTGATAAAGTGGTGATAGGATTATGAAGAATTCTAAATATAATTCTTACCCTTGTGGTAAAGATATAAATATCTATAATAGAGAGGAAGAATGCCAGTTTCTTCTTTTAATATGGTCAAAATGAATGTTTTGGGACAGACTTTTATGTTGGAAATATAGCTTTTACTAATGGCTTTAAATGTGTTAGGTTGTTTAATCCTCATGAATATAGAAAGTGGGATCATTGTTATCATATTTCATGTTCATAAAAATGAAAAAGAGATAGATTAAGTAGCTTGCCCCAAACTATCCAGCTAATTACTGATGGAAGCAGATGTTGAACCCACACCTTACCTTTTAGCCACAGCACCTATGAGGCTAATATTTACAAAAGACAAAATACACCAACAGTGCTTATCTTATGGAAATGAAAGCTAGAAGTTGATAAATTACATAGCAATGACAATATGATAACTCATATTAAATACCTAGGAAGTAATATACAGGAACTCAAAAGGTAAAAAATCAAGTGTTGGGGATAATTTCTAAAGGTTCACTAATACCAATATGACATTATAAAGGTAAACCACATCAAAGAATAAATAGAGAATGACTTAAATATATTTTTATGGAAGTTAACAAAAATAAATAAATTTGAAATATATTGAGAGTGGTATTTAAAGGAACAATTGAACAGTTACGGATGCCAAGGAGAAAATGTGAGAATAGAATGAGAATCCCATATATAGGAACAAATTAATAAGATGGTCTAGACAGACCAAGTAGAGAAGATATAGCATGCAAACAAGACAAAAGAATAGAGGACAAAATCATGCACATTATGTATATATGTATTTTATAGCTAATTCTGGAAGAATTCACCATTGAATTGCATTGAGTTTTGTCTAAATAAGAATTTCTTTTTCTAATTGTGAAAACTATTCTCTTAACAAAATTTTAAGTGCACCTAACAATATATTGTTAACTACAGGCACTATGTTATGCAGCAGATCTCTAGTTTATGAACTGTTATGTTATACACATTGAACAACGACCTCCATTTCTTCCACCCCCATTCCTGGGACTCACTATTCTATTTTCTGCTTCTATAAGTTTGACTATTTTAGATACTTCCTATAAGTGGAATCATGCAGTATCTGTCCCTCTGTGACCTCTTGTCACTCAGCATAATTTCTTCCAGGTCTATCCATGGATTTTGATTTTCATTGTTTTGGAGATATATCCAGGAGTGAGGTTTCTGGATCATATGGTAGTTCTATTTTTACTGGTACTTCCACACTGTTTTGCAGAGTGGTTGTACCATCTTACATTCCTACTAACAGTGTACATACTTCCAAACTCATTTTATGAGACTAGCATTACCCTAATACCAAAGCCAGACAAAGACAATACAAGAAAACAACAGGCCAATATCCAAGATGAACATAGATACAAATATCCTCAACAAAATACTAGCAAATTAAAGTCAGTAACATGTTAAAAGGATCATATACAATAATCAAGTAAGATTTACCTCTGGGATGCAATGATGGTTCAACATACACAATCCAATAAATATGATATACCATATTAAGAGAATGAAGAGTCAAAATCTCATGATCATATCTCAACAGATGAAGTAAAAGCATTTCACAAAATTTAATATAATTTCATGATAAAAATACTCAACAAAATATGCCCAGAAGGAATGTACCTCAACATAATAAAAGCCATATATGGCAAGCCCACAGCCAGCACCATACATAAGAGAAAAGTTGAAAGCTTTTGCTCTAAGATAAGGAAAAAGACAAGAATACCCATTCCTGCCATGTCTATTCAACATAGTACTGGAAATCCTAGACATAGGAATTAAGCAAGAAAAAGAAATAAAATCCAAATCAAAAATGGAGAAGTAACATTACTAGGTCACAGATGACATGATCTTATACACAGCAAACCATAAAATCTATGAAAAACATGTGAGAATACATAAGTTCAGTAAAGTTATAGGATGCAAAATCAACATACAAAAATCAGTTGCATTTCTATACACTAACAGTGACCTACTTATAAAGGAAAAAATTTTTAAAAGCCCATTTATGGTGCACCTGCTGGGTCGGTTAAGCATTCAACTCCTGATTTTGGCTCAGGTCATGATCTCATGGTTCCCACGTGGGGCTCTGCACTGATGGCACAGAGCCTGCTTGGGATTCTTTCTTTCCCTCTCTCTCTGCCACTCTCCCCTGTGCACATACACACACACACACACACACACACACACTCTCTCTCTCTCTCTCTCTCTCTATCACTCAATACAAATAAGTGGTGATTTAAAAAGATAAAAGCCCATTTACAGTAGCATTAAAAAGAATAAAATACTTAAGAATAAAGAAAAAGTCTGAGACTCTTAAAAACTGAGAACAAACTGAGGGTTGATGGGGAGTGGAGGGAGGGGGAGGGTGGGTGATGGGTATTGAGGAAGGCACCTGTTGGGATGAACCCTGGGTGTTGTATGGAAACCAATTTGACAATAAATTTCATATTAAAAAAAAAGAATAAGTTTGAGAGATGAAAAGCACAGCATAAGGAATACAGGTGGGGGGGGAAGAAAAAGAATACAATAGGGATACACTTAACCAAGGAGTTGAAAGACTTGTACACTGAAAAGTACAATATATTGGTGGAAGAAGCTAAATAACATACAAATAAATGGAAAGACATCCTGTGCTTATGGATGGGAAGATTTAAAACTATTAAAATAAGAATTTCCGGGGGTGCCTGGGTGGCTCAGTTGGTTAAGCCTCCAACTCTTGATTTCAGCTCAGGTTATAATCTCATCGTTCGTGGGTTCCAGCCCCACATCAGAGTCTGTGCTGGCAGCACGGAGCCTGCTTGAGATTATTCTCTCTCTCTTTCCCACTCTCTGTCCCTCCCCTGTTCTCTTCCTCCAAAAGTAAAAAAGAAAAAGATTTCTGTATGCTATTCAGTAACACAAAGGCCAGTAGGAGAGGTTAGGGACTCATATTCTAGTCATGCTTTGGCATCATCTACATAACCTCAGGCAATGACTCTGCACTGCCTGTCCTCAGTTTTCTCCTGTGCAGAGGAAGGAGTGAAACTAGGGAGCCTCAAAGCTCAGCCTATGAGTCAAACAATTTCTGAACTGCATTACAGTTCTATCACTTGAGCGACAGATGAAATCCATGAAAACGGGAGGTGATCTATAATAGTAGTCTAAACAAAACAACTGTTTACCACATACAAACAGCTATTAAAATTTATATAATTATTTATCTTTTTTTAAATTTAGGGTAAATTGTTTTAATAAACCCACCTGAAATTGCACATCTCAAAACTCAAGGAGAGAAGAGGCTTCAAAGGCAGGCAGAGAGGTCTTGAATGTCCTTTGAGGACCCTTGCTAAGGGATTTACCTAATCTCTTTGAGCCTCAGTTTCCTCATCTGTCCATCAGTATTATCTGTTTAGGATTATGAAGAGGATTAATGAAATAAACAGTGTAAATTAGCCCAATGATTGCCACACTACCATGAGGTAAAAGAGTAAAGCAAATCAGCCTTACCGGTTGAGTAGCAACCCATGTAGAATCAAAGACTGAAAGTAATAAACCAGGCAGATATCCATTTCCCTGGCTTTATGCAGACAGCCCACAAAATGGAAGTACGCCAAAAAACAAAAAACAAAACAAAACAAAATCCTAGGGAGAGGTGGTTGACAAAAAACATGAAGAAATCAACCCAAGAAAATGCAGATAAATGTGGGAGAAACGAGCTAAGCCAAGAGGAAAAGTATTTTGAATTTGAGTCAAGTATGTGACTGATAAAGCTGTGACCCTTCCCAGGCAGGGCAGATGGTGGTCCCGGAGTTTAGATGTGATCCCAAGAACATACTGACCTAGATTCTGGTTTTAGTGCATTAGTATGTAAAGGCAATGGCAATTTTAAAACATAAGACTTTAGACAGGGAAACTGTTGCAGTAGTCGGGTTTAAGTAAGAAATCTGTCTACAGACTCTGCTTCCTATTAAGAGCAGACACCAAAGAAATGGACAAGCCCCTGGGCTCCCAAAATCTCTACACACATCCCAGACTGACTGGCTCTATAGGGTCGTCAGGGGCATCACAAGCTCTAAAGATATCGCTTCATTATTTAGAGACTGAAGTTGAGTATTTAGGAACCAATGACAAGCTCTACATGGGAAGTGCTTATTGTGGAGAGAAGGACCTGTGTTAGTTTTGCATGTCAATTATTATAAACTGTACTTTCCCATCTTCCTGCTTTTGATTCTGCTCTTCTTTGCCTGAAGAACTGTGCTTTTCACGATTTATACAATGTGTTAGCTCTAATGGCCTCATCTTTGGGAAGATTATCTTTTCTCCAAAATCATAATCCAAGTGATTATTTTCACCTCTGAAGATTCCTACACCATTGCTTACACTTTCCTTCTATATTTTGCTTTATATCATAGTTTTTTTTTGCCTTGTTTTCCTCATCAAGTTGTGAACTCCTCTAAGATAGAGAATTTGGTTTATTAATTATTGTTTAATCATCACCACTGCCAAGTGCTTATTTCTCATATTGGAGATACTGAGTATTTGTTGAGTGAATGCAGTGTTTTATTAACAATGCTTTGTAGTTTTAGACGTTAAAGAATGTGACAAAAATCTATGAGCAGGCCTTGCTCCTACTACACCTCTGGAATAGCCCTGGGAGCCAGTAGCCATGCTGAGACCTCAACTACTACTAGACCAGTAGATCCTGAGTCCTCAAAGTAAAGTAGTTTCACAAGACCCTTTCCAGCCTCATGAACCTATTCTCTTTCTTCGGAGACAGTGTTTTTCCCCCCTCTTCAGGTTTTTTGTTTGTTTGTTTTGTTTTGTTTTGTTTTGTTTTAAGTTCAGCATAGTTAACATACAGTGTTACATTAGTTTCAGGTGTACAATATGGTGATTCAACAACACCATACATCACTCAGTGCTCATCAAGACAAGGGCACTCCGTAATCTCCACTATCTGTTTCACCCATCTGTTCACCCATTCCCCCTCTGGTAACCACCAGTTCGTTCTCTATGGTTAAGACTGTTTCTTGATTTACCTCTGTCTCTCTTTTTTTCCCCTCTGATCATTTATTTTGTTTCTTATTCCACATGAGTGAAATCAAGGGGTATTTATCTTTGACTTATGTCATTTAGCATTACACTCTAGCTCCAACCATGTTGTTGCAAATGGCAACATTTCATTCTTTTTTAAGGCTGAATAATATTCCAGGGTGTTTGTGTGTGTGTGTGTGTGTGTGTGTGTGTGTGTGTGTGTGAGTGTGAGTGTGCATGTGTGCCACATCTTCCTTATTCAATCACCAGTTGATAGACACTTGAGCTGTTTCCATAATTTGGTAATTATAAATAATGCTGCTATGAACATAGTGATGCATGTATTCCTCTGAATTAGTGTTTTTGTATGGGGGGGGGGGTGATAAGTACCCTGTAATGCCATTACTAGATCATAGGGTAGATCTATTTTAAACTTTTTGAATAACATCCATACTGTTTTCCACAGTGGTTGCACCAATTTGCATTCCCACCAACAGGCATCAGGGTTCCTTTTTCTCCACATCACTAACACTTGTTGTCTCTTGTGTTATTGATTTTAGTCATTCCAACAGGTGTGAGGTCATGTCTAATTGTAATTTTGATTTGTGTTTTCCTGCTGATGAGTGTTATTGAACATCTTTTCATGTGTCTGTTGGCCATTTGTATATCTTCTTTGGAAAAATGTCTGTTCACGTCTTTCTCATTTTTAAGTTGGATTACTTATTCTTTGGGTGTTGAGTTGTAGAAGTTCTCTAATATTTTCGATACTATTTTGTCCTAGATAGGTCATGTGCAAATATCTTCTCCAATTAAGTAGGTTATCTTTTACTTTTGTTGGTTGTTTCCTTTGCTGTGTGGAAGACTTTATTTCAATGTACTCTCAATAGTTTATTTTTTGCTCTTATTTCCCTTGCCTTAGGAGTCATATCTAGAAAAATGTTCTTATGGCTGAGGTCAGACACATTACTACCTATGCTCTCTTCTAGTATTTTCATGGTTTCAGATACCACATTTGGGTCTTTAATCCATTTTGAGTTTATTTGTGTGTATGGCGTAAGAAAATGGTCCAGTTTCGTTCTTTGCATGTAGCTGAACCATTTTCCCAACACCATTTGTTGACTTGTTTCCCAACACCACCGTCTTTTTTCCACTGGATATTCTTTTCTTCTATGTTGAAGATTAAGTGACCATATAACTGTGGGCTTATTTCTGGGCTTTCTATTCTGTTCCACTAATCTATAAGTTTGTTTTTGTTCCAGTACCATACTGGTTTGATGACTACATCTTTTGGTATAACTTGAAGTCTGGAATTGTGATCCCTCCCACTTTGCTTGTCTTTGTAAAGATTGCTTTGGCTATTTAGGGTCTTTTGTGGTTGCATACAAAGTTTAGGATTGTTCATTCTAGCTCTGTGAAAAATGCTGTTGGTATTTTGATATGGACTGCATTACATGTGTAGATGTAGTATGGACATTTTGGCAATATTTTTCCTTTTAATTCATGTGCATGGAATGTCTTTCCATTTCTTTGTGTTGTCTTCACTTTCTGTCATCAATGTTTTATAGTTTTCAGAGTACAGGTTTCCCACCACTTTAGTTAGGTTTATTCCTAGGTATCTTATTATTTTGGTGTAATTGTAAATGGGACTGTTTTCTCAATTTCCCTTTCTACTGCTTCACTATTAGTGTAAATAAATGCAAGAGATTTCTGCACACCAGTTTTGTATCACCAGTTCAGTTTTCTTTTCACTGATCAGTTTAACAAGATTGTCATGGTCACGAAAGTCAACACATTTAAGGTTTTGTGTGTCTGTTAATTAATTAATTTATTTAATAAGTGTATTGAGTACTTCCTTTAAGGCACCTATTGAGGATAAAAGATTAATACACAGAAACCTTCCCTCTCTGAAGTCCGGATATAGCAGCAGAAACAATGCTCCATGATGTCAAAGACTATACCCACCTTGCTCCCTGCTGTGTCCTCACAGCCTAACACTGGTCCTGGCTCATCTGGAGCACTCAGTCAGTATTTGTTGAACTGAAAATTCATTAAAGCTAATACAACACTGTGTGTGAACTATACTGGAACTAAAATTTAAAAATTCATTGGAAGTGAGGTGTTATTCACAGACGTATGGCTAAAGCTGGTGGCAAAGTACTTAGAAGGCAGGCATCTGCTCTGCCTGCAGGAGGGGTAAAAGGAGTGGCTTCAGAAAAGAAAGTGCACAATTAACAAATCTCGAATGATAAATACAATGTATTAAATTAAGAAGGGATAAAAGCTGCCAAAGCCAAGTCAACAACATAGGAGATGGGAAAGTGTGTGGCAGGATATCAGGTATGACTGGTCAGTCTTACCATTCCTCAGGATAGGGACCATTTTGAGAATTTGATGGCCACTTTGACCAAATTTCTCCAGAGAAAAATACACTTAAATGTATATAAGAAAGTGTTTTTGCATAGCTTCGGCGAATACCCAAAGGTAGGTGTTACAAACCTCCGTATTCCAAATTAAGGCCTCATACCATATATGCAGGATTTGCAAAAACTGGTTTTGAAGTCCCTCGCCCATCATGCAGCTTGAGGTTGTACAAGTTTGAGACAGGAGGATGTTATCACAAGGTAAGATTGTGTGGGGCTGAGGTATTTCCCTCATTGCTCTAGGTGGGGAAGAGGATGTGGGGGGAGCCAAGTGAGAGGAATATAAGGGGTCCACACAGAATACTTGAGAGACACCATGAGCTAGACTTTATGTCATGACTGAGAACATGAAGACACAGAGGGACCGAAGCAGAGAGAAAGATGGGGTACACTTAGAGTGAGTGGCATTTCTCCAAAGAAGCATCACTACAGGTGGGAACTGGCCTGGGGTTCTTTTTAAGGAGACTCCATTCAGAAGTACTGTCTGGGGGTGGGGCGGGGGGAAGGAAGTGGTGAGCAAATGACCCAGCAGAAAGGTGGACTTCTGAGGCCAGGGGGCTGAAGTGGCTGGCTGATGGAGGAAAGATGGCACTGGGATATCCACAGTGGTGAAAACTTCCCAAGAAACCCACAAAAATGTACCAAAAAGAAGAAGCCCAGAGATCACTAACACCAAACAAATCCCAGTGGTATCAGCTGAAGCCCCTTCCACAAATCCTCTCCTGCCAGCCAGCTGTGAGGGGGCCAGAACCTTAGCTAGTAAATAGTGAAGAGTTGACAAAGTAAGGAGAAAAGAAGCCAAGGGGGCTTCTAGATCAAAGCAGTAACAAGCTGGGGCAGAAGGATGCTTTAAATCAGAGAAGAGTTTGCAGTCTCAATGGTTACATCAGACTAGAATGTCAAATAACAAATCTGGATTTTCTAAGAAAAGACTTTATTCAAAAGGACCAGTGCAATGGAAGAGAAGAATGATCACAGTGGGGGAGAACACTATGACCATTAGATCTGCGTGCATCTCCAGGTTTAGGCGGAGTTTTCCTGTTTTAGGGAGCGGTAAACAAGGATAGAAAAAAAACAGGTGTTGGCAAGTGGGATGAAAGTGTGGTGTGATTGGAGAACAGAACAGAGAATGTTTTACTTTGAAGTAAACCTCTCCTCTCAGGAGAGGCTGTATTACGGCTCAAGCTGAAGATGAATTGAAATTCACCGGCCTGGAGGAAGAAGAGAAACTTAACCAAACTTTGATGAACAAAGGATTTGTTCCTACTGATCAATGAGACAAGCAGTTCAGCTAATCACTTACGAGGCAAAGAATGAAAGTAGTAGGGTCTGTGTGGGGCCTTGACATAGGTAAGCAAGGGGGCATCCATTTGTCTTCTCCAAGTCATATGGGGAAGGATGGTAATTTGCAATAAGGTGTTGCCCAGAACACAAAAGAGGAGGGGGCTGTGATTTCCTAACCATCACTGTTTTCCAGTAGCGAAGGGCTCAGGTAAAATTTAATACTGTCAGGAATTTTCAATTTCTGTAATAAGAGTATACCTATAATTGGAAAGGACCAGAAAATCTATTAAAGTTGCCAGTATTTTACCCAAAAGCAAGAAAAACTAATCCACTAGACATGCTTGAAAAGGATCGTGGCTCATTAAATCCCTTTGAATTCAGCTCATTTAATCTAAGTTACACATGTAAACACACAATTGCACGTTCAACTTTGGGGATTTCTCAGATCCCAGGCTAAGGGTAGAGCCCAAAACTAGAAGATCTTAAGGGTGTACAGCAAGGGGAAACTGGGGGCAGAAGAGGCAGGCTGCAGCCTTGATGGTTTCGTGAATTAGATAAATAAGATAGGAGGTTTGCCTTCTTGGGGCAGTTACTCTAAGATAGTGGAAAAAGAAATATGAACAGATCGTTATAAAAATAGAAAGGTACAGATACTATGAGAAAAACAGGAATTTAAAAGAAGGGAAATCCTCATAACCTAAAGAGCTATAAGAATTCGGAGTAAAAGAACATGAATTTTTTTTCCCCAAGAGCATCAGGGAAGGTGTTATGAAAGCATAGAGTTGACTGTAGTCCAGGGTGGGATTTGCAAATGTGGAGAGAGGAAGAGCCAGGATATTCCAGCTGAGGTGACAATAAGCACAGGTGATGAGACAGGGATGTGAGAGGACTGATATTGGGACTTGCAAGTGGCTGGAGCAGGGGACGCAGGAAAAGAAGATGGTTAGATAATGTTCTCAAGGGGCTGGCAAGCCTAGAAAGCCACATACTGATGATGGAGTTTCATGTGACTTCATTCCACACAAAAGAATAAGTCCCAGAAAATACGTGGCACGTAAATGGCATGATCACATCTGTGCTTTAAGAAATATAACTGCATTGGGCACCTGGGTTGTTCAGTCAGTTAAACATCTGACTTTGGCTCAGGTCATGACCTCACAGCTTGTAAGTTCAAGCCCTACATCGGGCTGGAGCCTGCTTTGGATTCTGTGTCTCCCTCTCTCTGCCCCTTCCCTGCTCGCACTCTGTCTCTCTCTCTCTCAAAAGTAAATAAATTGTTAAAAAAAAAGAAAAGAAAAGAAATATAACTGCATCAATGTATAAAAGAACTGAAGAGAGAGGCCTGGGGTTAAGATGGGTCAATGCCACAAGCAATAGGCAAAGTGAACCACTTTTTAGAACAACCTCCTGTTTGTGACAAAATACCTTCAGTAACAATTGTGAAATGAAATAAATAACATAATGGACAGGAAAGAAAAGCAGCAGTTGTTTTCCTATAGCTTTGTGGTACAATTATGCCTCTAAAGAAATTAAAAACAAAATCAATATTATGGATCAAATATATATATACATACGTACATTTAAATGTACATGTACATTTTAATATCTTGATATGTAGTTTTGGAAACAGGGAAAAATCTTACATACACATATGGATCTGCCACAGTAATGAGTATTAACATTAAAGTATTAATATTAAGAGCTTTAATTTTTGCAACTTTGTCAAAATTGAGATTTTTGCATATTTCTGGTCAATGATGAATATGGCCAGATTTGTTCATCTCTCTTCATTGAGTTGACTGAAGAACATGTTTTATTAATTTCAAGTTCGAAATATTTTTTCACATGAGGCAACCAATATCCTGTGGGTAGTTACAGCCTTAAACCTAAGAAGAAGTTTGGCAGAGATTTACAAAAATCTTATTTCACAAAAATTTTTAAAAATTGAAACACAAAAACTCCAGATGCTCACATAGACTGACAGAATGGAGGTAATACAAATTCCGCTTTTTAATCTTCAGAGACCCTGGGCTATCATTGTTTGTTTCAGATCTACTGTTTAAATGCAAGAATATGTAATACTACAGGGTTGAGAGATCCAAATTGCATCTGAAGCATGCTTGAACGCTTCCAACACTTCCTCGTTAAGGACATACCCAAGGTACAAAGACACATAGCCAGTCTGCATGTGTCAAGGGCAGACTGTATAAGGAGAAGTTCTCTGGACGAATGTCTGTGTGCAACGCAATGTTTAGTAAAAGGTTAAGTAATACAAATGCGCTAATCTAAAGTTACTATAATTTGAAGTTACTGTTGAAATTCAATAACGACAACAGCAATTCTTTAGCACTTACACCAACAGAAGATTTTTTAAATAATTTTTTTAATGTTGATTTATTTATGAGACAGAGAGAGAGAGAGAGAGAGAGACAGCATGGGTGGGGGAGGGGCAGAGAGAGAGGGAGACACAGAATCCGAAGCAGGCCCCAGGCTCTGAGCTGTCAGCACAGAGCCCAACGTGGGGCTCGAACGCATGAGCTGTGAGATCATGATCGGAGCTGAAGTGAGATGCTTAACCATCTGAGCCACCCCGGCGCCCCACCAACAGAAGATTTTTTAGAGGAGAAACATTTCATCACTGACATTGTGATGAGAGTTCTAAGTGCCTGACATAATAACAAGGGAATCATCTTTTCATCATTTACACTGTTGCTTTAAATTCCCTGCAATGTAAAATGCACACCTTTACTGGGGTGCCTGGGTGGCTCAGTTGGGTAAGCATCTGACTCTTGGTTTCAGCTCAGGTCATGGTCTCACGGTTTCAGGAGTTCGAGCCCCATGGCCGGCTCTGTGCTGGCAGCAAGGAGCCTGCTTGGGATTCTCTGACTCCTTCTCTCTCTGCTCTTCCCCGTCTCACACTGTGTCTGTCTCTCTCAAAAAAAAAAAAAATTAATTAAAAATAAATAAATAAATAAATAAATAAATAAAATAAACTTAAAAAAATTAAAATGCACTCCTCTACTACCTGTAACCAAGGCAACAGTTTTCACTGCCTTGCTCTTAAATCCTTCACAGAGGGGAGAAGCGAAAATGGAAACTGGCAAGTCGGTAAGTATCAATACTATGTCTGACAGTATGTTGGAATCTCATGCAAGACAAACTCTTTGAAGAAAATATTATTTAAGCAAAGTAAGTAGTGAAGTTGGACTGCAAACTGCGGTTATTCTGACTCCAAAGCACATACGATCTCTTCTCTGCCTAACTGCTTCTTGATTGTGAAGGGCTGAGTTTTAAAGCTGTGGCAAAGGTTAGATGTACTTAGGGCTTGAGTTTGACAGCATCAAGAGGATGGAGAGAAAGGCCTGGCATGGGGGAGGGAGTGATACTGTAGGGTCAAAACAGACCAAGTCTGACCATAGAATGGATGTGGGAACAACAACGGTGAAATCCAAGTTTAAAAGTCTGGAAAGAACAGAGCCAGACGATATTTGGACACCAGTATCTGGCAGTTGCCAATATCTTATTGACATTTCAATGAGACAAGTATATATCTACCTACCTGGGCTTGTGACAGAGGGAGACCTGCGTATGGGGAGTAAATACTTCGATAAGCTGGTTGCCACAGATAAAGAATACTCTAGAAAAAGCAGTTGACCACAAATTGCCTTCTAAGAAAGTGTAGTCCAGCTAATCATATAACTTTTGCTTGCTGAGTCGGAAATGCAAGTTTGGAGGCAGAGCTGAACTGCTCAGGAAGGCAGAGAAGAGGTTAATGTAGCTGTAATTTTAAGTGGCATACATTTGTCCTATAATCTCAGCCTCCATTCTGAATAAAGGGTAATTTTTTTTTCAAATCTAATAGCTTGAAGTGTCAACAAATTAACAGCTTTCTAAGTGTGGTACTACTTGAAAAATAAACTACTACACTGCCACAAGTGTAGTACTACTTGACAAATAAACCAGATAGATGGACAGATGGAACAACTGAACAGATTTGCAAGGGCCAATCTGCACAGCCACGCATATAGACTCACAAGCAATTCAGGGTCATTCTGTTCACACCATTTAAATTAATGGCATCTTCCCAGACAATATAGTTCCCAGGATGGCTCTTTATGACAATTTGGTTTCTTTTTGTCTATTGGTGGGATCCTGTTTCTTTTCCTATCATCTATTTTCCCCAGTGGTCTTTACAGATGAGACCAGAGTAAGTTGTGTTGACCTCCCTAACACTCTAATAGAGGCATTCTCATGGAGTCCCAGGGGCCACCTGCTGGGAGTATGCTGCAC
Organism: Acinonyx jubatus; assembly: GCF_027475565.1. Classification (NCBI taxonomy): domain Eukaryota; kingdom Metazoa; phylum Chordata; class Mammalia; order Carnivora; family Felidae; genus Acinonyx; species Acinonyx jubatus. The sequence goes on along the minus strand of NC_069380.1, from coordinate 104,906,071 downwards.
TGACATCAACTGTCACTATGGGGCAACAGGAAGCTACTTCCTTGCCTATTTCGGAGTATCACTGGATTTCAAACTCCTAGGACTGAACACTCTCTTATTCAGTATCTATTTATAATTCTCAAAAAAGACTTTCTTATGACCAGTTGTTTTACAATATGTCTGTTTTACCTACTTCTCAAATCTATATAAGATTTTAAAATTCTATTCCCACCATATTTATACAGAATCTTAAATAACTTGCATCTCAGCCTTTAGTGGCATATACCAACATGGTTAGATAGTTCAAATCAATCATTTACACGATTCTGAGAATGATTTAAACTGTGGAAAGTTTATTCTTTCCCACATCTTAACAGTCACATTCTACCTTCAGTCATTAAAAACTAAAATTTCCTGAGCTCACATGTGACAAGAATAGTTCTAGGTGCTTTGTACGGACTCATTCATTTAATCTGCACAACTCTTTGAAGTAGCTTCCATTCTCAACTCCTTTTCAGATGAAACAACTCATTAGAGAGGTCAAACCATTGCAAAAGTCACAAAGCTAGTAAGAAATTATCAGATTTACACCCAAAGGGTCATCTGGCCCTAAACCTCATGCTCTAAACCAACATTCTTGTTCATTTACTCTAAGGCAGCCCCTGATAACAATAAGAATACAATTTGACAATTAAAATTTAATAAACTCCACTGTTGCACTGTGGAAGCCTATGAACTTTATGGTCATGGGACAAGTCTACAAAAATCACAAGTTCTGAGACCTTTCACCTAAAATATGGAGCAAACTGAGAGAGAGAAAAAAAACAACTTGGAAAGGGTTAAGGATTCCAGAAGGCTGTAATAGCAGGTTTGCAATCAAGGGCCACCAGAAAGAAACAGCAGGAGATGGGGGAGGTAATCTTGGTCATGCTGTGAGTGCACAAGTCTTTAGTTTAGAATTGTGTCAAACCACCCAGGAGCAGAAGAGAAAGCTGTGTTTAAACTTTGTTCCATTTCAAAATGGACATACTATTTTTTTTTTTCTGAAGCCAAAAAACTAAAGATTAACTTAGAGCATTTGATTCAATAGTATCCATTTAAAAAGTTGGACTGGGTTTTTGCTAACAGGGTAACTCAAGAGAAGTATATTTTACCATATTAAAATAAAATAAAAATCATCCATACTACTTAGCAACAAAAAGCTTTTGAACCCACCTCCCAAGTAAAACCACAACATTCTTCAATTCTGCTCTCTGGTAGGTCAATCAATCTGGACTTAAAAAGACAGAGAGAGATGAAGAAGAAATGCTTGTTTCAGTATGTTGCTTCAGTGTCCCACTGCCTAATTCCCTTTACCCATTTGGAAGAGAGATCCATTTTGGCCATCTGTGCTCTTTCATTCACATCTATGGGTGTAACTTGGTTTTGTGAGGTGCAGAACAAAGTCTCCCAGGAGCATGGCCATGCAATTATATTTTTTCCAAGCAGGAAAGCCAAATCTTGAGGTTTGGAAGAGCTAAATGAAAATGACATTGGCAATAATTTCCACCGCAAGTTGGTCCAATATGAAAATGGGCACTTTATTCTTGTATACACTACATCCTTGAACCACCCTTTCTGAATCCTGATTGATTCTTGAAAATCAATGAAAGATGGTTTTTCAGGATGAAGACTCAGAAACACGACTCAGGTGTTTAACCTGATTAAAAGGACACTGACTTTTGGTAATTTGGCTTCTATGGAACATCAGTTCTGTTAAACAGGAAGAACTTAAGAATGGGAAACTAGAGAGCTTCTTTTACCTCTCCAAGAAACTCCACCACATTCACCCTGAAACCTACAACGCTGTGCCCAGTGGTTTCCACTGGGAACCAGCCCAATGGGGAAATTATATTTACCTCAGTCATGGGCTGCTAGGAGAGAGCAAGTAAACATCTCACAATAGAATCAATACACTTTTGTTGTTGTTGTTTTTCAAAATGTTATTAATGTGCTCTTGTGTTTAAAATGCTAGTGAGGTGTACCTGGGTGGCTCAGTCGATGATGAAGCATCAGACTCTCGGTTTTGGCTCAGGTGGTGATCTAAAGGTTTATGAGCTTGAGCCCTGCATAGGGCTCTGTGCTCACAGCACAGAGCCTTCTTGGGATTCTCTCTCCCTCTCTCTGTCCCTCCCCTGCTCGTGCTCTTACTCTCTCTCAAAATAAATAAACATTTTTAATAAATAAATAAATAGCGAGAGTACTGTCTTCTAGTTAATATTAGTATTTCTATTTAATACAGTTACTCATTAAATGACGTTAGAAGAAATTAACATTTACAATAACATTACCTTTTTTTTTTTTAACATTTGTTTTGAGAGACAGAGAGAGAGCATGCATGTAGAGGAGGGGCAGAAAGACAGGGGGAGAGAGAATCCCAAGCAGGCTCTGTGCTGTGAGTGAGGAGCCCTATACAGGGCTTGACCTCATGAACCTTGAGATCATCATCACCTCAGCTGAAGCCAAGAGTCAAATGCTTAACCAACTGAGCCACTCAGGCCCCCCTAGAAGCACATTTTCTAATTAACTTTTCCATAAAGATGACCTGGAGCCTTTTCATAGATTTGTGCCAATCAACTGCACTTTGCATTCATCTGCTTATGAAAGCATTAATGCTTTTAATCATTCTGAATGCTGAATGGATCCACTACTTCCCTAATTTCTCTAAGTCAAAGTTGGCGCTCTACAACCCACACTGTCTAGATGGCCCTTCCTTTCCCACAGATTTTCTTCCTGAGCATTTCTGTTTTCACAAAGGGAATCACAACACAGTATCTTTTCTGCTCCACCTTGTTCTGAGGGCTGGATCAGGTCAAAAGACATTTATTTTGTGACTATGACTGTAAAGAATCCAAATCCTTATACTTTCTGAGGAAACATGTTTCTTCCTTTATTCACTATATATTTTCAAATCTCTGTGTGATTTTGTTAGAAGGAAAATCAAGGAATGTCTAAAAATTATCAATGTTATCAAGACGAGACCCCCTCCCCCCAGATATTTCCCCCAGATAAAAGCAAAACTGAAAACCCAGTTCCCTTTACATAAATGCAGAGTCCTTTTGTATGTGTTAATCGCTAACACACGACAAAATTCCAAAAGTAATTCAACGTTTCATCTATGAGGAAACAAAGACTTGAGGGGAAAAAACGTAAGAATTAATGATTCCTGTAAAAACATCCTATGTGAAAATACTGCCACCCACCATCACTTTCCCCCTTTTTTTCCGTTTACTAACTACAGCACAGTTTTTCAAAGAATTTTTGGCATCTCCAGATGATAAATTATGTGAATTATTGTTGGATCAAAATTCCTTTGAAATAACTGCAGGTGTTCAAGATCCTGTCAGAGCAAATGCATTTTAAGTACCCTGAAGACTGACACTCAGCCATTTCTCAGGCTTCTTTGAGGTAGAGCTCCTGTTGGGAGTGGCTTTGTTTAAAATTGGAGACATATGGAGAGCTGCACAGTGAAGACAGGAGGAAGCCTGTCCAACTGGCACAGAATTAGAATCTAACTCCTGACTTCAGTTCACATTTGAGGGTCTCTCTTTCTGCCCTGTATCTGCCCCTTTATTTCTTCCTAAACCATAGTAAAAGGCTGCAAGGAGTCGTATCTCATTGCTAACCTGAGAACTACAGCTTCTTAGAAACATAACTTGGTTGAACATAATGATGTTAATTATAATGTGATCTACACTAGACAAATCATCTGAATTCACATTTTATTTTCATTGAGGTTCCTCTTTAGAAAATGGGCTTACAGATGTTATTTTTTTTAAATTAACACAAGAAGTAAAACCTAGCAAGTATTTTGGCTTTTTGAAAGAATAGATGGATGAATGAATAAATACCATCTTGTATTTTAAGAAAAAGGGAAGGGCACTCATTATAGATAACAAATTACAAGTCATATGTTAAAAGTATATTACAAGTCTCATTAAATTCTTACATGATATTTATAATATAATTACTATTGTTCACACTTGTCTATTAAGAAAATTAAGGGGCGGGGGCGCCTGGGTGGCTCAGCTGGTTAAGTGCCTGACTTTGGCTCAGGTCATGATCTCACAGTTCGTGAGTTTGAGCCCCACATCGGGCTCTGTGCTGGCAGCCTGGATCCTGCTTTAGATTCTGTGGTCTCCCACTCTCTGTTCCTCCCCCGCTTGCACTCTGTCTCTCTCTTTCAAAAAGAAATAAAAAAGTTTTAATTAAAAGAGAAAAGAAAATTAAGCGTCAGAAAACTTAAGTAGTTCAATGTCACACAGATAATGAGTGACAAGAAGAGACTTTTCCAGTTTTGCTTCATTCTTACCAATGGTCATTCTCTTGCCATCTTACTTGCATTTCCAAAGGATCAACTTTAGGCTTTGATAATTGTCTCAACTGTATTTAGGTTAAACCATAATTGCTAGTATTCAACTGTTTTTTACCAACAAGTATGTTAATTCCATATAAATCCAAAGCAATTTTTTTTCTATGTCATTTCCTGCTTTCTTATTTTTCTTTATTCTTTTCATCTATTCTGTTGTGCCTTTTTTTTAATATATGAAATTTACTGTCAAATTGGTTTCCATACAACACCCAGTGCTCATCCCAACAGGTACCCTCCTCAATACCCATCACCCACCTTCCCCTCCCTCCCACCCCCCATCAGCCCTCAGTCTGTTCTCAGTTTTTAAGAGTCTCTAATTCTTTGGCTCTCTCCCACTCTAACCTTTTTTTTTCCCTTCCCCTCCCCCATGGGTTCCTGTTAAGTTTCTTAGGATCCACATAAGAGTGAACACATATAGTATCTGTCTTTCTCTGTATGGCTTCTAACTTTTTAAGTTTAAGTATAGTTTATTAATTTTTCCAGTTCTTTTTTATTATATACATGAAGTTTATAAATTACAAGAACTGGCAATATCCCACTAATTCTGATAACTAGTATTTCCATTATCACTTAATTCTAAGTATTTATTATATTTGATTCCTTAATTCATGAGTTATTAATAACTATGTTTTGAATTAATCAAATGTATTTTGGTACTTTTCATGGAATCCCAAAAGTGTGCTCTGGTCAAAAAGTGGCCTTTACAATGACAGTTCCTTTCATATGTTTGAACAACTTAAATGTAACTGTTCAACACTGTATATTAAACAATTTCAGTGTTTGAAATTCTTGTGCAATAATTCTGTTTGCTCTTGTTTTGTTTTACTATGTTCTATTTTTACTTACTCTTTATTTTGCTTTATAATTTTGGATTGTGAACTCGTGTTTGAAAGTTTGGACTTCCCCTATGGAAATCCTGCTAGGTCTGAGTTAAGGACTTTTGTCTACTTCTGTCAAGTGCCTTTAGGCACTGCCTTACCACTCTGGAATTACTGAGTAAGTTTCTTGATTTGGGGTTTACCTTAACTTCAAAGTGAAATTATTTCAAACCCAAAATCTAAGTAAGAACATGCCTGTCTTTTAAAAATATTTCAAAACAAATATTATTGTTTTCTACCCAGAGCCTAGGCTGAGATCAGAGATTTTCCTTACTGGCTGTCTTTGCTGCAATGGATCTCTTTCTCCAGTCTTCCTTTCACACTTACTGTGGTCTTCTAATGGCACTGACTTACAAAGAAGTATCAATGCAATCTTCCTGCTTTACATGGCTCAAGGTTCTACTTCCTGTGTCTGTGTCATTGATAGAACCCAGGACTCTTGGCAGGATCAGCTACATAATTCATGGAGCTCATGGCAAAATAAAACTATGCATCCCTAATTCAAGAAGCAGGAAAAAAGTTACTACTGAAGTTACTAAAATATCAGACTTTTTCCTTTCTTCCATCATCTCTCTCTTGACCTATTATTGTGCTTTTTATTTATTATTTTATTTAATATCACACTCCTCCAGGCATGGGACTATTCACTAGGTGAATGCAAACTCTCATAATCATCCAGGAGCCTATGCTATGACTTGACATTTTCTGCCCATCTGTTGCTAGGTTTGTGTTTCTGCCAATGACCAGACCAATGTGCCATACCTGGCCAGGGTTGGAAAAGTCAGTCTCTTCTTCCCATGTGTCTACCTCCCCATCTGTAATAGATGAGCAAAACTCAACATGATAGAGGGTGAACGTTGTTTCTGCAGAGCACAGCTGCCAATTAAGAACTCATGAGATTTCTTATAGTGTGTGTAGATGTGTGTGTGTGTGTGTGTGTGTGTGTGTGTGAGGAAGGGTAGGGGAAATAGTGAACTTGGAAAATTGGGCCCATAGTCCTTCACAGTAACAATCAATGAGGCTGTTCAGCAACTGCTGTGCTTAATTAAGCTTAAGCTCTCTTGTTTGCCATAGCCTTCTCATTGCCCATTATTTATATTAGCAACCTGGCCTTGTAGATTTAGGGTTAGGGTTAGGATTAGGAAATTTATTCAGAAAATTTTCATTATAATTCAGGAGAAAATAAGGGGAGTTTGATGAAGAGGAAGAGATCAAGAATGATTTTAGAGGTAAAATTATCAAGATGGTAACCAATTAAATTTGGCAGATGAGTAAAAGGAGAGGAATTAGTATAAATTCTAGATCTATGGCATATGTACCAGTGTATATTGTGGGTCTAGAATATCAAAACAAGAATTGATTTGGAAAAAAAGATATTTCAGATACTTAGAATATGAGGTTTTCACGTGCCATCAACCTAGAAACAGTAAGCATCATTTCTTCTCAACTGACCTCTTTTTTTGAGGATTCTGGTTTTGTAGAGGTTCATCAAATTATTCTACCTAAAAGACTTCTTAACTGAATATAGATGCCTCTTTTCTCCAGAATATCTAGAACTAAGTGAAATTTTCAACTTTCTCTTTATTTCCACTTTCATGTAAATAGTCATTTATAGTTTTCATCTTGATAGAATTTCTATCCCTAGAAAAGTAGACATTGTTACATATATTACCAATGGACAACATGAAATGCCTAACTGCATAATAATGAAAAGTAAACTTAAGCAGTTCTTAATAATAGCATGTAATAAAAATATAATTCAAAATGCCATTAGACTAGCCTGTCAGCAGTCACGAGGCACATACATTTTAAAATTTAGACACTTAAGATATTACTCTTTATGTATACACAGGCAATTCTTCTCGGTAATGAATAAAAATTCAAGATAAACACTAAGTGAAGCATAAAACATTTGGAATTGATTTGAATTTTTTGCCCGGCTTTTATAAGAGGTTCTCACAATTCTCTACAGAAATCCTGGTCCGTGAACTATGTAAATTAGTCCTTTAAGTGAGGCTTAAAGTAGAGCGATATACTCCAGAGATTGGATTGTCATCAGGGATAGAAACCCTATTCTAGGCTATTTATTGAAAAAGCATATAAAATTTTTTATTAGTATGTAGACGTTCTCTGGAGAAAACAAAATACTTCTTTCATTCATGCTTAACAATTCCCTGTAGACAATAAAGAGAATGCTTTATCTATATTTGAGAAAGCTGAGTTTAAAAGAGTTGATTTCATTGGGACATTTTTCTATATTATCTGCTGGCAAAGTTTTAATTTACATATATCCAGGAATATCCTCATAATATGAGAAATTACAAATGTGACATCAATTGCAGGTTCGTGGAAAGCCTTCTACATAAAAATTTACTCTCTTTCATATCTAGAAAGTATCAATACTTGGTCAGACCTTTGCATTACAAATTTTGCCTTTTCACTTTCTTAACAATGCCTTTGGAAGAGCAGAAATCTTTTCATTTTGTTGATGACCAGTTTACCACTAAGGTTCTTTTAGTTCATGCTTTGGTGTCCCTTTAAGAAATGTTTGCCTAACCCTAGCCATGAATATTTTTCCTATGTTTACTTTTTAAAAGTTTTCTAGTTTAGTTTTTACACTGTTCTAGTTATGTATTGCTGCATGACAAAACATACCACAATTTAGTGGCTTAAAACAACAACATTCATTTGGCTCATGAATCTGCAATCTGAGCCAAGTCTGGTGAGGAATGCTTGTGTCTGCTTCACTCAAAGTCAGTGGGGGCAGCTGGAAGGCAAGGATGACAGCAAGGGGAGGTTCATTCACTCCATCTGGTGGCGGATACTGTCTCTTAACTGGGATCATTGCTGGGGTTATTGGCCAGAATACCTACTTATATGTGGCCTGGGCTTCCTTGCAATATGGTGGCTGGGTTCAGACACCTTCAGCAAAAAAGCCAGAAACAAGACGTCACACATATTATGACCTAGACTCAGAAGTCTTGCGGTCTTCCTCTTCCCCTCCTTCCCCTCCTTCCCTTCCTTCTCCCCCTCCACCTCCTCCTCCTCCTTCTTTTTTAATGTTTATTTCTTTTTGAGAGAGACAGAGAGAGACAGAGCATGAGTGGAGCAGGGGCAGAGAGAGACAGGGAGACAGAATCTGAAGCAGGCTCCAGGCACAGCGCCCCTATGGGGCTCAAACTCACAAATCAGGAGATCATGACCTGAGCTGAAGTCAGAGGCTCAAGTGACTTAGTCACCCAGGCACCCCAAGTCATGCAGTCTTCTATCCTCTCAGAGTAAGTTGGTAAGGCTGGTCATATTAAAAGGTGATCTATATTTAAGAAGACTCAGTATTGTGAGGGAAAGTTAACTTTGCAAATGTGTTTAAAACCACTATATACTTTCAGGTATAGATCAATTTTGAATTATTTTTGAGTATAGTATGAGGTTAAGGCTTACAGTTAATTTTTTTTCCAAAATGTATATTCAGTTCTAGCATCATTACTTGAAAGGACATTGTCTCCCCCCTTTGAATTATGTTGGAATCTCTTACAAAAATAAAATAACCACAAATAGGTAGATCTCTTTTGGAATTACTCCTCTGTACCATTGATCTATATGACTATCCAGACACCAAAAGCACTCTTTCTTGATGACTGCAATTTTATAGTAAGTCTTGAAATCAGTTAATATAATTCCTCCAACTTTGTTCTTCATGTTCAAAATCGTTTTGCCTATTTTAGTGCTTTTATATTTCCACATAAATATGAGAATCAGATTGCCAGTTTCTACCCAAAAAACACTACTGGGATTTTGGTCATATTTGCATAAAATTTATTTATCAATTGTTTTAAAAACTGTTATTTTTACAATATTAAGTTTTCCAGTTCATGAACATGATAGATTGCTATATTTATTTAGGCATTCTCTAATTTCTTTAAGGTTTTTTTGGCATATCTTCCAACGTACATGTTTGCACATATGCTATATTTTTTCCTAAATATGTTATATTTTAAATGTTTTTCAAATTACATTTTTAAAATTTCATTTTTAATTTGTTTACTGGCATTACATAGGAAGATGTGAATTTTTTGCAAATTTATCTTCTGTTCTACAACTCTGCTAAAGGCACTGAATAGTTATAATAGCTATTATAGCTATTTTTTTTATATAGCTATTTTTTAAATAGCTATTTTTTTTTCCTTTTTTTGTGGGGGATAGATTCATGTGGGTTACTTACATAATCCTAATTTCCAATCTTTATGCCTTTTATTTCTTTATTCTGCTTTATTACATTGGCTAGTGCAATAGTACAATATTGAGTAGCAGTCCTAAGAACAAACCTACTTGCCATTTCCTGATCTTATGGGAACTATTTAGTTTTTACTAATAACTATGCTCTTAGTTTGAATTTTTTTCATCAGTGCCTTTTTCAGGTGGAGAAATTTTTTTTCTTTCTTTTCTTCTTTTTACAGAAAATGCTCTATGCTTTTTAATATACAAAGAGCTTTGATCAATCAGAAAGACAAAGATTAATAACTCAGTAGAAACAAGACAAAGAATACAAGAATATATTTAACAAAAAGAAATGGAATTGGCCAGTAAATATTAGAAAACCATGTTTACCAGCACAAATTTTAAAAATTAAAATGAAATACATTTTCTTATTACATTGGTATAGATTTATGGGTTATATATATTTTTAACTGTATATATTTAAGATATACAACATTATGATTTAGTATACACATACATAGTGAAATGATTACTACTGTCAAGCTTATTATCATATCATCTCCTCACAGAGAAAAAGTTCCTTTCTATTCTTAGTTTGCTGAGAATTTTTTAAAAATTAACTGGAATTCAACTTTGTCAAATAAGTTTCCAGGTAGAACTTATTGACAGGGTCATATGACTTTATCCTCAATACTCTTAATATGGTGAATTATATTGATTTTCAAAAGCTAAATAAATCTTAGATTCCTGGAATGCACTCCACATGGCTGTGATGCACAATCCTTTTTATATGTTATTAAGTATACATTGCTTTTATTAACTTTGTATCTAAATTCAGGAGAAATATTTATCTGAACTTTTCTGTTATTTTAATATCTGGCTTTGGACACAGTATAACACTAAATTCATAAAATGACTTGAAAACTGTTCCCCCAGTCTTCTATTTCCTCAAATAGTGTTACTAAGATGGGTACAATTTCTTTTTGAACATTTGGTAGAAGTGACCAGTGAAGCCATCTTGCCTAGAGTTTGTGTGTGTGTGTGTGTGTGTGTGTGTGTGTGTGTGTGTGTGTGTGTGTTGGAAAGTTTTGCATGATGAATTCAATTTTTTAGATAAATATAGAGATGTTTAGATTTCCTATTCCTTATTACATTAGTTTTTGTAATTGGCATATTTTAAGAATTTTTTTCCATTTCATTGAAGTTGTCAAATTGATTGTATAGAGTTGTTTATGATATTGCTGTATTATTATTTTTGTTAATGTAAGATACATACTGATGTCTCCTTTTTCGTATCTAATATTGGTAATTTATGTCTTCTCTCTCTTTCTTGTTCAGTCTACCTAACCATTTATCAATTTTATTGATTTTATTGAAAAACCAGATCTGAGTTTCATTCATTTTCTCTATTTTTGCTTCTCCATTGATTTTTATCATTATTTCTTCTCTTTTACTGGTTTTAGACGTAAATTTTCATCCTTTTTTGTGTTTTGCACGGTAGAAATTTGGATCACTGACTTTAGATCTTTCTTCTTTGCTAAGATAAGCATTTAAAGCTACATTTTTTCTAACTGTTGCTTTAACTGCAGTCCATAAATTTTGATGTGTTGTATTTTTACTTTCATTGAGTTCAAAATACTTTTTAATTTCCCTTGTGATTTCTCCTTTGCTCAATGGTTGATTTAAAAGCGTGTTGTTTATTTTCCAAATATGTGAGGATTTTCCAAGAATTTCCTTGTTACTGATTTCTAACTTAATTCTGTTTCGGTCAGGGAACATTCTCTATAATTCCAATCCTTCTAAATTTATTGAGATTTGTTTTACAATGCAGCACATTGACTAGCTTGGTGAATGCTCAGTGTGTACTTGAAAAGAATGTGTGGTCTGCTGTTACTGGGTGAGTTGTTTTATAAATGTCAGTGTCAAGGTCAAGTTGGTTGAAGTCTTCTACATACTTACTAATGTTCTGTCTACTTCTATCAATTGCTGAGAAAAAAGTGTTGAAATTTCTGACTTAAACTGTGCATTTGTCTATTTCTGCTCACAGTTCCATCAATTTTTGCCTTATATCCTGAAACTCTTTTAATAGGTACATAATTATGAAAATTTTTATGTCCTCTTGATGCATTTACCCCCTTTATCTTTATGAAATGATCCTCTTTATGACAACAAAAATGTTTTCGTGATTTAGGTGGTAGTTGAAACCAGAGTTTGGAATGACATGTGAGGGTGGGAGAGGAGAATATGGAATGGGAAAAGACAAAAGTTAGCAACAGAACCCTTTTAAGAAGGGTGGCAAAAAATATTTAAGAAGTTGGCAAAAGATGGGGCACCTGGGTGGCTCAGTCAGTTAAGCATCTGACTTCTGTTCAGGTCAAGATCTCACAGTTTGTGGGTTCAAACCCCACATCAGGCTCTGTGCTGACAGCTCAGAGCCTGGCGCTTTCTTCGGGTCTGTGTTTCCCTCTCTCTCTGCCCCTTCCCTGCTTGCACTCTCTCTCTCTCTTAAAAATAAAATAAATAATTTTTTTAAAAAGTTGGTAAAACCAAAGCAGCCCATGACTGAGATTAAAATGAAACCAAGACGAAACTTGAAGAAGAATCATGGAAATGTGGTGCTCTAGAAACAAGAGAGAATTTTTAAGAAGAACATATTTAATATGATGTCAAAAGCTTCTGAGCCACTATTTAAGATGAGATCTGAAAATTAACAATAGAAGGTAGCACTGAAGAGGTTATCAATAACCCCACCAAGAGCATTGCAATAAGGAGATTGACTCATATTAGATATGAAAGGAAGGAAAAAGAGGTCAATATCTTCAAGACTTACTAAGGGGAAGGAAAATTTGAAGGTGCAGAAGAGAGAGGCGTTCATGATTTCAGTGAGAAAGGGGTATTTCTTAGAGTTACAAGTTGACTGGAATAAGAAATGTAACAAAATGCCAGTATTAACTGGCATAATTCATAAAAACAACATTTTATCACTCTTCATGAACTTTAATGAGGATCATTTCTACACATCTTAAGACACTATTTAACTTTATTTTTACCCTAATTTTTTTTGTACAAGAAATACTAACTACTATTTTTAACACATCTGGTTTATCACAGAAACATTTATAATTTACCAGTTACTTTCATTTGGTTCCATCAGTTTCCTCTTAGTGTACTGCTACGCCTCTCCATACAAGAATGTCATATTTTCCCTTTATGCTAATGTATACAGCATGAAGAAAATATGTTTTCCAAGTTACTTTCCGTACATAAATTACATATTTTCCATCACTTCTAATTTGGAACACAACGGTTTCTTTCTGGTTTTTAACATCATATAACCTACATATAAAATGTGAAGAATACCATATTTGCAACAATTTATAAGTAGTTATTGTTATAAAGAGGAATAATAGTAACAAATAATGCATTTTTCTTTTCCACATGTCAACGTGTAATCTGCATATACATTATATATTCTTAAAAAGGTCTTAATGATGTATCTGATTTTTCATTTATGGAGACACTTTGCTCATTGTTAAAAGGCTTCTCTCTCAGGATTCTTAATCATTTTTAAGTCACAGTTTAAGCTTGAGAAAATGACAAAAGTTATGCTCCATGTTCCTAGAAGACATATTATCTATATTCACATATAATATTGCACACCCTTTTAGAGTTAAAAAAAAAGAATCTGATTTAGAGGAATATAAACTTTTTGGATATTGATGGTAAAGAGCACCAGGATCCGAAAACATGACTTTTGGGATCAGTTAGATTTGGATTCAAGTCTTGACCCAGCACTTGGTTGGATGATCTTGGCCAAGTTACTTCGCAATTAGCTATTACTTAGCTTAAGTATACTCACATGTAAAATGGGGTTAGAGAAAAGATCAAATCAGATGAAAAAAAGTAAAGTATATGACCAGTGCAAATAATGTAGATAATCAATGTTTGCTTTAAATATCAGGGAAACAACTTCAATGGAATGGTTCTTAAAGGCATGAAAAGTTTACATTTACATTTTGCTTTTCATGTTCAAATCTGACTTGGATTAAGAATCTCACAGATGGGATACCTGGGTGGCTCAGTAGGTCATGATCTCAGGGTTCGTGGGTTCGAGCCCCACATCAGTCTCTGTGCTGACAGCTCAGAGCCTGGAGCCTGCTTTGGATCCTGTGTTTCCCCCTCTCTCTGCCCCTCCCTCACTTGAGTTCTCTCTCTCAAAAATAAATAAACATTAAAAAATTTTAAAAAAAGAATCTCACTGAAAGTTCATCTCAAGCTAAAACTTTTTAATTGCGGAGGTGATCAGAGGGAGTATCACTGCACTGGATGGGTACTGTTCAGGTAGAGCCCAGCTCTCATGGGGAGAGGGATTCTAGTCACCAGATACCACATGTGACAAGATACCATGTCAGGAGGTACAATAAATTATCGCTAGTGCTTCATGAACCCTATAGACTGGCATGTGTTTTCCAAGGTTGTCCCCAATATTAGTAATTCTCAAGGTAGCCAGGCAGAAAGGATGTTTAATATTGCCAGAAAAAGAGTACATACATGTATGTTTCACAAACAAGATAGAAAAACTGTGATATGATTTTATGAAATGACCTGAGTCACCCTCCTATGTTTCAATTACCAAAGAGAGCCTTGGCATACAATATTGTTTTCAAGATTTTTAAAATGTCTTACAAGGCTGCAAGGGTAACCCTGGTTACAAAGACAATTAGTTTTGGTTCATCCTGACATTTTTGGCCTCTTTCAATGGTGCTCTCCCAAAAAGCCCTGTAGTCTGAGACACAGCCTTACTAAAGAGAGTGAGGCTTTAATTTGAATTTCCTTGTCTCTCCTCTGATTTCAACCAACGAACAGGATCCTAAGGCAGTGTGCTGACCTCGGAACATAAGTCTAGACAGAACACTAAAAATTGCCTTTAAAAGGTGCCATGAACAGTATCCAAAATATCATCCCTTGAATAGGTTAGACAACTTCTTGTGCCAAAATCCTTCTATGTGTGGTTGCACCCAAAGCAGGTGCTTCTATGGAAAATATATCCAAGACTGTTCTGTCTCCGTTCACTTTGAGCAAAGCCAGTTTTTTTAATTTAAAAAGTACTTGCGTAGATGTCTCTGAGATGTTTTACTGACTTAGTAATCCAAGTAACTTCTGACAGAGGCTAAGGGAAGGTATCTCTCTCTCAGAATCTTTATCATAGAGCAAGAGCTTTTAAATGTTTTGGGAAAGTTCTGCCCTTCTGAAGTTGAATTTTGTTCATGACATGAAGGTTTTAAGGACATCTGCCTCCTTGCCAATTTTATTATTCCACTATTTTTTATTTAAATTACAGATCCTTTTTTGTCTCTTTCTCTTTGAGAGGCTGGCACCAGATCATCCTCTGAATAGAGCAGACATTCCAAAGGATGTCCTGCCAACAATAATGGAAAGCTGGATACAACTGAATGGTATAAAAAGGTACCTGAGATGCTTAGAAAACTGTTAAGTTTAATGCTGCACACCCAGAGCACATGCCAACTACTACAGCTGCTGATTATACATGAAGAATGTGAGTGTGTGTATGTGTGTGTGTGTGTATGCTTTTAAATTCATGGCCTCTTTTTAATTTCTTGCTCATGAATCTCTACACATATGTCTTTTAAAATGTCTTGTTTATAGGGTCAACCATTTCTGTTTAATGAGATGGGCCAAAAGAACTTTAATCACTCACAGACTCACAAGGAAAATGACAATGTGTCCCAAATAAAAGACTGAGCAGGAATTATTGCTAAAATATCTTAAATGTTCTCCAATAACATTTGCCAAACATAATTTATAATACTGACTGAAACTTTCTTCTCTTTAAGAGGTGTCCACTTGGGGCGCCTGGGTGGCTCAGTCAGTTACGCATCTGACTTGATTTCTGCTCAGATCATGATCTAGCAGTTCATGAGATCGAGCCCCATATCGGGCTCCGCACTGACAGCATGGAGAGCCTGATTGGAATTCTTTCTCTCCCTCTCTCTCTGTCCCTCCCCCGCCTGTGCTCGCTCTCTCTCCCTCTCTCTCTCCCTCAAAATAAACTTAAAAAAAGGAAAAGAAGTGTACACTCATTTGAAGGAAATAGTGTATCAACGCCTTTTGAACTCTCAAAAATGTGAAGCTGCCTTTTTTAAATTCTAAGAATATTATGTAGAAAATATTAAGGAACTATCTCCTTAATTTAAATAAATAGCACAATGAATTCATTGAACATCCAACCACCATAAATAACATTGAGAATACTAAAAGGCACATGGCTGAGAAGATAAAGCAAAACCCTACTTTCCCAGAAAATTTGTATTTCACAAGGAAAGACACAACCTTTCTGAAAGACTTGTTCTTTGCGCCTTCAAAAGTCATTTGATTGTTCATTAGCAAATGTGCCCTAAATTACAGAACTGTAGTAAAGAGTAACTTTAAAGTGTACTGAAAATGTAAACTGCTGAAGCCCTGAAGACAGACATATCTCATGTAATTTCATAAGAAAAGGAGGGTATATATGGACACACCTATGCAAAAACAATTAGTAAAGAAACAAGGACATAAACTGATATTACACTTAGATAAGCTTTCCTCCTTAAATGAAACTTTAAATAGGAACAAAGACCTTGATACTGGAGGACCTGCTATAGTGTAGCTGATTTAAAGCACCCGGGGTTTAAACGCTCACAATATATTATTTTCGGTAAGTACACTTCTGGAATGTTTCAGTTTGGATTAAGCATCCTGAAACATGGATTTAATTAAAGGAGCCCTTCTGATAATTATGGGACTGATTTTCAAAGGCGTGCTAGATGATTCAGATTCCTGGTAACATTCTGAACTGCATCATTTAAAGCCTGGTCTGGAAGAACTATGCTCTGAGAATTTACCATTTTCCAAAAACTAAAGAAATTTCTTGGCTGAACATTTAGAAGTCAAAAATTGGTACTTAGAGCATCTTTATGTTAAATATTATCAATTTTGAGCACTTTTAGGAGTCTCGTAGGAAAGCCTCAAAAGATATGGCTGGCATTTGATAAGATGAGGTAACATAAGATTGTCCAGAGTCAGCTAAGAATTCTGAGACCTCTTCCAAAATTCTGATCAGTGAAGAGACTTTGTGGATACTGAAATCACTAAAACATCTTAGCTCAAGAACAGGTAAAAACAGTGACCTCCAAAAGGAAATTTTATGTTCTACCCGGGAATGGGGAAAACAAGACACTGGGGTCTAGGAAGAAAATAAAACTTTATATTTACTTTTTAACTCATTATGAAAACTTGTATGTATACATTTATAACACACCTAACAGATTAGAACAGTAGCATATGAATATAATGCATAAGTAAATAACTATACATATGTTTGGACACATGATCAACAATGTCTTTCTTTTTTTTTAATTTTATTTTCTTAAATTTACATCCAAATTAGTTAGCATATAGTGCAACAATTATTTCAGGAGTAGATTCCTTAGTGCCCCTTACCCATTTAGCCCCCATCCCCCCTCCCACACCCCTCCAGTAACCCTCTTCAACAATGTCTTTCTAAATTGATATCCCAAATTCTGAGGCACTCCTCCCCCATTCTGGACCTCTCAGCATCTCACAATCTGGGCAGGAGGGTCAGTACCAGGTCTGTGCTGCCTGGTACTGCCTGACGGCAGGCTGGGGCAGTGAGCTGTTCTATACTGTTGGGAGACAGATCTGCTGGGCTGTGGACTCAGTTACTTCCTCAATAAATATTTACCAAGCACCTATGAGATCTAGGATAAAAAGTGAAGAGAGGAGACATAGTTCCAACTTTCACAGAGTTTACATTCTAATGACGAAAAAGAAGATAAAGAAGCAAGAAAATGAGGAAAACCTACCAAAAGGCAGTATTACAAAAGGAGTATTCCATCCTCCTGATGGAAGCATTACCTATGTGATACTCCTGCCAAAAATGCTGAACCAGACTCGAACCATGAGAACATAATTAAACACAGTGAAATGAAAAGGTATCTCAAATTTTCTCATAACATGAAAGACAAAAAGAAGCCGAGGAACTGTTCTAGATTGAAGATGATGAAAGAAATGTAATAATGTAATGTATGATTCTTCTAGGATCCTGGATTGAAGAAAGAACAGCTATAAACAACATTATTGGAACAAGTGAGTCATTTAAATAGGGACTAAAGATTAGACAGTAGCATTGGATCAGTGCTATTGCTCTTGACCGTGATAGTTTTGTTTTGATTATTTAGAAGAATGATTTTGTTCTTGGGAAATGTACATTGATGTATGTAAACCCAGGAGAATAATATAAGGCATTGGCTGACTATTCTTGTAGTTTTTCTATAAACTTGAAAATTCTCAAAATGAAATGTTATGAATAATAAACAGAACGTGTGTGTGTGTGTGTGTGTGTGGGTGGGTGGGTGTGTGTGTGTGGCAATATAAGGAATAATAGAGCAATGAGGGTGCACAGAGGTGGGAGTATCATTTTAAGCTGGTGATGAGAGAGACCTTAATATGTTGACATCTGAGCAAAGATGTAGCAGTAGAGACAACTGAAGAGGCAGACCACATAGCTATCTGAGAAGCAAGAGTTCCAAGCAGCACACCTGCCACACTTAAAAACAGAGAAGATTCTAATGGGACTGAAGCAGAGTGAATGAGAGGGATGATGGAAAGAGAGGAAGTTAGAGAAGTAACAGGGACTAAGATCACTTGCTGAGCCTTATAAGGCATGATGAGCCTGTGGGAATTTTATTCTAATTATGAAGAAAAACTGCTAGGGGTTTCTGAACTGAAATATAATGTAGTCAATTTTGATTCTACTGTAAATGGAATTGTTTTCTTATTTTTAGGATTGTTCATTGTCAGTATATCAAAATATGATTGATTTTTTGTGTATTTTCCTTGTACCTTGTAAAGTTACTGAATCCATTCACTACATCCAGCAGTTTTTTAGTGGTTTCCTTGGGATATTGTATGTATAAGATCATGTCATTTGTGAATAAAGAGAGTTTTATTTCTTCCTTTTCAACATGAATGACCTTTAGTTCTTTGTCTTGCCTAATTGCACGACCTCCTATATAATGCTGAAAAGAAGTAGTGCAAGTGGACATTCTTGTATTGTCCACAGTCTTGGAAAGCATTTCATTATCTGTAGGCTTTTAGTAAATTCTTTTTTTCAGGTTAAGGAAGTTTTCTTCTATTTCTTGTTTGCTGAGAATCTTTATCATGAGTAGTGGTTGGCTTTTGTCAGATGTTTTCTCTACATTTATCAAATTCTTTGTCCATTGTAATCTACTCTGAAAGGAACATTTTGATGGCTTTGGAGGAAGAGTGGATCAAAGGTAGAACAGAAAGATCTTTTAGAGAACAATTTTAATGGTCCATGCAAGGGACTGTGATGGTTTGGACTGTGGTGATAGCAGTGGAAGTCATGAGATTTTGAGGTAAATTTCAAATTTCGAAGTAGGTGGATTTTGAGTAAATTTCAAATATAGAGCTAATGGGATTTGCTAATAGATACGATATAGTATATGAACACAACAGACTTCAAGGAAGACTCTGGAGTTTGTTTTTGTTGTTTTCTTCTATTTTTGAGCAAGAAGGAGGA
This sequence comes from Acinonyx jubatus, assembly GCF_027475565.1. Taxonomy (NCBI): domain Eukaryota; kingdom Metazoa; phylum Chordata; class Mammalia; order Carnivora; family Felidae; genus Acinonyx; species Acinonyx jubatus. The sequence continues at coordinate 104,886,963 of NC_069380.1, read as the reverse complement.
TGGCATTTCTACTTATTAAAATGGAGGCATTTTCTTTTTAATATACTTTTATATTTTAGAGCAGTTTGAGATTCACAGCAGAGTTGAGAGGAAAGAACAGAGAATTCTCATATGTGCCCTCCCCCAACACATGCACAGCCTCTCCCCTTGTCAACATCCTCACCAGAATGGGGACATTTGTTACAATCGATGAACCAATACTGGTACCAAAATTAACCAAACTCCATGGTTTAAGTTAGGATGGACATTTAGTATTGTAGTTCTATGGGTTTTGCCAAATATATAGTGACATTTATCCACCATTATAGAATCATACAGAATACCTTCACTGCCCCCCAAATCCTCAGTTCTAGCTAGTCACCTATCCCACGTCCCTAATGCCTAGCAACTACTAATTTTTTACTGTCTCCATAATTATGCCTTTTCCACAATGTCATATGTTTGGATTAATACAGTATGTTGACTTTCAGATTGGCTTCTTTTACTTAGTAATATGTATTTAAGATTCCTCTGTGTCTTTGTGTCTTGGTAACTCATTTCTTTTCAGTACTAATATTCCATTGTTTATTTACATCACAGTTTATTTAATCACATCACCTACTGAAGGATATCTTGGTTGCTTCCTATTTTGGACAATTATAAATAAAGTTGTGACAGAGATCCACATGCAAGTATTTGTGTGGATATGAGTTTTCAACTCATTTGGGTAAATACCAAAGAGCATGATTACAGGATCCTATGGTAAAAGTATATTCACTTTTGTAAGAAACTGCCAAACTGTCCTCCAAAGTGCTTGTACCATTTTGCATTCCCACCAGCAATGAATGAGATTTTCTGTGGCTTCACATTCTTGCCAGCATTTGGTGTTGTCAGTGTTTTTATTTTAATCATTCTAATAGCTGTATAATAGAAATTACATTTTTATCTTCTGTAAACACAGACACACACACAAAGATTAAAAGTCAAGAATGAATAATCAAGTCATCAACTTCGGACTCAATGTGAAACTTCTCCATAGAGGAATTTGTGCTAAACATGAATCCCATCACATTTCATAAGATGGGAGCACTGTAAGATAGTCCCTGTTCATGACTACAAAGGATAGATACTGCCAGAGTTTCAGGTTTGACCAAAAGTACTATCTTTCTTTTTTATTTTTTCCAGGAGAGAGACCACATTTACTGCCTGCCCTGGACTGATGCCCAGAGTGGGCGGGCCATGAGGGGTTAAGGCCCTGTTCTGGAGAGTAAAGGTGCACTCAGTGGATGTGGGTCATGTCGCCAAGGAAGGGTGTCTTCCTGCAGCCAGTGCAGAGCTGGTCCATCCAGAGTGGTGCCTCTGGCTGCAAGGACTTGCAGTGTGGGCAGAAGGTGAAGTGCACATGGTAGTTGAGCAGACAGTTGGGGGAGGCCATGTAGAGGTCAGAAAAGGGCATGTGGCACCATGAGATGTAGGTGGGATTGTGGAGGGTGTGAACATGCTTCCAAACTGAGCGTCGAACGGGGCCTTGGTGATGCACCTTGGCTCCTGCAGCTCCTTCATCCAGGCAGCCAGAACCTACAGCGATTTGGCATACTGGTAGGTTAGCACGCTCTCCAGCAGCCCCGTGAGTGCTTGCTGCCATGTCAGTGAGTCCATGTATTGTACTGCTCCATGCTGATGACGTGAATCTCACGCTCTAACTTAGGAATGATGGCACCCACAGCATGAGGTCCACCAGGTCACTGTACAGGTAGTCTCTGAAGTAGAGCACACAGGGATCACCCCATTCTGTCAGGTGCAAGAAGTCATACATACGATGTGGTCCCAGTGCAGGGAACCCTTCTCATCAAGTTTTATGAAAGGTTTGCCCTAGTCAGTGAAGAAGCTGGGCTTGTCCGCCTGGACAATGACCATACTGAAGAGTTGGCGCCAGTCAGGACCCACCCTGTGCCACATCCCCTTGTTCATGAAGCTGAAAGGACTGTTAGTGGTGAGGAACAGCTGCTTCCTATGGGCCACCGGGCAGCTCAGGATAGCAAATGTCTCATCCCCTCTCAGAATGTACTTGTCCATATCCCACCCAATCCACTGGTACACGAGGCCCTTCACATCCATGGCTCGAATGGCACCCGTCACATCCTTGCAGAGGTGTGCTTGGTCAGTTACCTAGGAAGTGGTCCACCATGCAGGACAGAGTGCCATCTGTGGCAGGGAGATGTCCATGAACTTCTGGATGGAAAGACCCTTGCCACAGAAGCCATTCATCTGGTACAGTGGGATGTACTGGGTGTCCCCATATAGGTGGATCACCTCCTCCTCAGGCACAGGCTGGAGGCCCTTGGTGGCCATCCCTAGCACCATGTACTGGAAGGCATCAATCTTCTTCGGAAGCGTCTTCTGAATGTAGTGGAGGCCTTCGATGGCAAAGCTGGAGTCGTAGTCATATTTCCAGATCCTCTCTGGGTATGTGTAGTGTTAGTCAGGACATCACAGGTGGCACTGAAGATCTTAGAGTGCAACACATCTGTGTACTGGGCCAGCACGTAGTGGTATTCCAAGCCATGGACTTCAACATCAGGCAGGATGATCTCATTGTTGGCATAGATAGCTGCTGGGTTCAGAAGACAGCAGATCTCAGAGGGGGCAGTCATGCACCAGTCTCCACATGTCCTGGTAATGAGCTAGGTAGAGCTCAGGGCCCTCAGGCTATGGATGCTGGGACCCAGGGGCCACGGCCAAGGCAGGAGGATGAGGTGAAGGTGGCTCACGGCCTATCCCCAGCAACCCCTGCACAGCAGCCAGCACTAAGTGGCCTCCCACAGCCCCATAACCCCATGCCTGCCACACACCACGCTGTTGCCCACGCAGTCCTCCCAACAGTACTATTTTCTATAAGCACAAATGATTTACATGGTCTGAGTAAATTTACATTGGAGTGCCACTGTGCATATGTTATTCATTTTATTTTTTTAAGTTTATTTATTTATTTTGAGAGAGCACAAGCAGAGAGGGGCAGAGACAGAGGGAGGGAGAAAGAATTCCAAGCAGGCTCTGCACTGTCAGCACAGAACCTGATGTGGGGCTCAAACTCATAAACCACGAGATCATGACCCCAGCCCAAGCTGGACACTTAAGGGACTGACTCATCCAGGTGCCCCAGGGCATATATTCTTTAAATGAGCTCCTTATAATTTTAGGGTTCTAACAGAACATCTTGTAAATGCATGACATCATCTTGATAGAGATATGCGACCTTTTCTTATAAGACGTTGAAAAGCATTTTTCTTGAATTGTAAACTCAAAAAAGAACTTTAAAGTTTTCTTAGAACAAATCTATCATTTTCCACCACAGGCAGCTGAGGCCCAGAAAATTTAACTTGCCCAACCGTGTTTGGGATCATCTGCAGTGGGGCACCTCAAGAACTACGTCACACCCTTTCCATTCTACCATTGTGCCCCTTGATATTAACCGTCAGTAGTATCCTTACTAATTCTACTTGCTTTTCTTTCCTGAGCAATTACAACTTACCTACAGTTTTTTTATCCTGTTGCATAAAAGCCCTATTTCCGTTTGAAATGTTCAATCTACTTACAATGAAAACTGATGACAGTGAAGATAATTCTAAAGTCATGGCTCTTCAAGGAATATTTTCACAAATTTTAGATTAGTTTTCCTTAAATAAATTTCAAAGCCTGTAATGTGGATATCTGAATGGTTTGAGATTTGCCCATCCCTCTTTTTCTGTCATCCCCTTTTCTGTGTGTGTGTGTGTGTGTGTGTGTGTGTGTGTGTTTGAATGTTTAGTTATTTTTGAGAGAGAGAGAGAGAGAGAGAGAGAGAGAGAGAGGGAGAGAGAGAGGCAGAATCCAAAGCAGGCTCCAGACTCTGAGCTCTCAGCAGAGTCTGTTGCAGGGCTCGAACCCATGAATGGCAAGATCATGACCTGAGCCAAGTTGGAGGCCCCATCCCCTTTTCTTAAATTCTGTAAACCTTCCCTCCCCTCCCCTCCCCTCCATTCCCCTCCCCTCCCTTCTCCTCCCCTCCCCTCCCTTTGTTTCCCTCCCCTCCCTTCCCTTCTCTTCCCTCCCCTCCATTCCCTTCCTTTCCTTTCCCTCCCCTCCCCTCCCCTCCCCTTCCCTCTCTCCCCTTCCTTTCCCTTCCCTTCCCTTCCCTTCCCTTCCCTTCCCTTCCCTTCCCTTCCCTTTCCTTCCCTTCCCTTCCCTTGAGTGACCCTGGTTGCCTTTCTTTGCTTTTCTTGTGCTTTTGGGTCCTTTCCTCCCTAGCAGACTCTCCTTTAAGTTAATGAAGACTAATAGTCTGATGGTCACTTCAACATTCATCTTTTATGTTACCATTCCTATGTAGACTCATATACTTCATTTTCTGCAAATCCTGAGATTCTAATTTATATAGAGATAACAGTGCACATTATGTTCTTCCCTAGCAATTAAAAAGAAAAGGTTACTTTCAAGCCTGTTATAAAATAATAACATACTGTATCAGCAAAAAGAGCAGAAACAGTTTTTTTCCTCATTTCCTGAATTAAGGAAAATAGCATATGAACAGACAGCAGAAACATACGGTGATATGAAATCTATTTGAGCAACTAATGTGCTAAAATATAAGGTTGATGAAGTATTGGGATTTATCACTAGGAAAATATAGAAGCAACTGCCACAGTTATCCCCTGGGAAATTAAAAAATAATAAATAAATAAGGAGCCAGTAAGTAACTGTGAATGAGAAGATACAGATGTTTCATGAAAATAAAACACTGTCTTAATGTTGCTTTGATGGTACTTAAATATAATAAGTCTACACAATGACAGATTATCCCAAGACACTACTGGAAAAGAGGTTATCATTATGAGATATTTATAACAGCTAGGTTCTGCTTCAATGTCTAATTGAAATATCAGACATGATATATGCTTAGCAGATATATTCATACTACAATCATACTAAAAATGAAACTCAAACATAAGAAAAAGTATGATGCTACTAGAAGTGAGGAAGGACAGTTTTATGAAGATATGAAAGAAACTTGGATTAGAAATGGAAAATAAACCAGTTACCTTAGATATTAGTGGTTGATGTATTTAATTTAGTTTTATTTTATTCATTTAGTTTATTTCAACTACCTATTTAGACTATCTTTTTTTATATAACATTTAAGGAGTTCAATATTTGAACTCTGGAGAAAGTAACATGACAATTAAATTTTGAAAATGGGGGGCACCTGGGTGGCTCAGTCTAACTCTTGATTTCAGCTCAGATCACGATCCAAGGTCAAGGGATAGAGCCCAGGGTTGGGCTCCATGCTGAGCATGGAGCCTGCTTAGGATTCTCTCTCTCTCTCCCTCTGCCTCTCGCTCCTGCTCATGTGCTCTTTCTCTGTCTCTGTAAAATGAAAAAAATATTTTTTTGAACATGCAGACACTATAAATTTGTTCCTGTGATAGACTTAAAAGTATTTATAACTCTTCTAAACAGTTTAATGTATTTGATCATTGAAAGCCATCATTTAATGTTGCATTATATAGAGTTGTATTGGACAAACACAACTCCTTCTTCTTTTTAAATTGTTTTAAATGTTTATTTCTTTTTGAGAGAGAGAGGGAGACAGAACGCAAGCAGGGGAGGGCAGAGATAGAAGGAGACACAGAATCTGAAGCCGGCTCCAGGCTCTGAGCTGTCAGCACAGAGCCCGATGTGGGGCTCGAACTCAGGAATTATGAGATCATGACCTAAGCCAAAGTCGTACGCTTAAGTGATTGAGCCACCCAGGCACCCCAAACACAACTCATTCTTGAAATGTAATAATAAAACATTATTTTGTCTTCCAATGTCTTTTATTTTTATTTGATGGGACAATATTTTTCCTGTTCTTGGAAGTAACAATTTTGATACTGACATTAAAATGTCCAGAACCATGTAACAGGTAAAACTTTGAATTTATTTTAAAATTAAGCCATCTCCTACCCCTCCTGTTACCCTTCCTGAGCTCACAGCAATATGACATTATCTTCAACTCCTCTATGTAAAGATCTGCTTATCCCTTAGTGTTGGCAGCCCTCATCCCAGACTTTCCTTGTGTTGACCTTCATCATCACACCTGTAACATGTATACATTCCCTAACCCCAATAAAAATCTGAATGTGCAGACTTCAAATGAGGCCACTCTTTTCTTGCTAATTGCCAGCATGTTGCCTGGCATCGCTCATTCTAGAGATTTTAGATGAGACTAAGACCTCACTCTTAAACTGGTCTTATGAAAACCTCCTGTCTACATGTAAGACTAAAGGGTAATGCAATTATTGGTACTTACCAGGGTTTCAAGCCCATTATGTCTATGGTGCAAGCCATCATCACATCCAGGTTAGTTCATGTGTCTGGTCCAGCCAGTGTAAATGACTTGGACAGTGTGCCAAAAGTAGTTCATATGTTCAGACCATCAGTCTCTCTGGAATGGTCACTGTTGAAGAGTTGGTTCAGATAATAGCCATATATTTATCTTTCCTCTATCTTTTTATAGAGCTGAAAAAAGCTCTATCTTCTAGCTGTGAATGACTAAAGATGGCTATGACTGAGGAGGAGGGGTAAGTGGGGCTTTCACTGGCTCTTACCAAGATTTCGGTCTCTGCTGCGTCCTGACCTAGCCCCTAGGTCCCTTAATGGGGTTGACTCCAGTCCCACTGGAGAGAGACTCCATTACCCATGAGCCTCAATCCCTACTTTATTCACTCTAGGCTCTACCATGCACCCTCCCCAAGCAAGATACTCCAGAGATGGGGCACAGGACTAACCATACGCAGTACTTGCTACCACTCTCTGTGTCACCTTGGGAAGTTCACTTTAGCCTTTAAACTTCAGTTTCTTCATCTCTAAAGTTACAACAATAATAATACCTACCTAATAGGGTTCTTCTGAGGATTAAAGTGAGCCTCATTCATGTAGGAGCACTAAATCAACAATCAATATATTCAGTTGACAGTAGAGATTTTGTTGACTAGAGGGATCACATGAATATGGCTTGTAACCAAACACCCATACCTAATATATCTATCATCTAAGCGCAAAATAACATATATATGTATATACATATGTGTGTGTGTAAATATACATATGAATATACGTTTTATACACTAAGTATTTAATTTACATCACTATGTCCTTGGAAATATTTTGCTGCAAAGTCCAGCTACATCCTGCAGAGAACAAATAGGTCCTGAGACTACATGGAGATGAATATGAGAACAGGGAGAGTAGTTTTCCAGATATCCTTGCTAAGGCCCCAGGCACGAGTGAAGGCAATTTGGCTCCCCCAGTCCAACCTGGTCATCAGCTGAATATCACTGAGCGAAACCAGTCAACATCATGTGGAGACACAGAAGAGCCCAGCTGAGCCCTGTCTGAATTTCTGACACACAAAATCATAATACAGTTAAAAGGTTGTTGTTTTAAGCTGCTAAATTTTGGCATAGTTCTTTACACAGGTAACTGAAAACTATCTTTATTTAGGCTAGGCTTTATTCAGGAGATAGCCATGTTATAATTAAGCTTATATTTAGGTTATCAAGTGTCATCATGAGCTTAAGATGTATTTCTCTCTGGGAACAGGAAAGCCTGAATCTAGGCACATTTGCTTGAAAAAATGAGAAGAATCCTGGAAAATATATAATCCTAAAGAGAAACTAGAGTCTTGCAGATCATCACAACCCACATTAGTGACTAGACCGCATAGACTTCTGTAAAAATTGCTTGGCATCTATATTTTTACCAGCCTCATCTGAATTACTGTCCTAATCCTTATGTATATATGTATACGGAGATGGGTTTGCCATGGGCTGGGTGTGAGTTGAAGAGAGGACAAGTACTACAGTCCAAGCCCGAAGGAGTTATTTCACTTATATTTCTGTAAGATATTGAATGCAAGCATTTCATGCAGACACTCTGCAAACAGCAGAGCTATGATACCCTAAAAGCCTCAGCACATCAGAGGAACAGTGCCTAGCAGGGAATCACTGGGTTCAAGAGAAGCAGCGATACTGCCAGGCACGACAGAACTTGACACAGCCGTGGTAGCACCCACTATGTGAATGGTGTGTGGCTTGGAAGAGTCTGGCAGAAGTGGTCAGGAATCGAACAGGTGACCCATGTGGTCATCAGAGGAGAGCAGGTGGAACAATGTCCCAGGCACACTCTGAGCAGTGGAGGAAAAAGTGTCAGGGAGCTCGGACCCTGTGGGTAGAGTGAGCATCATCAAAACGTGAGTCTGCATTCTCTTAACCCAGCTCCTCCAAGCCAGCTCTCTGGACTCATTACCTTTCCACATTCCCCCTGTAAAGCAATATGCATAATGCCCATGGCATGCTGAACGCTCACTGCTACAAAGCCAATCTCTGCTATTACCACATGGGTGGTTACCAAGAGTCAATCAGTCTACTATAAAATCTATCCTATCTATGGCTGCCAAAGCAAGTTTTTGATGAATATTATGTAAACCAATGAGAACTGAATGCAAAAATCATTGTTTTCAGAAAACTAAATAATTTTTTCAATAAAGACAGGTCACTATAAAAAGATACTGTCAATTTAGTTTTAAATGACAGAATTGTACAAGGCTGAAACAAAAACACAGAAAGATTATGCACTCAGATTCCTTCACAATTCTCTTTAAGTTCTTGCTCCTCTTTCAAAAAACCAAACCTGGTTTTTAAATATTTAATATTTAATGTTCTGGAAGAGGTGGAAAATGTGCTGACACCTTTAAAGAAAACCCAAACAGGGGCACCTGAGTGGCTGAGTCGGGTGAGTGTCTGACTTGGGCTCAGGCCATGATCTCATGGCTTGTGAGTTCAAGCCCCACGTCAGACTCTGTGCTGACAGCTCAGAACCTGGAGCCTGCTTCAGATTCTGTGTCTCCCTCTCTCTTTCTGTTCCTGCCCCACTTGCACTCTGTCTCTATCTCTCTTAAAAATAAACAAACATTAAAAAAAATTAAAAAAAAAACAAAAAACAAAAAACCTTCACCTTTCATACCCTGCTCTGGATGCCCCTGAAAACAAAACAGCATTTTATAGCCGTTACATCTCCTTTTGTGAATCACAGGCAGAGGATGGATTTAGGCGAATATTCCTATGCACATAATTTACTATATAATAATATTTGTTACCACTATCAATTTAACTTCTTTTGCTGAGTTTCTCCTTTTCTTAAGCAATTCTTGATACTGATTTTGACCTACTATATGTTTTCTATATTTTTTAATTTTCACTGGCTTTTAAGAGATAAGAATGTTTTTACTTGTCTTATGTTCACCAGCTTTCACAATCTTATTTGGAAAAAGAAGACTGAACTGCCAATAGTTATATATAAACCTAATTTCTTTGATTTTGATATGAATTTACTAAGAAAATAAAATTCAAGGTCTCGAAACTTCCTATCAGAGATTCTAACCTTTGTTCTAAGTTGTATTAGCTAGGGTAGTAAAGTAGCTTGTAGGAAATAAACCCTCAAATCTCAGTCTTGCGCACCATATAGTTCATCTCTTACGTACAGGGTCCAATTGTGAATTTCTGGTCAGCACCATTCAGGAATCAGGCTTTTCCCATTGTTCCTTAAGGCATGGAAATCTCCTCCTGGATTTTCTGCATGTACTCAGGAAAGCAGTGCAATGAATATGTATTAGACAGAATTCAGTTGTCTAGTGACATCAAACTGCAAGGAATACTGACACATGTCATCTAGCTGTTTGTCTTGGATGAAGAAGCAAGGCTGAGCGAGCATATGGCAGCTTCTACAGCAAAAGCCCTGCACTGCCTATGTTTCCAACACATAACAACAAACTTATCCCGTCTCCTAAAATGGTACTGAGGAGGAAAAAGAAAGATGTTCTCTGTTTTAACTTTTATTGCCCTTCTTAATGTAAAGACTTAAGACAAATCTTACCTGTAATGTGTTATAATATATTCTGAATTATTGATATCAATAACCAAGTTATTTCATTGCTATAATGTCCACTGAAACTTGCCTTCCACGGTGTTACACATATAGTTATGGAACACAGATATTACTTCTATAGGAATTAAAAGAAATACTAACAATAGCTTTCAGAGAAATAATCCCTGAGCAAAGCTAATTTTTTTAATGTTTATTTATTTTTGAGAGAGAGAGAGAGAGAGAGAGAGAGAGAGGGGGGGGGGAGGGGCAGAGAGAGAGGGAGACACAGAATCTGAAACAGGCTCCAGGCTCTGAACTGTCAGCACAGAACCCAACTCGGGGCTCGAACTCATGAGGCATGAGATCATGACCTGAGCTGAAGTCAGATGCTTAACCAACTGAGCCACCCAGGCTCCCCTAAAGCTAATTTTAATACAAAGTTCATTGTCCTTACTGATTTTGATTGAATAAATGTAGTTGGTTGATTGACTTCTTTGATTTATTTAAACTAATGAGAAATAAAAAAGGGTTTTTATTACACAAAGATAATTACAGATTATGGAAACACAATCTATATTCATTTTAGATTCTGAAAGACTGTATGAAAACCAAATGTGATATGAAAATAACAGAAAAATAATTTAAAATCTGGAAAATATACTTCATAGAGGTTTATATCCCAAGGAAAACCAAGCTAGAATTACATAAGTTAGAGCTCTAAAAACATTCTTTTTTAATGTACAATTTAGAAATGAAATAATCAAATCCAATTTAGATGAAATATTCAAAATGATTAATTTAAGATGTTTCACCAAAAAAATTCTTTAAATGTCCCAAGGGAACACAATGTTTTAAACTACAATCCAGAAAAACTTTAAACTATGAAAGAAAATAACTCCACTGTATATTTCTAATATTTTAGTTAATATCCATGATAAGACATTCTAGATCAAATAGCTTTAGTGGACTCTCTTTATGGAATGCTCCTGCTACAGATCCTTCAGGAGAAAGATAATCTGCTTGTCTGTCTTCTTTGAATGACCTCCTTGGCTGCCTTTAAAATACCATTTTCCAGTCAGCAGCACTTAATTCTCCTCATCCATTTATTCATCCTAGCCCAGGCCAAGAATATTCTGGCATACTTCAGAACTAGAGGGTTGGATGGGTGGTGCCTGATAGTTTGTTCTTTGGAACAGTTATGATCACTGATGGAATAATAATTCATCTGACCAGAAAGGCCAAAGAAAAAATTGGAGAGGCCTGGGAAGCAGAACTGAGTTCAAGCAAAACACTGTAGTAGGTGAGATTTATTTTCAGCATTTTTGATCGCTTTCCTTTCACTAATTTCCCCTCTTTAAGTTCCTCACTGTGAGGCTCAGCTTGAATGTAACCTCAGACAGTGCATTACAATCTGAACTTTTTCTCTGTTCTTTTATCTTGGGCATCATTTCACCCAGGCCTCCTCAATATCCTAGATGATGTTTACTGGCATAATTGATTAATCTTTGGTAATACCTGACTGCACATCAGTGCAGCGTGGTGTTACTCTATCCACAATCATTAGTATTTTAACACAGACCTACAGACATGAACATTTGAATTTCTCTTAGAGGCTGATACAGAATTCTGAAGATGTGTACACAAAGACCAGTCCCCAGCCTTCAAATCTGATCTGTATCTGTACTACAGTTACGGCCTTCTCCTTTGACAATGGGCCATTATTTTTCTTTCTTTCCTAATGTGCAATGGGATAATGGGTGTGTGTGAAGGGAGCAATCTCCTAGTAGGTATTCATATAATTCATGCTATAAGAAGGCTGATTATTTTGTTACTTTAGATTACAATTATTTTCTTTTTTTAATAATTTTTTTAAATGTTTATTCATTTTTCAGAGAGAGAAAGACAGAGTATGAGTGGGGCAGGGGTAGAGAGAGACATGAAGACACAGAATCTGAAGCAGGCTCCAGGCTCTGAGCTGTCAGCACAGAGCCCAACGTGGGGCTTGACCCCACAAACCATGAAATCATGACAAGAGCTGAAGTCAGATGCCTAACTGACTGCACCACCCAGGCGTCCCACAATTATCTTCTGAACATGATGGTCACAATTTCAAACGCCCACAGGAGCTCGGTGGGTAAAACAAATGTGTGAATTTGGCAGTACATATTTCTACTTAGGAGTATTTAATCAATAAAATATCTTAGACAGAGAACACATGAGTGGGGGAGATGTAAAGAGGGAGAGAGAGAGAATCTTACGCAGTTTCCATGCTCTGCACAGAGCCAGATGTGAGATTTGATCCCATGATTCTGGGATCATGACCTGAGCCCAAATCAAGAGTCTGATGCTCAACCAATTGAGCCACCCAGGCACCCTCTACCTATGAGTATTTAAGTTAAACTGTCATAATTATCATGCTGGCTAAATTAAACATGCTTGCATCCTCTGCTTTAAGGTTCTTAACAACAAAACCACACCTCTGTGTTAAGGAACAGGAGGCTAGACATCACTAATAAGAATGAAAATCTCATCAGAGGCAGAAGGTACTCTATTACTCTATTACTCTGAGTCTTGATGATGGAAGAAAGGTCAAGCTATCTAATCTATAATTAAGAGCAGAAAGCTAATGTCTGAAGAGCAATATCCCATGTTTAAAAAAAATATGTCCATTTGTAAAGTAAATAGATGATAAGCTTCTGGGATTTAAAATTCTCTTCCTTATTATTTAATCTATTTTCAACCATTACACAATTAAAAAATGGTGCTCTTTTAATCAGAAAAGGAAACAATGAAATCTTTGTTCATTAAGATTAATTTGTTTAGAAGACAATGTTTATACTAACATGTTGATAGAACCATGCCCAAGTGGCGGGCATCAGGATAGCAGGCCATCACAGGGACCTGGGCCTGGATATCCTAAAAACCATAGGTGCTCACAATAGTCTCCAGACAGGATGCAAAGTGGAGCACTCTAGTGAACAACTCCCAGCTGTGGGCTTTGCATGACCGCACGGCTCTACTGCTTACACTTCTGTGTATTTGTCATTTTTTCCCCTGGTCATTTTGGGAATCCAGCCTGTATAAACTATGTTAATGGAACCAAGAGAAAGAGATATGGTCCATATTTGAAAAGAAGGGTAGAACGAGACAAACTCCTGGAAATCCAGCTTGCTGGTGACAGCTACTGAAGGCCTCTGGGAAGATAAAGTCCGCAAGGCCCCTGACCCTGGTATTTGTCCCAAAGTCATGCTTTGATTTACATTTTTCTTGAAGGGGAAGACAGTATTCTCTAAACCTGGAATGAAATGAGTCAAGCAATGCCCTCTAAGCCCCCCCTTTGTTTTTCACTGCTCTTAGACATTCTTTTAGGATAGAAATGTGAAACTGAGGCATAAAGCTTCACACACCTTCATAGATGACGTAACTTCGCCTCAAAGAGGGGGGAAAAAAAACTACATAATTACTTTATGGGAGAGCCAAAGAGATTTTCTTTGGTGCCTTGACGACCGTTTTTGTCCATGCTCACAACTAAGCAAACAAGAGGGGAGGGAGAAGTAACTTGGTTTTTTCAGATGGTTGATTGTACTTATTCTTATCTTAGCCAGAGTTGGAGACCTAGAGCGACAGGAGCCTGATGTTTCCTAACTGCTCCCCAATCAATATATACACGTCTTGGTCTGGTATTTAAAGCCATCCACAGTTGCCCTTGTATTAATTTTCTATTAATGCATCACCACAAGTTACCACAACTTTAGCAGATTGAAACAACACCTATTCATTATCTCACAGTCCTGTAGGCCAGAAATCCCAGAATGCTCAGATAGGGACTGCTTGCCAGAGCAACCTCTGGGTCTCACAAGATCAAAGTGAAGGTGTCAGCCCACCCATCACTTATCTGGAGGCTTTTGGAGAAAATCCCCCTCCCAGGAGCCTTCAGACTGTTGGCAGAATTCAGTCTCATGCAGTTGTATAATTAAGGTCCTGTTTCCTTGAACCAGAGTTTCTAGAGGCTGCCCACATTCCTGGGCTGGTAGCCTCTCCTACTTCAAAGCCAGCAATGATGCACTGGATCCTTCTTGTGTTTTGAAGGTGACTTCTGCTTTCACCAACCTGGGAAGGAGCTCTGCTTTTAAAGGCTCATATGCTCACACTGGATCCACCAGGATAATCCAGGATAATCTCTTTAAGATTATCAACACTTTAAGATTATCACTTTAACAACATCAGAAAGACTCTTTTTTCCATGTAAAGTAATTTATTCATAATTGTTCTATCTCATCACATTCGTAGGTTCCAAGAATTAGAAAATGGAATCTTGAGGTGGGAGTGGGGGGAAGGAGGAGGTTTTAAGAATTCTGCTTACCGAAGATCCTAAACAACAATATTCCAAGTGGAATCAAGACAATTCACTTCCTCAAACCACACCTATAGTGTCCTGTTTATCTTTTCTTACCTAGTTTCCTCTTTGTAGGATGTATCTCTCTGTTTACATTCCACTGCCTGACCCCACCTACCTAGGTCCTGCTGTAGCTTCAAGGTCAACTTCAAAGGGCTCTTCCAACAAAAATTCCCCCTAGTGTGATCAGGCCCGTTACCATCCACACAGTTTAATGTATACTTCTCTTTTGATCCTAATTACATTATGCATTTCATTTTGTTCATCTTTATACTTATTTAGTCCTTGATAATGTATTGATGCAAATGCATGGAAAGCTTTGAAGGTGTCTTCCTCACCTCTGAGTACCTCTACCATTCAGTTCCTTATTACAGTTGAATTGTCACATATTCAATATGGTATTTTCTCAAAAGAAAGATGTCATTCTTTTCCCAAAGGGACCAAAGGCTTGAACCTGTATGTAGGATACTCCTGACCTGCTCTGTGTGTGCTATCATGTGTATTCTCTGCCAGAACAGCACTCACCACACTATAGTGGTAGTATTTCATCACATCAGTACCTCTAACACAAAATATCTCAAGGACAGGGCGTCAGCTTCAGTCATTTATTTTCTCATTTGGCACAGGTGGAGTTAACTATTAGGCCTTGTGCCACGTACAGCGATACCACTGTGAACAAAAGAGACCTCATGGAACATACAGTCTAATGGGAAAGGCAGACATTAGGGAAACAATCAAAGAAATAAATATATACTTACAAGGTTCAGGAAGGAATCTGATGGAAGAATGAGAGAAGCTATTATAAAGAATACCAAGGAACCTTACTGAAGGGGAAGGGCAAGTGGTACTTCCTTGAAAAGTGACATTTAATCTGAAACTTGAAAGAAAAACAGGAACTTTTCAGGAAAGAACATTGATAAGAATGGTCCAGGCAATGGTAGTGTAAGTAGGGGAGATGATGTGAAACGAAGCTAGAGAAGTAAAAAGTCAGGTCATTGAGAGCCTCATATGAGTTGAGGATTTAGATTCTCATTTAAGTGCTATTACAGTTACTGAAATTAAAGTTTTAAGTGAAGAAGCGAGATGGCTAGACTGAGTGTTTCAAAAGAACATGAGCGGTAGTGTGGTGATGAGTTGGAAGAACCACCCAGCAAAGAAGAGAGAGCAACAGAGGGGCCACAACAACCACCCACGGACTGGCCATCTTCAAGTATCCATGACATATGGACCTTTTGATCAAATACTACTAGACTCCTGGGCTTCTATGGGTAGAGAGACTCCTACCTCAAATACTCACTCCATGTTGGTTGTAAAGACGTTAAAAATGCTATGCAATAACATTTTTATGGAAGCTTAAAATATGTGTCAGTCAGGGGGCGCCTGGGTGGCGCAGTCGGTTAAACGTCTGACTTCAGCCAGGTCACAATCTCGCAGTCCGTCAGTTCGAGCCCCGCGTCAGGCTCTGGGCTGATGGCTTGGAGCCTGGAGCCTGTTTCCGATTCTGTGTCTCCCTCTCTCTCTGCTCCTCCCCCGTTCATGCTCTGTCTCTCTCTGTCCCAAAAATAAATAAAAAAACGTTGAAAAAAAAATTTAAAAAAAAATATGTGTCAGTCAGTACAAATCATTGGACTTGTAATGTTTATGTGGCTCAATTAAATTCCATGTGCAAAATACCTAACACATCAACTGGCCTATGGTAAGTAATCAAAAAATATTAAGTCCCTTGTGCCTCTTCTTTATGTGGTCCACACCACAACATGACATATTGGTGCCACTTGATTTAAACTACTATTTCCTCATCAGACACCAACGTAGTCTATATTCAAATGGTCTGTTTTAAGAATCCCATTACCAAATAAAATTTACAAAGTCCATCAAAGTTATATTATTCATCTATACACCTGAGTGAATTACTTACATTAATAAAGAAGACCATACAATCATTACCAATATGATTCTTAAAAAGGGCAAAAGCCCTATCGAGCATTCCTCTGAGCTGGCTACAAACTCCACCGCACTGAATTCAGAGTCAGTAAGACAGAAGTGATAAATGAGTTAGCATGACCCAATATCAATAAATACTCCGTCCACATGGGTTTTATCCAAGGCAGTTCAAAAATTTTGAGGAGGAAAAAATAGGCCAGTGGCAGAGGTCCTGGAAAACTAGAATATTTTGGAAAAGTTTTGAAAGACCTATAATCAGAGTAACATCCAAAGAGAATAAAGTAGGTGAAATTAGAAAGAATGAACTACAAATTGTGAAGAAAATCAGTGTAATTGGCACGCTAAGTAAATTCTTGTTGAAAGAAGAGTGTAGCAATTTTCCTCATGATTACACATGTGAAGTATTAGAGATTTCAGTTGGTTTACAAATTGATGCAGTTATTGACTAAGCATGGACTATGGATCAGTTCTTCTGATATTCCAGAAATCTTTCACTTAATTCCTCTTCCAAACTGACTCTCTTTCCTCCTCCACCTTGCTCACTACCTAGCATGGATTACGTCAATAGGCTCCCAAGTCCTCTGGCTTCCAGTTTGGTTTGGCCGGCAGGAAGCTGAGAGCGAGAGGGAATGCAGGACAGAGTATCTGTTTTCCTGATTCCCAGCCTGTTAATTTGCCCTGGCAGCCTGTGTCACTTGACAGAAGGTCACTTTGCCACTGCAGGTGGCTGCTATATGAGACATTCTCTTTTTTAGAGTTTTAGTAATATCTTCTTCCCATTGTCCATTCAGCTCTATGGGTGATGAAACCTTGCTTCCACTAACTCCAGGTTTCTGTGCTGTGTCTTGTGTCTCCCTCCACCCCACCACCACACACACACCTTTGTAATTAGTCCCTTGTATAAATAAACTCTCCTCAAGTTAGGCTAATTTGGATGTGATATCTTTTCCGTTTGAGATCTTTCCTGATATCTATAATTCCTGACAAACTCTATTTGCACTAGACCTGTGTTTCCAAACTTCAGTTATTCACGTAAGGACTCTGGGGCCAGAGAATTCTGAGCAACTGATCTTTGTTTTCATGCCATAGTACTGAGTTCAGAAACATCTTTGAACCAGATTTGGCCAGCCTGGGGTGGGGAGAAGGTGATAAATGGGGGCTGTGTTCCTGGCCTGAGTGTTCTGTGCTAACATGTGTTCTGTAGTCATACTATATATTCTACAGCACTGACAGTGATGAGGTGCACCTGGCATCTCAGGATGAGGGGGAATCCAGCCCAGACCCACACTAGCCTACCTATAAGTGGCTAGAGTCATCCATATTTAAGGCAGACCTGGAAGGCTGCCAAGCTTCTAGGCGCTCTGGTGTCACCTTCAATGACACATGTTATCACCCAAAACTGTATGACCCCTGGATGAAGACTGTGAGGTCTAGAAAGAAGCTTGTATAATTATGAGACCTAAGAAATGTGGCTTATCTTTCTGCTCCTATATGTGATTGTTCTGGCTTCATTCTCTATATCCTTTGACTTTGTAAACTTTGTCCGGCATACCTCAGTGGTCTCTGAGTCTTCTCTCACCTTCACTGCAACCCTACTCTTGAGATGTGTCGATACAGAAGTCATGTGATAACTGTATTCATGATTTATGCCTGATCTACCTACCACTTCTCAATCTATTTTAAATCCACTCCTTATTTTAAAAAATATTACAATATTTTATCAGGTAAAATATAGTAAAATCACAAACGTGATATGCTAGTTGTGTGATTTCTTATACACATTAAGATAAATACCCAACACTGTTCAGATTCTGCTGACATAGGTTGCTTAAGTACTGGGATCACCCCTTCACTGAAATCAACTTAAAGTCTTAGCTTAAAAAAAAAAAGATTTTTAAATCTTCATAAAAGCACAGATGAGCTGGCAGAAGAGTGAACGATTCCCAGATGCTGCCCAAACCTGGGTTTTTGTGGCCTTATGATAGGCAGAAATAAGAGATAAGCTTCAAAGCCTAGGCAAAAAGGGGAATCTAAGAGGAGAGTTCCACTGCTTATAATACTTGCTCTCTCAAGTTGTAAACCACTCAGAAGTGAATAGAAACAAACTCTCTACTTAGACCTGAGAAATGGGGGTGGGGAGTTATCGTTGAAATTACGGGACTAGAAGGTAGCCTTCTTCCATTTGCACCCATTTTATCAAGGCAGACCAAAATTACCCAATTCATAAATATGACTCAGAGTGATCCAGGAAGTGTCATGTTCCTACTTGCTTAGCCGAAGCAAACACAGCCCTATCTGGAGGAGTCACTGGGATCAAGCCCTCAAAATACACTGACAATAAAAATGAGCAAATTCATAGGAAAAATAACTAATTACACAAAGAAACAAAGCTCCCCGAGGAAGAAGAATAAGCAAAGACAACCAACAGAAGGGTCAGAAATACAGGAATTTCAGAAACTAAAAATATCAGGACACAGATTCTGAAAACATTATATACATCATGCTTGAAGCAATAAAAGACATTAATGAAAATGCAGGTATCAAGAAACTATAAAAAATAACCAAGCAGATTTTTAAGAATCAAATAAGACTTCTAGAAATGAAAATTGTAATAATTAAACTTATAAATATAAGTGTTTAATATCAGTTTACACCTATGTCAAAAGATAATTCGTTAAATGGAAGATAGATCTGGCTAACCAGAATGTATCATAAAGGGGCCAAAGAGAAAATACAAAAGACAAAATAAGAGACAATGAAGATACAGTAAGAAGTCTGACATATGTTAAGACACAGTTTCATATGGAAAAAAAAGACAATTGGCCAGTAAAATTTGAAGATAATAATATTTGAGATGTATCAGAACTGATGAAAGACATCAACGCTCTCATTCAAAATACCTAGGTGGCACCTCAATAGTTTAGTCAGTTAAGCGTTCGACTTCAGCTCAGGTCATGATCTTGCAGTTTTTGAGTTTGAGCCCCACAATGGCTCTGTGCTGAGAACTGTGAGCCTCTTTGGATTCTCTCTCAAAAGTAAATAAATAAACTTTTTTTTTAAACACTTAACAAATGTCAACCAGGATAAATTAAATCAACATCCAGACTTACCATGATAAAACTTCAAACACCAAAGAAAAAGAGAAACTCTTAAGAACCACCAGAAAGAAAAACAAAAGACAAAAACCATAAACCATATTACTTCTAATTGAACAAATGGTGAATGAACAGCTGAAACACAGAACATAGGTGTCAACCCAGAATTATAAAAGTAGCCAATATTTCTTATGAAGGAAATTAAAGAGGGGCGCCTGGGTGGCTCAGTCGGTTAAGCATCTGACTTTGGCTCAGGTCATGATCTCACGGTCTGTGAGTTCGAGCCCCGCGTCAGGCTCTGGGCTGACAGCTCAGAGCCTGGAACCTGCTTCAGATTCTGTGTCTCCCTCTCTCTCTGCCCCTCCCCTGCTCATACTCTGTCTCTCTCCGTCTCAAAAATAAAATAAAAACATTAAAAAAAGAGAATGAAATTAAAGATGTTTTCAGGAGAATCAATACTGAGAAACTTTGGTAGCTATTACCCTCACCAAAAGAAAATTCCAAAGTATGTTCAGTAGCTGTAAGAAAATTAATGAGTTTTTAAAAAATAAATAGTAGAAAATAACAAATCAAAAGCAATCCTTCTGTAATAATTCATAAAATAAATAAACCACTCACAAGATTGATCAAGAGAGATAGGGTGAGAGCTCTAAAACATCGCATAGAGAAAGTTAAATGCAAAGAAAAGAGACATTAATAAAATAAACCATAAGAGAACGCCATGAACCACTCCAAAGCAAAAGATTTTAAAACTTGAATGAAAATGATCAGTTCTCCCCAAAAATCCTAACATAAGGAAATTAACTAAAAATATTTTAAAAACTGGAATTGGCCTTTAACCATTAAAGAAATGGTAGCAGGCTGGGGCACCTGGGTGGCGCAGTCGGTTAAGCGTCTGACTTCAGCCAGGTCACGATCTCGTGGTCCGGGAGTTCGAGCCCCGCATCGGGCTCTGGGCTGATGGCTCGGAGCCTGGAGCCTGCTTCCGATTCTGTGTCTCCCTCTCTCTCTGCCCCTCCCCCGTTCATGCTCTGTCTCTCTCTGTCGCAAAAATAAATAAACGTTGAAAAAAAAATTAAAAAAAAAAAAAAGGAAATGGTAGCAGGCTAAAAATCTTTCAGTAATAACAAAAGGAAGTCCTACTAGGACCAGACAGAGAGGTATATTCTAATTTATATTCAAGAAAAAGGTAATCTTTCTCTCACACTTATACTGCAGAGAACTAAAATACTAGAAAGATCCTAGAATCATTGCATGAGATTACTAGAACCTCAAATACCAGATCTCACAAGGACAGCCTAAGACCAGAAAATTATAGGCCAATCGTAGGAAATTCTAAAAAAATACCATCCGATTGATTCCAACAATGTACACCATGAGAGAGACCATGACCAAGTAAGTTGCATCACTGTAATGCAAGCTGGATTTAATATTATAAAATATTATTGCTATAGTTCACCACTATCATAAAGAAGAAAAAAAATCATATGTTTATCCCAGCAAATACAGGAACAGCATTTGATAAAATACAATACCATTCAAAACCAAAACTCTTAACAAAGTAGAAATAAAAGAAGAATTCCTGAACTTGTTAATGCTGATATACCAAACTCTACAATGAACAACATAGCTGAGAGTGAATCAGCAGAAGGAATTCTTCTATCAGTCACTGTCCCTTGGACCAGAAACCACCCTTGCTACTACAGCTCAGCCAAATGTCCAAGGTGAATTTCCAATGGCTGTGTGTGGTGCGTTGGGGTGGTACAATGGTACTTCTTTAGAAATCACTCTCAGTTTTCTATAATTTATCATCACCTTCACACGCAGAACAGTCTCCTTCATTTCCCGGCCCTGTATGTTAGCCCAAGCCCCTCACATGTCAGATGTGACTTGACCTCCAGGACTCAGAGAAATGGCGGTCACTGGGTCCCCCTCTCTCTGCAACAAGAGTTGCTTTGTGGGGATTCTAAGTGCAGATGGAGATCTTGGAGTTCACCTTCTACAAGTCCTCTCTAATGTAAGAATCCCAGAGAAAGCCACCTCGTAAGTGACTACTGAAAAGGCTGCCTGTGCTTTCCCTTCTTTCTGCTCCCTCTGCTGACCACCCTGTAGCCCCTGAGGAGGTTCTAAACATTTCATGAGATCCTCTGTAATTCACTTGCATCACTCTACTAAGGAACCTAGAAACCACAATGCCTTCTGAGAGTCAGCTTCATCTCAGCCCAACAGTTCTCAAACAAGGACAAAAATAACAATTCAGATAAACCTCCTTTGTGGGGGGGTGGGGAGGAGGTGATAACAAGTCTTTGGAGCAGACGTGGGCTGCAGAATATGCCCAGCAATCCTAAATGTGCACTCACAAGTCCAGGCAACCACTAACGTTAACACCAACAGCTAATGTTTACTGAGCACTTACCATGTGCCCAACGTTGTCCTGACTCTTCTAACCCATTTATTCCTCATGTCAAGCCTATGGCATGGGTCCTAGTAATGATCTCATCTTATAGATAAAGCAACCCAGGAACTTGGTGATAAAGCCAAGCTAAGTCATCTGGCTAAGGTTACACTGCTGGCAAATGGCAGAGAGAGGACTTAAAGCTTTGCAACAATTTAGACTTTACACTGTGAACCACTGTGCTAGGTTTCAAGAAAGCACAGTTTCTTTATTTTCTTTAAGTAAACTTAAATGACTCCCTGAGTCCCCAGATGGAAGGAAACTTCATCTCAGTCACTGTTGGGGCACCCCATTAAATGTCTGCAGTTGCATAGGCTGCAAATCACCATGGTTGCAATCCAGGTGGACTCTTCCCTGCGGTGGCTCAGAATTTCCTCTAACATGTCACGTTACTATGCATCTTGAAAACAGCATTTCCCCCCAAATTCCCACTGACTGGAATAGTGTAAAGTTTTATTACAGTCAAGTTTGCAGAGCCCTCCTCCTCTGTTAGGCTTATGCAAGAATCCCAGAGGTACAGGTAGTCTGGGACATTTGGGAAAGCCCCACTGTTCTCAGTTTCTCTTGCTCTCTGTTCCAAACTGGTCACTGAGGGTGTGTTCGTGATCTTGAAGTTGGAGGCTTTGCTGGTTAGATGCCAACCTTGAGCCCAGGAATCAGTACCAGGATGAAGCATCGCACTTGGGAACGAGGCTCACAGGGACACTACCCATCTGGCCTCCCAAAAGCCCTGACAGCCCTGGGGTCCAGGGAAACAGCAGGATACAGAAGGTCTCATATGCCTTTCCCCATACTGGGTCCCAGGAAAAGTTCTCCAAATGTTTTCTCCTCCCCAGCTTTGACCAGTTCCTGAAGGTCCTCCTCTCCTTAGACAATTCAATCCCATGGCTTCCTTTAATCTACCTTTAACAAAAGCTCTCAGTGGGTACTGATTTTGCTTTGTCTGGCAACTCTTACTTCTGGCCCTACCACACAAAAGCCATTATTAACTTCCTGTGGTAAGAAAAAAGACTTGGCCACTATCTTGGAATATGGAAAGGAAAATTACCTACAGCCAAAGAACAAAAGACAAATTATTATTTCAGTAAACTATCCTACTCCCTACACATATTTACTTAAAAACAGTCCTAACAGATATATCCCAAAATATTAGTAGAGGGTGCCATGGTCTCAGGAAATTTAAATTACTTTTTCTTTCTTTTAATCATATTTTTCAAGTTTTCTACAATGAATGTATATTTATGAATTGTTTCAAATATTGATTTATCATTTAAAAGTGCTCATATGGGTTTTTCTGTTAACTAATTCAAAAGTTAATTTTTTCCCCTGATTTAAGAATGCCAAGAAGACTACAGTTCAAAAATTAGACAAATACATGTCTGTGGTGTATATGCTAAATGATTTCAGTGAATAGAGTGACTGCATACACTGGGTTTTGTTTTAACATTAAAACCATCTTTAGGGAGGAACAAAAAGCTAAAAATACTGTTCACTTCATGGGGGGAAAAAGGAGCAACTGACCACCCACTTACTGAGAAGTGGTAAAACTGGGTCCCCAATCACACAGAAAAATGGATTCAAAATCACTTCACTTTGTCCTGCCTCACCTCAATCAATGTTTTAGAGGAAAGCTTTTTTTCATAATTCAAAAAATTACTGGAATTCAGAAACAACGAACATGTTATTGTGGTGGACATAGTACACGCTATATCACTTCCAATGACATCAATGACAAGCCACGGTTTGACTAGTGAGATTAAAATTTATCTCACAGCTATTCAACTCCAGCGCTTTTTGGATTTTATAACCAATTTCCCAAAGTAGATTATCCCTCCTGACGCTAAAGGTTAGACAGTTTTGAGTGTGTGTGTATGTGTGTGTATTTTTACAGAAAAAGAAAACAGACCACCCCAGAAGTTAGGATATTTCTAATATATTTTTTGAGCACAAATAGTTTTTCCAGAAGTTGAGGAGTAAAAAATCATAATGGTAAGTGCTGGAATTTTCCATATTCTAATGGTTTTCCTGGGAAAATAGAAAAATAAGGTTGCTAAGAATTATGTTGCTTTCCTAAGAAAAGTGTTGAATCAGCTGACTTCCAGATACAGCTTAGTAGTGAAGCACTAATTAGACTTCTCACATTTTTAAGTTTACTTATCTTGAAAGAGAGAGAGAGAAAGAGAGAGAATGTGGGGGAGGGGCCAAGAGAGAGAATCCCAAGCAGGCTCTGCACTAACAGTGCAAGGCTCAAACTCATGAACCTGTGAGATCATGAAGTGAGCCCCAATCAAGAGTTAGTCATTAACCCACGAAGCCACCCAAGTGCCCCAGAATTCTCACATAGTCTTAAGAACGACTTATTATCAGCATACCACTGATACTGACTTGACTCGGGCAGAGTAATCAATTGCATCTACCCCTGGTTTTTATTTATTTTTAATTAAATTTTTATATTTTATTTTAGAGAGAGAAAGAGAGAACACGAGCAGGGGAGAAGGGGAGAAGAGAGGGAGAGAGAAGGAAAGAAAGAGGGAAAGAGAGAGAGAGAGAATCCCAAGGAGGCTCCATGCTAATCCCAACCATGGGATCATAACCTGAGCTGAAATCAAGAGTTGGACACTCAACCAAACAAACCATCCAGACGCCCCTTCCTTCGGTTTTTCATGATAATCTACTGTTTAGTTCATTTATTGTAAATTTTAGTTAAATTTTACTTAAATTAACAGGAAGGGAGGAGAATAAATTATCTAAATATACCTAAATATAACTTACTTATATAATTAAGTTATATTTTAAAAATATACACTATACATTTCAAATATGAATCATTCAAACTCTATTGCTGAAGTATGTGTACTGAGTATCCACTATCTCCATTGATTCTCACCACTACCTCAAAATAGAATGTGCTTAAGCAGTGATACTCATTATTATTAAAGTTGCTTATTTTGTATAGTGTAAATGAGTATGTCTTTTTATTAGTATAAAAAGCTTTCAGGAAAAAACTTTGGTTGTCCCTACTCTATAATTTCAAACTTGGGAAAAATTAATTTAAATATATAGAAGAGTAAATTATCAGCACTCGGCAATAAAAACTTTTCCCAAGAATCTTGAATCAAAAAATAAAGATGTTGGGTTTTATCAAAGACATATATAATTTTAATATTGAGATAATTTAATATGTTAATATAAGCAAGAAGGAAAAAAATAAGACCTCCTTATCTCATATTCACATACTTCTTTTGCTTTTAATTTTTTTTTAATGTATTTGAATTTCTTCTTTGGAAATGTTTCTATTCATGTCTTCTGCCCATTTCTTCACTGGATTATTTGGTTTTTGGGTATTGAGTTTGGTAAGTTCTTTACATATTTTGGATACTAACCTTTTATCCAATATGTCATTTGCAAATATATTCTCCCATTCTGTTGGTTGGATTTCATTTTGTTGATTGTTTCCTTTGCAGTGCAGGCTAAAATTAACAACTCAGGAAACAACAGATGCTGGCAAGGATGTGGAGAAAGAGGAACCCTCCTACACTGTTGGTGGGAATGCAAACTGGTGCAGCCACCCTGAAAACAGTGTGGAGGTTTATCAAAAAATTAAAAATAGAACTACCCTATGACCCAGCAATAGCACTACTAAGAATTTATCCAAAGGATACAGGAGTGCTGATTCAGCGGGGCACATGTACCCCAATGTTTATAGTAGTGTTTTCAACAATAGCCAAATTATGGAAAGAGCCTAAGTGTCCATCAAGTGATGAATGGATAAAGAAGATGTGGTTTATATATACAATGGAATGCTACTTGGCAATGAGAAAGAATGAAATCTTACCATTTGCAATAATGAGGATGGAAATGGAGGGTATTACACTAAGTGAAATAAGTCAGTCACAGAAAGACAGATATCCTATGTTTTCACTCACATGTAGAACTTGAGAAACTTAACAGAAGACCATGGGGGAAGGGAAGGGGAAAAAATAATTTCAAACGGAGAGGGAAGCAAACCATAAGAGATTCTTAAATACAGAGAACAGTCTGAGTGCTGATGGGGGGAGCAGAGGGGAGGGGAAAATGGGTGATGGGCATTGAGGAGGGCACTTGTTGGGATGAGCACTGGGTGTTGTATGTAAATGATGAATCATGGGAATCTACCCCCAAAACGAAGAGCACATAGTACACACTGTATGCTAGCTAACTTGACAATAAATTATATTAAAAATATAATATAAATAAATAAATAAATAAATAAATAAATAAATAAATAAAACTTGCAAGTTAGAATGGTACACAGTCAAAAAAAAAAAGAAAAAGAAAAAATAAAAGAAATAAACATATTTGAATTTCTTTACCTTTTTTAAAAGTTGTTAATTAAACATTGGCTCAAGACCAAAAAATAAGGAAGGAAACTTTGGAAGACTATGAAAGTAGCATTATAGAAGGAATTGCAGACAGAACCATCAAGGAAAAAATAATGACTATGCTAGCAGAGAATGAGAGCAAGGAATACTTAAGGAAAGTTGTGGTAAACTTCAATGGCCTTCAAAAAAGCACACCTTCTAGTAGTCTTTCCTCTCTGTGACTATGAGCTTGCCATGTGACCAGCCTTGGCCAATGAGACATTAGCACCCATAAAGTGAGCAAAGGGTTTATAAGTGATTGCATATTAGGACGTGCCCTCTTGGAATGCTCCTTCTTAGAACCCAATTCTGGGGATGACTGAGAACCCACGCAGGGATTCCAGGTGGAGGATAACTAAGACCTCAGTTAAGTTCCCAGTAAGGGGCCAAGACCAGTTGCTATTCATATGAATGACACCATTTTGGACTTTCTAATCATCCCAGTGCCCCCAACAAAACTATATTGGGCAAAAACTTCCACTCATTCTACAGATTTATGAGAAATAATGAATTCTTATTGTATTAAGCCATTGTGTTTTATGATGGCTTGTTTCAAAGCAATAGATATCTTTGAAGAAGAAGAAGAAGGAGGAGGAGGAGGAGGAGGAGGAGGAGGAGGAGGAGAAGAAGAAGAAGAAGAAGAAGAAGAAGAAGAAGAAGAAGAAGAAGAAGAAGAAGAAGAAGAAGAGGAAGAAGCAGCAGCAGCAGCAGCAGCGGAGAACTAGGAAGGGAGGAGGAGAACAAGGAACAGGAGGAGAAGGGGAGGAGGAGGTTTTTAATTCTCAAAGGGGAAGGAGGCATAGTTACTATAGCAATCAGAATGTTCCAATGTAGATATTTTTGGCAATGGTTTCTGGGGCTAAAATAGAAGGACAACACAGTGAAGTCTTATTTTACTTACATAATTGAAAAAATTTCTATGTCTGGTAAAAAATACCATCAAAATAGAAACTAAATTCTTGACCTCTCACCCAATTCCTATAACAAGGTCATTTCACAGACCCAAAGGCTCTGTTAATAAAGAAGAGCCTAGTAATCCTGAGGGATAATAATATCGTAAGTAACAAATTCAGGGAGGAGGTGCATTACATAAAGATAAGAGCTTGTTATATAAGAGTCAGCCTGTTTGAATTCAAATTCTGGCTCCGCCACTTACTAGCTGTGTAACTTTTGGCATTTAGCAGGTTGACTATGTTATAAGAAAAGAAAAGTACCCAAATATTTAGATAAATATAAAACCCTGTCTGAGAGCCAACACTTAATTCCTGAGAAACCAGGGCTCTAGTGTGATCCACTACTATTCACAGAATTAAAGCTAATGGGCATTTGTTCAGGGTAAGCCAGGTCTGTGTAGCCCATACAGCATTGCTTCCAACTGAGGCATTTACTTTATCTTAAACATGACCAGTGGATATATTGGTTTTGTCATGTGCCAATCATCTAGAGCCAAAACAGGTGAAACAGACCGGTGAAGATTGATTTAAGTCATCATGTAGGATAAGTGCTTTGCAAATTGATGGTGTAGTTCCGCAGAAACATTAACAGTTCTATACCAGCAAGTAGTAGTAAGCGATTCTGTTTTTCCCAAAGTCAAACTGTGTTAATCCAGGAACCAGGGATTATAAAGATGATGTTATTCACAATTACTTAATTAGTAATTACAGCTTACAAATTTCTCCTTTCCATCCCATCATTCCCAGATTCTGCTGGTATGGACAAAAGAGAGGAATGCTTTCAACATTTAATGGAACTGAAACTTTCATTGGGCCATTTCATACTCTTTATGCCACTGTGAAGACAAGCAAAAACAAACAAACAAACAAAAAAAAAAACAGAGAGAGAGTGTGTGTTTTAGCCTGATTTGATTGATTCTAGTTTTTAAGAAAAAAATAGGATCGCTGTTGTACAATGGGAGCAGGGAGGAGAATAAACAGAACACCTTCTCATATTACCAAGTCTAGTGCTAAAAGTTAATCAAGGACTCTGGCAATCTATTCAGGCAGAACCACCAAAACCTTAGATCCCTCAGGAATGAAGGTTTGAGTGACCCCACTGGGTAAAGAATCCCAGCCAGCTGAGGTGCTAGCAGAGGGCAAAGCAAACAGAAATGGGTGGTGGAGGAAGAAAGTCATAAATACCAGCTACTGCCTCATGGCCAGTTGCAGAAACAAAGACTAATGCCTCTACCTATTTTTTTTCTTCCCTGTTGAGTCAGGGCTATTTTTACACAATTTAATGAAGTACCCTTTTCTTGGGGGAGGTTTGTTGGTAGTAATTAATGATGTAATGCACACCATCAGTGGCAGGATTCTGAAGTGGGGCTGTGCAAAACTGAATAGTGGACATCACCCTGAGATTCTGGATTGGAGCCTGACTTGCTGTGGATTTTCCTCCAAGAGGAGAGGAAGAAGCACGTCTTCAACTGCCCAGGAAAGAGTGACATGATGTTAGGTGAAGACATTTTAAAATGTAATCATAAGCAGAAAGAAAACTAGAGGTAGCCAAAGGGGCAAACTTGTAGTGAATTATTTGTCCTTTGTTGTCTATACAAACCCCTTCCTCCTGGAAGGAATCTTCACTGTGTGAGCCTTGATGAGAGGCACCACCATATCCTGATACAAGGGCCAAAGAAAGCCAAGTATACCCCCTCCTATACCAGCAGCTATGATGGCGACATGTGCCTAGACTCAGCCACCAGGTTCTTTTTTTCCCAGATTTTGTACTCTCAATGAGGGACACAGAGATGAAGTTCATGGTACAGTGTTCAATGGCAGGGATGTGCAATGATAATAGATGTAATTTCAGGACACTCTCAGCCAGTGGCAATGCCCTAATCGGAGCATTTTAGAGGTGAGACTCTGCTTCCACTCCTACTTCCTGACCTCCTCTCATGTCCTACCTTATACATTTCCACAAAATTCCTTACCCTTAAATTAGACAGAGTTGTGTTCCATTGCTTGCAACCAAGAGCCAAGAGAGACAAACTGTTTCATGCTTGAGAAGAGACAGCCACTTTGTTAAGGCTGGCCCATCTGAAAGCAGGAAGGGAAGAATATATGGCTTTGTTAAAAGAGGCCCTTTCTGCCTGGAGCCAGGAACCAAATACGTCAGAAAGTCAGATAACATGGAGCCAAAATCTCTGCCCCAAACTAACATAAGTGAGAGAAAATGGAGAGGGGGAGCTTTGCAGGATTTATGACTGAGACCTGGAAAACTCAGACCCCATGTGTGCCCTAGCACCGACTCTAGTGCACTTTCTGTCTGACAAAGGTTCCAAATACCTATGCACAGGCTTTGTATGCAATTTCAGGAGTTCGTGGATCCCAGAAGACCTTCCCTGCCTTAGATGCCCCAAAACAAATAGAGTCATTCAACAGATAAAAAGTAATTAAGCACAGAGATGCTGCCACCAACGGAAACCTCAAATTAGATTATGACTAAGCTATCGATTAATTTTTGAAGACAGCACAGAATCGAATGTTACATTTAGCAGGCCAATAGAGGAAAAAAAGCTACAAAGTGAACTTTTGTGAGTCAAGGCAAAACTCAAAATCTGTATAAACTTTCCACATAAATATCTTCTCTTTACAATTTAACAACTATACATAAAACGGAGTTTTGCTGTAGAATGTAATACTTGCCTTAACTCCTCTTTATTTAGTCAATTTTAAAATATCCTCTTTCCTTTTACTATATCCAAATGAAGTTTTTGTCTTTTCCTCTTCCAGCATTTTTTGTTCCAAATGGACTAGTGCCCAGCATTGCTGAAGGGAGAATTTCTCCTCTGGAGTCAGTGGCTTCCATAGAGGCCAATAATTCAAGTTTCCTCTGTTAATCTAAATCTAGCACCGGAAATAAAGCTTTGGTCCTGGCCAGCTATCCTCTCTCAGCCAGATTCAGCTGAATTCATCTGAAGGTGCAGCAAGGCAGCAGGGTACCCAAATGCAATCTCTATTTCAGCATCCCTGGTGAGCCCCAGACTTCAGTCTTCTCCTGCTCTCCCTCTCTCAGTAAGACGCGGTACCATCAGACTGGTTCCCCCAAGTAAGCGTATGAAAGAGACCTCGATTCCCACCTCTCCTCTCGTTGCCAAGCCTCGCAAAGTTGTCCACGTCTGACCACCCCCTTGGCCAGACCCTTATCACATCACACAAGGACCGCAAGCAGGAGCCCCTCTAGCCCTTTGGAAGCTTGACTCACTCTGCCCCACCCCCCAACAGTATACCAGTGACTCCACAGTATACCAAAATGACTTTTCCAAAACAAATCATTTTCCTGTTTAAAATTATTCAATGACTACCCACTAACTTAGGAAGAAGCCCAAACATCCTAGCATCTCTGCAAGCCTGTACAGAACTTAGTTCTCTAGAGCCAACTGACTTATTTTTGACACTTCTTTCCTTGCAATTGCTTGTACCTGAGGCTTTGCCTGGATGAGGGGAGGAGACTGTGCTTTGAGTATCTTCCTCTCCATACACGTATTCCCTTACTAACTCTGCTCCTCCTTTTAGCCACACAGTTCAGATATTGCCTCTGCCAAAAGCCTCTCTGGTTGGCAAAACCTTAGCATGTGTATGCAGCTCTATAAAGGCCATCACCAAGTCATAACTCCTATCAGTACATCCAAGGCAGTCGACTGTGTGCTTTTTGATGTCAGGCTCTTTATACCCCATAAGCAATAAATAGATTCTGAAGGAGTGAATGAATGATTTATAAACGTGGGTGCTTTTCTAATGCTATTTTCCCCTCCATAAGTAGACACACTCTATAGGCAATAAACTAGCCTTCAGTTTTTCTTTTTAGAGTCTCATTCCTGGACCCAAAGCCTTCCAGGTTTATTTCTATACAAAAAAAAAAAATCCAGAAGCCAGAAGTAATTCAGCAGACTGATGAAGAAAAAAATATTGTTGAATATAGAAGATACAACTACCACATTTTGTCAGTGATACTAAAGAAATAATAATTGGGGCGCCTGGGTGGGTGGCTCAGTTGGTTAAGCATCTGACTTCCACTCAGGTGATGATCTCGCGATCAAAGTTTCAAGCCCCGCATCGGGCTCTGTGCTGACAGCTCAGAGCCTAGAGCCTTCTTTGGATTCTGTGTCTCCCTCTCTTGGCCCCACCCCCACTCTCCTTCTGTCTCTCTCTGCCTCTCAAAAATAAATAAACATGAAAGAAAAGAAAGAAAGAAAGGAAGGAAGGAAGAAAGATCTACCATCTTTGAAAAGATTGGAGCTTGCCTGCCCCAGGGGCAGTTATGACATCCTGCATATGTCCCATATATGACACAGACATCATAAGTTTTATGACACAAACACAGGTTATATGTAGTAAACTTTCTATGCAACCATTTAATGTACCTTTTTGCAGGAAAATTCCTTGTTTTTTTCTTGGTTTTCTGGAAACCTAAGTTCACATTTGTCAGCCCCTGGTTCCCCATATATTTCAACTTTGTGTTCTAATGCTATATTTTTTAGTTTAAAATTGAAGCCTGAAATCAAATTTGTCTTCTCTGAAAATTCTTCTGTAATTCAGGTAGAAATGAAAAGTTGTGGTGGCTGTTAGGTAGTTGTAGCTGAGGTATGAGTAGGAAAATTATGGTGCAACACAAAACACTTGTGAATACATAACCAAATTCCATTTCACAAGATAGCTACGTTCACTGACAACCTTGATAACATTTCTTAGAATCAAGTATATTCATCAATGTATCTAATTTGAGAAAATAGTTTTTACAGTTGTCAATTCTT